>NC_070614.1:42290833-42918750 GCF_027172205.1 Podarcis raffonei | reverse complement strand
TCTCCTGCCTGGAGACCGAGCGGACATCTTGCTTGCTCTCTCCTTAGAGCTGACACACAGACTCACTGAAAGCACACAGAGAAATCCACACCCCTTCCGTGTTCTATGCCCGCCCTCAGAATGTGAGGCGTCATCACTCAGAACTCTTAACCCTGTAAGTTCTGAGCCCCCTCAACAGGCAGATTATAGTTATTCACTGTGGAATCAAAGCAAGTGTATTGGAGTTTACCTTGAGACATTTCAGAAGGCCCTTCATCTATTCCAACCCTGTGCAATGCAGGTGTTTCTCTACCTTGGTTTCCCTTGCCTAGCAGGGAGGGAAACTGAGTAGTGTGGCATATCAAGGTCCAGGAATTCCCAAGTTCTCTCCCCCCCCCCCCAGGTTCTGGTGCACAAAAGCAGAACAGCTATGTCCCTGCCACCCCACTGCAAGGCTGTTCTTATTTCCTCTAAGCCCCCACTACCACCAATTTCACCCTTCCCCAGCTGCAGGGCTGCCTGGTTTGATATGCAAGGAGAAAGGAAGGGCAGTTTCCAAGGGCCTTTTGCAATCAGAGAGCTGTGGCTTTGCTGCATACCTTAGGTACCCCATCTATGGGTATAGGGGATTTCTGCCCTCCTTTTCCATACTCACCCCTGCCCCCATATTGCACCTCACTTATGTGGTCCAAAGGAAAGCAGAACAATATGTTTTATACCAGTTGGAAGGTTGTATACAAAGGACTATCCCACTGTTTTAGAAGAAGAAGAAGAAGAGTTTGGATTTGATATCCGGTCTTTCACTCCCCTTCAGTAGTCTCAAAGCGGCTAACATTCTCCTTTCCCTTCCTCCCCCGCACCAAACACTCTGTGAGGTAAGTGGGGCTGAGAGACTTCAAAGAAGTGTGACTAGCCCAACGTTACCCAGCAGCTGCATGTGGAGGAGCGAGGAAGCGAACCCAGTTCACCAGATTACGAGTCCACCGCTCTTAACCACTACACCACACTGAACTCTGCTCTGGATTTGTGTCGAGTTTCCTCCTTAGCCTGTTCTTCCCACAAAGCTATCCTGAAAGCCATAAAGGTTTAGGATCAGAGATTTCCTTCTTTTAAATGGGCGGCATTCCCAGATTGATGTACCCCATCTTAACAGTTAAGGTCTGACCTTGTGATTACTGTAGAAGACCATAAGAATGGTTTACCAAAGGTTCTGTTGAGGATCCAAGAATTCGGACAGGTAGCAGGCTTTAAATTAAATAAAAATAAAACTAAGACCTTGGTGAAGAACGTGACAGAACAATATAAAAACGATTTACAACAACTTACAGATATAGGTATACATAAGAAAGTTAAATATCTGGGTGTATGGCTGACATCTAAAATATTAATATATTTAAAGACAGCTACATAAATACTTGGAAAGAAATAGAGAGAAACTTAGAAGTTTGGGGAAGGATGAATCTCTCTTTTGGGGGAAGTATATCAGTTATAAAAATGAATGCATTGCCAAGAATGCTATTTTTATTCCAGTCAATACCAGTGATCAGCAGCACAGGAGCCTCAAGGAATGGCAAAAAGATATTTCTAGATTCTTCTGGCAGGGGAAGAGACCAAGAATAAAATATAAATTCTTAACCGATGCTAAAGAAAGAGGGGGCTTCACATTGCCAGATTTAACACTATATTATGAGGTGTCCTGTCTCTGCTGCTTCCAGGAATGGATAATATTGAAAAATGCAGATATATTGGATTTGGAAGGACATGTCAATAGGTATGGGTGGCATGCATACTTATGGTATGAAAAAGCCAAGGTGTTTAAAGGCTTTCAGAACCATCTAATAAGACAACCAATTTATTAGAGCAAAAACACCCTGGTGGCTTTCCCCTTTAGAAGCAATATTGCTGAAAAACTCAAATATGAGAAGTAATTGGTCTACATATAGTGAGCTGTTAACCAGAGAAGAACATCAGGTGAATCTAAAAGATTATAATGAGATAAGGGATTTACTAATAGATTGGCTACAGTTTCACCAATCAATGAGATTTTTAAGATATATAAAAAGAAAGGTTTTAGTTGTGAAATACCAAAATTTCAAAAAGATTTCTTAGAAAATAATGTTCCATTATATGCATCACTTGTTTTAGAGTGGCACACAAAAGATGAACAGGTCAAGTCAGGAATGATACACTTGGCAAAGGATTTGGGACATAATATCCAGATGGCAGATTGGGAAAGGTTTTGGAAATTGGATTTGAAATTTATGGCATGTTGTACATTGAAAGAATATTATATGAGAATGATGTACTGGTGGTATTTGACTCCTACTAAGTTAGCAAAAATGTATAGGAGAAGTACTGATATCTGCTGAAAAGGTAAAGAAAAAAAAGGTACCTTTTATCTTTTTTGCCCCAAATAATTTTTATTAACAGGCCAATCAAATCACATTAATTCCAAATTACACAGCCAATTTTTTAAATTTTTGTTGGGGATACCCATGCTTCGAGCTCAGAAAGGGATCCAAACATCTCTCTTGCTGCTGCTTTAATGTACACAGTTCTGTCCAAATAGTATTCACAGTTCTGTTCAATCTTCTCTTTGTTATTTTCCTCATCTTCTTGTTATCATATATTCCTTTCTTTGTGTTCTCTGGTAGTCTCCACAAGCGGGTTGAAAACAAACGTTGTTATATCCTGTGTGGATTTTACACTCCTCCAAGAGCCATATCAAGATAGACAGACGCCATTTCCGCACCTCCGTACAAAACATTCCCAAAGTCTGTCCGTTAATTTCCACAGGCCTGCCAGTCTCTCCTCAATTTTCTCAGGGGGCCCTGCCAGGTCAAACTCACAGTCCGGTATAATAACAAGCCATGGTCCTCCTCCCCCTCGATCATCCTGTGGCCAGGCCTGCCATAACAAATCTCTTTTTATAACTGTGTCACAAAGAGCTTCCATTCCTTTCCCGATGTTCCCACAAGCCATGTCTTTGATTAGTAATTTATTTCCACACAGTTCTTAATCATCCTGCTTGTAATCAGTAATTGCAACGGTTCTTTCTTGGGGGGAGGATTATTGGGTACTCACATAAGATAAAAAAAGAAAAGTCCCCCCCCCTTTTCAGTCCCGCTCCGACATACTGATCCTTTGATGAATCTTCTTCTTGATTTATTGTTGAATCAAGCCTGTCGCTCCACTTCACAGAAATCACTTTAATTAGCAGTCTTATCTCCTGATCTTCACTCGAAATATGTGCATTTGCTTCTCGCTAATTGTTTATTTTGAGCTCCTGCAACTCGGACGCGCAATCAGAGACAGCTTCAGGGAGAGCCGTCTCCCACAAGGGCTGTGTGTCTAGTGGCCTCACCCCCTTCTTTCGAATCTGGGGGTGATTTATGGCAACTGCAGGCAAGGCAGTGTTCCCCATTTCCTTGGGGTAACAAGGGAGGCTGCATACTCCCGTATCAGCCTCTTAATTACCTCGTGTGAGCCGGAGAGATGCTATTGTCAGCCATCTTCCAATGCGCCCCTAGCGCCCCCCCAAGAAGGTACCTTTTATCATATGTGGTGGATTTGTAAGATAACAAAAGCTTTCTGGGGGATGATATATAATGAAATGAAAAAAAAAATGCTTAAAATAACTTTTGCTAAGAAAGCAGAAGCCTTTTTATTAGGAATTACATGTACCAACATACCAGAGGAACAGAATAGACTTTTCAACAGCTGCCCAGATGCTACTATCTCAGAGATGGAAAGAAGCTAAAGTCCCTACCAGAGAAGAATGGCAAACCAAGCTGATGAACTATGCTGAGATGGCAAAACTGACTGGAAAACTCAGAAACCAAGAGGATAACAACTTTATAAAATAATCAGAAAGATAGAAACAGAAGCAGGCTTTTTATTTCACTGTAGTGTAAAAATTACTATGGATAATATGGTTGATATAAAAATTAGAGTATGGATGAATATGCAGTAGTAGATGTTTAAAAGGAGACCCCATGGAGGGGATGGGGGGAAGTCCTGAGATTCAGAGAATCTCTTTATATAGATATTATTTCCCCTCTGTTTATTTGTACTTTGTATTTTTAAAAGCAATGAAAATGATTTCAAAAACAACAGCAGCAACCAGTTAAAGTCCAATTAATCACTGTGAAGAGCTCCAGATAATGTTTCGTGTAGCTTAAAAACAACAGGAGATTCGTCTTTAGACTCCCATTCTAGCAATGGTTTTACATATTTTAGAGATTATTATTTTTTGTTAAGCCCCAATGCTTTGAAGCATCCCGAGACCTCAGTGGTTCACTAGAAACTGAGCATTTTTCTTTATTCTTACCCCTTCCTCAGTATTCTTCAAGGAGCAATTTGAGGCAGTATTTTTAAAGCATTCATTGCTTATAAAGAAAAAAGATATACAATGTATTTATTAGCAGAACTTCATACTGAGAAATTATATTAACAAGTAAATTAACAAAAAGTTGTACTGCGAGGTGCTGGAGATTAGGTACACAACCGCATTTCTTCCCGCTCCCCTCCAGATTTCATCTATTGTTGTTGAGAGCCCAATTTCTGCTTTCGGTTCCTTGGGATAATTCCACCTTCGTCTGCAAACCTCCATCTCAACCCTGCTGATACATAATAGTAATTCTTATTATTGTCACAGTCTTGTTCACGGATGATCGAAGTCCCGACAGGGGACCACAGGACTGGGAGCAAGATGGTGGGGTGGGAGCAGGAATGGGGTCCAGAAACCAGGAGTCAGGAAGCCAAGAGTCCGAGGGTCAGAGACCCGGGAGTGAATAAGCCAAGGGTCCGAGGGTCAAGAAGCAGGGAGTCAAGAAGCCAAGGTTCAAGGATCAGGAAGCAAGAAGCCAAACGCAGCAAGGCAGGGAGTGTGTTGCTGTGGCAAGGAGCTGAAGGGAAATGCTGACCTTATATCCCTTCCCAGCTCTTGCCACCAGGTGCTGTGAGATACCAATGGGCCTCACCTGTGAGGCTGCGCCTTGCCTCTTCAGAATAAACTTAGAAATGTCCCAGTCCTACAAAGTCCTATTGGATCACAGGGATTGGCTCCTGCACGCACATCTGACAATTATTACTATTATTATTATTATATTTATACCCCGCCCATCTGACTGAATTTCGCAGCCTTTTGAGTGTGACTATGAGAGTTATCATTGTTTACAATCAAGTGCTATATAATTTTCACAGTATAAAAAAATTAATAACGTGTCTACATAATGAAGGACACACAGAGCCTAACCACCAGAATTAGTGGGAATGAGAGTAGCCAACTGCCCCTATCTACTAGGGTCACACATTAGCAAAAAAATCAGAAGCTTTCTCCTCTCTCGAAATGTAGACACACGAGGAAATCAATTTAACAAATGCTTGGATAAGTGTCTCCATGCAAAAGTAAGCCTCATTTGCGTTCAATAGGGCTTACTCACCATAGCTGTCAACTTTTCCCTTTTCTTGCGAGGAATCCTATTCAGAATAAGGGAGTTTCCCTTTAAAAAAGGGAAACGTTGACAGCTATGTTACTCGCCCAAAGTGTGGATAGGATTACAGCCTTAGAAACTTGCATTCTATGCTCTGAAGAGTACATTATTTACCTGCTATTTACATCCTGTAATCATTTGGTGCCTAGTGGCTATGGTTGATACCCATTCAGATGATAAATGCACTCAGAAGTAGAGGGAAATGCCGCATACCAAGCCAGACCATTGGTCCATCCAGGCCAGCACAATCAATACTGACAGGCAATGACTCTCCAGCTTTGCAGGTATGATTCTTTTTCCTGTCCCCACCTTCAGATGCTGAGGAAAGAACCTTGGATCTTTCTTTTCTGCAATGCCTGATTAAAGCATAGAATCACAGAACTGTATTGTAGGAAGGGATCCCAAGTGTCATCTTGCCTAACCCCCTGCAATGCTGGAATCTTAGCTAAAGCATCCATTGAAGATGACCATCCAACCTCTTCTTTAAAACCTCCAAGGAAGGAGAGTCCACAACCTGCCAAGGGGAGTCTGTTCCACTGTCAAACAGTTCTTACTGTCAGAAAGTTCTTTCTGATGTTTAGTTGGAATCTTCTTTCCTGCAACTTGAAGCCATTGGTCTGGGTCCTACCCTTTGGAGCAGGAGAAAACAAGCTTGCTCCATCATCCATGTGACAGCCCTTTAGATATTTGAAGATGGCTATCATATCTCCTCTCAGTCTTTTCTGAAAGGTTCTACACTTAAGCAGGAAGAACCAGATGCACAAATATAAGATGGGGACAATTGGCTTGCCAGTAGTACATGGGGAAAGGATTTAGGGGTCTTGGTAGACCACAGTCATCACATGAGTCAACAGTGTGATGCAGCACCAAAAAAAACTAATGCTATTCTTGATTGCATCAAAACTAGTCTAGTGTCCAGATAAAGGGAAATAATAGTACTGCTCTAGTCTGGCTTGGTCAGACCACACCTGGTGTACTGTGTCCGGTTCTGAGCACCACAATATAAGAAGGAAAAAGATAAGCTGGAAGAGGTGCAGAAGAAGGCCACCAAGATGGGGAAGGCTCTGGAAGTCAAGGATTCATAAGCAATGGTTGAGGGAGTTGGGCATGTTTAGCCCCAATAAGAGGAGACTGAGACGAGATATGATAGCCATTTTCAAATATCTAAAGGGCTGAGGCCACAGTAGGAGAGGGGTGGGATGCAGCTGGAGAAATATCTAAGTGGGAACGGCACTTATAAGTTGGGGGTCAGATTCTCTGCCCGGTGGATTGGGCAAATCTTGACACCTGACGTAGTCTCCTCACATGGCCTAGTGGGCAGGCAAGCCCTGATTTTAGTCAAACCCTGTTTTAGGGCAGGTAGCCATTCTTTGGGTGCTTCCAAAACATCAGGGACTTTGGATACAGATCTCTGCACCTAGCAGACAACAGAATTGTTTTGCAACCATGAAGGTCTGGTATACGTTCCTCTGCAGGTCAATGTGTTAATGACATACTTGATCTCTGCCCCATGGATGAATTTATTGGTCAATGGAGGGACATCCCCCAAACTGCAACATACATTTTTCAAAATGTTATAAATCTTAAGCATGAGCCACTCATAAAAAAACTAGTTTTGCTACCTTCTGCTGAAATTTCCCTGCTTTCTCGCAACTGATTTTACAGCTTTTGCTTTGTCTCTCATTTTCAGGATTTGGTCTTTGGCTGGTTTTCCCCCTTTTATTATTTATTAAACCAGTGAAGAACATCAGAAGAGCCCTGTTGGATCAACCACAATAGGTCAGCTTCCCGTTTGCAGAGTGGCCAACAGATGCCTGTCAGTGAATACTGGTGCATAGAACCATAGCCAGGTGATTTCAGATTACTTGAGTAGATGAAGAAGTGAATTAATTATACAATGCATATCTATGTCCCATCCCTGAAGCCAGTGAGTTAAGTAACTAGATGACACAAGACATCTTCCAGCCCTATGTGAAGATCCCGGGTATTGAACCTGGGATGTTCTACATGTAGTGCAGGTTCCCTGCCATTGGGCCATCACCCTTCTGGAAGCAGGAGGCAAGAGAGAATGTATGCTCAACAAACAGGTCATCTGCAAGGGACCACAGGCAACATTTCCAATGTGACTAGTGGGGAATGCAGAAATATCAAGGGGCAACCCCATGGATGCTCTGTGGGAGGCTACTCTCAGCATTCCAACTTGGCCTTGAACAGAGGTATGCTTGCTATGAGAGGGTCCTGTTTGTCTGCCCTCTTGCAATAAAATTCTGCATACCTTTGGATCTGGAAAGCAGCCAGGAAATGTGGCCCATCTGGATCCACAAGACCAGGTGTGTTATGTGCGCATGTGATTAGCCAGGATCTTTCAGGACCCACCTCTACAGCCCCTCACACCAGCTATTTAATAAATGGCTGCTGCGCTTCAGAGCACTAAGTAGAAGAAAGATGGAGCAAATCCTCTTGTTCCTCCTGGTCTGCATATGTGAGCAGGGGCTTTCAGCCCCAGCTCCAAATGGTGAGTATGCACTTGGTAATGGTTTCTTTTAAACAGAACATTAGTGTCTAGAGCAGGGGTGGGGGAAAGCCTTTAAATTTATATAGGGTTTTTTTTAATTAAAAAACTTATAGACTGCTATTTCATAAAAAAATATCAAAGCAGTGATGGTATCTCAGAGGTGAATGTCATAGATCCTGTAGCGAAATAGCACAATTTGTGCACAAATAATCAGAAAATATCAAGAGGCCGACAGAATATCCAACGTTCTCACAGTACAAATAACAGGAATGTGTGGGTTGGTGTAATTAATTGGGAGGGAAAACAACACAGTGAGACCTAAGCTTGCTGAATGGCCATAGAACGTTGACTGACTGTTGAGGGTGTGGGGAATGGAAAGCACACAGGAAACGGAATAGAATGGAGTGTCCTGCAGGAGGGCATTTAGAGGATGGCACAGAAATATCATCTTTGCCTGACTTATACCAGGTGATTCAATTTCTGACTGGCTTTTGCTGCAACTAGATGCAAAAACAGGTTTTTCTCTAAGGAATATGCATTGTGGTAAGTTGGTGCAAGGACGCTGAACAACAATTAACCAAGTGGGAGAACTAACTAGCCATGTCTTTCTTCCTTCTAAAGAGGTCCATGGAATACTTCCCAAGAGCAAAACTAAAGGAATTGATTTCTGTGGTGTGGACAAGTATTACTACATTGTCCGTTCAGACCTGGGCTGCTACTTGAGATCTACTGATTTCCATGCAGGCAAAGACCTGGAGATATTTGGTCTGCACAACTCTGTCCGTGGTGGAGACCACTATCTGGCCGATAAGGATGACTTTTTTTACATCATCAAGGGGAACTCTTACCGCCGAGTAACCAACCTGAACGCTGACAGTGATAGTGTGGTCTACACTCTCCATCGCAACTGCCAAAACGGAGACCATTACTTCTCCTTTGATAAGTACTTTTACATTATATTCAAGAAGAGGGGGTGGTACCGCCGTGTCACCAATATGCATACAGACCAAAATGCCATTGAAGCTACTATTTACGCAACTCTCAAAGACGGTCTGTATTACTGGGGAATCAAGGACAAAATATACCTTGTGAAACCAAATAACAAATGGGGAGTTGAGTTTTACCGAGTCGAAGACATGCTGGGTAAAAACCCTTCCACAATTTCCTTCCATGCCAATGTGCTCAACTTCCTCCCTGGAGGCGTGTCTATAAATCATGGTAAAGCTTTTGGTGTATGGCAGCCTGTCAAAACTGTCAGAAATGATGCCAAAATAAGTGTTGCTTGGGAACAGCAAATTACTAAGAAGGTTGGATATTCGAAGAAAGAGATGCACAGCATGGAACACAACTGGCGTGTATCTTCGAGTGTTAAAGTTGGGGCAGAAGGTCTCACCAAATTACTGTTGACAGCACAATTCTCCCTGTCAGCTCAATATGGCGGGAAAAGTATTGACAGCACAGAAGAAACATGGAGCGATGCAACTGATGTCTCTGAAAAAGTCAGCTTCACTCTACCTCCGAATACCAACATTTATTTCTGGCAATACAAGCTGGGTTTGGGCAAGGATGACGTATTGTACTGCCGTGACCTGGCTTTTACTGATAATTCTAACCCACCTACTTATGTCCCATTGCCACCAGCTGCTGCTTAAGCCCAAATAACATACCAATAGGCTGCCAATTCTTTCCTCTGGTTTTTGGTACTTTAAAATTGTTTCTGTCCAGGCTCTTGTTCTTCACCATCTGTGTTTCTCTTTACCTGCTTTCCTTACTTTGGGGAAGGACCTAAGCATAATGGCAAGACATATAATTTACATTCAGAAGGTCTCAGGTGCAGACCCTTTCTCTGAAACCCTTGAAAGCAGCTATCAGTCTGTATACGCCAGGTGTGGGAATGACCACGCCCCACATTAAATGGGGGACGCCCTTTGCGTGGTCGTGCGCAGCCCCCGGGACCCTATGTGGCACCATTAGCATAGGCTTGGCTTTGCCTTCCCCAGGTGGGATACCTGGAGGTCTCTGCTTACCTCAGCCAGTTGCCCAATCCTGCCTGGGGAGGCGTTGCCTAAGTAATCAGGCCAGGTAGGGGGAGGGACCACCTTGCCCACACAATAGGGTGAGGATCTTACCTGGGAATCGTCAGTTTGGGGGACTCCGCCTGACCATGCAAAACCTTTGGCTCCCTGCAGATGTTTCTGAACTTCAACTCCCCTCAGGCCCAGCCGTTCCCACTATAGATTATACTGAGCTGGACAGATCAACAATTTGACTCTGTATAAGACAGTTCCCTATATTCCTAAATATGCCAAAAACGAATCACTTCATTTTGCCTAGTATTTTGTGGGTAGTTGGTCTGAAACTCAAAGGGGTGCACTTCTGGGACTGCCACTTCCTCAGCCAGTGGTGGCTTATCCTTTAACCCACAGGCCAAATTTGGCTTAAAAAAGGTCCTAATTCAGCCCACAAATCCATTTCCAAAAGTTACCTGCCCTATAACTGATGGCATATGTGGAAATTTCCAGAAGCCATAAAGGTCCTAGTGGTTGGCTTCTGATATTTTCAATTTACAGAATATTTAGCTGGCTACAGAGGAGTCCTCTTTGTCCTCTCCTGCTGGAAAACAAATGCCTACAAGGGACTGTGCCTTAGTGCAGGCCCAATAGTTACAATTTTTGATCTTACATAGAAATCATGCAGAGTATGAGGCAACCATTTCCTGGCTGTATACTTATGGCTGCAAAAGTGAACATGTAAAATAGCACCAGTTTTGATTATCTGCTGTTAGGGCTCAACTAAATCTCTCAGCACCTCTCTCTGAGGGCTTTTCTTTTTCATTTGGAAAAATTGTTAAATTCATGCATTTGTTTCTGCATGCATATAATCAGGGAAATGATCTGTTTAAGAAAAATGTCAATTATTATCTTTCTCTTTCAGATTCTAATTTCATCATTTGATAGTTTTTCCTCAATATTTAGTTAAAGTCAGGGTCTGTTACTTTGTTTTTTGGAAATTCAAATTTGCAACTAGAGTCATCTACTCTAGTCTGCTATTGGTTTCTTTTAAATTTTAAATCCAAATGGAGCAGAGTTGGCAGGCAGAAGATTCCTGCCAATGAACATCAAGTCTGCTAGTTTTGAGGGAAATTAGACAGAGGGCTCTCAAGACAGAGGAAAATGAATAAAGAAATGACATTGAATATACTTCATTGGTTGTGCAGAAAAGGGAGGAAATATTCTGCAAATCAGGAGAACATTTTACAGAATATTTAGTTGATTACAGAGGAGTTCTCCTTGTCCTCTCCTCCTGGAAAACATATGCCTACAAGGGACTGAGCCTTAGTGCAGGTCCATAGTTACCATTTTTGATCTTACGTAGGAATCCTGCAGAGTATGAGGCAACCATTTCCTGGCTGTATACTTATGGCTGCAAAAGTGAATATGTAAAGTAGCACCAGTCTTGGATTATCTCCTCTTAGGGCTCAAATAAATCTCACAGCAAATCTCACCCACGGTTTTCCTTCTTTTTTCTTAAAAAAAGTGATAAGCATGCATGTGTTTCTGCATACAAATAACCAGGGAAAGAATGAGCACTACAAAAATGTTCATCATTCGCTTTCTATTTCAGATTTTGAAATATCTTCATAATCCCTTTATTTCATAATTTCAAAGAATGTTTCATTAATCTGGGATTCATTAATTTGGGTTTTGGGTATCATTATTTCTTGCAACCAGTGTCCTTCCTTCTATTCTGCTATTGATGTCTTTGAAATTTTGAATTGAAATAAAATGAAGTTGGCAGGCAGGAGACTCATGCTTCTGAATATCAGGTCTGCCAGATTTCAGGGAGATTTCACAGAGGGGTCCCATTTAAGAGGAAAATGAATAAAGAGAAGACATTGCATACACGTCTGTTGTCTGTGCAGAAAAGGGAGGAAAAATTCTGCTAGTCAGGATAACATGACTCAGTCTCTGTCAATGGTTGCTGGGTCAATTTTGCTTGGAAAAATCCACTGAGAATCTTCTCAGCAACTATTGACAGAGAATGGATAACATTCATATTTCTGAGAGTAAGAAGCGCTCCTCAGTGGAACCTCCTCCATTGGACGGTTAGATGGTCATTGATTAGGGACTCTCTAGTTGTAATTCCTGCATTGCAGAGGGTTGAACTACATGATGCCTGCGGTCCCTTCCAACTCCACAATTCTTCTTCTTGGCACCTGGCAGATTATAGTTATTCACTGTGGAATCAAAGCAAGTGTATTGGAGTTCACCTCCCTTTTCATGGCAAAGGGGGATTGTTTTCAGCCACCTTCCTTTGTGAGCAAACTTGACAGCAGTGTGCAGGGCCAGAGCCCAAACTGGTGCAGTCAGTGACAAAGGGTACAGAAAAACATATAGGAATCTTATCTTTGTATGGTATCCAAACACCTCCACACACACTCTTTACATTATACATCCAAACAACCAAGAGGCGTTATCAGAGTTCAATAATTCATTCTAGGATGGAAGTAATGTGGAAGGCAGGGTCCGGGGGGCAGGCTTGAGAAGTGGAGTGTTGGAGGGAGGGAAAGGAATCTTGGGAAACTTCAAAGGGCTGGATAGAGTAGCTGGGGGTGGGGTGGGGAAATAGAGCCTGATGCTTCAACCCATTTCATTATCTTTTAAATTGGGAAACATGACTGATCCTGGCTTGATTGAATTCTCCTGGTGGACGTTTTCCCCAACTGATGTCTTTTATCAAGGAAGGAACGTGTCATATCTCTGCTGTACTTTTTGCTGGGACGCATTAATTAAAGCAAGGTTGGTGTCTCTGAAGTTCCTGTGTTAAGTCTCACAGTCTTTCAGCCTGGAGTTTCAGCCTGTTTTACCTTGAGACACTTCAGAAAGCCCTTCATCTATTCCAGCCCTGCACAATGCAGGTGTTTCTCTACCTTGGTTTCCCTTGCCTAGCAGGGAGGGAAACTGAGTAGTGTGGCATATCAAGGTCCAGGAATTCCCAAGTTCTCCCCCCCCCCCCGGTTCTGGTGCACAAAAGCAGAACAGCTATGTCCCCACCACCCCACTGCAAGGCTGTTCTTATTTCCTCTAAGCCCCCGCTACCACCAATTTCACCCTTCACCAGCTGCAGAGCTGCCTGGTTTGATCTGCAAGGAGAAAGGAAGGGCAGTTTCCAAGGGCCTTTTGCAATCAGAGAGCTGTGGCTTTGCTGCATACCTTAGGCACCCCATCTACGGGTATAGGGGATTTCTGCCCCCCTTTTCCTTATTCACCCCTGCCCCCATATTGCACCTCACTTAGGTGGTCCAAAGGAAAGCAGAACAATATGTTTTATACCAGTTGGAAGGTTGTGTACAAAGGACTATCCAGCTGTTTTAGGGACTCCGCTCTGGATTTGTGTAGAGTTTCCTCCTTAGCCTGTTCTTCCCACAAAGCTATCCTGAAAGCCATAGAGGTTTACGATCAGAGATTTCCTTCTTTTAGATGGCGGCATTCCCAGATTGATGTACCCCATCTTAACGGTTAAGGTCTGACCTTGTGATTACTGTAGAAGACCATAAGAATGGTTTACCAAAGGTTCTGTTGAGGATCCAAGAATTCAGACAGGTAGCAGGCTTTAAATTAAATAAAAATAAAACTAAGACCTTGGTGAAGAACATGACAGAACAATATAAAAAGGATTTACAACAACTTACAGATCTAGTTACAGATATGTAGCCGTGTTGGTCTGCCATAGTCAAAACAAAAAATTTTTTTCCTTCCAGTAGCACCTTAAAGACCAACTAAGTTAGTTCTTGGTATGAGCTTTCGTGTGCATCTGAAGAAGTGTGCATGCACACAAAAGCTCATACCAAGAACTAACTTAGTTGGTCTTTAAGGTGCTACTGGAAGGAAAAAAAATTTTTTGTTTTGATTACAGATCTAGGTATACATAAGAAAGTTAAATATCTGGGTGTATGGCTGACATCTAAAATATTAATATATTTAAAGACAGCTACATAAATACTTGGAAAGAAATAGAAACTTAGAAATTTGGGGAAGGATGAATCTATCTTTTGGGGGAAGTATATCGGTTATAAAAATGAATGCATTGCCAAGAATGCTATTTTTATTCCAGTCAATACTAGTGATCAGCAGCACAGGAAGCCTCAAGGAATGGCAAAAAGATATTTCTAGATTCATCTGGCAGGGGAAGAGACCAAGAATAAAATATGAGTCCTGAGATTCAGAGAATCTCTTTATATAAATATTAATTTCTCCCCGCCCCCCTCCAGATTTCATCTATTGTTGTTGAGAGCCCAATTTCTGCTTTCGGTTCCTTGGGATAATTCCACCTTCTCCTGCAAACCTCCATCTCAACCCTGCTGATACATAATAGTAATTCTTATTATTGTCACAGTCTGGTTCACGGACGATCGAAGTCCCGACAGGGGACGTCAGGACTGGGAGCAAGATGGTGGGGTGGGAGCAGGAATGGGGGTCCAGAAACCAGGAGTCAGGAAGCCAAGAGTCCGAGGGTCAGAGACCCGGGAGTGAAGAAGCCAAGGGTCCGAGGGTCAAGAAGCAGGGAGTCAAGAAGCCAAGGTTCAAGAATAATGAAGCAAGAAGCCAAACGCAGCAAGGCAGAGAGCGTGTTGCTGTGGCAAATAGCCGAAGGGAAATGATGACCTTAAAACCCTTCGCAGCTCTTGCCACCAGGTGCTGTGAGTTACCAATCGGCCTCACCTGTGAGGCCGCACCTTGCCTCTTCAGAACAAACTTAGGAAGGTCCCAGACCTAATGGTCACAGGGCCTGGCTCCTGCATGCACACCTGACAATTATTATTATTATTATTATTATTATTATTATTATTATTATTATACCCCGCCCATCTGACTGGATTTCCCAGCCATATTGTTTACGATCAAGTGCTATATAAATTTCACAATATAAAAAAATTAATAATGTGTCTACATAATGAAGGACACACAGAGCCTAACCACCAGAATTAGTGGGAATGAGAGTAGCCAACTGCCCCTATCTACTAGGGTCAAAGCACACATTAGCAAAAAGATCAGAAGCTTTCTCCCCTCCAGAAATGTAGATACACCAGGAAATCAATTTAACAAATGCTTGGATAAGTGTCTTCATGCAAAAGTAAGCCTCATTTGTTTTCAATAGAGCTTACTCTCCATAGCTGTCAACTTTTCCCTTTTCTTGTGAGGAATCCTATTTGGAATAAGGGAATTTCCCTTTAGAAAAGGGAAATGTTGACAGCTATGTTCCTCACCCAAAGTGTGGATAGGATTACAGCCTTAGAAACTTGCATTCTATGCTCTGAAGAGTACATTATTTACCTGCTATTTACATCCTGTAATCATTTGGTGGCTAGTGGCTATGGTTGATACTCATTCAGATGATAAATGCACTCAGAAGTAGAGGGAAATGCCGCATAACAAGCCAGACCATTGGGTGCATCCAGGCCAGCACAATCAATACTGACAGGCAATGACTCTCCAGCTTTGCAGGTATGATTCTTTTTCCTGTCCCCACCTTCAGATGCTGAGGAAAGAACCTTGGATCTTTCTTTTCTGCAATGCCTGATTAAAGCATAGAATCACAGAACTGTAGTGTTGGAAGGGATCCCAAGTGTCATCTTGCCTAACCCCCTGCAATGCTGGAATCTTAGCTAAAGCATCCATGGAAGATGACCATCCAACCTCTTCTTTAAAACCTCCAAGGAAGGAGAGTCCACAACCTCCCAAGGGGAGTCTGTTCCACTGTCAAACAGTTCTTACTGTCAGAAAGTTCTTTCTGATGTTTAGTTGGAATCTTCTTTCCTGCAACTTGAAGCCATTGGTCTGGGTCCTACCCTTTGGAGCAGGAGAAAACAAGCTTGCTCCATCATCCATGTGACAGCCCTTTAGATATTTGAAGATGGCTATCATATCTCCTCTCAGTCTTTTCTGAAAGGTTCTACACTTAAGCAGGAAGAACCAGATGCACAAATATAAGATGGGGGACAATTGGCTTGCCGGTAGTACATGGGGAAAGGATTTAGGGGTCTTGGTAGACCACAGTCATCACATGAGTCAACAGTGTGATGCAGCACCAAAAAAAGCTAATGCTATTCTTGATTGCATCAAAACAAGTCTAGTGTCCAGATAAAGGGAAATAATAGTACTGCTCTAGTCTGCCTTGGTCAGACCACACCTGGTGTACTGTGTCCGGTTCTGAGCACCACAATATAAGAAGGAAAAAGATAAGCTGGAAGAGGTGCAGAAGAAGGCCACCAAGGTTGGGAAGGCTCTGGAAGTCAAGGATTCATAAGCAATGGTTGAGGGAGTTGGGCATGTTTAGCCCCAATAAGAGGAGACTGAGACGAGATATGATAGCCATTTTCAAATATCTAAAGGGCTGAGGCCACAGTAGGAGAGGGGTGGGATGCAGCTGGAGAAATATCTAAGTGGGAACGGCACTTATAAGTTGGGGGTCAGATTCGCTGCCAGGTGGATTGGGCAAATCCTGACACCTGATGTAGTCTAATGGGCACATGGCCCATTACATGGCCTAATGGGCAGGCAAGTCCTGCTTTTAGTCAAACCCTGTTTTAGGGCAGGTAGCCATTCTTTGGGTGCTTCCAAAACATCAGGGACTTTGGATACAGATCTCTGCACCTAGCAGACAACAGAATTGTTTTGCAACAATGAAGGTCTGGTATACGTTCCTCTGCAGGTCAATGTGTTAATGACATACTTGATCTCTGCCCCATGGATGAATTTATTGGTCAACGGAGGGACATACCCCAAACCGCAACATACATTTTTCAAAATGTTATAAATCTTAAGCATGAGCCACTCATAAAAAAAACTAGTTTTGCTACCTTCTCCTGAAATTTCCTGCTTATCTTCCCTGCTTTCTCGCAACTGATTTTACAGCTTTTTGCTTTGTCTCTCATTTTCAGGATCTGGTCTTTGGCTGGTTTTCCCCCTTTTATTATTTATTAAACCAGTGAAGAACATAAGAAGAGCCCTGTTGGATCAACCACAATAGGTCAGCTTCCCGTTTGCAGAGTGGCCAACAGATGCCTGTCAGTGAATACTGGTGCATAGAACCATAGCCAGGTGACTTGAGATTACTTGAGTTCATGAAGATGTGAATTAATTATACAATGCATATCTATGTCCCATCCCTGAAGCCAGTGAGTTAAGTAACTAGATGACACAAGACATCTTCCAGCCCTATGTGGAGATCCTGGGTATTGAACATGGGATGTTCTGCATGTAGTGCAGGTTCCCTGCCATTGGGCCATCACCCTTCTGGAAGAAGGAGGCAAGAGAGAATGTATGCTCAACAAACAGGTCATCTGCAAGGGAACACAGGCAACATTTCCAATGTGACTAGTGGGGAATGCAGAAATATCAAGGGGCAACCCCATGGATGCTCTGTGGGAGGCTACTCTCAGCATTCCAACTTGGTCTTAAACAGAGCTATGCTTGCTATGAGAGGGTCCTGTTTGTCTGCCCTCTTGCAATAAAATTCTGCATACCTTTGGATCTGGAAAGCAGCCAGGAAATGTGGCCCATCTGGATCCACAAGACCAGGTGTGTTATGTGCCCATGTGATTAGCCAGGATCTTTCAGGACCCACCTCTACAGCCCCTCACACCAGCTATTTAATAAATGGCTGCTGCGCTTCAGAGCACTAAGTAGAAGAAAGATGGAGCAAATCCTCTTGTTCCTCCTGGTCTGCATATGTGAGCAGGGGCTTTCAGCCCCAGCTCCAAATGGTGAGTATGCACTTGGTAATGGTTTCTTTTAAACAGAACATTAGTGTCTAGAGCAGGGGTGGGGGAAAGCCTTTAAATTTATATAGGGTTTTTTTTAATTAAAAAACTTATAGACTGCTATTTCATAAAAAAATATCAAAGCAGTGATGGTATCTCAGAGGTGAATGTCATAGATCCTGTAGCGAAATAGCACAATTTGTGCACAAATAATCAGAAAATATCAAGAGGCCGACAGAATATCCAACGTTCTCACAGTACAAATAACAGGAATGTGTGGGTTGGTGTAATTAATTGGGAGGGAAAACAACACAGTGAGACCTAAGCTTGCTGAATGGCCATAGAACGTTGACTGACTGTTGAGGGTGTGGGGAATGGAAAGCACACAGGAAACGGAATAGAATGGAGTGTCCTGCAGGAGGGCATTTAGAGGATGGCACAGAAATATCATCTTTGCCTGACTTATACCAGGTGATTCAATTTCTGACTGGCTTTTGCTGCAACTAGATGCAAAAACAGGTTTTTCTCTAAGGAATATGCATTGTGGTAAGTTGGTGCAAGGACGCTGAACAACAATTAACCAAGTGGGAGAACTAACTAGCCATGTCTTTCTTCCTTCTAAAGAGGTCCATGGAATACTTCCCAAGAGCAAAACTAAAGGAATTGATTTCTGTGGTGTGGACAAGTATTACTACATTGTCCGTTCAGACCTGGGCTGCTACTTGAGATCTACTGATTTCCATGCAGGCAAAGACCTGGAGATATTTGGTCTGCACAACTCTGTCCGTGGTGGAGACCACTATCTGGCCGATAAGGATGACTTTTTTTACATCATCAAGGGGAACTCTTACCGCCGAGTAACCAACCTGAACGCTGACAGTGATAGTGTGGTCTACACTCTCCATCGCAACTGCCAAAACGGAGACCATTACTTCTCCTTTGATAAGTACTTTTACATTATATTCAAGAAGAGGGGGTGGTACCGCCGTGTCACCAATATGCATACAGACCAAAATGCCATTGAAGCTACTATTTACGCAACTCTCAAAGACGGTCTGTATTACTGGGGAATCAAGGACAAAATATACCTTGTGAAACCAAATAACAAATGGGGAGTTGAGTTTTACCGAGTCGAAGACATGCTGGGTAAAAACCCTTCCACAATTTCCTTCCATGCCAATGTGCTCAACTTCCTCCCTGGAGGCGTGTCTATAAATCATGGTAAAGCTTTTGGTGTATGGCAGCCTGTCAAAACTGTCAGAAATGATGCCAAAATAAGTGTTGCTTGGGAACAGCAAATTACTAAGAAGGTTGGATATTCGAAGAAAGAGATGCACAGCATGGAACACAACTGGCGTGTATCTTCGAGTGTTAAAGTTGGGGCAGAAGGTCTCACCAAATTACTGTTGACAGCACAATTCTCCCTGTCAGCTCAATATGGCGGGAAAAGTATTGACAGCACAGAAGAAACATGGAGCGATGCAACTGATGTCTCTGAAAAAGTCAGCTTCACTCTACCTCCGAATACCAACATTTATTTCTGGCAATACAAGCTGGGTTTGGGCAAGGATGACGTATTGTACTGCCGTGACCTGGCTTTTACTGATAATTCTAACCCACCTACTTATGTCCCATTGCCACCAGCTGCTGCTTAAGCCCAAATAACATACCAATAGGCTGCCAATTCTTTCCTCTGGTTTTTGGTACTTTAAAATTGTTTCTGTCCAGGCTCTTGTTCTTCACCATCTGTGTTTCTCTTTACCTGCTTTCCTTACTTTGGGGAAGGACCTAAGCATAATGGCAAGACATATAATTTACATTCAGAAGGTCTCAGGTGCAGACCCTTTCTCTGAAACCCTTGAAAGCAGCTATCAGTCTGTATACGCCAGGTGTGGGAATGACCACGCCCCACATTAAATGGGGGACGCCCTTTGCGTGGTCGTGCGCAGCCCCCGGGACCCTATGTGGCACCATTAGCATAGGCTTGGCTTTGCCTTCCCCAGGTGGGATACCTGGAGGTCTCTGCTTACCTCAGCCAGTTGCCCAATCCTGCCTGGGGAGGCGTTGCCTAAGTAATCAGGCCAGGTAGGGGGAGGGACCACCTTGCCCACACAATAGGGTGAGGATCTTACCTGGGAATCGTCAGTTTGGGGGACTCCGCCTGACCATGCAAAACCTTTGGCTCCCTGCAGATGTTTCTGAACTTCAACTCCCCTCAGGCCCAGCCGTTCCCACTATAGATTATACTGAGCTGGACAGATCAACAATTTGACTCTGTATAAGACAGTTCCCTATATTCCTAAATATGCCAAAAACGAATCACTTCATTTTGCCTAGTATTTTGTGGGTAGTTGGTCTGAAACTCAAAGGGGTGCACTTCTGGGACTGCCACTTCCTCAGCCAGTGGTGGCTTATCCTTTAACCCACAGGCCAAATTTGGCTTAAAAAAGGTCCTAATTCAGCCCACAAATCCATTTCCAAAAGTTACCTGCCCTATAACTGATGGCATATGTGGAAATTTCCAGAAGCCATAAAGGTCCTAGTGGTTGGCTTCTGATATTTTCAATTTACAGAATATTTAGCTGGCTACAGAGGAGTCCTCTTTGTCCTCTCCTGCTGGAAAACAAATGCCTACAAGGGACTGTGCCTTAGTGCAGGCCCAATAGTTACAATTTTTGATCTTACATAGAAATCATGCAGAGTATGAGGCAACCATTTCCTGGCTGTATACTTATGGCTGCAAAAGTGAACATGTAAAATAGCACCAGTTTTGATTATCTGCTGTTAGGGCTCAACTAAATCTCTCAGCACCTCTCTCTGAGGGCTTTTCTTTTTCATTTGGAAAAATTGTTAAATTCATGCATTTGTTTCTGCATGCATATAATCAGGGAAATGATCTGTTTAAGAAAAATGTCAATTATTATCTTTCTCTTTCAGATTCTAATTTCATCATTTGATAGTTTTTCCTCAATATTTAGTTAAAGTCAGGGTCTGTTACTTTGTTTTTTGGAAATTCAAATTTGCAACTAGAGTCATCTACTCTAGTCTGCTATTGGTTTCTTTTAAATTTTAAATCCAAATGGAGCAGAGTTGGCAGGCAGAAGATTCCTGCCTCTGAACATCAAGTCTGCTAGTTTTGAGGGAAATTAGACAGAGGGCTCTCAAGACAGAGGAAAATGAATAAAGAAATGACATTGAATATACTTCATTGGTTGTGCAGAAAAGGGAGGAAATATTCTGCAAATCAGGAGAACATTTTACAGAATATTTAGTTGATTACAGAGGAGTTCTCCTTGTCCTCTCCTCCTGGAAAACATATGCCTACAAGGGACTGAGCCTTAGTGCAGGTCCATAGTTACCATTTTTGATCTTACGTAGGAATCCTGCAGAGTATGAGGCAACCATTTCCTGGCTGTATACTTATGGCTGCAAAAGTGAATATGTAAAGTAGCACCAGTCTTGGATTATCTCCTCTTAGGGCTCAAATAAATCTCACAGCAAATCTCACCCACGGTTTTCCTTCTTTTTTCTTAAAAAAAGTGATAAGCATGCATGTGTTTCTGCATACAAATAACCAGGGAAAGAATGAGCACTACAAAAATGTTCATCATTCGCTTTCTATTTCAGATTTTGAAATATCTTCATAATCCCTTTATTTCATAATTTCAAAGAATGTTTCATTAATCTGGGATTCATTAATTTGGGTTTTGGGTATCATTATTTCTTGCAACCAGTGTCCTTCCTTCTATTCTGCTATTGATGTCTTTGAAATTTTGAATTGAAATAAAATGAAGTTGGCAGGCAGGAGACTCATGCTTCTGAATATCAGGTCTGCCAGATTTCAGGGAGATTTCACAGAGGGGTCCCATTTAAGAGGAAAATGAATAAAGAGAAGACATTGCATACACGTCTGTTGTCTGTGCAGAAAAGGGAGGAAAAATTCTGCTAGTCAGGATAACATGACTCAGTCTCTGTCAATGGTTGCTGGGTCAATTTTGCTTGGAAAAATCCACTGAGAATCTTCTCAGCAACTATTGACAGAGAATGGATAACATTCATATTTCTGAGAGTAAGAAGCGCTCCTCAGTGGAACCTCCTCCATTGGACGGTTAGATGGTCATTGATTAGGGACTCTCTAGTTGTAATTCCTGCATTGCAGAGGGTTGAACTACATGATGCCTGCGGTCCCTTCCAACTCCACAATTCTTCTTCTTGGCACCTGGCAGATTATAGTTATTCACTGTGGAATCAAAGCAAGTGTATTGGAGTTCACCTCCCTTTTCATGGCAAAGGGGGATTGTTTTCAGCCACCTTCCTTTGTGAGCAAACTTGACAGCAGTGTGCAGGGCCAGAGCCCAAACTGGTGCAGTCAGTGACAAAGGGTACAGAAAAACATATAGGAATCTTATCTTTGTATGGTATCCAAACACCTCCACACACACTCTTTACATTATACATCCAAACAACCAAGAGGCGTTATCAGAGTTCAATAATTCATTCTAGGATGGAAGTAATGTGGAAGGCAGGGTCCGGGGGGCAGGCTTGAGAAGTGGAGTGTTGGAGGGAGGGAAAGGAATCTTGGGAAACTTCAAAGGGCTGGATAGAGTAGCTGGGGGTGGGGTGGGGAAATAGAGCCTGATGCTTCAACCCATTTCATTATCTTTTAAATTGGGAAACATGACTGATCCTGGCTTGATTGAATTCTCCTGGTGGACGTTTTCCCCAACTGATGTCTTTTATCAAGGAAGGAACGTGTCATATCTCTGCTGTACTTTTTGCTGGGACGCATTAATTAAAGCAAGGTTGGTGTCTCTGAAGTTCCTGTGTTAAGTCTCACAGTCTTTCAGCCTGGAGTTTCAGCCTGTTTTACCTTGAGACACTTCAGAAAGCCCTTCATCTATTCCAGCCCTGCACAATGCAGGTGTTTCTCTACCTTGGTTTCCCTTGCCTAGCAGGGAGGGAAACTGAGTAGTGTGGCATATCAAGGTCCAGGAATTCCCAAGTTCTCCCCCCCCCCCCCGGTTCTGGTGCACAAAAGCAGAACAGCTATGTCCCCACCACCCCACTGCAAGGCTGTTCTTATTTCCTCTAAGCCCCCGCTACCACCAATTTCACCCTTCACCAGCTGCAGAGCTGCCTGGTTTGATCTGCAAGGAGAAAGGAAGGGCAGTTTCCAAGGGCCTTTTGCAATCAGAGAGCTGTGGCTTTGCTGCATACCTTAGGCACCCCATCTACGGGTATAGGGGATTTCTGCCCCCCTTTTCCTTATTCACCCCTGCCCCCATATTGCACCTCACTTAGGTGGTCCAAAGGAAAGCAGAACAATATGTTTTATACCAGTTGGAAGGTTGTGTACAAAGGACTATCCAGCTGTTTTAGGGACTCCGCTCTGGATTTGTGTAGAGTTTCCTCCTTAGCCTGTTCTTCCCACAAAGCTATCCTGAAAGCCATAGAGGTTTACGATCAGAGATTTCCTTCTTTTAGATGGCGGCATTCCCAGATTGATGTACCCCATCTTAACGGTTAAGGTCTGACCTTGTGATTACTGTAGAAGACCATAAGAATGGTTTACCAAAGGTTCTGTTGAGGATCCAAGAATTCAGACAGGTAGCAGGCTTTAAATTAAATAAAAATAAAACTAAGACCTTGGTGAAGAACATGACAGAACAATATAAAAAGGATTTACAACAACTTACAGATCTAGTTACAGATATGTAGCCGTGTTGGTCTGCCATAGTCAAAACAAAAAAAATTTTTCCTTCCAGTAGCACCTTAAAGACCAACTAAGTTAGTTCTTGGTATGAGCTTTCGTGTGCATCTGAAGAAGTGTGCATGCACACAAAAGCTCATACCAAGAACTAACTTAGTTGGTCTTTAAGGTGCTACTGGAAGGAAAAAAATGTTTTTGTTTTGATTACAGATCTAGGTATACATAAGAAAGTTAAATATCTGGGTGTATGGCTGACATCTAAAATATTAATATATTTAAAGACAGCTACATAAATACTTGGAAAGAAATAGAAACTTAGAAATTTGGGGAAGGATGAATCTATCTTTTGGGGGAAGTATATCGGTTATAAAAATGAATGCATTGCCAAGAATGCTATTTTTATTCCAGTCAATACTAGTGATCAGCAGCACAGGAAGCCTCAAGGAATGGCAAAAAGATATTTCTAGATTCATCTGGCAGGGGAAGAGACCAAGAATAAAATATGAGTCCTGAGATTCAGAGAATCTCTTTATATAAATATTAATTTCTCCCCGCCCCCCTCCAGATTTCATCTATTGTTGTTGAGAGCCCAATTTCTGCTTTCGGTTCCTTGGGATAATTCCACCTTCTCCTGCAAACCTCCATCTCAACCCTGCTGATACATAATAGTAATTCTTATTATTGTCACAGTCTGGTTCACGGACGATCGAAGTCCCGACAGGGGACGTCAGGACTGGGAGCAAGATGGTGGGGTGGGAGCAGGAATGGGGGTCCAGAAACCAGGAGTCAGGAAGCCAAGAGTCCGAGGGTCAGAGACCCGGGAGTGAAGAAGCCAAGGGTCCGAGGGTCAAGAAGCAGGGAGTCAAGAAGCCAAGGTTCAAGAATAATGAAGCAAGAAGCCAAACGCAGCAAGGCAGAGAGCGTGTTGCTGTGGCAAATAGCCGAAGGGAAATGATGACCTTAAAACCCTTCGCAGCTCTTGCCACCAGGTGCTGTGAGTTACCAATCGGCCTCACCTGTGAGGCCGCACCTTGCCTCTTCAGAACAAACTTAGGAAGGTCCCAGACCTAATGGTCACAGGGCCTGGCTCCTGCATGCACACCTGACAATTATTATTATTATTATTATTATTATTATTATTATTATTATTATACCCCGCCCATCTGACTGGATTTCCCAGCCATATTGTTTACGATCAAGTGCTATATAAATTTCACAATATAAAAAAATTAATAATGTGTCTACATAATGAAGGACACACAGAGCCTAACCACCAGAATTAGTGGGAATGAGAGTAGCCAACTGCCCCTATCTACTAGGGTCAAAGCACACATTAGCAAAAAGATCAGAAGCTTTCTCCCCTCCAGAAATGTAGATACACCAGGAAATCAATTTAACAAATGCTTGGATAAGTGTCTTCATGCAAAAGTAAGCCTCATTTGTTTTCAATAGAGCTTACTCTCCATAGCTGTCAACTTTTCCCTTTTCTTGTGAGGAATCCTATTTGGAATAAGGGAATTTCCCTTTAGAAAAGGGAAATGTTGACAGCTATGTTCCTCACCCAAAGTGTGGATAGGATTACAGCCTTAGAAACTTGCATTCTATGCTCTGAAGAGTACATTATTTACCTGCTATTTACATCCTGTAATCATTTGGTGGCTAGTGGCTATGGTTGATACTCATTCAGATGATAAATGCACTCAGAAGTAGAGGGAAATGCCGCATAACAAGCCAGACCATTGGGTGCATCCAGGCCAGCACAATCAATACTGACAGGCAATGACTCTCCAGCTTTGCAGGTATGATTCTTTTTCCTGTCCCCACCTTCAGATGCTGAGGAAAGAACCTTGGATCTTTCTTTTCTGCAATGCCTGATTAAAGCATAGAATCACAGAACTGTAGTGTTGGAAGGGATCCCAAGTGTCATCTTGCCTAACCCCCTGCAATGCTGGAATCTTAGCTAAAGCATCCATGGAAGATGACCATCCAACCTCTTCTTTAAAACCTCCAAGGAAGGAGAGTCCACAACCTCCCAAGGGGAGTCTGTTCCACTGTCAAACAGTTCTTACTGTCAGAAAGTTCTTTCTGATGTTTAGTTGGAATCTTCTTTCCTGCAACTTGAAGCCATTGGTCTGGGTCCTACCCTTTGGAGCAGGAGAAAACAAGCTTGCTCCATCATCCATGTGACAGCCCTTTAGATATTTGAAGATGGCTATCATATCTCCTCTCAGTCTTTTCTGAAAGGTTCTACACTTAAGCAGGAAGAACCAGATGCACAAATATAAGATGGGGGACAATTGGCTTGCCGGTAGTACATGGGGAAAGGATTTAGGGGTCTTGGTAGACCACAGTCATCACATGAGTCAACAGTGTGATGCAGCACCAAAAAAAGCTAATGCTATTCTTGATTGCATCAAAACAAGTCTAGTGTCCAGATAAAGGGAAATAATAGTACTGCTCTAGTCTGCCTTGGTCAGACCACACCTGGTGTACTGTGTCCGGTTCTGAGCACCACAATATAAGAAGGAAAAAGATAAGCTGGAAGAGGTGCAGAAGAAGGCCACCAAGATGGGGAAGGCTCTGGAAGTCAAGGATTCATAAGCAATGGTTGAGGGAGTTGGGCATGTTTAGCCCCAATAAGAGGAGACTGAGACGAGATATGATAGCCATTTTCAAATATCTAAAGGGCTGAGGCCACAGTAGGAGAGGGGTGGGATGCAGCTGGAGAAATATCTAAGTGGGAACGGCACTTATAAGTTGGGGGTCAGATTCGCTGCCAGGTGGATTGGGCAAATCCTGACACCTGATGTAGTCTAATGGGCACATGGCCCATTACATGGCCTAATGGGCAGGCAAGTCCTGCTTTTAGTCAAACCCTGTTTTAGGGCAGGTAGCCATTCTTTGGGTGCTTCCAAAACATCAGGGACTTTGGATACAGATCTCTGCACCTAGCAGACAACAGAATTGTTTTGCAACAATGAAGGTCTGGTATACGTTCCTCTGCAGGTCAATGTGTTAATGACATACTTGATCTCTGCCCCATGGATGAATTTATTGGTCAACGGAGGGACATACCCCAAACCGCAACATACATTTTTCAAAATGTTATAAATCTTAAGCATGAGCCACTCATAAAAAAAACTAGTTTTGCTACCTTCTCCTGAAATTTCCTGCTTATCTTCCCTGCTTTCTCGCAACTGATTTTACAGCTTTTTGCTTTGTCTCTCATTTTCAGGATCTGGTCTTTGGCTGGTTTTCCCCCTTTTATTATTTATTAAACCAGTGAAGAACATAAGAAGAGCCCTGTTGGATCAACCACAATAGGTCAGCTTCCCGTTTGCAGAGTGGCCAACAGATGCCTGTCAGTGAATACTGGTGCATAGAACCATAGCCAGGTGACTTGAGATTACTTGAGTTCATGAAGATGTGAATTAATTATACAATGCATATCTATGTCCCATCCCTGAAGCCAGTGAGTTAAGTAACTAGATGACACAAGACATCTTCCAGCCCTATGTGGAGATCCTGGGTATTGAACATGGGATGTTCTGCATGTAGTGCAGGTTCCCTGCCATTGGGCCATCACCCTTCTGGAAGAAGGAGGCAAGAGAGAATGTATGCTCAACAAACAGGTCATCTGCAAGGGAACACAGGCAACATTTCCAATGTGACTAGTGGGGAATGCAGAAATATCAAGGGGCAACCCCATGGATGCTCTGTGGGAGGCTACTCTCAGCATTCCAACTTGGTCTTAAACAGAGCTATGCTTGCTATGAGAGGGTCCTGTTTGTCTGCCCTCTTGCAATAAAATTCTGCATACCTTTGGATCTGGAAAGCAGCCAGGAAATGTGGCCCATCTGGATCCACAAGACCAGGTGTGTTATGTGCCCATGTGATTAGCCAGGATCTTTCAGGACCCACCTCTACAGCCCCTCACGCCAGCTATTTAACAAATGGCTGCTGCGCTTCAGAGCACTAAGTAGAAGAAAGATGCAGCAAATCCTCTTGTTCCTCCTGGTCTGCATATGTGAGCAGGGGCTTTCAGCCCCAGCTCCAAATGGTGAGTATGCGCTTGGTAATGGTTTCTTTTAAACAGAACATTAGTGTCTAGAGCAGGGGTGGGGGAAAGCCTTTAAATTTATATAGGTTTTTTTTTAATTAAAAAACTTCTAGACTGCTATTTCATAAAAAATATCAAAGCAGTGATGGTATCTCAGAGGTGAATGTCATAGATCCTGTAGCGAAATAGCACAATTTGTGCACAAATAATCAGAAAATATCAAGAGGCCGACAGAATATCCAATGTTCTCACAGTACAAATAACAGGAATGTGTGGGTTGGTGTAATTAATTGGGAGGGAAAACAACACAGTGAGTCCTAAGCTTGCTGAATGGCCATAGAACGTTGACTGAATGTTGAGGGTGTGGGGAATGGAAAGCACACAGGAAACGGAATAGAATGGAGTGTCCTGCAGGAGGGCATTTAGAGGATGGCACAGAAATATCATCTTTGCCTGACTTATACCAGGTGATTCAATTTCTGACTGGCTTTTGCTCTAACTAGATGCGAAAACAGGTTTTTCTCTAAGGAATATGCATTGTGGTAAGTTGGTGCAAGGACCCTGAACAACAATTAACCAAGTGGGAGAACTAACTAGCCATTTCTTTCTTCCTTCTAAAGGGGTCCATGGAATACTTCCCAAGAGCAAAACTAAAGGAATTGATTTCTGTGGTGTGGACAAGTATTACTACATTGTCCGTTCAGACCTAGGCTGCTACTTGAGATCTACTGATTTCCATGCAGGCAAAGACCTGGAGATATTTGGTCTGCACAACTCTGTCCGTGGTGGAGACCACTATCTGGCCGATAAGGATGACTTTTTTTACATCATCAAGGGGAACTCTTACCGCCGAGTAACCAACCTGAACACTGACAGTGATAGTGTGGTCTACACTCTCCATCGCAACTGCCAAAACGGAGACCATTACTTCTCCTTTGATAAGTACTTTTACATTATATTCAAGAAGAGGGGGTGGTACCGCCGTGTCACCAATATGCATACAGACCAAAATGCCATTGAAGCTACTATTTACGCAACTCTCAAAGACGGTCTGTATTACTGGGGAATCAAGGACAAAATATACCTTGTGAAACCAAATAACAAATGGGGAGTTGAGTTTTACCGAGTCGAAGACATGCTGGGTAAAAACCCTTCCACAATTTCCTTCCATGCCAATGTGCTCAACTTCCTCCCTGGAGGCGTGTCTATAAATCATGGTAAAGCATTTGGTGTATGGCAGTCTGTCAAAACTGTCAGAAATGATGCCAAAATAAGTGTTGCTTGGGAACAGCAAATTACTAAGAAGGTTGGATATTCGAAGAAAGAGATGCACAGCATGGAACACAACTGGAAAGTAGCTTCGACTGTTACAGTTGGGGCAGAAGGTCTCACCAAATTACTGTTGACAGCACAATTCTCCCTTTCAGCTCAATATGGCGGGAAAAGTATTGACAGCACAGAAGAAACATGGAGCGATGCAACTGATGTCTCTGAAAAAGTCAGCTTCACTCTACCTCCGAATACCAACATTTATTTCTGGCAATACAAGCTGGGTTTGGGCAAGGATGACGTATTGTACTGCCGTGACCTGGCTTTTACTGATAATTCTAACCCACCTACTTATGTCCCATTGCCACCAGCTGCTGCTTAAGCCCAAATAACATACCAATAGGCTGCCAATTCTTTCCTCTGGTTTTTGGTACTTTAAAATTGTTTCTGTCCAGGCTCTTGTTCTTCACCATCTGTGTTTCTCTTTACCTGCTTTCCTTACTTTGGGGAAGGACCTAAGCATAATGGTAAGACATATAATTTACATTCAGAAGGTCTCAGGTGCAGACCCTTTCTCTGAAACCCTTGAAAGCAGCTATCAGTCTGTATACGCCAGGTGTGGGAATGACCACGCCCCACATTAAATGGGGGACACCCTTTGCGTGGTCGTGCGCAGCCCCCGGGAGCCTATGTGGCACCATTAGCATAGGCTTGGCTTTGCCTTCCCCAGGTGGGATACCTGGAGGTCTCTGCTTACCTCAGCCAGTTGCCCAATCCTGCCTGGGGAGGCGTTGCCTAAGTAATCAGGCCAGGTAGGGGGAGGGACCACCTTGCCCACACAATAGGGTGAGGATCTTACCTGGGAATCATCAGTTTGGGGGACTCCGCCTGACCATGCAAAACCTTTGGCTCCCTGCAGATGTTTCTGAACTTCAACTCCCCTCAGGCTCAGCCGTTCCCACTATAGATTATACTGAGCTGGACAGATCAACAATTTGACTCTGTATAAGACAGTTCCCTATATTCCTAAATATGCCAAAAACGAATCACTTCATTTTGCCTAGTATTTTGTGGGTAGTTGGTCTGAAACTCAAAGGGCTGCACTTCTGGGACTGCCACTTCCTCAGCCAGTGGTGGGTTATCCTTTAACCCACAGGCCAAATTTGGCTTAAAAGAGGTCCTAATTCAGCCCACAAATCCATTTCCAAAAGTTACCTGCCCTATAACTGATGGCATATGTGGAAATTTCCAGAAGCCATAAAGGTCCTAGTGGTTGGCTTCTGATATTTTCAATTTACAGAATATTTAGCTGGCTACAGAGGAGTCCTCTTTGTCCTCTCCTGCTGGAAAACAAATGGCTACAAGGGACTGTGCCTTAGTGCAGGCCCAATAGTTACAATTTTTGATCTTACATAGAAATCATGAAGAGTATGAGGCAACCATTTCCTGGCTGTATACTTATGGCTGCAAAAGTGAACATGTAAAATAGCACCAGTTTTGATTATCTGCTGTTAGGGCTCAACTAAATCTCTCAGCACCTCTCTCTGAGGGCTTTTCTTTTTCATTTGGAAAAATTGTTAAATGCATGCATTTGTTTCTGCATGCATATAATCAGGGAAATGATCTGTTTAAGAAAAATGTCAATTATTATCTTTCTCTTTCAGATTCTAATTCCATCATTTGATAGTTTTTCCTCAATATTTAGTTAAAGTCAGGATCTGTTACTTTGTTTTTTGGAAATTCAAATTTGCAACTAGAGTCATCTCCTCTAGTCTGCTATTGGTTTCTTTTAAATTTTAAATCCAAATGGAGCAGAGTTGGCAGGCAGAAGATTCCTGCCTCTGAACATCAAGTCTGCTAGTTTTGAGGGAAATTAGACAGAGGGCTCTCATGACAGAGGAAAATGAATAAAGAAATGACATTGAATATACTTCATTGGTTGTGCAGAAAAGGGAGGAAATATTCTGCAAATCAGGAGAACATTTTACAGAATATTTAGTTGATTACAGAGGAGTTCGCCCTGTCCTCTCCTCCTGGAAGATAAATTCCTTCAAGGGACTGAGCCTTAGTGCAGGTCCATAGTTACCATTTTTGATCTTACGTAGGAATCCTGCAGAGTATGAGGCAACCATTTCCTGGCTGTATGCTTATGGCTGCAAAAGTGAATATGTAAAGTAGCACCAGTCTTGGATTATCTCCTCTTAGGGCTCAAATAAATCTCACAGCAAATCTCACCCACGGTTTTCCTTCTTTTTTCTTAAAAAAAGTGATAAGCATGCATGTGTTTCTGCATACAAATAATCAGGGAACGAATGAGCACTACAAAAATGTTCATCATTCGCTTTCTATTTCAGATTTTGAAATATCTTCCTAATCCCTTTATTTCATAATTTCCATCAGTATTTCATTAATCTGGGATTCGTTAATTTGGGTTTTGGGTATCATTATTTCTTGCAACTAGTGTCCTTCCTTCTATTCTGCTATTGATTTGTCTGAAATTTTGAATTGAAATAAAATGAAGTTGGCAGGCAGGAGACTCATGCTTCTGAATATCAGGTCTGCCAGATTTCAGGGAGATTGCACAGAGGGGTCCCATTTAAGAGGAAAATGAATAAAGAGAAGACATTGCATACACTTCTGTTGTCTGTGCAGAAAAGGGAGGAAAAATTCTGCCAGTCAGGATAACATGACTCAGTCTCTGTCAATGGTTGCTGGGTCAATTTGGCTTGGAGAAATCCACTGAGAATCTTCTCAGCAACTATTGACAGAGAATGGATAACATTCATATTTCTGAGAGTAAGAAGTGCTCCTCAGTGGAACCTCCTCCATTGGACGGTTAGATGGTCATTGATTAGGGACTCTCTAGTTGTAAGGGTACAGAAGAACATATGGGAATCTTATCTTTGCATGGTATCCAAACACCTCCACACACACTCTTTACATTATACATCCAAACAACCAAGAGGCATTATCAGAGTTCAATAATTCATTCTAGGATGGAAGTAGTGTGGAAGGCAGGGTCCAGAAGGGCAGGCTTGAGAAGTGGAGTGTTGGAGGGAGGGAAAGGAATCTTGGGAAACTTCAAAGGGCTGGATAGAGTAGCTGGGGGTGGGGTGGGGAAATAGAGCCTGATGCTTCAATCCATTTCATTATCTTTTAAATTGGGAAACATGACTGATCCTGGCTTGATTGAATTCTCCTGGTGGACGTTTTCCCCAACTGATGTATTTTATCAAGGAAGGAACATGTCATATCTCTGCTGTACTTTTTGCTGGGACGCATTAATTAAAGCAAGGTTGGTGTCTCTGAAGTTCCTGTGTTAAGTGTCACAGTCTTTCAGCCTGGAGTTTCAGCCTGTTTTACCTTGAGACACTTCAGAAGGCCCTTCATCTATTCCAGCCCTGCACAATGCAGGTGTTTCTCTACCTTGGTTTCCCTTGCCTAGCAGGGAGGGAAACTGAGTAGTGTGGCATATCAAGGTCCAGGAATTCCCAAGTTCTCTCCCCCCCCCCCCAGGTTCTGGTGCACAAAAGCAGAACAGCTATGTCCCCACCACCCCACTGCAAGGCTGTTCTTATTTCCTCTAAGCCCCCGCTACCACCAATTTCACCCTTCACCAGCTGCAGAGCTGCCTGGTTTGATCTGCAAGGAGAAAGGAAGGGCAGTTTCCAAGGGCCTTTTGCTATGGTTGATACTCATTCAGATGATAAATGCACTCAGAAGTAGAGGGAAATGGGAAGGTGAGAGATTGGTTGCACTATCATCAAATAAATGAAGTGTTTAAATTGGACAGTAAAATTGGCTTCCAGGTGGAAAAATCAAAATTAGAGACTGAACTGTTAGAATCCAGTACTAAGAATTTGTCAAAAATGTATAACTTGCTGCTGAAATGGAATACACAAGATGAAACGGTTAAATCAACTATGATTAAATGGGCTCAGGACATTGGTCATAATATTTTGTTCGCTGACTGGGAAAAGTTGTGGACCACCGGGATGAAATTTACGGCATGTAATGCCTTAAGAGAAAATATAATGAAAATGATTTATAGGTGGTACATAACCCCAGTCAAGCTTGCAAAGATCTACCACTTGCCTGACAATAAATGTTGGAAATGTAAGGAAAAGGAAGGTACATTTTTTCACCTCTGGTGGACGTGCCCGAAGATTAAGGCATTCTGGGAAATGATCTATAATGAACTGAAAAAGGTATTTAAATATACTTTCCCCAAGAAACCAGAGGCCTTTCTCTTGGGTATTGTCGGCCAGGGGGTGTTAAAGACAGATATAACTTTCTTTATGTATGCCACAACAGCAGCTAGAATACTCATTGCGAAGTACTGGAAGACGCAAGATTTACCCACACTGGAAGAATGGCAGATGAAGGTGATAGACTACATGGGCTTGGCAGAAATGACGAGCAGAATCCGAAACCAGGGAAAAGAAGCGGCGGAAGAAGAATGGAAAAAGTTTAAGGACTATTTTAAGAAATATTACAAAATTAATGACAGTTAGAATGATGTTGGACTAAAGTAAATGGTTACTATTAGTAATGGTTAAGACAAGGAGAATAAGGATGATTAGCTTAAATTTATAGCAAAATAAGGGAAGATTTGCTGAACAATTGATTAGAATTTGGAATACAGAAACGGGAGGCATGAGGAAGTCGAAGAAGAAAGGTTTAAGAAATTAGGATATGAAATGGTACTTGTTTCTTGTTTTGTTTTTTGTCTTCTGTTTGTTTATGTATGTTTTGTTTGTATGAATATAAAAATTGTTTAATAAAAATATTATAAAAAAAAAAACAGAAGTAGAGGGAAATGCCGCATACCAAGCCAGACCATTGGTCCATCCAGGCCAGCACAATCAATACTGACAGGCAATGACTCTCCAGCTTTGCAGGTATGATTCTTTTTCCTGTCCCCACCTTCAGATGTTGAGGAAAGAACCTTGGATCTTTCTTTTCTGCAATGCCTGATTAAAGCATAGAATCACAGAACTGTAGTGTTGGAAGGGATCCCAAGTGTCATCTTGCCTAACCCCCTGCAATGCTGGAATCTTAGCTAAAGCATCCATGGAAGATGACCATCCAACCTCTTCTTTAAAACCTCCAAGGAAGGAGAGTCCACAACCTCCCAAGGGGAGTCTGTTCCACTGTCAAACAGTTCTTACTGTCAGAAAGTTCTTTCTGATGTTTAGTTGGAATCTTCTTTCCTGCAACTTGAAGCCATTGGTCTGGGTCCTACCCTTTGGAGCAGGAGAAAACAAGCTTGCTCCATCATCCATGTGACAGCCCTTTAGATATTTGAAGATGGCTATCATATCTCCTCTCAGTCTTTTCTGAAAGGTTCTACACTTAAGCAGGAAGAACCAGATGCACAAATATAAGATGGGGGACAATTGGCTTGCCGGTAGTACATGGGGAAAGGATTTAGGGGTCTTGGTAGACCACAGTCATCACATGAGTCAACAGTGTGATGCAGCACCAAAAAAAGCTAATGCTATTCTTGATTGCATCAAAACAAGTCTAGTGTCCAGATAAAGGGAAATAATAGTACTGCTCTAGTCTGCCTTGGTCAGACCACACCTGGTGTACTGTGTCCGGTTCTGAGCACCACAATATAAGAAGGAAAAAGATAAGCTGGAAGAGGTGCAGAAGAAGGCCACCAAGATGGGGAAGGCTCTGGAAGTCAAGGATTCATAAGCAATGGTTGAGGGAGTTGGGCATGTTTAGCCCCAATAAGAGGAGACTGAGACGAGATATGATAGCCATTTTCAAATATCTAAAGGGCTGAGGCCACAGTAGGAGAGGGGTGGGATGCAGCTGGAGAAATATCTAAGTGGGAACGGCACTTATAAGTTGGGGGTCAGATTCGCTGCCAGGTGGATTGGGCAAATCCTGACACCTGATGTAGTCTAATGGGCACATGGCCCATTACATGGCCTAATGGGCAGGCAAGTCCTGCTTTTAGTCAAACCCTGTTTTAGGGCAGGTAGCCATTCTTTGGGTGCTTCCAAAACATCAGGGACTTTGGATACAGATCTCTGCACCTAGCAGACAACAGAATTGTTTTGCAACAATGAAGGTCTGGTATACGTTCCTCTGCAGGTCAATGTGTTAATGACATACTTGATCTCTGCCCCATGGATGAATTTATTGGTCAACGGAGGGACATACCCCAAACCGCAACATACATTTTTCATTTTCAGGATCTGGTCTTTGGCTGGTTTTCCCCCTTTTATTATTTATTAAACCAGTGAAGAACATAAGAAGAGCCCTGTTGGATCAACCACAATAGGTCAGCTTCCCGTTTGCAGAGTGGCCAACAGATGCCTGTCAGTGAATACTGGTGCATAGAACCATAGCCAGGTGACTTGAGATTACTTGAGTTCATGAAGATGTGAATTAATTATACAATGCATATCTATGTCCCATCCCTGAAGCCAGTGAGTTAAGTAACTAGATGACACAAGACATCTTCCAGCCCTATGTGGAGATCCTGGGTATTGAACATGGGATGTTCTGCATGTAGTACAGGTTCCCTGCCATTGGGCCATCACCCTTCTGGAAGAAGGAGGCAAGAGAGAATGTATGCACAACAAACAGGTTATCTGCAAGGGAACACAGGCAACATTTCCAATGTGACTAGTTGGGAATCCAGAAATATCAAGGGGCAACCCCATGGATGCTCTGTGGGAGGCTACTCTCAGCATTCCAACTTGGCCTTGAACAGAGGTATGCTTGCTATGAGAGGGTCCTGTTTGTCTGCCCTCTTGCAATAAAATTCTGCATACCTTTGGATCTGGAAAGCAGCGAGGAAATGCTGCCCTTCTGGATCCACAAGACCAGGTGTGTTATATGCCCATGTGATTAGCCAGGATCTTTCAGGACCCACCTCTACAGCCCCTCACGCCAGCTATTTAACAAATGGCTGCAGCGCTTCAGAGCACTAAGTAGAAGAAAGATGCAGCAAATCCTCTTGTTCCTCCTGGTCTGCATATGTGAGCAGCGGCTTTCAGCCCCAGCTCCAGTTGGTGAGTATTGAACAGTTTGCGCTTGGTAATGGTTTCTTTTAAACAGAACATTAGTTCATTTGCCCGATAATAAATGTTGGAAATGTAAAGAAAATGAAGGTACATTCTTTCACCTTTGGTGGACGTGCCCTAGGATTAAGGCTTTCTGGGAAATGATATATAATGAGTTGAAAAAGGTATTTAAATATACCTTCTTAAAGAAACCAGAGGCCTTTCTCCTGGGCATGGTCGGCCAATTGGTGCCAAAGAAAGATAGAACTTTCTTTATGTATGCTACAACAGCAGCAAGAATACTCATCGCAAAATACTGGAAGACACAGGATCTACCCACTCTGGAAGAATGGCAGATGAAACTAATTGACTGTATGGGATTGGCAGAAATGACTGGCAGAATCCGTGACCAGGGAGAAGAGTCGGCAGAAGAAGATTGGAAAAAATTTAAGGACTACTTACAGAAATATTGTAAAATTAAGGAATGTTGAATGATGCTGGATTGAAATTGTGTGGTTTCTAGCTGTAATGGTATAAAGGAACATGAAAAAATGGTTCTTTATAAGTAAAAATTTAAGGTTATAATAACTTAAGATGTTGGATAGAAAATAAGGTGTTTTTATAAGCTGTAATGCTTTGAGTTAAGGATTTGCTGAACAAATAATCTGAAATGGAATACAAGAAGGGGAGGTATGAGGAGGTCAGAGAAATATGTTATTGAAAATTAAGTATTATGAACTATATATGTCTTTTTAATTTTTTTGTTTGTTTTTTGTTTGCATAAAAATTGAAAATTTTAATAAATATCTTTTTAAAAAAATAATAAACAGAACATTAGTGTCTAGAGCAAGTGTGTCCAAGGTGTCCAACAGACTGTCCAAGGTTCTCACAGTACAAATATCAGGAATGTGTGGGTTGGCGTAATTAATTGGGAGGGAAAACAACACAGTGAGTCCTAAGCTTGCTGAATTGCCACAGAACGTTGACTGACTGTTGAGGGTGTGGGAAATGGAAAGCACACAGGAGACGGAATAGAATGGAGTGTCCTGCAGGAGGGCATTTAGAGGATGGCACAGAAATATCGTCTTTGCCTGACCTATACCAGGTGAGTCAATTTCTGACTGGCTTTTGCTGTAACTAGATAAGAAAACAGGTTTTTCTGTAAGAAATATGCATTGGGAATAGGTTGGTGCAAGGACGCTGAACAACAATTAACCAAGTGAGAGAACTAACTAGCCATTTCTTTCTTCCTTCTAAAGGGGTCCATGGAATACTTCCCAAGAGCAAAACTAAAGGAGTTGATTTCTGTGGTGTGGACAAGTATTACTACATTGTTCGTTCAGACCTGGGCTGCTACTTGAGATCTACTAATTTCAATGGAGGCAAAGACCTGGAGATATTTGGTCTTCACAACTCTGTCCGTGGTGGAGACCACTACCTGGCCCATAGTGATGACTTATTTTATGTTATCAAGGGGGACTCCTACCGCCGAGTAAGCAACCTGAACGCTGACAGTGATAGTGTGGTCTACACTCTCCATCCCAACTGCCAAAACGGAGACCATTACTTCTCCCATGATAAGTACTTTTACATTATATTCAAGAAGAAGGGAGTGTACCGCCGTGTCACCAATATGCATGAAGACCTAAATGTCGTTCAGAAACCCCTTCACCCAAAGGTCAAAGACGGTCTGTATTACTGGGGAATCAAGGATCATATATACTTTGTGAAACCAAGTAGCAAATGGGGAGTTGAGTATCACCGAATGGATGACTTTTCAAACGCAAACCCTTCCACATTTTCCTTCCATGCTAGTGTGCTCAACTTCCTCCCTGGAGGTGTGTCTATAAATCATGGTAAAGCTTTTGGTGTCTGGCAGCCTGTCAAGACTGTCAGTAATAATGCCAAAATAAGTGTTGCTTGGCAACAGCAAATTGTTAGGAAGGTTGGATATGCGAAGAAAGAGATGCACAGCATGGAACACAACTGGAAAGTAGCTTCGACTGTTACAGTTGGGGCAGAAGGTCTCACTAAATTACTGTTGACGGCACAAATTTCCCTGACAGCTGAATATGGTGGGATGAAGATTGACAGCAAAGACGAAGCATGGAGCGATGCAACTGAAGTCTCTGAAAAAGTCAGCTTCACTCTGCCTCCGAATACGAACATTTATTTCTGGCAATACAAGCTGGGTTTGGGCAAGGTTGACGTATTGTACTGCCGTGACCTGGCTTTTACTGATAATTCTAAGCCACCTACTTTTGTCCCATTGCCATCAGCAGCTCATTAACCCAAAATAAAATACCTATAGGCTGCTAATTCTTTTCTCTGGTTGTTGTTGTTGTTTAGTCGTTTAGTCGTGTCCGACTCTTCGTGACCCCATGGACCAGAGCATGCCAGGCACTCCTGTCTTTCACTGTCTCCCGCAGTTTGGTCAGACTCATGTTTGTAGCTTCGAGAACACTGTCCAACCATCTCATCCTCTGTCGTCCCCTTCTTCTTGTGCCCTCCATCTTTCCCAACATCAGGGTCTTTTCCAGGGAGTTTTCTCTTTTCATGAGGTGGCCAAAGTATTGGAGCCTCAGCTTCACGATCTGTCCTTCCAGTGAGCACTCAGGGCTGATTTCCTTAAGAATGGATAGGTTTGATCTTCTTGCAGTCCATGGCACTCTCAAGAGTCTCCTCCAGCACCATAATTCAAAAGCATCAATTCTTCGGCGATCAGCCTTCTTTATGGTCCAGCTCTCACTTCCATACATCACTACTGGGAAAACCATGGCTTTAACTATACGGACCTTTGTTGGCAAGGTGATGTCTCTGCTTTTTAAGATGCTGTCTAGGTTTGCCATCGCCTTTCTCCCAAGGAGCAAGCATCTTTTAATTTCGTGACTGCTGTCACCATCTGCAGTGATCATGGAGCCCAAGAAAGTAAAATCTCTCACGGCCTCCATTTCTTCCCCTTCTATTTGCCAGGAGGTGATGGGCCCAGTGGCCATGATCTTCGGTTTTTTTTGATGTTGAGCTTCAGACCATATTTTGAGCTCTCCTCTTTCACCCTCATTAAAAGGTTCTTTAATTCTTCCTCACTTTCTGCCATCAAGGTTGTGTCATCTGCATATCTGAGGTTGTTGATATTTCTTCCGGCGATCTTAATTCCGGCTTGGGATTCATCCAGCCGAGCCTTTCGGATGATGCATTCTGCATATAAGTTAAATAAGCAGGGAGACAATATACAGCCTTTACATACTCCTTTCCCAATTTTGAACCAATCAGTTGTTCCATATCCAGTTCTAACTTTAGCTTCTTGCCCCGTATAGAGATTTCTCAGGAGACAGATGAGGTGATCAGGAACTCCCATTTCTTTGAGAACTTGCCATAGTTTGCTGTGGTCGACACAGTCAAAGGCTTTTGCATAGTCAATGAAGCAGAAGTAGATGTCTTTCTAGAACTCTCTAGCTTTCTCCATAATCCAGCGCATGTTTGCAATTTGGTCTCTGGTTCCTCTGCCCCTTCGAAATCCAGCTTGCACTTCTGGGAGTTCTCGGCCCACATACTGCTTGAGCCTAACTTGTAGACTTTTAAGCATAACCTTGCTAGCGTGTGAAATGAGTGCAATTGTGCGGTAGTTGGAGCATTCTTTGGCACTGCCCTTCTTTGGGATTGGGATGTAGAATGATCTTCTCCAATCCTCTGGCCACTGCTGAGTTTTCCAAAATTGCTGGCATATTGAGTGTAGCACCTTAACAGCATCATCTTTTAAAATTTTAAATAGTTCAGCTGGAATATCATCACTTCCACTGGCCTTGTTATTAGCAGTGCTTTCTAAGGCCCATTTGACTTCACTCTCCAGGATGTCTGGTTTCTCTGGTTAAGGGTACTTTAAAATTGTCTCTGTTCAGGCTCTTCTTTTTCACCAACTGTGTGTTTCTTTACCACCTTTAATTACTTTGAGGAGGGTCCCTAGCACAATGGAAACACATATACTTTCCATTCAGAAGGCCTCAGGTGCAGACCCTTTCTTTGAAACTGCCGAAAGCAGCTATCAGTCTATATACGCCAGGTGTGGGAAAACTTTGGCTCTCTGCAGTTGTTTCTGAACTACATCACCCAACAGGCCCAGCCGCTCCCAGTGTAGCTAATACTGAGCTGGGCGGATCAATGCTCTGACTCAGTATAAGACAGTTCCCTATATTCCTAAATTCTAAAGCTCCAGAAAGCAGAATGGAGTGAACATCCATTACCTTTAGGTGGGGTATGGCAGAATTGGTTGACAAATGAATGCAAAGAAACCTCTTTTGCCAGCATGGATTCTATGGATTCTAACCAAAGGTTAGAAAGACAGCTGCAGTGGTTTTTCTACTACGGCAGCACTTCCATTTTTGGGGATGCCAAAAATGAATCACTTCATTTTCCCTAGTATCTTGTGGGTAGTTGGCCTGAAACACAAAGGGGTGCACTTATGGGACTGCCACTTCCTCAGTCAGTGGTGGGGATCCTTTAACCCACAGGCCTAATTCAGCTTAAAAGAAGTCCTAATTCAGCCCACATATCCATTTCCAAAAGTTACCTGCCCTATAACTGATGGCATATATGGAAATTTTCAGAAGTCATAAAGCTCCTAGAGGTTGGCTTCTGATATTTTCATTTTACAGAATATTTTGTTGGTTACAGAGGCGTTCTCCTTGTCCTCTCCTCCTGGAAAACATATGCCTACAAGGGACTGAGCCTTAGTGCAGGTCCATAGTTACCATTTTTGATCTTACGTAGGAATCCTGCAGAGTATGAGGCAACCATTTCCTGGCTGTATGCTTATGGCTGCAAAAGTGAATATGTAAAGTAGCACCAGTCTTGGATTATCTCCTCTTAGGGCTCAAATAAATCTCACAGCAAATCTCACCCACGGTTTTCCTTCTTTTTTCTTAAAAAAAGTGATAAGCATGCATGTGTTTCTGCATACAAATAATCAGGGAAAGAATGAGCACTACAAAAATGTTCATCATTCGCTTTCTATTTCAGATTTTGAAATATCTTCCTAATCCCTTTATTTCATAATTTCCATCAGTATTTCATTAATCTGGGATTTGTTAATTTGGGTTTTGGGTATCATTATTTCTTGTGATTACTGCCCTTCCTTCTATTCTGCTATTGATGTCTTTGAAATTTTGAATTGAAATAAAATGAAGTTGGCAGGCAGGAGACTCATGCTTCTGAATATCAGGTCTGCCAGATTTCAGGGAGATTGCACAGAGGGGTCCCATTTAAGAGGAAAATGAATAAAGAGAAGACATTGGATACACCTCTGTTGTCTGTGCAGAAAAGGGAGGAAAAATTCTGCCAGTCAGGAGAACATGACTCAGTCTCTGTCAATGGTTGCTGGGTCAATTTGGCTTGGAGAAATCCACTGAGAATCTTCTCAGCAACTATTGACAGAGAATGGATAACATTCATATTTCTGAGAGTAAGAAGCGCTCCTCAGTGGAACCTCCTCCATTGGATGGTTAGAGAGTCATTGGTCGAGTTGTAATTCCTGCATTGCAGAGGGTTGAACTACATGATGCCTGCGGTCCCTTCCAACTCTACAATTCTTCTTCTTGGCACTTGGCAGATTATAGTTATTCACTGTGGAATCAAAGCAAGTGTATTGGAGTTCACCTCCCTTTTCATGGCAAAGGTGGGGATTGTTTTCAGCCACCTTCCTTTGTGAGCAAACTTGACAGCAGTGTGCAGGGCCAGAGCCCAAACTGGTGCAGTCAGCGACAAAGGGTACAGAAAAACATATAGGAATCTTATCTTTGTATGGTATCCAAACACCTCCACACACACTCTTTACATTATACATCCAAACAACCAAGAGGCGTTATCAGAGTTCAATAATTCATTCTAGGAAGGAAGTAGTGTGGAAGGCAGGGTCCGGGGGGCAGGCTTGAGACGTGGAGTGTTGGAGGGAGGGAAAGGAATCTTGGGAAACGTCAAAGGGCTGGATAGAGTAGCTGGGGGTGGGGTGTGGAAATAGAGCCTGATGTTTCAACCCATTTCATTATATTTTAAAATGGGAAACATTACTGATCCTGGCTTGATTGAATTCTCCTGGTGGAAGTTTTCCCCAACTGATGTCCTTTATCAAGGAAGGACCGTGTCATACCTCTGCTGTACTTTTTGCTGGGACGCATTAATTAAAGCAAGGTTGGTGTCTCTGAAGTTCCTGTGTTAAGTGTCACAGTCTTTCAGTCTGGAGTTTCAGCCTGTTTTGCCTTGAGACATTTCAGAAGGCCCTTCATCTATTCCAACCCTGTGCAATGCAGGTGTTTCTCTACCTTGGTTTCCCTTGCCTAGCAGGGAGGGAAACTGAGTAGTGCGGCATATCAAGGTCCAGGAATTCCCAAGTCCCCCCCCCCCCAGGTTCTGGTGCACAAAAGCAGAACAGCTATGCCCCCGCCACCCCACTGCAAGGCTGTTTTTATTTCCTCTAAGCCCCCCTGCCACCAATTTCACCCTTCACCAGCTGCAGAGATGCCTGGTTTGATCTGCAAGGAGAAAGGAAGGGCTGTTTCCAAGGGCCTTTTGCAATGAGAGAGCTGTGGCTTCGCTGCATACCTTAGGCACCCCATCTATGGGTATAGGGGATTTCTGCCCTCCTTTTCCTTATTCACCCCTGCCCCCATATTGCACCTCACTTAGGTGGTCCAAAGGAAAGCAGAAAAATATGTTTTATACCAGTTGGAAGGTTGTGTACAAAGGACTATCCAACTGTTTTAGGGACTCCGCTCTGGATTTGTGTAGAGTTTCCTCCTTAGCCTGTTCTTCCCACAAAGCTATCCTGAAAGCCATAGAGGTTTACGATCAGAGATTTCCTTCTTTTAGATGGCGGCATTCCCAGATTGATGTACCCCATCTTAACAGTTAAGGTCTAACCTTGTGATTACTGTAGAAGACCATAAGAATGGTTTACCAAAGGTTCTGTTGAGGATCCAAGAATTCAGACAGGTAGCAGGCTTTAAATTAAATAAAAATAAAACTAAGACCTTAGTGAAGAACGTGACAGAACAATATAAAAAGGATTTACAACAACTTACAGATATAGGTATACATAAGAAAGTTAAATATCTGGGTGTATGGCTGACATCTAAAATATTAATATATTTAAAGACAGATACATAAATACTTGGAAAGAAATAGAGAGAAACTTAGAAGTTTGGGGAAGGATGAATCTCTCTTTTGGGGGAAGTATATCAGTTATAAAAATGAATGCATTGCCAAGAATGCTATTTTTATACCAGTCAATACCAGTGATCAGCAGCACAGGAGCCTCAAGGAATGGCAAAAAGATATTTCTAGATTCATCTGGCAGGGGAAGAGACCAAGAATAAAATATAAATTCTTAACCGATGCTAAAGAAAGAGGGGGCTTCACATTGCCAGATTTAACACTATATTATGAGGTGTCCTGTCTCTGCTGGCTCCAGGAATGGATAATATTGAAAAATGCAGATATATTGGATTTGGAAGGACATGTCAATAGGTATGGGTGGCATGCATACTTATGGTATGAAAAGGCCAAGGTGTATAAAGACTTTCAGAACCATCTAATAAGACAACCAATTTATTAGAGCAAAAAACACCCTGGTGGCTTTCCCCTTTAGAAGCAATATTGGTGAAAAACTCAAATATGAGAAGTAATTGGTCTACATATAGTGAGCTGTTAACCAAAGAAGAACATCAGGTGAATCTAAAAGATTATAATGAGACAAGGGATTTACTAACAGATTGGCTACAGTTTCAGCAATCAATGAGATTTTTAAGATATATAAAAAGAAAGGTTTTAGTTGTGAAATACCAAAATTTCAAAAAGATTTCTTAGAAAATAATGTTCCATTATATGCATCACTTGTTTTAGAGTGGCACACAAAAGATGAACAGGTCAAGTCAGGAATGATACACTGGGCAAAGGATTTGGGACATAATACCCAGATGGCAGATTGGGAAAGGTTTTGGAAATTGGATTTGAAATTTATGGCATGTTGTACATTGAAAGAATATTATATGAGAATGATGTACTGGTGGTATTTGACTCCTACTAAGTTAGCAAAAATGTATAGGAGAAGTACTGATATCTGCTGAAAAGGTAAAGAAAAAGAAGGTACCTTTGATCTTTTTTTTCCAAATAATTTTTATTAACAGACCAATCAAATCACATTAATTCCAAATTACACAGCCAATTTTTTTAATTTTTGTTGGGGGTATCCATGCTTCGAGCTCAGAAAGGGATCCAAACATCTCTCTTGCTGCTGCTTTAATGTACACAGTTCTGTCCAAATAGTATTCACAGTTCTGTTCAATCTTCTCTTTGTTATTTTCCTCATCTTCTTGTTGTTAACATATATTCCTTTCTTTGTGTTCTCTGGTAGTCTCCACAAGCGGGTTGAAAACAAACGATGTTATATCCTGTGTGGATTTTACATTCCTCCAAGAGCCATATCAAGATAGACAGACGCCATTTCCTCACCTCCGTACAAAACATTCCCAAAGTCTGTCCGTTAACTTCCACAGGCCTGCCAGTCTCTCCTCAATTTTCTCAGGGGGCCCTGCCAGGTCAAATTCACAGTCCAGTATAATAACAAGCCATGGTCCTCCTCCCCCTCGATCATCCTGTGGCCAAGCCTGCCGTAACAAATCTCTTTTTAAAACAAAAAAATTTTTTCCTTCCAGTAGCACCTTAAAGACCAACTAAGTTAGTTCTTGGTATGAGCTTTCGTGTGCATGCACACTTCTTCAGATACACTGAAACAGAAGTTGCCAGATCCTTCTATATAGTGAGAAGGTGGGGAGGGGTATTCCTCAGAAGGGTGGTGGGAATGGGTGATTGGCAGATAGCTGTGATGAGCCTGTTGATGACTCTTAACGACTGCAATAAACTACCTATTGCAGTCGTTAAGACAGAACCTCAAATCCCTTCATTTGAATTTTTTGGGTTAAGTCTTTTTCCATTGTGATCTGCTCTTGCACTTGTGTAGTCAAAGTAGGTTCCTGAAAGAAGCCCTGGATGATCTCTGTATCAGTGTTCTCTGTTAAATCATCCTTACAGGCCACAGCAGTCACAAAGTCCCTCTTTTCATACATCATATCAGCCATTTCATTCATCCTGTCGATCTTATTATGCAACTGTTCCAGCAAGGCGCTTGTTTTGCAGAGAGCACTCACCAGCGCTTTCCCCCAACACATTTTCATTGAAAGCCAGACAGCCTTTCCCACGATCTTAATCTGACAGCTGTAGAAGTTCCTCGGTGAACTGCCGCAACAATTTGACAGGCTCCCTCTAGAGGAGACAAATTCTATTTGTATCCATTTTTGTGTGGCAAATCCAACCGAGAAATAGTTACTTTCATTTTCCAAATGTTCAAGTGCTTTCAAATATTTTGTTTCTCTAAGATGCAAAAAGCAACATTGGATTCAATTTGTTTCCCTTCTTTTGCTATCTGTCTTAAGGTTCCCTTCAGGGTCGACGAACGTCTCAGATAGTTTCTGTCTCTGACACCCCGTTCCCAGGTCAGAGATGGTGGAAAACGTAATTTTCTTTATTCCCTCTCCAGATTTAGACAGTCAAGATTCACCCCCCTTTACTCTCACTTCCAGGGGAGTTTTAATAGTTGTAAATGATAGGACTCTCGAACTTCATACACGACTTTCCTGGCTAATTAGCTTGAAAGGTTTTTGCTTCAATCTGTTTACAAAAAGTGGAAAGGTTGACTTCCTGTTTTATACCTTCCCGCTTCAATGCCAAATTAACTTATTTTTAGTCCAATTTTTAGTCCAATTTTCCGTTTCTACTCACGGGTACTTCTTTTAGAGTCCAATTGTCTACAGGAAAAAGTCAGCACTCTCCGGCAACGGCTATGCGGCTTCACTCCACAGAGGTAGCGGTTGATTCAAAACACCGCGCTGCTCACCCCACGTCTTTTCGGGACCCCAAAAAAGGGGTTTCCCTATGAGTGGGGGAGGCGCTCCTGGTGTCAGCCGAATCCCACATCCCCAGGCTTCATCTGCCTGGGGTTTTTTAAGGGTCTCCGCCTTTGCCGCGGCGGCAAGACCCGATTTCTGCAGGGCGGGTTCCTCCCGGTCAGAGGAACTCCGCCATTGCTGATGGCGCTAACCCGGAAGTTATTTCCACACAGTTCTTAATCATCCTGCTTGTAATCAGTAATTGCAACGGTTCTTTCTTGGGGGGAGGATTATTGCGTACTCACATAAGATAAAAAAGAAAAGCCCCCCCCCTTTTCAGTCCCGCTCCGACAAACCGATCCTTTGATGAATCTTCTTCTTGATTTATTGTTGAATCCAGCCCGTCGCTCCACTTCACAGAGATCACTTTAATTAGTCTTATCTCCTGATCTTCACTCGAAATATGTGCATTTGCTTCTCGCTAATTGTTTATTTTGAGCTCCTGCATTTCAGACGCGCGATCAGAGACAGCTTCAGGGAGAGCCGTCTCCCACAAGGGCTGTGTGCCTAGTGGCCTCACCCCCTTCTTTCGAATCTGGGGTTGATTTATGGCAACTGCAGGCAAGGCAGTGTTCCCCATTTCCTTGGGGTAACAAGGGAGGCTGCATACTCCCATATCAGTCTCTTAATTACCTCGTGTGAGCCGGAGAGATGGTATTGTCAGCCATCTTCCAATGCGCCCCTAGCGGCCCCCCCAAGAAGGGACCTTTTATCATATGTGGTGGATTTGTAAGGTAACAAAAGCTTTCTGGGGGATGGTATATAATGAAATGGGAAAAAAATGCTTAAAATAACTTTTGCTAAGAAAGCAGAAGCCTTTTTATTAGGAATTACATGTACCAACATACCAACATACCAAAGGAACAGAAAAGACTTTTCAACAGCTGCCCAGATGCTACTATCTCAGAGATGGAAAGAAGCTAAAGTCCCTACCAGAGAAGAATGGCAAACCAAGCTGATGGACTATGCTGAGATGGCAAAACTGACTGGAAAACTCAGAAACCAAGAGGATAACAACTTTATAAAATAATCGGAAAGATACAAACAGAAGCAGGCTTTTTATTTCACTGTAGTGTAAAAATTACTATGGATAATATGGTTGATATAAAAATTAGAGTACGGATGAATATGCAGTAGTAGATGTTTAAAACGAGACCCCATGGAGGGGATGGGGGGAAGTCCTGAGATTCAGAGAATCTCTTTATATAGATATTCCCCCCCCTCTGTTTATTTGTACTTTGTATTTTTAAAAGAAATGAAAATGATTTCAAAAACAACAGCAGCAACCAGTTAAAGTCCAATTAATCACTGTGAAGAGCTCCAGATAATGTTTGGTGTAGCTTAAAAACAACAGGGGGACGCGGGTGGCACTGTGGGTAAAAGCCTCAGCGCCTAGGGCTTGCCAATCGAAAGGTCGGCGGTTCAAATCCCCACGGTGGGGTGCGCTCCCGTTGCTCGATCCCAGCACCTGCCAACCTAGCAGTTTGAAAGCACCCCCGGGTGCAAGTAGATAAATAGGGACCGCTTACTAGCGGGAAGGTAAACGGCATTTCCGTGTGCGGCTCTGGCTCGCCAGAGCAGTGATGTCACGCTGGCCACGTGACCCAGAAGTGTCTTCGGACAGCGCTGGCCCCCGGCCTCTTGAGTGAGATGGGCGCACAACCCTAGAGTCTGTCAAGACTGGCCCGTATGGGCAGGGGTACCTTTACCTTTTAAAAACAACAGGAGATTCGTCTTTAGACTCCCATTCTAGCAATGGTTTTATATATTTTAGAGATTATTATTTTTTGTTAAGCCCCAATGCTTTGCAGCATCCCGAGACCTCAGTGGTTCACTAGAAACTGAGCATTTTGCTTTATTCTTACCCCTTCCTCAGTATTCTTCAAGGAGCAATTTGCAGCGGTATTTTTAAAGCATTCATTGCTTATAAAGAAAAAAGATATACAATGTATTTATTAGCAGAACTTCATACTGAGAAATTATATTAACAAGTATATTAACAAAAAGTTGTACTACGAGGTGCTGGAGATTAGGTACACAACTGCATTTCTCTCCGCTCCGCTCCAGATTTCATCTATTGTTGTTGAGAGCCCAATTTCTGCTTTCGGTTCCTTGGGATAATTCCACCTTCTCCTGCAAACCTCCATCTCAACCCTGCTGATACATAATAGTAATGATTATAATTGTCACGGTCTGGTTCACGGGCGATCGAAGTCCCAACAGGGGACGTCAGGACTGGGAGCAAGATGGTGGGGTGGGAGCAGGAATGGGGGTCCAGAAACCAGGAGTCAGGAAGCCAAGAGTCTGAGGGTCAGAGAGCCACTAGTGAAGAAGCCAAGGGTCCGAGGGTCAAGAAGCAGGGAGTCAAGAAGCCAAGGTTCAAGGATCAGGAAGCAAGAAGCCAAACGCAGCAAGGCAGGGAGTGTGTTGCTGTGGCAAGGAGCCAAAGGGAAATGCTGACCTTGTATCCCTTCCCAGCTCTTGCCACCAGGTGCTGTGAGATACCAATGGGCCTCACCTGTGAGGCTGTGCCTTGCCTCTTCAGAATAAACTTAGAAATGTCCCAGTCCTACAAAGTCCTATTGGTCATAGGGAATGGCTCTTGCACGCACATCTGACAATTATTACTATTATTATTATTATTATTATATTTATACCCCGCCCATCTGACTGGATTTTCCAGCCTTTTGAGTGTGACTATGAGAGTTATCATTGTTTACAATCAAGTGCCATATAAATTTCACAGTATAAAAAATTAATAACGTGTCTACACAATGAAGGACACCCGTGGCCTAACCACCAGAATTAGTGGGAATGAGAGTAGCCAACTGCCCCTATCTACTAGGGTCAAAGCACACATTAGCAAAAAAATCAGAAGCTTTCTCCTCTCCAGAAATGTAGACACACGAGGAAATCAATTTAACAAATGTTTGGATAAGTGTCTCCATGCAAAAGTAAGGCTCATTTGCGTTCAATAGGGCTTACTCACCATAGCTGTCAACTTTTCCCTTTTCTTGCGCGGAATCCTATTCAGAATAAGGGAATTTCCCTTTAAAAAAGGGAAACGTTGACAGCTATGTTACTCGCCCAAAGTGTGGATAGGATTACAGCCTTAGAAACTTGCATTCTATGCTCTGAAGAGTACATTATTTAGCTGTGAGTAACAGGTACACACTGTATTTGCACCCATTAAATATAAGCTATCTACATCCTGTAATCATTTGGTGGCTAGTGGCTATTTTATCATGTTGAACGCTATGGTTGATACTCATTCAGATAATAAATGCACTCAGAAGTATAGGGAAATGCCGCATACCAAGCCAGACCATTGGGTGCATCCAGGCCAGCACAATCAATACTAGAATCATAGAATCATAGAGTTGGAAGAGACCACAAGGGCCATCGAGTCCAACCCCCTGCCAAGCAGGAAACACCATCAGAGTACTCCTGACATATGGTTGTCAAGCCTCTGCTTAAAGACCTCCAAAGAAGGAGACTCCACCACACTTCTTGGCAGCAAATTCCACTGTCGAACAGCTCTTACTGTCAGGAAGTTCTTCCTAATGTTTAGGTGGAATCTTCTTTCTTGTAGTTTGGATCCATTGCTCCTTGTCCGCTTCTCTGGAGCAGCAGAAAACAACCTTTCTCATTCCTCTATGTGACATCCTTTTATATATTTGAACATGGCTATCATATCACCCCTTAACCTCCTCTTCTCCAGGCTAAACATGCCCAGCTCCCTTAGCCGTTCCTCATAAGGCATCGTTTCCAGGCCTTTGACCATTTTGGTTGCCCTCCTCTGGACACGTTCCAGTTTGTCAGTGTCACAGTTCCAGTTTCTTGAACTGTGGTGCCCAGAACTGGACACAGTACTCCAGGTGAGGTCTGACCAGAGCAGAATACAGTGGCACTATTACTTCCCTTGATCTAGATGCTATACTCCTATTGATACAGCCCAGAATTGCACTGGCTTTTTTAGCTGCCGCGTCACCCTGTTGGCTCATGTCAAGTTTGTGGTCAACCAAGACTCCTAGATCCTTTTCACATGTACTGCTCTCAAGCCAGGTGTCACCCATCTTGTATTTGTGCCTCTCATTTTTTTTGCCCAAGTGCAATACTTTGCATTTCTCCCTGTTAAAGTTCATCTTGTTTGTTTTGGCCCAGTTCTCTAATCTGTCAAGGTCATTTTGAAGTGTGATCCTGTCCTCTGGGGTGTTAGCCACCCCTCCCAGTTTGGTGTCATCTGCAAATTTGATCAGGATGCCCTTGAGTCTATCATCCAAGTCGTTGATAAAAATGTTGAATAAGACCGGGCCCAAGACAGAACCCTGTGGCACCCCACTAGTCACTCTTCTCCAGGATGAAGAGGAACCATTGATGAGCACCCTTTGGGTTCGGTCAGTCAGCCAGTTACAAATCCACTGATTGGTAGCATAGTCAAGACCGCATTTTACCAGCTTCTTTACAAGAATATCATGGGGCACCTTGTCAAATGCCTTGCTGAAATCAAGGTAGGCTACATCCACTGCGTTCCCTTCATCTACCAGGCTTGTAATTCTGTCAAAAAACGAGATCAGGTTAGTCTGACATGACTTATTTTTCAGAAATCCATGCTGACTATTGGTGATCACAGCATTCCTTTCTAGGTGCTCACAGACTGTTTGCTTAATGATCTGCTACAGAATCTTCCCTGGTATTGATGTCAGACTGACTTGGTGGTAATTATTTGGGTCCTCTCTTTTCCCCTTTTTGAAAATAGGGACAACATTTGACCTCCTCCAGTCTGCCAGGACTTCGCCTGTTCTCCAGGAATTCTCAAAGATGACTGCCAATGGTTCTGAGATCACATCTGCCAGTTCTTTTAATATTCTTGGATGCAGTTCATCTGGCCCTGGAGACTTCAATACATCTAGACTAGCCAAGTGTTCTTGTACTATCTCCTTAGTTATTCTGGGCTGTGTTTCCTCTGCTGAATCATTTGCTCCAAATTCTTCAGGTCAGGCATTGTTTTCTTTATCGGAGAAGACTGAGGCAAAGAAGGCATTGAGGAGTTCAGCCCTTTCTGTGCCCCCTGTTTGCATTTCACCATCTTCTCCTCTGAGTGACCCCACTGTTTCTTTGTTCTTCCTTTTGCTACGAACATACCCATAAAAGCCTTTTTTGTTGCTTTTAACCTCTCTAGCAAGCCTGAGTTCATTCTGTGCTTTAGCTTTTCTGACTTTGTGTCTACATGTGCTGGCTATTTGTTTGAATTCCTCTTTGGTGGTTTCCCCCCTTTTCCATTTTTTGTACACATCCTTTTTTAATCCTAACTCAGTTAAAATTTCTTTAGATAGCCATCCTGGCTTCTTTAGGCACCTTCCATGTTTCCGTCTCATTGGTACTGCCTGAAGTTGTGCTTTTACTATCTCCCTCTTAACACACTCCCAGCCATCATGAACTCCCTTTCCTTTTAGTATTACTGTCCATGGGATCTCACCCAGCACTTCCCTAAGTTTTATGAAGTCGGCTTTCTTAAAGTCAAGAAATTGAGTCCTAGTATGCTTGGCTGCTCCTTTCCGCTGTATAGTACTGACAGGCAGTGACTCTCCAGTGTTGCAGGTATGATTTTTTTTTCCTGTCCCCACCTTCAGATGTTGAGGAAAGAACCTTGGATCTTTCTTTTCTGCAATGCCTGATTAAAGTATAGAATCACAGAACTGTAGTGTTGGAATGGATCCCAAGGGTCATCTTGCCTAACCCCCTGCAATGCTGGAATCTTAGCTAAAGCATCCATGGAAGATGACCATCCAACCTCTTCTTTAAAACCTCCAAGGAAGGAGAGTATACAACCTGCCAAGGGGAGTCTGTTCCATTGTCAAACAGTTCTTACTGTCAGAAAGTTCTTTCTGATGTTTAGTTGGAATCTTCTTTCCTGCAACTTGAAGCCATTGGTCTGGGTCCTACCCTTTGGAGCAGGAGAAAACAAGCTTGCTCCATCATCCATGTGACAGCCCTTTAAATATTTGAAGATGGCTATCATATCTCCTCTCAGTCATTTCCATAAGGTTCTACACTTAAGCAGGAAGAACCAGATGCACAAATATAAGATGGGGGACAATTGGCTTGCCGGTAGTACACGGGGAAAGGATTTAGGGGTCTTGGTAGACCACAGTCATCACATGAGTCAACAGTGTGATGCAGCACCAAAAAAAGCTAATGCTATTCTTGATTACATCAAAACAAGTCTAGTGTCCAGATAAAGGGAAATAATAGTACTGGTCTATTCTGCCTTGGTCAGACCACACCTGGTGTAATGTGTCTGGTTCTGAGCACCCCAATATAAGAAGGATAAAGAGACTGTCCAAGGTTCTCGCAGTACAAATATCAGGAATTTGTGGGTTGGCGTAATTAATTGGGAGGGAAAACAACACAGTGAGACCTAAGCTTGCTGAATTGCCACAGAATGTTGACTGACTGTTGAGGGTGTGGGAAATGGAAAGCACACAGGAGACGGAATGGAATGGAGTGTCCTGCAGGAGGGCATTTAGAGGATGGCACAGAAATATCGTCTTTGCCTGACCTATACCAGGTGAGTCAATTTCTGACTGGCTTTTGCTGTAACTAGATAAGAAAACAGGTTTTTCTGTAAGAAATATGCATTGGGAATAGGTTGGTGCAAGGACGCTGAACAACAATTAACCAAGTGAGAGAACTAACTAGCCATTTCTTTCTTCCTTCTAAAGAGGTCCATGGAATACTTCCCAAGAGCAAAACTAAAGGAGTTGATTTCTGTGGTGTGGACAAGTATTACTACATTGTCCGTTCAGACCTGGGCTGCTACTTGAGATCTACTAATTTCAATGAAGGCAAAGACCTGGATATATTTGGTCTGCACAACTCTGTCCGTGGTGGAGACCACTACCTGGCCCATAGTGATGACTTATTTTATGTTATCAAGGGGGACTCTTACCGCCGAGTAAGCAACCTGAACGCTGACAGTGATAGTGTGGTCTACACTCTCCATCCCAACTGCCAAAACGGAGACCATTACTTCTCCCATAATGCCAAAATAAGTGTTGCTTGGGAACAGCAAATTGTTAGGAAGGTTGGATATGAGAAGAAAGAGATGCACAGCATGGAACACAACTGGCGTGTATCTTCGAGTGTTACAGTTGGAGCAGAAGGTCTCACTAAATTACTGTTGACGGCACAAATTTCCCTGACAGCTGAATATGGTGGGACGAAGATTGACAGCAAAGACGAAGCATAGAGCGATGCAACTGAAGTCTCTGAAAAAGTCAGCTTCACTCTGCCTCCGAATACGAACATTTATTTCTGGCAATACAAGCTGGGTTTGGGCAAGGTTGACGTATTGTACTGCCGTGACCTGGCTTTTACTGATAATTCTAACCCACCTACTTTTGTCCCATTGCCACCGGCAGCTGATTAACCCAAAATAAATTACCTATAGGCTGCTAATTCTTTTCTCTGGTTAAGGGTACTTTAAAATTGTCTCTGTTCAGGCTCTTGTACTTCACCATCTGTGTTTCTCTTTACCTGCTTTCATTACTTTGGGGAGGCTTCCTAGCACAATGGAAACACATATAATTTGCATTCAGAAGGCCTCAGGTGCAGACCCTTTCTCTGAAACCGCCGAAAGCAGCTATCAGTCTATATACGCCAGGTGTGGGAAAACTTTGGCTCTCTGCAGTTGTTTCTGAACTACAAGTCCCCTCAGGCCCAGACGTTCCCAGTGTAGCTAATACTGAGCTGGGCGGATCAATGCTCTGACTCAGTATAAGACAGTTCCCTATATTCCTAAATTCTAAAGCTCCAGAAAGCAGAATGGAGTGAACATCCATTACCTTTAGGTGGGGTATGGCAGAGTTGGTTGACGAATGAATACAAAGAAACCTCTTTTGAGAGCATGGATTCTATGGATTCTAACCAAAGGTTAGAAAGACAGCTGCAGTGGTTTTTCCACCATGGCAGCACTTCCATTCTGGGGGTATGCCAAAAATGAATAATTTCATCTTCTCTAGTATTTTGTCGGTTGTTGGCATGAAACTCAAAGGGGTGCACTTCTGGGACTGCCACTTCCTCAGTCAGTGGTGGGGATCCTTTAACCCACAGGCCTAATTCAGCTTAAAAGAGTTCCTAATTCAGCCCACAAATCAATTTCCAAAAGTTACTTGCCCTATAACTGATGGCATATATGGAAATTTTCAGAAGCCATAAAGCTCCTAGAGGTTGGCTTCTGATATTTTCATTTTACAGAATATTTTGTTGGTTACAGAGGAGTTCTCCTTGTCCTCTCCTCCTGGAAAACATATGCCTACAAGGGACTGAGCCTTAGTGCAGGTCCATAGTTACCATTTTTGATCTTACATTGGAATCCTGCAGAGTATGAGGCAACCATTTCCTGGCTGTATGCTTATGGCTGCAAAAGTGAATATGTAAAGTAGCACCAGTCTTGGATTATCTCCTCTTAGGGCTCAAATAAATCTCACAGCAAATCTCACCCACGGTTTTCCTTCTTTTTTCTTAAAAAAAGTGATAAGCGTGCATGTGTTTCTGCATACAAATAATCAGGGAAAGAATGAGCACTACAAAAATGTTCATCATTCGCTTTCTATTTCAGATTTTGAAATATCTTCCTAATCCCTTTATTTCATAATTTCCATCAGTATTTCATTAATCTGGGATTTGTTAATTTGGGTTTTGGGTATCATTATTTCTTGTGATTACTGCCCTTCCTTCTATTCTGCTATTGATGTCTTTGAAATTTTGAATTGAAATAAAATGAAGTTGGCAGGCAGGAGACTCATGCTTCTGAATATCAGGTCTGCCAGATTTCAGGGAGATTGCACAGAGGGGTCCCATTTGAGAGGAAAATGAATAAAGAGAAGACATTGGATACACTTCTGTTGTCTGTGCAGAAAAGGGAGGAAAAATTCTGCCAGTCAGGATAACATGACTCAGTCTCTGTCAATGGTTGCTGGGTCAATTTGGCTTGGAGAAATCCACCGAGAATCTTCTCAGCAACTATTGACAGAGAATGGATAACATTCATATTTCTGAGAGTAAGAAGTGCTCCTCAGTGGAACCTCCTCCATTGGACGGTTAGAGAGTCATTGGTCGAGTTGTAATTCCTGCATTGCAGAGGGTTGAACTACATGATGCCTGCGGTCCCTTCCAACTCTACAATTCTTCTTCTTGGCACTTGGCAGATTATAGTTATTCACTGTGGAATCAAAGCAAGTGTATTGGAGTTCGCCTCCCTTTTCATGGCAAGGGTGGGGATCGTTTTCAGCCACCTTCCTTTGTGAGCAAACTTGACAGCAGTGTGCAGGGCCAGAGCCCAAACTGGTGCAGTCAGTGACAAAGGGTACAGAAAAACATATGGGAATCTTATCTTTGCATGGTATCCAAACACCTCCACACACACTCTTTACATTATACATCCAAACAACCAAGAGGCGTTATCAGAGTTCAATAATTCATTCTAGGAAGGAAGTAGTGTGGAAGGCAGGGTCCGGGGGGGCAGGCTTGAGACGTGGAGTGTTGGAGGGAGGGAAAGGAATCTTGGGAAACTTCAAAGGGCTGGATAGAGTAGCTGGGGGTGGGGTGGGGAAATAGAGCCTGATGTTTCAACCCATTTCATTATATTTTAAAATGGGAAACATTACTGATCCTGGCTTGATTGAATTCTCCTGGTGGAAGTTTTCCCCAACTGATGTCCTTTATCAAAGAAGGACCGTATCATACCTCTGCTGTACTTTTTGCTGGGACGCATTAATTAAAGCAAGGTTGGTGTCTCTGAAGTTCCTGTGTTAAGTGTCACAGTCTTTCGGTCTGGAGTTTCAGCCTGTTTTGCCTTGAGACATTTCAGAAGGCCCTTCATCTATTCCAACCCTGTGCAATGCAGGTGTTTCTCTACCTTAGTTTCCCTTGCCTAGCAGGGAGGGAAACTGAGTAGTGTGGCATATCAAGGTCCAGGAATTCCCAAGTTCTCCCCCCCCCCCAGGTTCTGGTGCACAAAAGCAGAACAGCTATGCCCCCGCCACCCCACTGCAAGGCTGTTTTTATTTCCTCTAAGCCCCCCTGCCACCAATTTCACCCTTCACCAGCTGCAGAGCTGCCTGGTTTGATCTGCAAGGAGAAAGGAAGGGCAGTTTCCAAGGGCCTTTTGCAATGAGAGAGCTGTGGCTTCACTGCATACCTTAGGCACCCCATCTATGGGTATAGGGGATTTCTGCCCTCCTTTTCCTTATTCACCCCTGCCCCCATATTGCACCTCACTTAGGTGGTCCAAAGGAAAGCAGAAAAATATGTTTTATACCAGTTGGAAGGTTGTGTACAAAGGACTATCCAACTGTTTTAGGGACTCCGCTCTGGATTTGTGTAGAGTTTCCTCCTTAGCCTGTTCTTCCCACAAAGCTATCCTGAAAGCCATAGAGGTTTACGATCAGAGATTTCCTTCTTTTAGATGGCGGCATTCCCAGATTGATGTACCCCATCTTAACAGTTAAGGTCTAACCTTGTGATTACTGTAGAAGACCATAAGAATGGTTTACCAAAGGTTCTGTTGAGGATCCAAGAATTCAGACAGGTAGCAGGCTTTAAATTAAATAAAAATAAAACTAAGACCTTAGTGAAGAACGTGACAGAACAATATAAAAAGGATTTACAACAACTTACAGATATAGGTATACATAAGAAAGTTAAATATCTGGGTGTATGGCTGACATCTAAAATATTAATATATTTAAAGACAGATACATAAATACTTGGAAAGAAATAGAGAGAAACTTAGAAGTTTGGGGAAGGATGAATCTCTCTTTTGGGGGAAGTATATCAGTTATAAAAATGAATGCATTGCCAAGAATGCTATTTTTATTCCAGTCAATACCAGTGATCAGCAGCACAGGAGCCTCAAGGAATGGCAAAAAAATATTTCTAGATTTATCTGGCAGGGGAAGAGACCAAGAATAAAATATAAATTGTTAACCGATGCTAAAGAAAGAGGGGTCTTCACATTGCCAGATTTAACACTATATTATGAGGTGTCCTGTCTCTGCTGGTTCCAGGAATGGATAATATTGAAAAATGCAGATATATTGGATTTGGAAGGACATTTCAATAGGTATGGGTGGCATGCATACTTATGGTATGAAAAAGCCAAGGTGTATAAAGGCTTTCAGAACCATCTAATAAGACAACCAATTTATTAGAGCAAAAAACACCCTGGTGGCTTTCCCCTTTAGAAGCAATATTGGTGAAAAACTCAAATATGAGAAGTAATTGGTCTACATATAGTGAGCTATTAACCAAAGAAGAACATCAGGTGAATCTAAAAGATTATAATGAGATAAGGGATTTACTAACAGATTGGCTACAGTTTCAGCAATCAATGAGATTTTTAAGATATATAAAAAGAAAGGTTTTAGTTGTGAAATACCAAAATTTCAAAAAGATTTATTAGAAAATAATGTTCCATTATATGCATCACTTGTTTTAGAGTGGCACACAAAAGATGAACAGGTCAAGTCAGGAATGATACACTGGGCAAAGGATTTGGGACATAATACCCAGATGGCAGATTGGGAAAGGTTTTGGAAATTGGATTTGAAATTTATGGCATGTTGTACATTGAAAGAATATTATATGAGAATGATGTACTGGTGGTATTTGACTCCTACTAAGTTAGCAAAAATGTATAGGAGAAGTACTGATATCTGCTGAAAAGGTAAAGAAAAAGAAGGTACCTTTGATCTTTTTTTTCCAAATAATTTTTATTAACAGACCAATCAAATCACATTAATTCCAAATTACACAGCCATTTTTTTAATTTTTGTTGGGGGTATCCATGCTTCGAGCTCAGAAAGGGATCCAAACATCTCTCTTGCTGCTGCTTTAATGTACACAGTTCTGTCCAAATAGTATTCACAGTTCTGTTCAATCTTCTCTTTGTTATTTTCCTCATCTTCTTGTTGTTAACGTATATTCCTTTCTTTGTGTTCTCTGGTAGTCTCCACAAGCGGGTTGAAAACAAACGATGTTATATCCTGTGTGGATTTTACATTCCTCCAAGAGCCATATCAAGATAGACAGACGCCATTTCCTCACCTCCGTACAAAACATTCCCAAAGTCTGTCCGTTAACTTCCACAGGCCTGCCAGTCTCTCCTCAATTTTCTCAGGGGGCCCTGCCAGGTCAAATTCACAGTCCGGTATAATAACAAGCCATGGTCCTCCTCCCCCTCGATCATCCTGTGGCCAAGCCTGCCGTAACAAATCTCTTTTTAAAACAAAAAAATTTTTTCCTTCCAGTAGCACCTTAAAGACCAACTAAGTTAGTTCTTGGTATGAGCTTTCGTGTGCATGCACACTTCTTCAGATACACTGAAACAGAAGTTGCCAGATCCTTCTATATAGTGAGAAGGTGGGGAGGGGTATTCCTCAGAAGGGTGGTGGGAATGGGTGATTGGCAGATAGCTGTGATGAGCCTGTTGACGACTCTTAACGACTGCAATAAACGACTGCAAGAATCGTCAACAGGCTCATCACAGCTATCTGCCAATCACCCATTCCCACCACCCTTCTGAGGAATACCCCTCCCCATCTTCTCACTATATAGAAGGATCTGGCAACTTCTGTTTCAGTGTATCTGAAGAAGTGTGCATGCACACGAAAGTTCATACCAAGAACTAACTTAGTTGGTCTTTAAGGTGCTACTGGAAGGGGAAAAAAAATTTGTTTTGACTATGGCAGACCAACACGGCTACCTATCTGTAACCAAATCTCTTTTTATAACTGCGTCACAAAGAGCTTCCATTCCTTTCCCGATGTTCCCACAAGCCATGTCTTTGATTAGTAATTTATTTCCACACAGTTCTTTTTTTTTAAAGCTATTTATTGAAGTTTAACAAATACAAGAAAAATAGAAAGCAAACAATAAAAAATTACAATAAAAAAGAAAAAAGTATAAAAAGAAAAACAAAAAACATTTTATAACCAAAAACATTTAAAGAAAAAAGGAAAAAAGAAAAGAAAAAGAGAAATCTCTAATTTCTTAACCTTATCTTTCATTTGCTTATTTCCTTGACTTCCTCACACCTCCCTTTTTGTATTCTGGTTCCATTAATTAATTCAGCAAATTCTTTCCATCTTTCTCAATTTTTGAATAATTTATCTTAACAATCTGCCTTAATTAATTGAGTCAGCAAATCCTTACCATCTTTCATCATATTTTGTTATTCAATTTACCCTAATATTTGACCTTATCTTGCCATAAAGTACCTTAACACTTAATAGCTTAATATTTATTTACATACCTCCTTATATTATTTCTACTAAAGCCAAATAATTTCATACCAACATTTTCCCTAACATTCAAATTTAACACTAATTCCCAAAATAGAAATTTCCCTTTATATTTATCCAATTTCCATCCAACGTCCCTTTTCCCTGGTCTCGGGGTAAGTCAGTCCCTAATGTCCATACCATCTAGTCCATCAACCTGGTAATCTTACATCCGAGGCTCTTAAGTCTCTCCCATGCCCCTTCTGCACATCTTCTTCTTGTTGTTTATTTTTGTACATCCCCTTGTCCTTTGCTAGTCTCTTCCTTACTTTCTTTCCTTTCTCAATGAGGAGTAGATCTCCGGGGCGTTCCAACACAAAATTATCGTCACCTCCCTTCATCCAACCACCCCACTCCCCCCAGTCCCACTCCCCACATCCATCAACCTGATCCAAGAAATATTTTACAGCATGCTTCAAAGTCCCTCCAATGACAAGAACCTCCTCAGCTCCCCAGCCCCTCTGGCGTGCTCCTGATGTCTTCGAAAGCATTGGTTTGTACTCCTGCAGAACCTCAAATACCTTCATTTGAATTTTTTGGGTTAAGTCTTTTTCCATTGTGATCTGCTCTTGCACTTGTGTAGTCAAAGTAGGTTCCTGAAAGAAGCCCTGGATGATCTCTGTATCAGTGTTCTCTGTTAAATCATCCTTACAGGCCACAGCAGTCACAAAGTCCCTCTTTTCATACATCATATCAGCCATTTCATTCATCCTGTCGATCTTATTATGCAACTGTTCCAGCAAGGCGCTTGTTTTGCAGAGAGCACTCACCAGCGCTTCCCCCCAACACATTTTCATTGAAAGCCAGACAGCCTTTCCCACGATCTTAATCTGACAGCTGTAGAAGTTCCTCGGTGAACTGCCGCAACAATTTGACAGGCTCCCTCTAGAGGAGACAAATTCTATTTGTATCCATTTTTTGTGGCAAATCCAACCGAGAAAAAAGTTACTTTCATTTTCCAAATGTTCAAGTGCTTTCAAATATTTTGTTTCTCTAAGATGCAAAAGGCAACATTGGATTCAATTTGTTTCCCTTCTTTTGCTATCTGTCTTAAGGTTCCCTTCAGGGTCGACGAACGTCTCAGATAGTTTCTGTCTCTGACACCCCGTTCCCAGGTCAGAGATGGTGGAAAACGTAATTTTCTTTATTCCCTCTCCAGATTTAGACAGTCAAGATTCACCCCCCTTTACTCTCACTTCCAGGGGAGTTTTAATAGTTGTAAATGATAGGACTCTCGAACTTCATACACGACTTTCCTGGCTAATTAGCTTGAAAGGTTTTTGCTTCAATCTGTTTACAAAAAGTGGAAAGGTTGACTTCCTGTTTTATACCTTCCCGCTTCAATGCCAAATTAACTTATTTTTAGTCCAATTTTTAGTCCAATTTTCCGTTTCTACTCACGGGTACTTCTTTTAGAGTCCAATTGTCTACAGGAAAAAGTCAGCACTCTCCGGCAACGGCTATGCGGCTTCACTCCACAGAGGTAGCGGTTGATTCAAAACACCGCGCTGCTCACCCCATGTCTTTTCGGGACCCCAAAAAAGGGGTTTCCCTATGAGTGGGGGAGGCGCTCCTGGTGTCAGCCGAATCCCACATCCCCAGGCTTCATCCGCCTGGGGTTTTTTAAGGGTCTCCGCCTTTGCCGCGGCGGCAAGACCCGATTTCTGCAGAGCGGGTTCCTCCCGGTCAGAGGAACTCCGCCATTGCCGATGGCGCTAACCCGGAAGTTATTTCCACACAGTTCTTAATCATCCTGCTTGTAATCAGTAATTGCAACGGTTCTTTCTTGGGGGGAGGATTATTGCGTACTCACATAAGATAAAAAAGAAAAGCCCCCCCCCTTTTCAGTCCCGCTCCGACATACCGATCCTTTGATGAATCTTCTTCTTGATTTATTGTTGAATCCAGCCCGTCGCTCCACTTCACAGAGATCACTTTAATTAGCAGTCTTATCTCCTGATCTTCACTCGAAATATGTGCATTTGCTTCTCGCTAATTGTTTATTTTGAGCTCCTGCAACTCGGACACGTGATCAGAGACAGCTTCAGGGAGAGCCGTCTCCCACGAGGGTTGTGTGCCTAGTGGCCTCACCCCCTTCTTTCGAATCTGGGGTTGATTTATGGCAACTGCAGGCAAGGCAGTGTTCCCCATTTCCTTGGGGTAACAAGGGAGGCTGCATACTCCCATATCAGTCTCTTAATTACCTCGTGTGAGCCGGAGAGATGGTATTGTCAGCCATCTTCCAATGCGCCCCTAGCGGCCCCCCCAAGAAGGGACCTTTTATCATATGTGGTGGATTTGTAAGGTAGCAAAAGCTTTCTGGGGGATGGTATATAATGAAATGGGGAAAAAAATGCTTAAAATAACTTTTGCTAAGAAAGCAGAAGCCTTTTTATTAGGAATTACATGTACCAACATACCAAAGGAACAGAAAAGACTTTTCAACAGCTGCCCAGATGCTACTATCTCAGAGATGGAAAGAAGCTAAAGTCCCTGCCAGAGAAGAATGGCAAACCAAGCTGATGGACTATGCTGAGATGGCAAAACTGACTGGAAAACTCAGAAACCAAGAGGATAACAACTTTATAAAATAATCGGAAAGATAGAAACAGAAGCAGGCTTTTTATTTCACTGTAGTGTAAAAATTACTATGGATAATATGGTTGATATAAAAATTAGAGTATGGATGAATATGCAGTAGTAGATGTTTAAAACGAGACCCCATGGAGGGGATGGGGGGAAGTCCTGAGATTCAGAGAATCTCTTTATATAGATATTATTTCCCCTCTGTTTATTTGTACTTTGTACTTTTAAAAGCAATGAAAATGATTTCAAAAACAACAGCAGCAACCAGTTAAAGTCCAATTAATCACTGTGAAGAGCTCCAGATAATGTTTGGTGTAGCTTAAAAACAACAGGAGATTCGTCTTTAGACTCCCATTCTAGCAATGGTTTTATATACTTTAGAGATTATTATTTTTTGTTAAGCCCCAATGCTTTGCAGCATCCCGAGACCTCAGTGGTTCACTAGAAACTGAGCATTTTGCTTTATTCTTACCCCTTCCTCAGTATTCTTCAAGGAGCAATTTGCAGCGGTATTTTTAAAGCATTCATTGCTTATAAAGAAAAAAGATATACAATGTATTTATAAGCAGAACTTCATACTGAGAAATTATATTAACAAGTATATTAACAAAAAGTTGTACTACGAGGTGCTGGAGATTAGGTACACAACTGCATTTCCCCCACTCCCCTCCAGATTTCATCTATTGTTGTTGAGAGCCCAATTTCTGCTTTTGGTTCCTTGGGATAATTCCACCTTCTCCTGCAAACCTCCATCTCAACCCTGCTGATACATAATAGTAATGATTATAATTGTCAGGGTCTGGTTCACGGGCGATCAAAGTCCCGACAGGGGACCATAGGACTGGGAGCAAGATGGTGGGGTGGGAGCAGGAATGGGGGTCCAGAAACCAGGAGTCAGGAAGCCAAGAATCCGAGGGTCAGAGAGCCAGGAGTGAAGAAGCCAAGGGTCCGAGGGTCAAGAAGCAGGGAGTCAAGAAGCCAAGGTTCAAGGATCAGGAAGCAAGAAGCCAAACGCAGCAAGGCAGGGAGTGTGTTGCTGTGGCAAGGAGCTGAAGGGAAATGCTGACCTTGTATCCCTTCCCAGCTCTTGCCACCAGGTGCTGTGAGATACCAATGGGCCTCACCTGTGAGGCTGCGCCTTGCCTCTTCAGAATAAACTTAGAAATGTCCCAGTCCTACAAAGTCCTATTGGTCACAGGGAATGGCTCCTGCACGCACATCTGACAATTATTACTATTATTATTATTATATTTATACCCCGCCCATCTGACTGGATTTCCCAGCCTTTTGAGAGTGACTATGAGAGTTATCATTGTTTACAATCAAGTGCCATATAAATTTCACAGTATAAAAAAATTAATAACGTGTCTACACAATGAAGGACACCCGTAGCCTAACCACCAGAATTAGTGGGAATGAGAGTAGTCAACTGCCCCTATCTACTAGGGTCAAAGCACACATTAGCAAAAAAATCAGAAGCTTTCTCCTCTCCAGAAATGTAGACACACGAGTAAATCAATTTAACAAATGCTTGGATAAGTGTCTCCATGCAAAAGTAAGCCTCATTTGCGTTCAATAGGGCTTACTCGCCATAGCTGTCAACTTTTCCCTTTTCTTGCGAGGAATCCTATTCAGAATAAGGGAATTTCCCTTTAAAAAAGGGAAACGTTGACAGCTATGTTACTCGCCCAAAGTGTGGATAGGATTACAACCTTAGAAACTTGCATTCTATGCTCTGAAGAGTACATTATTTAGCTGTGAGTAACAGGTACACACTGTATTTGCACCCATTAAATATAAGCTATCTACATCCTGTAATCATTTGGTGGCTAGTGGCTATTTTATCATGTTGAACGCTATGGTTGATACTCATTCAGATGATAAATGCACTCAGAAGTATAGGGAAATGCCGCATACCAAGCCAGACCATTGGGTGCATCCAGGCCAGCACAACCAATACTAGAATCATAGAATCATTGAATCATAGAGTTGGAAGAGACCACAAGGGCCATCAAGTCCTACCCCCTGCCAAGCAGGAAACACCATCAGAGTACTCCTGACATATGGTTGTCAAGCCTCTGCTTAAAGACCTCCAAAGAAGGAGACTCCACCACACTTCTTGGCAGCAAATTCCACTGTCGAACAGCTCTTACTGTCAGGAAGTTCTTCCTAATGTTTAGGTGGAATCTTCTTTCTTGTAGTTTGGATCCATTGCTCCGTGTCCGCTTCTCTGGAGCAGCAGAAAACAACCTTTCTCCCTCCTCTGTGTGACATCCTTTTATATATTTGAACATGGCTATCATATCACCCCTTAACCTCCTCTTCTCCAGGCTAAACATGCCCAGCTCCCTTAGCCGTTCCTCATAAGGCATCGTTTCCAGGCCTTTGACCATTTTGGTTGCCCTCCTCTGGACACGTTCCAGTTTGTCAGTGTCCTTCTTGAACTGTGGTGCCCAGAACTGGACACAGTACTCCAGGTGAGGTCTGACCAGAGCAGAATACAGTGGCACTATTACTTCCCTTGATCTAGATGCTATACTCCTATTGATGCAGCCCAGAATTGCACTGGCTTTTTTAGCTGCTGCGTCACACTGTTGGCTCATGTCAAGTTTGTGGTCAACCAAGACTCCTAGATCCTTTTCACATGTACTGCTCTCAAGCCAGGTGTCACCCATCTTGTATTTGTGCCTCTCATTTTTTTTGCCCAAATGCAATACTTTACATTTCTCCCTGTTAAAGTTCATCTTGTTTGTTTTGGCCCAGTTCTCTAATCTGTCAAGGTCGTTTTGAAGTGTGATCCTGTCCTCTGGGGTGTTAGCCACCCCTCCCAGTTTGGTGTCATCTGCAAATTTGATCAGGATGCCCTTGAGTCTATCATCCAAGTCGTTGATAAAGATGTTGAATAAGTCCGGGCCCAAGACAGAACCCTGTGGCACCCCACTAGTCACTCTTCTCCAGGATGAAGAGGAACCATTGATGAGCACCCTTTGGGTTCGGTCAGTCAGCCAGGTACAAATCCACTGAGTGGTAGCATAGTCAAGACCACATTTTACCAGCTTCTTTACAAGAATATCATGGGGCACCTTGTCAAATGCCTTGCTGAGATCAAGGTAGGCTACATCCACTGCGTTCCCTTCATCTACCAGGCTTGTAATTCTGTCAAAAAACGAGATCAGGTTAGTCTGACATGACTTATTTTTCAGAAATCCATGCTGACTATTGGTGATCACAGGATTCCTTTCTAGGTGCTCACAGACTGTTTGCTTAATGATCTGCTACAGAATCTTCCCTGGTATTGATGTCAGACTGACTGGGTGGTAATTATTTGGGTCCTCTCTTTCCCCTTTTTTGAAAATAGGGACAACATTTGACCTCCTCCAGTCTGCCAGGACTTCGCCTGTTCTCCAGGAATTCTCAAAGATGACTGCCAGTGGTTCTGAGATCACATCTGCCAGTTCTTTTAATACTCTTGGATGCAGTTCATCTGGCCCTGGAGACTTCAATACATCTAGACTAGCCAAGTATTCTTGTACTATCTCCTTAGCTATTCTGGGCTGTGTTTCCTCTGCTGAATCATTTGCTCCAAATTCTTCAGGTCGGGCATTGTTTTCTTTATCGGAGAAGACTGCGGCAAAGAAGGCATTGAGGAGTTCAGCCCTTTCTGTGTCCCCTGTTTGCATTTCACCATCTTCTCCTCTGAGTGACCCCACTGTTTCTTTGTTCTTCCTTTTGCTACGAACATACCCATAAAAGCCTTTTTTGTTGCTTTTAACCTCTCTAGCAAGCCTGAGTTCATTCTGTGCTTTAGCTTTTCTGACTTTGTGTCTACATGTGCTGGCTATTTGTTTGAATTCCTCTTTGGTGGTTTCCCCCCTTTTCCATTTTTTGTACACATCCTTTTTTAATCTTAACTCAGTTAAAAGTTCTTTAGATAGCCACCCTGGCTTCTTTAGGCACCTTCCATGTTTCCGTCTCATTGGTACTGCCTGAAGTTGTGCTTTTACTATCTCCCTCTTAACACACTCCCAGCCATCATGAACTTCCTTTCCTTTTAGTATCACCCAGCACTTCCCTAAGTTTTATGAAGTCGGCTTTCTTAAAGTCAAGAAATTGAGTCCTAGTATGCTTGGCTGCTCCTTTCCGCTGTATAGTACTTCTTTAAAACCTCCAAGGAAGGAGAGTCCACAACCTGCCAAGGGGAGTCTGTTCCACTGTCAAACAGTTCTTACTGTCAGAAAGTTCTTTCTGATGTTTAGTTCGAATCTTCTTTCCTGCAACTTGAAGCCATTGGTCTGGGTCCTACCCTTTGGAGCAGGAGAAAACAAGCTTGCTCCATCATCCATGTGACAGCCCTTTAGATATTTGAAGATGGCTATCATATCTCCTCTCAGTCATTTACATAAGGTTCTACACTTAAGCAGGAAGAACCAGATGCACAAATATAAGATGGGGGACAATTGGCTTGCCGGTAGTACATGGGGAAAGGATTTAGGGGTCTTGGTAGACCACAGTCATCACATGAGTCAACAGTGTGATGCAGCACCAAAGAAAGCTAATGCTATTCTTGATTACATCAAAACAAGTCTAGATAAAGGGAAATAATAGTACTGCTCTATTCTGCCTTGGTCAGACCACACCTGGTGTACTGTGTCCGGTTCTGAGCACCCCAATATAAGAAGGATAAAGAGACTGTCCAAGGTTCTCGCAGTACAAATATCAGGAATGTGTGGGTTGGCGTAATTAATTGGGAGGGAAAACAACACAGTGAGTCCTAAGCTTCCTGAATTGCCACAGAATGTTGACTGACTGTTGAGGGTGTGGGAAATGGAAAGCACACAGGAGACGGAATAGAATGGAGTGTCCTGCAGGAGGGCATTTAGAGGATGGCACAGAAATATCGTCTTTGGCTGACCTATACCAGGTGAGTCAATTTCTGACTGGCTTTTGCTGTAACTAGATAAGAAAACAGGTTTTTCTGTAAGAAATATGCATTGGGAATAGGTTGGTGCAAGGACGCTGAACAACAATTAACCAAGTGAGAGAACTAACTAGCCATTTCTTTCTTCCTTCTAAAGAGGTCCATGGAATACTTCCCAAGAGCAAAACTAAAGGAGTTGATTTCTGTGGTGTGGACAAGTATTACTACATTGTCCGTTCAGACCTGGGCTGCTACTTGAGATCTACTGATTTCCATGAAGGCAAAGACCTGGAGATATTTGGTCTTCACAACGCTGTCCGTGGTGGAGACCACTACCTGGCCCATAGTGATGACTTATTTTATGTTATCAAGGGGGACTCTTACCACCGAGTAAGCAACCTGAACGCTGACAGTGATAGTGTGGTCTACACTCTCCATCCCAACTGCCAAAACGGAGACCATTACTTCTCCCATAATGCCAAAATAAGTGTTGCTTGGGAACAGCAAATTGTTAGGAAGGTTGGATATGAGAAGAAAGAGATGCACAGCATGGAACACAACTGGCGTGTATCTTCGAGTGTTACAGTTGGAGCAGAAGGTCTCACTAAATTACTGTTGACGGCACAAATTTCCCTGACAGCTGAATATGGTGGGACGAAGATTGACAGCAAAGACGAAGCATGGAGCGATGCAACTGAAGTCTCTGAAAAAGTCAGCTTCACTCTGCCTCCGAATACGAACATTTATTTCTGGCAATACAAGCTGGGTTTGGGCAAGGTTGACGTATTGTACTGCCGTGACCTGGCTTTTACTGATAATTCTAAGCCACCTACTTTTGTCCCATTGCCATCAGCAGCTGATTAACCCAAAATAAAATGCCTATAGGCTGCTAATTATTTTCTCTGGTTAAGGGTACTTTAAAATTGTCTCTGTCCAGGCTCTTGTACTTCACCATCTGTGTTTCTCTTTACCTGCTTTCATTACTTTGGGGAGGCTTCCTAGCACAATGGAAACACATATAATTTGCATTCAGAAGGCTTCAGGTGCAGACCCTTTCTCTGAAACCGCCGAAAGCAGCTATCAGTCTATATACGCCAGGTGTGGGAAAGCTTTGGTTCTCTGCAGTTGTTTCTGAACTACATCACCCAACAGGCCCAGCCGCTCCCAGTGTAGCTAATACTGAGCTGGGCGGATCAATGCTCTGACTCAGTATAAGACAGTTCCCTATATTCCTAAATTCTAAAGCTCCAGAAAGCAGAATGGAGTGAACATCCATTACCTTTAGGTGGGGTATGGCAGAATTGGTTGACAAATGAATGCAAAGAAACCTCTTTTGACTGCATGGATTCTATGGATTCTAACCAAAGGTTAGAAAGACAGCTGCAGTGGTTTTTCTACTACAGCAGCACTTCCATTTTTGGGGATGCCAAAAATGAATCACTTCATTTTCCCTAGTATTTTGTGGGTAGTTGGCCTGAAACTCAAAGGGGTGCACTTCTGGGACTGCCACTTCCTCAGTCAGTGGGGGGGTTCCTTTAACCCACAGGCCTAATTCAGCTTAAAAGAGGTCCTAATTCAGCCCACAAATCCATTTCCAAAAGTTACCTGCCCTATAACTGATGGCATATATGGAAATTTTCAGAAGTCATAAAGCTCCTAGAAGTTGGCTTCTGATATTTTCATTTTACAGAATATTTTGTTGGTGACAGAGGCGTTCTCCTTGTCCTCTCCTCCTGGAAAACATATGCCTACAAGGGACTGAGCCTTAGTGCAGGTCCATAGTTACCATTTTTGATCTTACATTGGAATCCTGCAGAGTATGAGGCAACCATTTCCTGGCTGTATGCTTATGGCTGCAAAAGTGAAAATGTAAAGTAGCACCAGTCTTGGATTATCTCCTCTTAGGGCTCAAATAAATCTCACAGCAAATCTCACCCACTGTGTGTTTTTGCATACAAATAATTAGAGAAAGAATACAAAAATGTTCATCATTCTATTTCGATTTCAGATTTTAAAGTATTTTCATAATTCCTTTATTTCATAATTTCCATCAATATTTCAATTATTTGGGATTCGTTAATTTGTGTTTTGGATATCATTATTTCTTACAACTAGTGTCCCTCCTTCTATTCTGCTATTGATTTCTTTGATTTGAAGCAGAATGGGGTTGGCAGGCAAAACACTCCTGCCTCTGAATATCAGGTCTGCCAGATTTCAGGGAGATTAGACAAAGGGGTCCCATTTTAGAGGAAAATGAATAAAGAGAAGACATTAGATATACTTCAGTTGCCTATGTGGAAAAGGGAGGAAAAATTCTGCCTGTCAGGAGAACATTACTCAGAATTTTAGGGGTTGTGACCGTGGAGTAGCAAAGGTCCACGAAGGAGAGGTTCCCAAGCCGGAAATACATGGATGTTTGCAGTCAAAGGTCAGAAGTTACTGTCAGCATTTCCTACTATGGTAGCTGTGTAAACCAGAAGGAAGACCACAAAGAGGATGGCTTGGGACTCCCATGTTGGGGATATGGCCATCAAGAGGAATTCATTTATTCTTGTGTGGTTTTCTTTTAGGTGCCCCATGTAGCCTGTAAAAGGGGGAAAGAAACAGGTTTTTTATTCATTCATTCAAAAATATTTTATAAGCTGCCAGCTCACTGAAGAAATTATCTCAGTGTGTCATAAAATAGGTTTCTTTGGGAGAGAGGGCAGGGAATAAGTAAGTAAGTAAACCAAACCCAAACCCAATGTTGTTCCCATTCAGAGTAAACCAATTGAAATGACTGAACATGACTAACTTTCATTTGCTTCCAAGGGAAGCGAATAGTTTTGATTCACTTCTGTATGCATGAATTATTTATTCCAGAACTGCTCTTCTGCATAGCTTTTTCTGGAATATGTTTGAGTAGAATATATCATGTTTAAAAGCCAGTGCTTTTTTCTGGGGATACTCCAGGTTATGAAGTATCAACACCTTTCTTTCTAGAAGAAAAGCACTGTTTAAAACCACCACTTTATTCCACATCCCTTTATTCCATCACTCCTGGTACAATTTATTGTCTTTAACATGAGGTTCTAGATTCAATGTAGTAATTTAGAAAGGATATTTTAAACACCCACATATATACAACATCCATCAACTGAACTTAAAATTCTCTATCTGAATAAGCAAAGTCACAACTTGCTCTTAAGATTCTCATATTAAAGATGAGCAACAGTATGGGTTGTGTATACAAAGGGGGTTGCAGAATAGGAAAAGGGAGTGCTTTTTCTAGGGAAACGCAGGGGTACACATACCCCTAAACATTTTGTGAATCTAAGTTTGGTCTCATTGAAGGGCAGTATTTCAATACGATAGGAAAAATGAGAGTACGCCTAAACATTTCTTTTTAGGGGAAAAAAGCACTTGTAAAAGGTATGGAAATGATGGTAATCACACAGAAAGAGAGAATTGAGAAGAGAAAGGAGAAAGGTAGAGAAGTAAAAAAGAGTGAAGGTGAAAATGGAGGTGGAAAGGGGGTTGCAAAAAAGGAAAAGAATGAGTAAGAGGCATGGGAATGAGGTTGAATAAGCACTGGCATAAAAAGGTCTACAGAATGGGAATTGGACAGAGCACAATAGGGCTTTACAGACTTCTGTGGGCCCAATGTCCTGGACAACTTCTGTGATATCCCAAGAACTGATCAAGCTGGGCTGTGTGGACACATATGCCTATGAGTTCCTCATGGTAGTCAACAGCAGCTTGCTAACTCTGCCATGCTTTCTGGTCTTGCTCCTTTCATACATCACAGTTCTGACCAGCCTCTGTGGCCATTTCAGACAGGGCAGTGGGAAAGCTCTGTCCACCTGCAACTCCCACCTGACAGTGGTCCCCACCTGTTCTCTAAATCATCCTCTTTAGTTGTCCTTCCCAGCTAATGGAGAATGTTGATGATCAAGGGTTAATGATATAGCTGCTATGTAGGAGACAAAGCTCAACATTCCAGGTTGGTATTAGCATGTTTGCTACAAGAGGGTCTTGTTTATCTGCATTCTTCATATAAAAACTTCCTGATTTGGAAAGCAGCTATAGAATGCTGTCCATCTCAATGCACAAACATTTATATGTTACAGGCAGATTTAACTGACAGGACCCTTGATTACCTATTTCTATAACCTCTCACTTCAGCTATTGAATCAATGGCTCACTGATTGACACAGAGATGAAAGATACTGTAAATTCTCTTCCTTCTCCAGGTCTTCCTTTATAGGCTGGGGGTTACAGTGAGTATTGAGCAACCAGGATTGATTATGGGTTCATTGGCATAGAACATAAAGCATTCAAAGTGACTGCAGAATTCCTATGGGGGTCTGCAAAAGGGCCATAGCTCACTGTTTGCTCGTTCAGCTGTACGTATGGATAGAGGCTTGTGGGAGCACATGATGTGTGAAGTGTGTTACGCACGTATGCGTGTTATGCCTCTATGTGTGCATGTGTTCCTGGTCTGGTACTTCCTGCTTTTGTTAGGCCAGAAGGCTGGCCATGGGGAGAAAGGTTTCCTCATTTCTATATACATTTGAGAGGGGAGCATGCACACTTTTCATTTACTCCAGAGATTGATCACACCCAAGTTGCACTCAGGTCCTGCTTGAGGACTTCCCATAATGGGAAGTGCAGTTGGCCATTGTAAGGACAGTATGCTCAACCAGCTGTTCCATGGATCTAATCCAGCTGCATTCTTTATATGTCCTTATTAGGGGGAGAAACTTAGCTTCAGCACTCCAATAGCCATAACCCCCTCTGCTCAATTCTCATCACATGCTCACACAGGCCAAAGCTCTGCCTGCCCCCCCTCCCTCTCCTTCTGCCTCATTCAAAGCTGTTCTTTTTCACACAAAGACTCCTTGCCTTGCCTGTCCCATCGGATGAGGGAAAGAAAGATGTGTTCATTTAGCAACACCGCTGCACATGGCAGGATAGCAATTCCTTGCCATTGGCTTTTCCCTTGCCATTACTGAGATGAGCTATGAAGAACCACCACTGTTTTATTCCCAGGGCATCACATCACCTATATTTGCCTTATGAAAGAGTATGCCAGCCTAGGTTTCCCCAACTAGCATGACAAGCTATCAAACTTCCTCTTTACTACATCCCAAGCTTTAACCATAGATTCACTCAACTGGAAGGCACTGTAGAGGTTAGCACTCCAAGGTCACAAATCTCATTGAGTTGGACCCATGGCTCATCACAGCATTATCTTCCCTGGCAGGGCTAGCAACAGCTTCTCATGGCCCCAAACAGGGATCATACCCCAGTCTCCTATATGAAATCCTTTAAGGGGGTATAGCATGGAATGGACCTAGAATCTTATGCATGCAAAGCATGTGTCTTAACTCTGAGCAATGATGAACCAGCCTGGAGATTACACACTGATGTCCTTTGAGCAATACGTTTATGCACATATCCCTTTTTAGACACCATTTGGTCAGTCTGCTTATTAGTAGTAGTAGTAGTTGTTGTTGTAAGTGATAGTAGTAGTGTTAGTAGTACCCCACCCATCTGACTGGGTTCCCCAGCCACTCTTGGTGGTTTCCAAGTTATATAAAAGCTGCAAAGATCTGTCTGTTTGGAACTGAATAAAGTACCTCTCTCTCTCTCTCTCTCTCTCTCACACACACACACACACACACACACACATACACACACAGAGAGAGTTTTGTTTACAACATGAATAAATTATGCAATTACAACATTAAAAAGTAGTCATAAACCATAAAACATTAAAAAATGCACAACGAACGATTTCCACATAAATCATAATAAGAGCTTTAAAAATATATATAAATAACAACCTCTTCCACTGCAAAACCTCTCTCCCTACAACTCTGCTCCAGACCAGGTGTTCAAGTGTTGGTTCAGCAGCCTCAGCGTTTGAAGGTTGATCACATCATGCAGGTTCTGAGCCACTGACCCATGTTCCCTCTTGAAATAGGAAGCACTGGGATAATATATAGTGGTACCTCGGGTTAGGAACTTAATTCATTCTGGAGGTCTGTTCTTAACCTGAAACTGTTCTTAACCTGAAGCACCACTTTAGCTAATGGGGCCTCCCCCTGCCACCGCGCTGCTGCCGCACTATTTCTGTTCCCATCCTGAAGCAAAGTTCTTAACCAGGGGTACTATTTCTGGATTAGTGGAGTCTGTAACCTGAAGCGTCTGTAACCTGAAGCATCTGTAACCCAAGGTACCACTGTATGCTCAATAAACATGTCATCTGCAAGAGACCACGATCAACATTTCCAATGTGACTAGTGGGGAATGCAGAAATATCAAGGGGCAACCCCATGGATGCTCTGCGGGAGGCTAATCTCAGCATTCCAGCTTGGCCTTAAACAGAGGTATGCTTGCTATGAGAGGGTCGTGTTTGTCTGCCCTCTTGCAATAAAATTGTGCGTACATTTGGATCTGGAAAGCAGCTATGAGATGCTGCCCATCAAGATGCACAAGACCCTGTGTGGTATGGACACGTGTGATTAGCCAGGGTCTTTCATGACGCATCTGTACAGCCGCTCACTGTGGCTATTTATGCAAGGTCTGAAGCCGCTCTGCTCACTAAGGAGAAGAAAGATGTTGCAAATCCTCTTGCTCCTGCTGGCCTGCCTATATGAGCAGGGGCTATCGGCCCCAAATCCAAAGGGTGAGTATTGATGACCAGCCATGGATTGGTAAAAAAATCTTTTAATACAGAACATGAATGTGTAGTGCAGGGGTGGGAGGATCTTTGATTATGTGTGTGTGTGTGTATAATTATTTAAAGAGATAGTTAAAAAGACACTTCTTAAAAACCTAAAAATACCCTTAAAAGAATCAAGTCTTCAAAAAAGTTATATGATCTAAGAAAGTCTTTAAAAGAATCCCTTTAAAAGAATTTTAAAATTATAAAGTAGCACCGTAGAGGCCAACAGAGTTGTTTTAGGTAGACCAACACGGCTACCTACTTGAATATATATACACAGTGGTACCTCTGGTTACGTACTTAATTCATTCCAGAGGTCCGTTCTTAACCTGAAACTGTTCTTAACCTGAAGCACCACTTCAACTAATGAGGCCTCCCACTGCTGCCGTGATTTCTGTTCTTATCCTGAAGCAAATTTCTTAACCCGAGGTACTTTTTCTGGGTTAGCGGAGTCTGTAACCTGAAGCGTGTGTAACCTGAAGCGTATAAATGGTATTTTGTAACAATTTGCCATATAGAGTAGAATTAATCACACAGGTTCTGCCCACACCTTTGCTGTCCTACAACCCCAGACCATAACACTGACTGGATGCTTAATTGTAGTTACTGCATAATACATCCAGGAAACAAACCTCCTCCAATTCTTCTTTATACATACTTTATTCCATCACTACCAAAGATGAATGGTTTGGTCTCATCAGTCCTCAGAATAAATTTAATTTAATACAGTTTGCTGCATTATATTCTGAATTAGATTCTCTTTCAAATGATATATAAAGTTTATGAATTTTTTGTAAAAATGACTGGTGTTATAGCCATCAAAGCTAAGAAATACAGTACAAGTTTTCATAAAGTTTTTCACAATTTTGGCCACTAGTGTATATTGAGGTAGATTTTTACGTGGATTCCCCATATCATTGCAGTGTTTGATGCAAATGTAACCGGTTGGACACATAGCAATAAAAAAATAAAAAATAAAAAAATCACACAGCTTCTCATGTTCAAAGGTGAATGTCAAAGTTTTTGTAGCCAAATAACATCATTTGTGCACAATAATCAGGAGATATCTGGAGGCCCACAGAATGTCAAAGTACAAAAAGAAGTATGTCTGTTGGTGTAATTAATTGGGAGGGAAAACAACACAGTGAGACCTAAGCTTGCTGAATGGCCATAGAACGTTGACTGATTGTTGAGGGTGTGGGGAATGGAAAGCACACAGGAGACGGAATAGAATGGAGTGCCCTGAAGGAGGGCATGTAGAAGATGGCAGAGAAATATCATCTTTGCCTGACTTATACCAGGTGAGTCAATTTCTGACTGGCTTTTGCTGTAACTAGATAAGAAAACAGGTTTTTCTGTAAGAAATATGCATTGGGAATAGGTTGGTGCAAGGACGCTGAACAACAATTAACCAAGTGGGAGAACTAACTAGCCATTTCTTTCTTCCTTCTAAAGAGGTCCATGGAATACTTCCCAAGAGCAAAACTAAAGGAGTTGATTTCTGTGGTGTGGACAAGTATTACTACATTGTCCGTTCAGACCTGGGCTGCTACTTGAGATCTACTAATTTCAATGAAGGCAAAGACCTGGATATATTTGGTCTGCACAACTCTGTCCGTGGTGGAGACCACTACCTGGCCCATAGTGATGACTTATTTTATGTTATCAAGGGGGACTCTTACCGCCGAGTAACCAACCTGAACACTGACAGTGATAGTGTGGTCTCCACTCTCCATCCCAACTGCCAAAACGGAGACCATTACTTCTCCCATGATAAGTACTTTTACATTATATTCAAGAAGAAGGGAGTGTACCGCCGTGTCACCAATATGCATGAAGACCTAAATGTCGTTCAGAAACCCCTTCACCCAAAGGCCAAAGACGGTCTGTATTACTGGGGAATCAAGGATCATATATACCTTGTGAAACCAAATAGCAAATGGGGAGTTGAGTATTACCGAATGGATGACTTTTCAAACGCAAACCCTTCCACATTTTCCTTCCATGCTAGTGTGCTCAACTTCCTCCCTGGAGGCGTGTCTATAAATCATGGTAAAGCTTTTGGTGTCTGGCAGCCTGTCAAGACTTTCAGTAATAATGCCAAAATAAGTGCTGCTTGGGAACAGCAAATTGTTAAGAAGGTTGGATATGAGAAGAAAGAGATGCACAGCATGGAAAACAACTGGAAAGTATCTTCGAGTGTTACAGTTGGAGCAGAAGGTCTCACTAAATTACTGTTGACGGCACAAATTTCCCTGACTGCTGAATATGGTGGGACGAAGATTGACAGCAAAGACGAAGTATGGAGCGATGCAACTGAAGTCTCTGAAAAAGTCAGCTTCACTCTTCCTCCAAATACCAACATTTATTTCTGGCAATACAAGCTGGGTTTGGGCAAGAGTGACATATTGTACTGCCGTGACCTGGCTTTTACTGATAATTCTAACCCACCTACTTATGTCCCATTGCCAACGGCAGCTGATTAAGCCCAAATAACATACCAATAGGCTGCCAATTCTTTCCTCTGGTTTATGGTATTTAAAATTGTCTCTGTCCAGGCTCTTGTACTTCACCACCTGTGTTTCTCTTTACCTGCTTTCCTTACTTTGGGGAAGGACCTAAGCATAATGGTAACACATATAATTCACATTCAGAAGGTCTCAGGTGCAGACTCTTTCTCTGAAGCCCTTGAAAGCAGCTATCAGTCTGTATACGCCAGGTGTAGATTATACTGAGCTGGATGGATCAACAATTTGACTCTATATAAGACAGTTCCCTATATTCCTAAATTCTAAAGCTCCAAGAATCAGAATGGACTGAACATCCATTACTTTTTAGGTGGGGTATGGCAGAATTGGTTGACAAATGAATGCAAAGAAACCTCTTTTGAGATCCTGGATTCCATGGAAAGATAGCTGCAGTGGTTTTTCTACCAGGGCAGCACTTCCAGTTTGGGGGTATGCCAAAAACGAATCACTTCATTTTGCCTAGTATTTTGTGGGTAGTTGGCTTGAAACAAAAAGGGGTGCACTTCTGGGTCTGCCACTTCCTCAGCCAGTGGTGGGGATCCTTTAACCCACAGGCCAAATTTGGCTTAAAAGAGGTCCTAATTCAGACCACAAATCTATTTCCAAAAGTTACCTGCCCTATAACTGATGGCATATGTGGAAATTTTCAGAAGCCATAAAGGTCCTAGTGGTTGGCTTCTGATATTTTCAATTTACAGAATATTTAGCTGGCTACAGAGGAGTCCTCTTTGTCCTCTCCTGCTGGAAAACAAATGGCTACAAGGGACTGAGCCTTAGTGCAGGCCCAATAGTTACAATTTTTGATCTTACATAGAAATTATGCAGAATATGATTCAACCCTTTCCTGGCTGTATGCTTATGGTTGCAGAAGTAAACATGTACAACAGCACCAGTTTTGATTATCTGCTGTTAAAAAGGTAAAGGTACCCCTGCCCGTACGTGCCAGTCGTGTCTGACTCTAGGGTTGTGCGCCCATCTCACTTAAGAGGCCGGGGGCCATCTGCTGTTAGGGCTCAACTAAATCTCTCAGCACCTCTCTCCGAGGGCTTTTCTTTTTCATTTTGAAAAATTGTTAAATGTGTGCATTTGTTTCTGCATGCATATAATCAGGGAAATGATATGTTTAAGAAAAATGTCAATCATTGTCTTTCTCTTTCAGATTCTAATTCCTTCATTTGATATTTTCCCCTCAATATTTAGTAAAATCTGGATCTGTTACTTTGTTTTTTGGAAATTCAAATTTGCAACTAGAGTCATCTCCTCTAGTCTGCTATTGGTTTCTTTTAAATTTTAAATCCAAATGGAGCAGAGTTGGAAGGCAGAAGATTCCTGCCTCTGAACATCAAGTCTGCTAGTTTTGAGGGAAATTGAATCATAGAATCATAGAATCATAGAATCATAGAGTTGGAAGAGACCACAAGGGCCATCGAGTCCAACCCCCTGCCAAGCAGGAAACACCATCAGAGCACTCCTGACATATGGTTGTCAAGCCTCTGCTTAAAGACCTCCAAAGAAGGAGACTTCACCACACTCCTTGGCAGCAAATTCCACTGTCGAACAGCTCTTACTGTCAGGAAGTTCTTCCTAATGTTTAGGTGGAATCTTCTTTCTTGTAGTTTGGATCCATTGCTCCGTGTCCGCTTCTCTGGAGCAGCAGAAAACAACCTTTCTCCCTCCTCTATGTGACATCCTTTTATATATTTGAACATGGCTATCATATCACCCCTTAACCTCCTCTTCTCCAGGCTAAACATGCCCAGCTCCCTTAGCCGTTCCTCATAAGGCATCGTTTCCAGGCCTTTGACCATTTTGGTTGCCCTCCTCTGGACACGTTCCAGTTTGTCAATGTCCTTCTTGAACTGTGGTGCCCAGAACTGGACACAGTACTCCAGGTGAGGTCTGACCAGAGCAGAATACAGTGGCACTATTACTTCCCTTGATCTAGATGCTATACTCCTATTGATGCAGCCCAGAATTGCATTGGCTTTTTTAGCTGCCGCGTCACACTGTTGGCTCATGTCAAGTTTGTGGTCAACCAAGACTCCTAGATCCTTTTCACATGTAGTGCTCTCAAGCCAGGTGTCACCCATCTTGTATTTGTGCCTCTCATTTTTTTTGCCCAAGTGCAATACTTTACATTTCTCCCTGTTAAAATTCATCTTGTTTGTTTTGGCCCAGTTCTCTAATCTGTCAAGGTCGTTTTGAAGTGTGATCCTCTCCTCTGGGGTGTTAGCCACCCCTCCCAGTTTGGTGTCATCTGCAAATTTGATCAGGATGCCCTTGAGTCCATCATCCAAGTCGTTGATAAAGATGTTGAATAAGACCGGGCCCAAGACAGAACCCTGTGGCACCCCACTAGTCACTCTTCTCCAGGATGAAGAGGAACCATTGATGAGCACCCTTTGGGTTCGGTCAGTCAGCCAGTTACAAATCCACTGAGTGGTAGCAAAGTCAAGACCGCATTTTACCAGCTTCTTTACAAGAATATCATGGGGCACCTTGTCAAATGCCTTGCTGAAATCAAGGTAGGCTACATCCACTGCGTTCCCTTCATCTACCAGGCTTGTAATTCTGTCAAAAAACGAGATCAGGTTAGTCTGACATGACTTATTTTTCAGAAATCCATGCTGACTATTGGTGATCACAGCATTCCTTTCTAGGTGCTCACAGACTGTTTGCTTAATGATCTGCTCCAGAATCTTCCCTGGTATTGATGTCAGACTGACTGGGCGGTAATTATTTGGGTCCTCTCTTTTCCCCTTTTTGAAAATAGGGACAACATTTGCCCTCCTCCAGTCTTGGACAGAGGGCTCTCATGACAGAGGGCTCTCATGACAGAGAAAAATGAATAAAGAAATGACATTGAATATACTTCATTGGTTGTGCAGAAAAGGGAGGAAATATGCTGCCAATCAGGAGAATGTTATCCAGTGTTTGTCAATGGTTGTTGGGCAGATTTTGCTTGGAAAAATCGTCTGGGAATCTTCTCAGCAATACTGACGGAGAATGGGTAATATTCATATGTCTGACAGTAAGAACCACTCAGCAGCTGAACCTCCTCCATTGAGGGTTCGATGGTCATTGGTCACAGATTTTTTTAGCTGTGATTCCTTCATTGCACAGGGTTCAACTAGATGAAGCCTGAAGTCCCTTCCAACTTCACAATTCTGTGATTCTTCTGCTTGGCAGATTATACTTCCTCACTGAGAAATCAAAGGAAGTATACTGGAGGGCAGCTTCCTCTTTATTGCAGTGGTGAGGAAACTTTTTCAGCCTGAGGTCCATCTTCCCTTATGAGCACACTTCCATGACCACATGACAGCAATGTGCAAGGCCAGAGCCCAAAGTGGGGCTAGTCAGTGACAAAGGTTGCAAAGCAGCAAATGGGAATGTTACATTTGCATGACAGGATACCATCTAACACCTTCACCCATTCACCTTCACCCAGGGGCTGAATAACACCTGAGGTTTCAACCCATTTCATTATCTCTTAAATTGGGAAACATTACTGATGATGGCTTGATTGATTTCTCCTGGTGGAAGTTTTCCCAAAACTGATGTCATGTATCATGGGATGTATCATATCTCTCCTGTACTTGTTCCTGGGAAAAAATCAATAAAGCAAGGTTGGTGTTTCTGAAGTTCCTGTGTTAAACATCACAGTCTTTCAGCCCAGAGTTTGCTTGCCATTCACTGCAGAAAGGGATTCGAACTGAGGTTGTGTGGTTGTCTGGAACTGAGTAGCTTAAGACTCCCCCATGATGAACTCAATTGCAACAGGCAGTGTAGCCAGAAAATGTAAGAAATAATTGTTGCTGTTGGCATCCATCTGTCTTGAAAGACAATGAAGTGCACTTCCAGTGGTGAAGTAAAACCACTGCATTATCAGCACAGAACTGACCTCTCTGTGGCACAAACCTGAGCAATGTGTATGGAGGTCCTGGGCTGCCCAGATGGGAAGACCCAAAGGGAAGCGTACAGAGCACCATCCAAATGTCTTAGGGACTTGACTCAGGATTTGTGCAGGCTTTACTCCTTAGCCTTTTCTTCTCCCAAAGATGTCCTGCAACTCAGCGGGTAAGTGTAAGTGTTGCCATACTAAAATATTGAGTTCTGCAGAAAGGGTCTTAATAGGCACCAGTAATAGCAGCAATAGAGCTGCATTCAGCCCATTCAGCAGAGAAAAAGGTTTGAACTACTTATAACATCCACAGATGTGATCCAAAGGACTCCAACTCCCATCATCCTCAACCACTGGCCATCCTGGCCTGGGCTGATGAGAGTTGGAATCTATGAGAATCTCAAAGCACCAGGTTGGGTAAGTTCTTCCTAATGCTGATTATTATCCTGCCATTTGTGTGACTAAAATGTACCCCATCTGACAAAGGCAAGACTCCTGATCTTTGCTCCACCTGCTTTTGCCTGTGGCTATACCCATTACTCAAAGATGGTCCCTGGAGGGCTGCTCATGGAGAGATGTGGTTCTCTGCCTGGAAAATGGACCCCATCCCTGTTCTAAGCACCACATTATAAACAAGCTCTCACGCCAGCTCAAATTAAAAGGGTAGCTGTGAGCGTTGCTCAGGTGGTGTTCTTTGGAGAGAGACAAAAACCCCATGACATTACGAGGCTCTTTTGCCAATGCGGGTTTCCAAGGCAAGTGATGGGCCCAGCAGCACCAGTAGAGAAAAACCCCTAGCACCCCTCAAACTGGGACAATCCTGCTAGGGAAGCCAGATACCCACTGGCTTTCTCACCAGCAAACTCTCAAGAGGACGTCTGTAGAAGACCTTTGCATGGCAAGCCATGCCCCCTTATGCGAAAGGAGACTCTAAGGAAAAACTTTCTGAGAGTAAGAGCTGTTTAACAGTGGAACAGAGACCTTGAGAAGGTATTGGACTCTCCTTCCTTGGAGGTTTTTAAGGAGAGGTTGGATGACCATCTGTCATGGATGCTTTAGCTGAGATTCCTGCATTGCAAGGGGTTGGAGCAGATGATCCTTGGATCCCTTCCAACTCTACAATTCTGTGAGTCTATACAATAACAATAATGAAGGTTATAAGAGGCACTAATGATGATAACAAAGACATTCTCATTTTTTTATATATTTTTTGCAACCAGCAGAATTAAAATGCAAAAGTCATTCTATGCTGTAACATGGCAAGTTGCCAGGGAAAGCTGCACGTCTGAATGGACAAACCACTGCGAAAAAAGGTACAGGTAAAGGTACCCCTGACCGTTAGGTCCAGTCGCGGACGACTCTGGGGTTAGCGCTCACCTCACTCTATAGGCTGGCGACAAAACCTACCAACAAACAAAAGGCTGGACACAGAATAACAGCATAACAAGGAGAAGGGTTTAGTTTCTCAAGTTCCAATGAGCCCTCTGCACAAGCTTCTCCTGTGGAAAAGTTGCAAAGATCTGTCTGTTTACAATGGAATAAAGCATACCAACAATAACAAACTCACACACACAAATGAATTTTTCACTAACCTATTGCAGCTCCTTAGTGAAGCAAATACACTCATACATATATACATTTGTATCCCACCTTTCCAAGTTCAAACCATGATGTCTGGCTTACCACATGAAGAATTAGTTGTAATGACAACATAATAAAAATAATCATAAGCAATAAACAAAACACCAAAAAGTGCATAACCAAACTGTATGATTTCCACATAAATCGTAATAAGAGCTTTTTACAAAATTAATACTGTGGTACCTTGGTTCTCAAACCTAATCCGTTCTGGAAGTCCATTCCAAAACCAAAGCGTTCCAAAACCAAGGCACACTTTCCCATAGAAAGTAATGCAAAACAGATTAACCTGCACCAGACTTTTAAAAACAACCCCTAAAACATCAATTTAAAATGAATTTTACTATCTAACGAGACCACTGATCCATCAAATGAAAGCAATAATCAATGTAAGGTAAAGGTAAAGGAACCCCTGACCATTAGGTCCAGTCGTGGCCAACTCTGGGGTTGCGGTGCTCATCTCACTTTACTGGCCGAGGGAGCTGGCATACAGCTTCCGGGTCATGTGCCCTGCATGACTAAGCCGCTTCTGGTGAACCAGAGCAGTGCACGGAAACGCCGTTTACCTTCCCTCTGGAGTGGTACCTATTTATCTACTTGCACTTTGATGTGCTTTTGAGCTGCTAGGTTGGCAGGAGCAGGGACCAAGCAATGGGAGCTCACCCCGTCGCAGGGATTCGAATCGCCAACCTTCTGATTGGCAAGTCCTAGACTCTGTGGTTTAACCCACAGTGCCACCCATGTCCCTCAGTGGTAATTCCAGAAGTGCAGCTCTTCACACATTTCAGGCTAGCTGCCCACAAAACATTAGAGGAGATGAAGTGATTCATTTTTGACATACCCCAAATCTGGAAATGCGGTTTTTGTAAAAATGTTACCCTGCAAAGGATGTCTGGAGATACGCTGGTTCTTTTAGCCAAATAAACACTTACAAGCATTGTGGAAAGAGATAAGATTTATTGCAGTCTGCATAAAGCGTAAAATAGTCCCAAGGAATTATTTGCAGATTGTGGACCCAGGGCATAGGTTACAAAGACAATTTATAGCACTTTCCCATACATGATTCCCTTGCGCCTGACCCTTTCCAAGGCTCTGATTTGACTAATGTCTGCTTTTACCCCAATAGAAAGGGATCTTGGGCTACTATCATTCCCTCTAATTCTGATACTGAGGCTCTGGGTACCATTCATTATGTAGCCGCATGTTAATATATATATATATATATATATATATATATATGAAATTTATATAGCACTTGATTGTAAACAAACAAACAAAAAACCTTCAGGGTCACACTCAAGAGGGATGTATAGCAGGGATGAGGGGGAAATTTGCAGGAGAAGAAGAAAAAATCCTAAAGGTGGAAATGTTCCAAAGTAAATTTGATGGCAATGGATGGAAACTTGAAGGGGGGGGAGGGAGATAAATGAAATTGTGTACGTAATCATCAGCATTCAATACTATTGTTTTGTTGCAGATTCTACTTGTTTAAATAATTTTTCAAAAACATAGGAGCCAACTCCCTTGGCCCCCTCAGTAAAATATTTGAAGGGGCTGCCCCTCCCACCAAAAGGTTGATGGGCATTGCCATTCAAATGGTGTGCATGCACCACATCTTGTGATTGATCAATATTTTATTCAAGTTGACACACCTGCTCAGTATGAAGTTCTGCTAAGAAATACATTGTACATTTTCTTCTTAATAAGCAATGAGTGCTTTAAGAATTGTTCTTTGAAGCAAAGGTGGCAGGCGACCCTGGAAATAGACAATCTACTGCATTACACACACATCCAGTGTTTTGTACATGCCTGAGAAAATGCTGACACACACACACAGCCACACACTTTTAAACTTCAATTACCTCAATGGTCCCCACTCCATTCTCCACAAAATTCTTTTGAAAGTCCCTGCTGATTCAAAACTGGTTTGCCTTACAATACAGGGCTCCCCTTTGAGGACATGTAAGGGAGACAGACCTCATAGGTCCTTATACAATATTCAAACTGCTATGACATATGCGTTCTCTTCCACTTGACTCAAGAATGCATTCTTCCCTCCTTCTACTTTCTCTTTCAAATAGGAAATTCTAGGATGACATCTTTTAAAATTTCACCCCATAACATGGCTATGGAAAACTATTAGTAGACTCCAGTCACACGGCTATTCAGAAAGCAGGAAAAGTCTGAGGCACTCTTACAGTTGACTAAATACTCCTGGGAAGAACTACTTGTACATTACCTACTTTTACACAAGAATGGAAGAAAATGCAGTGGTTTTTTCCACCGCCCAATAGCCTCCTTCATTTCTCTGTTTCTTAGTGTATATATGATAGGATTCAGTGCAGGAGTGACAATGGTGAAGAATAAGGAAGCCATTTTGTCCACACTGGAGCTGGAGAAGGGTACAAGATATACAAAGAGGCAGGGCACAAAAATGAGGCTGACTACAGTCAAGTGAGAGCTACAGGTAGACAGAGCCTTCCATCCACTCTCCTTGAAGTGGCCTCGAAGGGTGGCCAGAATGACACCATATGAAAGTAGTAAAATAAGGAAGCAAACCAGGGAGAGGAGGCCACTATTAGCCGCCATGAGTATTTCTGTGATGTAGGTATTGGCACACGCCAGTCTCACCACCTGTGGAACATCACAGTAAAAATTGTCAAGTTCATTTGGTCCACAGAATGGGAGTTGGACAACCAGGATAAACTGAGTGGCAGAGTGGATGATGCCTCCAGCCAAACAGAGTAAGAGGAGCCTAGTGCAACGTGGGCGGTTCATTCTGGTGGTGTATGTCAGTGGGTGGCAGATGGCCACATAGCGATCATAGGCCATGAGGGTGAGGAGGAACATCTCACTGCCCCCAGAGAAGTGAAGGAAGAAGATCTGTGTCATACAGCCACCAAATGAGATTGTCTGGCCAAAACTGGCCAGGTCTGCTACCATCTTGGGGACAACCACGGAACCCACAGAAATATCAAGAATGGATAAACAAGCCAGGAAGAAGTACATGGGGGACTGGAGGAGGCGGGGCTCTGCATGTACAGTCACCACAATGAGGAGGTTGCCCAATAGGATTACAGTGTAACAGGCAAAAACCAGGACAAAGAGAAATATCTGGATGGAACGGGAATTGGAGAGACCCAGGAAGACAAACTCAGTGACACAGGAGATGTTCATGGAGATGGATGGACCTGAATAGGAGAGAGATACAATGGGTGTTACCATGAACAATTTTCATCAACCTATTCTACTATTCAAAGATAATACAGAAAAACCAACTATTGTGATATTTTCATATGTCAGCTACTACTACTGCTGCTACTACTACTACTACTACACTAGTAATTGCAACCTTAGATAAGATTCAGTTGTTATATCATCTTTTAAACCTTTTAATATGATATTGACTTTATAATTTAGAAGCATACATTGTGATGTTCCAATTATAACCATTGTCAATTATTTGAATATTTTTCTGTTGCTTGATGTAGTTCTAAATCATTCTAAATATAAAATATTAGGAATGTAAGAAGATCCTGAGGACTTTAATTGTTTTTAAAAAATATTTTTTACCCATCAAGTGATGAGAGAGAGAGTTGCATATATGCAAATGTACATCTTTATAATGTCCATTCATTATTCATAATTCTCTTCTCTCACCAATAATAAAATATTTGTGAACTGTGGGGGAGGTATCTCCCTGTAATTAAAAAACAACACAAATTGTATCGATACATTTTTTTGCCAAATCATTTTTATTGATCTTCCAAATTTTACCAACTCAGCCACAAAGACAAAATGAATACAATTTTTCCAAAAAAATGGTTTCCCACACTCCGTTCTTGATGTGTCCAAGTTTTCCTCTTGTTAATTAAAAAAAATGTTTTTTTTTTAAAAGGAGATCTCTTAATCTTCATAAGAGATCATATTTAATATATCCAAGCAATATTATTAGCAGGACATGTTATCACACTGTACAAAAGCAATATTAAATCAACTGCTTATTTTTGTTTAAATAATTATCTTTGTTTAATCTTTCAGTGATTCGTTAGAAAAGAATCCAGAGTACCAACTTAACTATCCAGTGGATTCTCAAACTTTCACAAGATATGAATTGGATTATGGAACATAATTAAAGATTCAGTCAGATCTTTTATACCAAACTAGTAATAAGGAAACTATTACCCCATCCCACCCCAAGAAACAGATGCATTCCTCAGTGCATTGCAGATATTCTGGAGAGAAAGAAAGATGCAGATATCTGTATGATTCAGTTCTTCCATAGGCTGACTCTTCTATAGTCTACAAGCAGAATGGTTTGTATTTGCCACAATGTGCTTTAAATTTAAAAAGCAAAGGTGTAGACAATGCATGAATGTCTTAACAGTGCTTAGCATCTGTCTGTCTCCAGAAAGAATGGAATGTGCCTCTGGGGGTGAAGTCAAGCCACTATGCAAAAGTAAGCCTCATTGGGTAGATTCAGGTAGGTAGCCGTGTTGGTCTGACACTGTCAAAATATATATAAAAATAAAAATAAATTTCCAGTAGCACCTTAGAGATCAACTAAGTTTGTTCTTGGTACAGTGGTACCTCTGGTTAAGTACTTAATTCGTTCCGGAGGTCCGTTCTTAACCTGAAACTGTTCTTTACCTGAAGCACCACTTTAGCTAATGGGGCCTCCTGCTGCCGCCAGAGCACGATTTCTGTTCTCATCCTGAAGCAAAGTTCTTAACCCGAGGTACTATTTCTGGGTTAGCGGAGTCTGTAACCTGAAGCGTATGTAACCCAAGGTACCACTGTATAAGCTTTCGTGTGCATGCACACTTCTTCAGAATATTGGGTGGTACTCATTCAGACGACAAACATACTTAGCAGTATGGAAACTACTACATACCAAGCCAGACCATTGGTCCGTCCAGGCCAGCGTTATCAATACTAACAGGCAGTGACTCACCCAGGCTCCAGGTAGGATTTATTTCCCCCAGCCCCACTTTGAGATGCTGGGGGACAGAACCTTAAACCTTTTCTTATGCAAAGAATGTTTAAAGCATGGGCCATAGCACAGTGTTAGAGGATCTGTTTTGTATGCAGAAACTCCATACTCAATCCCTGGCAACTCAAAGTAGGGCTAGCAAAGAAACCTGGTCTGAAACCCTGCAGAGACACAGCCTGTCCATGTAGACAATACTGAGCTGGATGGAACAAGAGACTGATTTGGTAAAAGGCAGCTTCCTATGTACCATTAAGTTACAGCCCCTCCCAACTATAAATCCATTTCAGCATAACTAACAATGCAACTAGGAACACTTTCCCATATTATCAGATTCAGAGGAATAGGCTCCCACAACAACAACAACAACTAGAACCAGAGATGCAGTGACACTGTCAAAGCAATTCTGCATGCTTGGGACATGGAACATACTCAGATCCAAATGATCCCCCACCCCCATGTTAGCATCTACACTGCCTTCACTCAATATCTTCTTCTCGTTAAAAGCAAGACATATATCAATGACTCAGTGTCTCTGCAATAATGAGCCCACCTCATATTCAGCAACTTGAGAAAAACCTGGATTTCCATGACACCTATCTCTGATGCCTACTTACCGTATTTTTCGCACCATAGGACGCACTTTTCCCCCTCCAAAAATGAAGGGGAAATGTGTGTGCGTCCTATGGTGCGAATGCAGGCTTTCGCTGAAGCCTGGAGAGTGAGAGGGGTCGGTGCGCACCGACCCCTCACGCTCTCCAGGCTTCGCACACCTCTCCGCAAGCAGCAGGAGCCCAGTGCTGGGCTCCCGCTGATTGCGGAGAGTTGCCTGCATGCTGAAGCCTGCGCGCGCTGAGCTCAGCGCGTCCAGGCTTCGCGGACCTCTCAGCAAGCAGTGGGAGCGCTCCCACAGCTTGCAGAGAGCTGCCTGTTTGGGGGCTGGGGTTGGGGGAAGCTCGAGCTTCCCCCGCCCCAGCCCCGCGCCTGGGGGAAAAATAATTTCCCCCCCCTTTATTTCCCCCCAAAAAAACTGGGTGCGCCCTATGGTCCGGTGCGCCCTATGGTGCGAAAAATACGGTACCATTCATGGATTCAACACTCTGCTCTGTTTCTCGCATACCTTATTTTCAACCAGCATTGATCTGTCTTAATATATTCCCCGGGGTCACTGTTCTCCCAAGATGGCACTGCAAGGATAAAGAAAGACTCAGGGGGGAAGTGTTAAGCACAAAAGGAAAGATATGGGAAAGTGATAAAGAAATTTGGAAAGTCTTCTCAGATCTCTGTGTAACAAGAGCACAACCAGGGCTTAAGAGCAAGCATGAAGAGCAACAACTCACAACAGCATCAAGTAGGAAAGTTTTAGATAGAACTCAGAAATCCTGATGCCCAGCTTTTCCTTTCACTCTTAAGCATAAGCATAAGACCACTTATGCTTAGACCCAATGTGCATCTAGTGCACTAATAGGTTCAAAATCTCTCAATCACAGCATCATGGGTTTCTCATCTTTCTCTACACCTACCATCACTTCAGCAAACCCTATTCTCTTTCAAGAGCTCAGGGTGAGAGATCAGCAGTGCAGTCCATGCTATTGGCTCAGTCTATTTCTCATCCAAGATTAGAGGTTCTTTGGAAAAACATCAGTAGCCATAAATACATTACTTTGCTCTGCTTCCAATTCCAGAAGATCCAGCAGGGTCTGGCAGGGGAATGAGTCCTTCTTCTTCTCTCAATGGTGAGCCAAGAATATATCTAAGATATTTCAGCAACCCATGATTGCATCCTGGGGGGAAAGGGGTCACAAAGGCAAATCCCAGTATGCTGATTAATATACTTTTGCCAAAAGAGATAATTGTTGATTCATAGATGCTGCGCCAGGAGCCAGAACTCTCATCCCTTTTGTCTCCTGCATGAGAAAGAAAATGTACATATGTGCTCAAAATCCAGAACGTCCAGTTAATATGATTGTAACAATGGTACAACCACAAAGTCACAGCCATCACACTGTTGCATACCACCCCAATCTCCAAGATACTAGGGGTTCCAGGTGTCTATCCAGGGATCAGTTTTCTTGGAATAAGGAACAGCAGAGACCACAGACTTTGTGTTATATATGATTTATTTACCCATATATACAACCTGAGCCTACAATGGAGGTGCTCACCACCTCAAAGGTCTTGCTTCTTCCCTCGTCACAACCTTGGATTCAAGCAGAAATCAAAAATAGTAGCTCATGATAATAATAATTATATTTATAATATTTATAACCTGCCCACTCCTGGTGGCTCCCAACAGAATATTAAACAGAATAAAACATCAAACATTGAACATTAAAACAGGGGTGCCTTCAGATGTCTTCCAAAAGTCAGATAGCCATTTATTTCCTTGACATCTGATTGGAGGGCATTCCACATGGTGGGCACCACCACCGAGAAGGCCCTCAGTCAGTAGAGCATGAGACTCTTAAACTCAGGATTGTGGGTTGAAGCCCCGTGTTGAGAAAAGATTCCTGCTTTGCAGGAGGTTGGACTAGATTACCTTTGTAGTCCTTTCAAACCCTACAATTCTATGGCTCTGTCTCTCCAGTTGCTGCCTGCTTCTAAACCAGCTCTCTCACAGCACTCTGGCATCTTCTTTCTCTTTAGCAGTCAGGTGAGGGAGGGGGACCCATCCACTTGCCCTCTAGCACGGAGCAGCTTCTTTTATTATACTAATGACCTGTACTTGGGGCCCTTGCCTGGCTAATTCAGCAAGGAGATCCTTCATTAGATTTTAACACTGGATCCAGGGATTAGATCCAGGAATTAGATGGCACTTGCGCATCATATAGCCTAACCTGCTTCCCCTTGCCCACAAAACTTACAACTGTATTTTACTTGGAATTATAGGAATAATATAAGTGCTTTTCTGTTACACTGGGTGTCTTGGGGGTCTGTTTTAGAATTATGAGTCCAACTCCAATCCCATCCCATCCCAAGGAGTGCACTAATGTATACCCATCCAAGTTGTAAATGGAAATCTTTTTAATGTTTAGGGGGCCTATTTTGTGACCAGATTTCTCTACCAGGCATGCCCCTCATTTACAATCATTGCCCTTTGTACAAGGGCACAAGGAGAAGGGGACGACAGAGGACGAGATGGTTGGACAGTGTTCTCAAAGCTACCAACATGAGTTTGACCAAACTGCAGGAGGCAGTGGAAGACAGAAGTGCCTGGTGTGCTCTGGTCCATGGGGTCATGAAGAGTCGGACATGACTAAATGACTAAACAACAAGAAGAAGAAGGGCGTGAAACTGTGGAAAATGAGGTGAATGTTGGAAGATGGCCTCTCCATGGCAAGTTAGCCAATGGTCCCTTATCTCAACCCCAGCATTGACTAGTTGGGGTAATATGCAGATTTGGGGACCCAGATGTCAAGAGGAATTCATGGACGTTAACAAAGTTATTAATAATAATTGGATGAGTATTCAATGATGCAGGTGTCCCCAAATCTGTAATCCAATCACATTGTGTCATTATCAATGTGAGATAGCATACCAATGGATGCCCATAGCCCCATCTCCATCCACATATTCAGCGCCAATGAGCTGTTAAGAAATGCATGTCCTCAGCAGGATATGGAGGAAAGTCTTGCCATGGAGTGCAAGTGTGCAGCTCCCAAAAAGGGGATGTGGCCCTTGGGTTGAAAACTATTCCCCACTGCTTGTGTAAACAGCAGTGTAACCCTGATTGGTCGCAATGATGCAGAAAGGAAGCTTCCCCTCTCCCCACCATTGCACCCCACCAGTGGGTGGGTGGATAACCTGATGTAAAGTCTCAAAAGGCCTGATGAACTCGTGACTTGTATCACTTTATGATAGCACAAACACAGTCTCCCTAAATTCCAAGTAATATCCAAATGGGAGATCCTGAAAAGCAGGGATATTGACTGACAGACAACACATTTCCCTATATCTGTGCCAGAGAGGTGACTGAGATTTTGAGATGTGTTCATTTCTGACAATACAGCAGACTGGGTCCGTGTGATTTTGTCTCATTCAAAGAAAGCCATTGCTTTAAAAATAAAATAAAATAAAAGTTACTTAAATATTGTCAACCTATTTAGTATACCAACAGTTCAATGTCAATTTTATCTAAACATTTAGGCAGGGGTGGCTAACTTCCACCCTCCAAATCTTGTTGGTCTACAACTCCTTTCAATCCTGACCATTGGTCATGCTGGCCACAGTTGGTGGTAGTTAGCATCCAACAACATATGCAGAGCAACAAATTAACCATCAGTGGTTTAAGCGTTGCCTGTACTTTGTGGTAGGCAAGATAAAATTGTGGAAGGAACTAACATTTACATTCACTTCAAAATTCAGATCTAACCACTACAACCACGTGGATTCAAGGAGAACATTTCTTTCTATCTGTGCATATGTGGGCTTTGCACAGCAGCTCCTGGGACACTAGCCATAGAATAGGCACCGCCAAAGACCTCTAATTATACAGAGAGCTAGTTTTCCATTTGCTTCAGTGACAAAGCCATTCAATAATCAGGAGACGAATGTGCGACTGTAGTAGGTATAATATTTTGGGGGAGAACTCATTTTTGTCCATGGACACAAGAACGGAAGAAGATGCAGTGATTCTTCAACCGAACCATAGCCTCCTTCATTTCCCTATTCCTTAGAGTATATATCATAGGGTTGAGTGCAGGGGTGACTACGGTGTAGAATATGGAAGCCATTTTGTCCACACCAGAACTGGAGAAGGGTACAAGGTACACAAAGAGGCAGGGCACAAAAAAGAGGCTGACCACGGTCAAGTGGGAGCTGCAGGTGGACAAAGCCTTCCCTCCACTCTCCTTGAAGTGGCCTTGAAGGCTGACCAGGATGACACCATAGGAGATTAGCAAGATAAGGAAGCAAACCAAGGAGAGCAGGCCACTGTTGGCTGCCATGAGTATCTCAGTGCTGTAAGTATCAGCACAAGCCAATCTGACCACCTGTGGGACATCACAAAAGAAATTGTCCAGTTTATTTGGTCCACAGAATGGCAGTCGAAGAACCAGGACCAGCTGTGTTCCGGTGTGGATGAGGCCTCCAACCCAACAGGATGCCAGGAGCCTCCTGCAACGTGGGCGATTCATTCTGGTTGTGTATGTCAGTGGGTGGCAGATGGCCACATAGCGATCGTAGGCCATAACGGTGAGGAGGAGCATCTCGGTACCCCCAAAGAAGTGAAGGAAGAAGACCTGGGCCATACAACCACCGAATGAGATTGTCTGGCCATAATTTGCTCGGCCTGCCAACATCTTGGGGATAACCACAGAGCCCACAGAAGTATCAATGATGGATAAGTTAGCCAGGAAGAAGTACATGGGGGTCTGGAGGAGATGGGAATCTGCATGCACAGTCACCACAATGAGGAGATTGCCCAGTAGGATTGCTGTGTAGGAGACTGAGACCAGGACAAAGACAAGGAGTTGGATGGAGTGGGAGCGGGAGAGACCTAGGAAGACAAACTCAGTGACACTGGAAGTATTCATAGAGGTGGCTGGATCTGAAGAGAGAAGAGACAAAGACATGTTTAGAGTCAGTAGCTCTTGTCCATCTTTTCCTCACTGTTCAAAGACATCACAGAATACCCTATTGTTGGGATTTATGTATAAGTATGACAAGAAAGATTAACCTCAGGTAATGATATTCAGTAGACTTAATATATTTTATCACATTACACAGTGATAAAGCATGTTTTTATTGCAATATCTTAGTTTAAATTATTAGCATAGAACGCAGAATACTAACACAACTAGGCAGTGGATCCTCAAAGTTCCACAATGCATGACTTTATGGAACATATTGTCAGGAAGATTCATTGTAGTCTTTCCTGCCACACCAGCAATAAAGACTTTTTTTAAAAGGAAAGGAAAGAAATCACATGGACCCAATCCCTTTCTATGTTCTGATAATCTTCCCTTCTCACCCTATAGCAAGTAACACCTTCACTATGCTTTCAGCCACCCCTCTCTTTCTCTGACAAACCTAATCATGTCTTAGTTCATATTCAGTGTGTTTTCAGGCATAAGTTTAGAGAAATGGGTGTTTAAGTCTTTCCTCTGTTCAAACTATTTTATTAATTTTGCTCAACATCTCTAGTGAATTCAATCAAAAGAGTACCAGAACTGAGTTTCAGAGCCATGTTAACATTGCCAGCTTTCATGCAAACCAAACACTGCGTAACACTGACAAAGCATTTTGGCTTTGATCCGGAGATCCTGAGATTCTGAGATCCCACAAATTATATCTTACCCTGAAAAAAAATGCAATCATGGCTTGGACTATCAGCCTCCATAGTGCCTAGTCTTCTGTGCTTCACTTGACCCTGAAGCTATCATCAAAACCTGTTTGCTGCTCAAGGAGCTACTCTTGGCCATCAGACAAAGAGCAAATAAAAGAACCAAGAGATTAATGCAATAAATTATTTGACCAAAGTTTCTTGCTGTGTGTATTCATATCCATTTCTACTTAGAAGTCCCATTGAGTCCAGTACTCCCAGGAAGTTTGGATCAGATTGTAGGCTTAAAAACCTGCAGTCTATACTCAAACTCAAGATCAAAGGGAGAAACGTGCTAGGAGGAAGGCATGCTTGGCAAACCCTCACCAAAATCAACTCCTGCCTGGAAACCTATGTCCCCACTGTGGAAGTACGTGTGGATCCAGAACTGGCCTCCACAGTCACTTTCGGACTCACTTTTAAAACTGTGTTCATGGAAGACAATCTTACTCGGCTACCAGTGATCACCAAAGAAGAAGAAAAAGAAGACTGTCAGTATTGACACAAATTACACAAAAACCTGTCTATTTATATTCTGCAACTGTTTGGATGGCCAGTGACTATTTTGCCAATTTAAAAGTTGAGGGGGAGTCCTCATTCAGATACTAATACAGTAGATTCATGCACACAGGCAATTGCTTCATGCTATGTCAGTCCATTTGCAATATCGCAAATGGTTTTCATATAGGTGCTTTCATACAGGAGTGTTTCCAAGTAATACCTTGAATAGAAACTGGAAACTTTCACACACAACATGTGCACTCTACACCTGAGTTTCAACCCCTGCCTAGTATCAACCCATTTTAGTGTAACTAACAATGCAAGCAGTAGCAATTTGTGGGAAGGAGTGATAATGCTTACCTGACTTTCCATCACTAGAATCACTGTAGCTTACTGGGAGGGAGAGGAGAGTGGAGAGGGGCCTGGCAGGTCAGTGTGGTGCAAACAAACCAGCAGAACTGCCAGAATGCATCAGCAGAACTACTGGTGCATTGGTACCATGCCATGTTCCTTGCAGTCTTTCCCTCTCCCATCTGGTAGGCCATAGTGAAGCTGGTGGAAGCTCAAATAACCAATCAATCAGTTTATTACAGTCAGAGACCAGGAAGCTCCCTTCTTACCCACTCTGAATGCAACAAATAAACCATTTCAGAGTTAGAACTTCATTAGAATGTGTTCTTACAGTCACACATATACCGCATTTTTCCATGTATAAGACTAAGTTTTCCCCCTAAAAATAATGTCAAAAATTAGGGGGTGTCTTATACATGGAGAGTGCTGAGGGTGGATTTTCTTAAACCTGAGTCCCCCAAAATAGGGGGCATCTCATAAATGGGGGCATCTTATAGACAGAAAAATACGGTTACTTAGGCATGCAAGGACACCGCCAGAGCAATGCTGCATGTCTGGGTTACTGAGCACACTCGGTTCCAAATCTCATTTTTGCAATAAGCAGATATGCCTTCTCACTAAGTTCATGTATCCAGTACTTCAATGATCTAGTGCTCCCACAATGAAGCCCTCACCTCATATCCAGCAGCTTGAGAAGATATTGGAACCCCAATACAACAACCTCCGGTGCCACCTCAATGGTATCTTTCTTTCATTCAACATTCTACTCCTTTTCTCACATACCTTGTTCTCAGTCAGCATTGATCTGCTTTAGGGTGCCCTCCTGTGTTATTGGTCTCCAGAGATTGCACTGCAAAAGTGAAGAAAGATTCAGAAGAAAAACGTTAACGCTAAAGGGAAATAGGAGGAAAAAAGGAAAAAAATATTACTAGTTTTCTATGATTTCTTTATAACATGACCAACATCAGGGCTTGAGGGCAAGGAATGAATTACCTTACACAAGCGTTAAGTGTGGACTATCAAAACAGAATTCAGGAATCCAGATTCCCAACCTTTGCCAAACACAAGCATAAGACCAAAGGTCAATCTACCATCCAATCTTCTTACAGCAATAGGCAGGCAGATGCCTTCAAAAGCTCAAGGACAGCATAATGGGTTTCTCAGCTTTGTTTGAACCTACCATTTCATTTTAAACCCTATTTTTCTTTCCCTCTATTCTAGAGATCAGCAAAGCCTGTTCATTGTAGCAGCTCAGAGTATTCCTCACGCAGGGCTACTGGAAAAACCTCCAGACTGTAATTTGGAGAACTAGATGTAACCATTCATTGCCTTTTTCTGCTTCCAGTACTGGACACCCAGCAGTCTCTCTAACTATGGAACAAAGTATCCTGCAGTTTCTCTCTATAGTGGGAGTAGAAACACATCTATAATATTTCAGGAGCTTGTGATTATACTCTGGGGGGCAAGGGGCAGATCCCTGGTCCCTTTCGGAGACTTTTGCCAAAAGAGTTTATTGCTGAATCAATCATAGAGGAAGCACTAGGAGCCAAAAATCTCAAGTCCCTTTTGTCTCATGTATTTCACAGAAAATTTAGGAAGGTGGCCAAAATCCAAAGAGACTGCCTAATGCAATGAATATAACTATGCAACAACAAACTCACAGTGGTGCTATGCTATCTGGAATATCAAAAAGTTGGCACAGAAGACTGAATCTCTATTGGCAGGATGTCCCACAGGACTGGGCTGATGACTGTAAAGGCTCAATTTCTCATTGTTGTAAAACAAGACTCATCAACTCTGGGAAAGACCAAAGATGCTCCTGCGTCTTGTTGGAATAAGATAGCTCCAAGGCAATTGGACCAATGATTCTTAGCCTAATACAACAATACATTGTTGCCTAGTTGCAGCAATATGTGGATATCAGAGCATCACCAGAGCAAGGGTTACCCAGGGTTCCACTCAGAGATTGGGACATTGTGCAACAATACATTTCAGGTCTGTTTGCTCCAGACCATTGCAGTTACACTGTTCCTAGCTCATCAGTGAGCCTGGTGCTCTAATGCAAACTGAATTCTACTTTTGAATGTTATATAATGAAAAATACAACTTTACCAATATAATTTTTCAAAGAAGACAAACAACTTTATTAAACAAATAAAATAATGTCATTTATAATGTTTTTAAACCATGAATATGCACAACATTTTTGTCATATCAACAGTTCAAATACCATTGCATTCAAACAATAAGGTAAGAATGGCTAAGCAGTGGTCCTCTGAATATTGTTGGACTACAATTCTCATCACAGTAACCATGGGCTACACTGGTTGGACACATGTCCAACAACATCTGGAAAGCCACAGGTTAATAATAATAATAATAATAATAATAATAATAATAATAATAACAATAATAATAATAATTCTATATTTCATACCCCATCCATCTGGCTTGGTTTCCCCAGCCACTTTGGGTGGCTTACAGCACATAAAATATTCCTGCCACTACCAGGAAGGCCCTCTGCCTGGTTCCCTGTAACCTCACTTCTCGCAGTAAGGGAACTGCCAGAAGGCCCTTGGAGCTTTATGAAAAGCTTATCAACCAACCACCCATCAAGAAAGCAGGAGAGATCTGGGAGTTATTAACAGATACATGTTTTGGGGAGAGAGTTCAACTTTCTCCCATCACAAATCAATGGGAGAAAATGCACTGGTTTTTCAACTGGCCCATAGCCTTCTTCATGTCCTGATTCCTGAGAGTATATATGATAGGGTTGAGTGCAGGGGTGACTACAGTGTAGAATGTGGAGGCCATTTTGTCCACACTGGTGTTGGAGAAGGGTACAAGATAGACAAAGAGGCAGGGCACAAAAAAGAGGCTGACTACGGTCAAGTGAGAACTGCAGGTCGACAGAGCCTTCCCTCTACTCTCCTTGAAGCGGCCTTGTAGGCTGACCAGGATGACACCATAGGAGATTAGCAAGATAAGGAAGCAAACCAGGGAGAGGAGGCCACTGTTGGCTGCCATGAGTATCTCAGTGACGTAGGTATTGACGCAAGCCAATTTGACCACCTGCGGAACATCACAGTAGAAATTGTCCAGTTCATTTGGTCCACAGAATGGGAGTCGGAGGACCAGGATGAGCTGGGTGGCAGAATGGATAAGACCTCCAATCCAGCAGGATGCGAGAAGTCTCATGCAACGTTGGCGGTTCATTGTAGTTGTATATCTCAGTGGGTGGCAGATAGCCACATAACGATCATAAGCCATGAGAGTGAGAAGCAGCATCTCGCTACCCCCAAAGAAGTGAAGGAAGAAGACTTGGGCCATGCAGCCTCCATAGGAAATGGTCTGGCCATAGCTAACCAGGTCTGCCAGCATTTTAGGCACAGCCACAGAAGCCAAGGAAGTATCAAGAATGGATAAATTAGACAAGAAGAAGTACATGGGGGACAGAAGGAGGCGGGGCTCTGCATGTACAGTCACCACAATGAGGAGGTTGCCCACAAGGGTTGCTGTGTAGCAGGCAAAGACCAGGACAAAGAGAAGGAGCTGGATGGAGTGGGAATGGAAGAGACCCAGGAGCACAAACTCAGTGACACTGGAAGCATTCATGGAGATGGCTGGGCCTGGGCGGGAGAGAGGCAAGAAGGTGTTAGTTACTATTGGCACCTCTAGACAATCTATTCCATACTATTCAAAGACAGCACAGAACAACTCACTATTGTGATCTATAAGTATTATAATCAAAAATAACATCATATAATTATATTCAGTAAAGTTAATTCATTTTATTGCATTGCACAGGGACATATTATTACAACATATCTATTTAATGGATTATAACACAGAATAAAAACTCAATTAGACAGGGCATCCTCAAAGTCTTGCAACATATTACTTGGATTATATGGATACTATTATATACTAAGCAAATCAGGGAGATTCAGTCAAGTCTTTTCTGCCAAACCAGCCATGAGGAGACTAATATTAGAAAAGGGCAGGTGGAATTATCATCCCCAATGCACTGTAGTCCTTTGGGGGAAAACAAATATGCAGAATTTCATTCATGCTTACAAACACAATTCCAAGGAGTTGGTTTTTTTTAGCATAACTTCATAATGAGAAGTTCCTTTTGCAAGGGAGACCTGAATCAAAATGTTGCCATGTGCCGGTACTTAGAATTCTAGCTAAACCATTCCATTTCCCTCTCACCATTGTTTCCTTACATGACCATTGTACACCATCAATGCTCTTTGAGTTGTTTAGGGCATCCCTCCCACCACATTGTGGAGCTTCTTTCTTCTTCTACAATTTCATGCCTACATGCCTACATCTGCTCTCCCATCCCTCTTGTGCATGGCTGGTGTCATCTGACTATATAATGAATGACACTCAACCTAAAGTTCAGGGAATGATAATAGCTAATTTCCCCTATCCACTAGCATCAAGTTATACATTAGTGGAAGATTCAAAACTCAGAAGATTCAAAATTCAGTCTTCAATTAATCTTTTTTTCCCCTCTCCCCCCATATCAGCCATATCAGCCCACCAGCCCCTAGAAGAAGTTTCACTCGGCCCTGAAGCTATCATCAAAATACATTTGCTACTGAACCAGCTAAAGAGTGAATATATGACTCAAGATTTACACACATCAAGAGACTGATGCAAGCAGGGCTTTTTCTAGTGGGAGCTCACCAGAACTCAGTTCTAGCACCTCTCAGGTGGGCGCCATTGTCATGATAAGAGAACAAGGGAGGCATTCATGGTGAGTTTCGGCACCTCTTTTTCTAGAAAAATAGCACTGGATGCAAGTAATTATTTGAGTCAAATATCTTGCACTGTTGCAAACCTTTCCATCTCTACACAGAAATATATCCTATTATATTCAATAAGACCTACTCCCAAGCAGTGTGGATAGGATAGAAGCTTGGATTATCTGATGGATAAATAATTCATTGTGAGTTACTACCAGTAAATGCACATTAAATTAGAAGCTGTTTATATTCCGTAATTGGCCAATTGTTATTTTGTCAAAATGAAAGCTGGGGAAAGTTGTAATTCAGATGCTCAATGAGGCAGGTTCATGTACATGGGAACATAGGAAACTGTTCCATACGAACTCAGGGCATTAGTTCACTAAGCATTGGTTCACCAGTGATTTAAATAGGATCCCCCCCCATCCTTACCTTGAGATGCCAAGAAAAGAACCTGGGAGCTTTTTCATGAAGAAAATATTCTTTACAAGCGCATCCTAACAACCCATGTCAGCATTATCAGGTTCAGAGCAATATGTCATCCCAACCACAGCCAAGAGCTAAGAATGCAGTGACACTGCCCAAACAACCCCTGGGACACTGAACATACTCAGCTCCAAATGTCTTATTTTCTGTGAGCATTATCCCTCAATACCTTCTTCTCACTAACGTCAAGACATACATCAATGGCCTAGTGCCCCCCTCCCAAAATGAAGATCCCACCATCTCCAGCAGCTTGAGAAGATCCTGCAGCCCCAATACACAAACATCTGATGCCCACTTAAGAAAACCTTTTATGGCTTCAAGTCTCCCTCCCATTTCCCATGTACTGTTTTTCATTAACCAGCACTGATCTGTCTTAGAATATTCTCCAGGGTCGTTTGTCTCCTGAGATAGCACTGCTGGGAGGAATAAGGATTCAGGGCAAACGTGTTAAGCATTGAGGAAAAGGGGAGGAAAAAAGAGGTCCTTTTGGAGAGAAGGACATAGCTCAGTGGTAGAGCTATGGTCCCCTATTCAATTCCTGGCAAAACCAAACATGGCTGGGAAAGACTCCTGGTCTTAAACCCTGGAGAGGAGCTGCCAGTCAGAGTGGACAATACTAAGAAAGACAGGCCAATGGTTTGATTTAGTATAGGTCTGCTTCCTATGTTCCCTCTGCTCCTGGTCGTCTTGGGCTTTTTTCCACAACAAGGCCACCATCAGAGCTTAAGAGCAGGCAATATATCACTCACAAGAGAATCAAGTCAGAAATGTTGAAATCCTGATCCTCAGCTTTTCTATTCACTCTTAAGCAAAAGCATAGGAATTGGTCTGTCTTCCTGGATTCAACCAAAGGTCCATCTCGCTGAGCAGTCTGTTGACAATAATGGGCAGGCAGATGCCTTCAAAAGCTGTCAAACACAGCATTTTCTTTCTTTGTCCCTAATCATTCCTACTATCATTTCCAATGCCCTCTTTATTTCTAAAGCCATGAGTCAGAGATCAGAAATACTTCCTCATGGTAGTAGCTCAGATGATTCATTATCCAGGGGTGTAGGTAAAATACACAGACTATTCTTTGGAGAACCAAGAACACCCATAGCAGTTATCTTTGCTGTAGCCTCTCTACCAAGGAAACTGGTGACGTGCTCATTTTCTCTACGGTGAACCAAGATACACACCTGGAATATTTCAGTGGCCTATGATTATGCCCTGGGGGAAAGGGGTCACAGAGGTAGATCCCGGATCCCCATGCAGATGCCTTTGCCAACAGAGATAATTGCTGGATCATAGAGATAAGGCTAGGTGCCAGAAATCTTGAGTCCCTTTTGTTTTGTGCACTAGGAAGAAAATGTAGGTGTGAGATCAGAATCCAAAGAGACTACCTGATAAGATGACTACAGTGGTGCTGTCTTACCTGGAATAACAATATAGTCCCATCACACTGGATTTTGTGAGTTGTGGTTAATGTTTCTCTGAGTCCCATCCCTTCCCAGGATGTACCAAGATGCCTTGGTGCCAGTACAGGTCATTTTAATGTTGAGCCAAAACGGAGGGCACATTTTGTCACCCAATTTCCCTGCCAATGCTCTTGCTTTTCTGTTATATCTTTCATTCATTCATTTGTAAAAGCAGTAGCAGTGAGGACTGCTTTCTGGGGGGGGGGTGCAGGTGGATACGTACCCCTAAACATTTGTGTTGCCCCGACGGACTAACCAACATGCCAGCTGTCTCTGCAGTAGCAGTGCGGACTGCAGCTCCATCATTCTCCCCTCTGGTGCCCGGGAAGGTGGAGTCTGGGGTGGCCACAGTGAAGGCAAAGGCACTCCTCCTCCTCTTGCTGGGCTAGAGCCAGCTGGCGAGCGCTCACCCCTCCTTGCTCAAGCCGACTCTGCCGTCACTATCACCAAGGGCCTTCCTGTCCTCTCAACGCCTCTGCTGCCTTGAGTCCCTTGTCCAGGGGTTGAGGGGGAGGAAAGGGGAGGGGGAGCAGCCAAAATGAGAGTACCCCTAAACATTTTTTAAAGAAAAAAAAGCACTGGGTAAAAGGATGTGAAATTATGGGGAGAGGAGTGGATGTTGGACAAAGATCTTTCTAAGGCAATTAATCCAAGACGTTGACAATCAAATCAAGAATAGATAGCTAGTTGGTGCAATGCCCACTTCAATGTCCTTTCAAATATCATTTCTATTGAAAGTAAAGCACTGTGTATGGATAAAAACTAGATGTGTATTGGATAATGCAACTGCCAGACAACCACATTGCTTTTCTTTCAGTGTGATGCATATTTGACTGAATTGATTATCTCCACCCACCTTCGTCATGACTAAAAAACTATTCTCTTCAGCTGAATGTGGAGGGAAGTTTTGCTCCAAAGTTGAGATTCGCAATGCAACTGCCATAGCAAGACAGGGAGTGTTGCCTCATCATGTGAGCAAAATGAATGCATTCCCCTTTCCATCCCCACAGATGGCCAATGAAAATATCTGGATTATCATACATGATGTTGTTGGAATTCAGTTTGCAGGGGTCCGGAATTTCGGGGTCACACATTAATGAAGTTGATATAATATCCATCTACAAATAATAATAATAATAATAATAATAATAATAATAATAATAATAATAATAATAATTTATTATTTATACCCCGTCCATCTGTCTGAGTTTCCCCAGCCACTCTGGGCAGCTCCCAATCAAGTGTTAAAAACAATACAGCATTATTGACTGTGACTATGCATGAGTATAGGATGCTTTTTCTGTTAAAGGTAGCAAGTGCACAGAAAAAGGCCGAAAATGGCAGAACATGGAAAGTGAAGTCAAGTTTGTTTATTAAAAGGCTACATTTGTGTTCAGATGGTAAATGATGATGTGTTTACCCTTTACTAAAACACACACATACACTGCCTATATAAGCACATCTGTTTGGAGTTTCCATTGAATTTTTTTTTGCATTTTTGCATTTTTTTATTGCATTTATAACATTTCTGAAACACAAATCACACCAGTGTGTTTATCACTTTAGGAGGAAAAAAACACGCCCACAGATAATCTTTTTAATGTACTATTTCCAGTCAGTGTGCAAAACAGATTATTCATTTTATTTTGTTTTATGACATATTTTCAATGGATACTGCCAAAATGAAATTATAATTTAACTGCATTCCAGAAGCATAGTTGGATATCTTTGGAATGCTGAGCGCCAAGCATTGAGGTCCTCCTTGATCCTGCATAGATACTGGTCATCCTGACTGGTCATTAAGGGTTGTATCCAATGCTATCTGTGCAAAAACAGATCAGATTTCTGCTAGCACAATGGGACTTTACCTTCTCAAAGTCTGCTTTTGATGGTTCCTCCGGAGGAGATTTTGGGGGTTATGCAAGGGGAAAGAGAGGAAGGTTAAGTCACACTATACAAATAGATGTCAATTCATGCAGTGTTGGATTCTACCCTATGGACAACAACTGTAAATACATTCATTTTAATAAATTTGAATACATGCTTGGGTGTTTTGTGACACTTGTTTCCTTCAGCCTTATTAAACTACCATCTTTCTCCTCAACCATCTTTCCTTTTTCCTCAGCAACCTGCCCACGGCTTCTTTCACCTGGTCATTCCTCAGGCAGTAGATCAAGGGGTTAAGAAAGGGTGTAATTGCCGTGTAGAAGAGTGTGACTGCCTTAGTGACTGCTGAATGAGTTTTTCCACTTGGAATCAAGTACATCGCTGCTACTGAGCCATAAAAAAGTGTGACCACAACTAGGTGAAAAGATATGGTAGCAAAAGCTTTCCTACAAGTGCCTTGCTTAGAGGTTTTCATCAGGGTGAGAATCACAATGCCATAGAATAGTAGAACAAATAAGACATTGATTAAAAACAGAGCATGCATGAATATCTGGCAGACAAGGGGAACATTTCCGAGTGGAGGGCAGGCCAGGGACAAAATTGGCCCAGGATCACACAAAAAATGGTCAATGATGTTAGGTCCACAGAAGGACAACTTGGAGATCAAAATCACTGGGATGGGGTACCACATGAAACCAACAACCCAACATGCACCTACCAGAGCAGAACAGGAATATTGGGACATAATTTGTGGGTAGCGAAGTGGGTGACAGATGGCCAAGTACCGGTCCAAAGCCATGGCTGAGAGGAAGAAGCATTCAGTGTTGCCAAGTGAGAAGAAAATGTAGAACTGGAGGAAGCAGGCATGGAAAGAGATGAACCCAGGAGGAGACACCAGGTCAAAGAGCAGTCGGGGCACAGTGGTGGACACATAGCACATCTCCATCCAGGAGAAGTTGCTCAGCAAGATGTACATGGGGAGCTGAGCCAGGTGGTTATCTAGGAAGACCACTGCAATGATGGTGATGTTCTCAGCCATAGTGAGCATGTAGAGAATGGCAATGAAGACAAAAAGCAAGTATTGTTTCTGCTGTTCAACTTCAAATCCAAGCAAAATGAATTCCTGCACCGCAGTCCTGTTGGCCATCTCTACCTGGAGTCAAATAATATAATCACTATTGCACAGCATAAAGAGGTATACAGTTGTTTAAATACCATTAGCTTACATTGAAAAACAAAGGTTGTACAGACTTGCCATTTCAGAACGCTGTGGGACATTTCTTCTGCCCACCCTATGTTACAGTTCACAAGTTATTGTTCACCCAAAGCACCTGTTTCTCCTGGTTAAGTATAAAATATAACATAATGCACTTAAAATATAGTGCTTTGAGGCATTTAATTCTGATATCCTAGAGCTTTGCATATCCCCTGTTCTGTTAAAGTCTCTCTCCTCTCACACACCACTGAATCCATAAATAACACCAAACTGATAGTGTGCCCAGCTTACTTTATTTTAAAATGATAAAGCAAGTGGAGCAGAAAACCTTGATTTAAATAATATATTTGAGATTCATTGTACAATTTACATGAGAAAGAGTTTGTTCTTTGAATTATATCTTAGAACCAATTGCTGCTGCTTTTTTACAGAAGTTAGATTTCATTCTATTGTTATGCATTCCCAAATGCCTTGCCCATCCTTTTGATGAGAGAACAGCCGGTATTTGAGTTGCAGCTTCTACATTTGCTTTATTTGCAAGTATAAAAGCACAATGGAAATAAATAGGGTCCTGTAAGAATGCAAAATAAGTGGAACTCCTGCTTCAAGTCCCCTGAAAAAGACAACTAAACCACAATAATGCTTCTTAAATTCAAACTCCAACTCTAATCAGTGCCCCTCTAACTACAAATAATATTACCTTCCGAAAGAGATATTTTCTAGCCATTAGAAGTGCACCTATTTCAGCTATTTACAAGTTATCAGTCACACAAAGGGGGGTTTCCAGCCAATAATTTAAGCAATGCATATGCAAGTTGCGGAGGGGGTCTGAGTGAAGGGAAACGGTTCAAACCCTTTGACTTTATAAAATTTGGGATCTAAAATCCAGGATGTAGCTTAGAATCATTGGCATTTCCCATGATCCTTTCCTCTTACTCTAAATTCTCCCCACAATCATTTTGCAATGCTTTCTCAAAATTTCCTAGAGGAAGCCACCCCACGAGAAATGACATTCAAATCCACAGTTCCCACCCAAGTTTCTTTTTTGCTGGCAATGACTCCCATAAGAAGATCCTTACTGGGCCACATCAAAGGCCCATCTAGTCCAGCAGGTGGCCTATGGGAAGCCCACAAGCACAACACAACTACAAAAACACTCTCCATACCTCAGTAGGAGTCAAAATGCTGCTCTGTCATCCAGGAAAAACTCCCTAGACATTCATGACATGATTTGGGGGAAAGGTTGTCAATAGGAGTTAAAACATTGACTCATAAAGTAGAAGGCTCATCAGAAGTGAAGCAACAGAATCTGGGGTGGAGGTTAGTCTTCTCTGTGCATTTAACTGGTAGTTGTCTTCCAGACAGATGGTGTGAAGGACATAAAGGACCATACTGCAGTTCTGGAGGAAATTAAAAGTCACCAGATATATGTACATGCAGACTAGAGTTCAAATGCCCCGATCAGTGTCGACTACAGCTTTAATCAGAAACTGAAATGAATCTTGGGAATATCTCCTTCAGGAACAATTAAAAAAAAAAACAAAATAGCACCCTTTGGGAGTGGGATGCAATGTTATACCACAGGCTGCCTCCCTCCACTTTGGTATGATGCATGCCTCCTGTTTTTCCAAAACACTACCTCTTCCAAATGTTCTTAAAGAACAAATTGAATGGCCAAAGCTCAGAGCACATGAACCAGAGCTGGTGTGATGTATTCTTCTTAATATTATGATCATTAGTTTATAGAGTGCCAATAATTTTCTAAATTCTGCTTACTGATTGGAAATAATTTTGTCTCTGCCAACAGGCTTCCATTTGAGAAGATGTGACACAAAAGGGGAAAAGGAATGAGGAGGGGAAAGGAAAACAGGCCAACTCAGTTACCAGTTCTAAACAATTATGTAATTGGACTTGCTGTAGCAACTTCATGTTACAGTACCAGGGCCTTTTTTTTCTAAAAATAAAGCACTGCAATTAGCTAACTTTTTAATTCCCATGCAACAACCAGCTACCCTGGGCCATTACTCTAGGGTGTCATATATTGCAAAGAAGACCTGGTATATATTGTTACAAAACTTAGGTGCATCTCCTTCTCTTTGTGGAGAGTGGTGTAGCAGGGTCAGGTGGTTCCCGGTGCAGATTTTTTTGCCGCTACCCCCACATTGAAATTCCCCCTTCCTCCCACTTCCCCCTGTGAAAGACAGCTGTGCAGGCAGCTATCCGATGTAGATTCTGGCTTCTCCTCTTTCCTCCCCCCCCCCCAGTGAAAAACAGCTGTGCAGGCAGCTATCCAATGTAGATCCCGGCTTCTCCCCCTTCCTCCGGTCCAAGTCACGTGGCCTCCCTGAGAAGAGAAGGAGGAGGCAGAGCCACGGCCAGGCTCAAGGGTTGGTGATGGTGTCCTGGAGGTTCGGGCTTGCACTGACCTCTCCCCACCCTCAGCCTCCCTGCCCCGCCCCACCCCGCCCCACCCCACCCGCTTCTCCTTTCCCACCAGGGCAACCTGTGGCAGCGGAAGGAGCATGACGGCATTATTTGTCTGAAGGCACTGCTTTCTTTCGGGGTCTGGGAGTGGGCGCGTTGAGCATTTTGTCACCCCCTTCATGATGACACCTGGGGCAGCCCACCTCTACCACACCCACCTTCCTCCTCCGCTGTTTGTGGAGTGGTGATGAGGCATCTGATCAAGATTTGTATTTTAAAATGAGCTTAAAATATATATATATTTGTAAATGTTTGTATCTCTCATGCCAGGCAGAAACCATACTCTGGCAGCTGGTTATCTTCTTGATCAAGGGCCCCCCTGATCTATAGCAGTGCCTCAGGGTTGTAAGAGGAAATTACAGGCTAGGAGCAAAAGGTCACACTGACCATACAAATTATAGAATAATCAAGTTGCAAAACACAATTAAGAGTTGGTAAATAGTAAGAATTATTGTGCCTCCCATTAGAGACGAGCCACATTTTCATAAGGTTAAAAGGGCAAATAAACAGCAACTGGACTAGGCAAAGCAGCTCTCTGAAACTGCTTAGAAGCTTTAGAGAAAACTTAGAATTTAGCTTAGCTTTTACTAAGTTCCCTTTCTTCTAAAAAAAACTATATATGTTATGAAATATATTGGCTTAAATGTAATTATGCAAAGGATTTAGAAAGTAAGAAATGTTAGATTCTTATTTCATAGAATCATAGAATCATAAAGTTGGAAGAGACCACAAGGGCCATCGAGTCCAAACCCCTGCCGAGCAGGAAACACCATCAGAGCACTCCTGACATATGGTTGTCGAGCCTTTGCTTAAAGACCTCCAAAGAAGGAGATCTTTCATAGATGGTGTGTGAGGAGGTGAACCCAAAATATCTGTTTAAGATAAAAATTAGAACCATTAGCCATCTGTTTTGCAGGGAATAGGGCAAGAGGGGCCAAAGGTTATCTGGTAATTAAGGTGCCTGGTCGAGGTAAATGTAAGATATATGACTACTTATTTGCCATTTATAAATAGAAGAAAATATAGCTCTCTGTCTCCCATAACAGGTAATAGGAAATCTTTTATGATTGGTTCTAGCAAACAGCCAATAGGAATTTCAACCAGGCTGATTGGACAGAGGCAGCCAAAGGGAGGAGAAAGGGGGCTGGATTGAGGAAATTTAAGTGCTGGCCATAATGGCAGGAGGGCAGGCCAGAGCTTGGTAACCATATACCACTGTGCCTCTTATTTATTTGTCCGACAAATAAATTATTATTTTAATTTCTCTATTGCTGCGTTGAATATTTCATTCCAGCTAAGCGTTAACCACAAGCAGGGTGCTACAGTAGCAAGAGTCCACGGGGCTCCAGGCACTCACCCAGGATCTGTGTTGCTTTGGAGAATTGAGACATGGTGGGAGAGTGCCGTAGCTTTAAGAAATATGGTTTATTTACCTCTTTACACCTTCTGTCTGCATGGAAGGAGTCCAAGTCTTATATCAAGTTCATTTCAAGAGGAGCTTATCCCCCACAGAAGTGCAGCCAGCCTTCAACCAAGATATTCCCCTGTCTCTTTTCCCCCTTCTTCTTCTCAGCAACCCCTGCTCAAGACTCTCTTTTCCTGTTCCTTCAAAGGGCAAAGGGTTCCTCTCAGATGGCCCATCAACACCTTTTGTCATATTAACAGATTTGCTCTCCACTAGGCCAGCCAAGCTGGTTTGTTATGAAGAACGTTCTGCAACTAAAAGTTTAAATTAAACTTATGGGCCTTGACAATGTTTTATTTCCAAAAAGGAGTCAGTTTTCATGCATCTACAATAGTGGTATGGTCCCCCTTTCTATAAGCAATTATTCATTCCAGAAACACCTTAACCAGAATCAGTTTTGTTTGGAGGAGAGGAAATCAGACATTTGTGCTATTTTGGCAATATTTGTTTTATTTCCATATTTACAAGTGAAGAATAAGTTGAGGCAAGCAGCAGAAATCCTGGGAGAGGCACCCTGCACCATTCAGCATACACTTCCCTCTCTGATGGACCTTTCTGCATCTCTCTCTGCCGCTGCTATTTCTTCACACACTCCTACACACCTACACTACATCCCTTCAGGGTGAGACTTTGACAAAGGGACTTCCTGTAACACAATCAAAACCCTTAGAAGGTGTGGGGCTTAAGGGATTTGAAGAGGATATGTTCTACCTATACTACTAGGTTGATTGACTTAACTTAAAAGAGGGATGTGTACCCCGCTTGTATGTCTTGGGATAAATTAACTTGATCTGAGAACATGTTGCTTTGTTTTAACTTTATTTCCCCCTCCTACCAGCATTTTTTATACCATGCCCTTTGTCATCAGCAGTCGTGATATTCTCCTTAGCAACTTGCCCAGAGCCTCCCTCACCTGATCATTCCTCAGACAGTAAATCAGCGGGTTCAGAAAAGGCGAAATAGCAGTGTAGAAAAGTGTGGCTGCCTTTGTGGCCTCTGGTTGGCTTTCTCCATGTGGAATTAAATACATAGCTGCCACTGTGCCATAAAAGAGGGTCACCACTAAGAGGTGCATAGATACGGTGGAGAAGGACTTCTGACGACTACCTTTGTCAGAGGACTTTATCAGGGTAAAAATGACTATGCCATATGATAAGACAACAAATAATACATTGACTAAAAACATGACATGCATGATGACCTGGCATATAAAGGGTACATTTCCAAGAGGAGGACACGCCAAGGACAGAATTGGCACAGGATCACACACAAAATGGTCAATGATGTTAGGTCCGCAGAAGGTTAGCTTGGATATCAAAGTAGCTGGGACAATGTAGGCCAGAAAGCCAAGGACCCAACAAGAGGCCACCAAGGAATAGCAGGAATTTGGGGACATAATTTGTGGGTAGCGTAGTGGGTGGCAGATGGCCAAATATCGGTCCAAAGCCATGGCTGACAGGAAGAAGAATTCAGTGTTGCCAAGTGAGAATAAGAAGTAGAACTGGAGGATGCAGGCATGGAAGGAGATGAGCCCAGGAGGAGACACCAGGTCAAAGAGCATATGGGGAACAGTTGTGGTCACGTAGCATATCTCCAGCCAGGAGAAGTTGCTCAGCAAGATGTACATGGGAAGCTGGGCTAAGTGAGCATCGAAGAAAACCACTGTGATAATGGTGATGTTCTCAACTAAAGTGACGATATAGAGGATGGTGAAAACAATGAGGAGCACTAATCGCTTCTCCTTCTCAACTCCAAATCCCAGCAAGATGAATTCCTGTACTGTGGTACCATTGACTATCTCCATCTGGAATCACAAAACAGAAGCAGTATCATACACCTTCAGAGAAGTATCGGTTTCTTCACATACCATGAGCCTGACTGCCTGTTTCCACCAACATATAAAGGGAACACTTCCAAACAGCTATGAAATTTAGGGAGTGCAGTAGGGCCTTTCCTTCCTTGCACCATGTGTAGCAGATCATAAGTGAACAGTGTTCAGAAGCAATAATGTTTTCTGATTAGCTATAAATTTAAAATGGAATAAGAGCAAATGCACTTAAAAGCAGACAGCTATGGGGACCTTGCTAGTTTTCCATTTTGGGGCTAACAAAACACAATTGGGCTAACAAAAAAAAAATCTGCCACCTGAAATAGCCTTTGTCGCTTTGCTCAACTGTAGGGCCAGCCCTATGATAACAAAATAGCTCCTAAAATATACATTAATATGATTTCATCAAATTTAATTAGATGTAAATGTGTTTAATCTCAAATTCCTTTCCCTTATAATTATCTGAGGGTTTCAGCATCTAACTTTTTACTTGTGCTGTGTTAACTGAAAACAACAGGAATATTTAGAAAATTAAATTACAGATTATGTTTTTAAATTAATTTTCATCAAAATAATGTATGTCAAAATATTACACACACACGCGCGCACACACACACACACACACACACACACACACACACAAACAAACAAACAAACACACACACACTATTAATTAAACTACAACAGGCTTCAGAACACCTCAGATATTTGTTGTATATTTGTTTGACGCTGCTGTTTTCCTGGGCACTTAATGTTGAATGATGGTCCTTGTGGAGCCGCAATTTGGCATAGTGTGTTGGTTGCCCCATATAATCTAGAGTATTAGGAACTACCTCCTTCTTGGGTTGGCATTCCACCTCTGATGCAAGTTCTCACCCAGGTATCTTGTGCTTCCATCAGAAATCCAGTTTATCTCCCTTAATAGCTAGCAGTTTGTTTTCACCATTCGTCAGAAATGCTCACCCCAAGTCCTCTCTCAGAATTTGGTAAGGAAGTATGCTCCTCTCCTTGTTTTATATTGTCACACACATTCGGAATTGCAGGAGTGAATGACATAAATGACCATAACGTGGGTTTGGAATCAGAAAGAGTCCAAATATCTCTGTAAATTCAGGCATACCAATGATTCAATGCCACTAATTATTTCTGGCTGCAGTTTTAATCACTGACTGGCTCAACCCTTGGGAACACCTCTCTCAGGAACTAAGCTATCTGCCAACACACAGTAGCATCTCTTGGGAGACACAATGCCACCCCATTTCTCCTCTCCTTACTATGTTGCATAGATTCTACTCTGTGTTCTTTCTTTGTTCTATATTAAGCTGTGCTGCTAATTCAAGTTGTGGTGTGGTCTCTCTTTCCATAAGCAATGCTTCATTCTGGAACAGTTTTGTTTGCAAGTAAGGATATCAGACATCAGTTATGTTGTTGTTTTTACTTGTTTTATTTCCATATATAGAAGTGGAGCATAAGTTGAGGCAAGCAGGACACTCATTTCTACCAAGCCACAAATTCACTACACACCCTTCCCTATCTTCCATCCAGGAAACATGGACAGATGATAAGAGTTCAAGGGGACAGCCAAGCCAGGCAGGGAGGGTATGAAGAAGGCCTGGTGAAGGGCATGTCCTTGGGAGAAGTGGTGTGACCTATCACAGAGTAGGGCGCATGGCATTCATAGAGTACCAAGAATCAGATAGAACGACCCAGAGGACCACATTTTGTTCCTGGGCTTCAGATTCCTCCCTCTTGTTTTAGTCAGCACTGTCTGCCCTTCCTTATGGTTATAATGGAGTGTGATCTTTACAACCAGCAAATGATGTATTGATATAATACAATGAACATGGTTCCACCAAGAGCAGAAAACAAAACAAATACAAAGCATGGCCAGAGTACATTCCCCTGGTGTCCTGCTTACCACGAGAATGGGTTTAAAGCATCCCCCTCCCTTGAAGAAAATGTTGTGGCTCTGAAAGATCCAGACTTTGGGCTGACTAGTTGTCTTTCCCTTCTGCTACCTCACCTTGGGTTCTCAAATTTCAGTAGTGCCCTGTGCAACCCCAAAATTCAGCACCCCTACCTCTCATCCTCCCTCCCAGTGGGATAAACAGTCTTTTTGCAAGATCTGAGACCTACTGAGTATGCATCAACTTGGCCCTCCTATATCAGTTACCAAGCAATCTGCCTGACAAAAGACTGGCTAGACAGATTCTTTAGCAATACTGCATGATGTGTTTAGTTGTTCCACCAGTCCAGAGATTCTTGATCTATCTACCCCTGCAACTGTAGCTGACAGTTTACAAACAACCACAGGGTTACTGTTGTATAAACGTTCCCTACACCAAGACAAATTAGGTAACAGTCTTTGCTTCAGAGAGCCAGTGTGGTGTAGTGGTTAAAAGCGGTAGATTTGTAATCTGGTGAACCGGGTTCGCATCTCCGCTCCTCCACATGCAGCTGTTGGGTGACCTTGGGCTAGTCACACTTCTCTGAAGTCTCTCAGCCTCACTCACCTCACAGAGTGTTTGTTGTGGGGGAGGAAGGGAAAGGAGAATGTTAGCCGCTTTGAGACTCCTTCGGGTAGTGATAAAGCCGGATATCAAATTATCAAATCCAAACTCTTCTTCTTCTTCCTCCTCCTCCTCCTCCTCCTCCTCCTCCTCTTCTTCTTCTTCTTCTTCTTCTTCTTCTTCTTCTTCTTCTTCTTCTTCTACAGCCCTTTTCCCTGACGTGCTGCTGTCTAAAAGATTGACATTAGGAATTATCCTACCCTTGGTAATTGAATTTGAAGCAAATAGAGGCTTTGTTCACATTCCCATTTACTGTGCACTCATCACCTTTCCACCGCTTGGTTTTTTTACATGTTCACACAACATTATACAAAATAGTATTCTGTAAAAAAGGTAAAGGGACCCCTGACCATTAGGTCCAGTCGGGGCCGACTCTGGGGTTGTGACGCTCATCTTGCTTTATTGGCCGAGGGAGCCAGCGTACAACTTCCAGGTCATGTGGCCAGCATGACTTCTGTACTTAGTTATAAAATACTGCATATGGATGCATTGTTTCTCAAACCAGCTTCAAACCCTTAAGCTGTTCCCAATTCATCTTAACCAAGATTTGAACTCCTTTGCGTAGGATAAAGACATCCCCACCCTATCAATGCCCCGTAGTGCATACACAAACAGAAACAAATGTGACACTAATGAAGCCATGCTGATGTGAATATTTAAGGGAGAAAGCGTTGTGCACAAACAGCCCAAGAAACTCAGTGCTGAGCTATAATTTGGTAATATATGCACTCATAGACCTTGGGTTTTGTTTTCCTCTCTTACTGCAGTGATGATACTGAATAATGGCTAGCTGTTGGAAAATCCTTCTCCTTTCAGTGGGCCGAACTTGCTGCCTTTTGCTACTTTGGTGCTACCTTGAAAAATGTGTGTGATGGCAAGCACAATGTTACAGCCAGTCTCCATAGCCATGCAGTGAAAGGAAAGTTTACATCTTTAGAAACAAGCAAGGAACAAGCAAAAATCCACAGTCAAGAGGCCCAAACCTTCCAAAGGAATAAAAAGATAATTAAGATAACGTGCTTGAAATTGCAGAATAGTAGAATATTGCAACAAAGGAAGGTGAAAGTTTGCACTAAGCAATTAAGAATTCTAATTCATGGTCAAATACACAGACACATAAACATATAAACATATTCAACATGTACACACGTAAGTTGACTATCATTGGAAATGTAAAAACAAATGGTATTTAAGGTTCAAATCTAATTATTTTTAGTGTGTATATATTTCATTTGATGGAGCACACAAAAACCTTTAGGAAATAATTTTAACTCTGATGGTTACTTCAAGTGTTTTAGGCCTAGCATTCCGGTTCCTAAATGGGAAATGGAGTTTCTTATGGTCTTATTGACAAAACTATATAAATTAAAAATTAATTTTGATTTCTAGTCTCAGATAGATTGATTGTAGGCAACCCTGAGGTGTTTCCTGGATTGAATTTTGACTGGACAGTATAAAATATGAGGGAGGAGATGTGTCTGTCTTACTTAACTCGAAATATTTAAGTTTGGAGAGAGTTCTGAAAGACTTGTTTTGTCCTATTTTGTCTCAACACATATTATTACCTTTCTTTTGTGCAACCTGCCCATAGCCTCTTTCACATGATTGTTCCTCAGACAGTAGTTGGAGAGTTAAGGAAGGGTGTAATAGCTGTGTAGAAGACAGTCATTGCCTTCACAACCTCTGACTGACTTCCTCCACCCGGAATACAATAAATCTACAATCGTGGTGTGGTCCCCCTTTCCATAAGCAATTATTCATTCCAGAAACACCTTAACCAGAATCAGTTTTGTTTGGAGGAGAGGAAATCAGACATTTGTGCTATTTTGGCAATATTTGTTTTATTTCCATATATGCAAGTGAAGAATAAGTTGAGGCAAGCAGGACACACATTCCTCCCAAGCAGCAGAAATCCTGAGAGAGACACCCTGCAACCCCAAGGACCATTCAGCCTACACTTTCCTTCATGACGGACCTTTCTGCATCTCTCTCTGCCACTGCTATTTCTTCACACACTCCTACACACCTACACTTCATCCTTTCATAGTAGGAACATTAACAGAGGGACTTCCTGTAACACCATCAAAACCCTTAAAGGGCTTAAGCGGTTTGAGAAGAGATGTTCTACTTACACTACTATGTTGATTGATTTAACTTAAAAGAGGGATGTGTACCCTGCTTGTATGTCTTGGGATAAATTAACTTGATCTGAGGTTGGTCAAAATGGCTCTCAGGGTCCCTTCCAACTCCATGATTCTATGATCTCTTCAAATGGGCATGTTGCTTTGTTTTAACTTTATTTCCCATTCCTACCAGCAATTTTTATACTATGCCCTTTGTCATCAGCAGTCGTGACATTCTCCTAAGCAACTTGCCCAGAGCCTCCCTCACCTGATCATTCCTCAGACAGTAAATCAGTGGGTTCAGAAAAGGTGAAATAGCAGTGTAGAAGAGCGTGGCTGCCTTTGTGGCCCCTGCTTGGCTTTCTCCATGTGGAATTAAATACATAGCTCCCACTGTGCCATAAAAGAGGGTCACCACTAAGAGGTGCATAGATACGGTGGAGAAGGACTTCTGACGACTACCTTTGTCAGAGGACTTTATCAGGGTAAAAATGACTATGCCATATGATAAGACAACAAATAATACATTGACTGAAAACAAAACATGTATGATGACCTGACATATAAAGGGTACATTTCCAAGAGGAGGACAGGCCAAGGACAGAATTGGCACAGGGTCACACACAAAATGGTCAATGATGTTAGGTCCGCAGAAGGTTAGCTTGGAGATCAAAGTAGCTGGGACAATATAGGCCAGAAAGCCAAGGACCCAACAAGAGGCCACCAGGGAATAGCAGGAATTTGGGGACATAATTTGTGGGTAGCGTAGTGGGTGGCAGATGGCCAAATATCGGTCCAAAGCCATGGCTGAGAGGAAAAAGAATTCAGTGCTGCCAAGTGAGAATAAGAAGTAGAACTGGAGGAAGCAGCCATGGAAGGAGATGAGCCCAGGAGGAGACACCAGGTCAAAGAGCATATGGGGCACAGTTGTGGTCACGTAGCATATCTCCAGCCAGGAGAAGTTGCTCAGCAAGATGTACATGGGAAGCTGGGCTAAGTGAGCATCGAAGAAAACCACTGTGATAATGGTGATGTTCTCAACTAAAGTGACGATATAGAGGATGGTAAAAACAATGAGGAGCACTAATCGTTTCTCCTTCTCAACTCCAAATCCCAGCAAGATGAATTCCTGTACTGTGGTACCATTGACTATCTCCATCTGGAATCACATAACAGAAGCAGTATCATACACCATCAGAGAGGTATCGGTTTCTTCACATTCCATGAGCCTGTCTGCCTGTTTCCACCAACATACAAAGGGTAAAAAGCTATGAAATTTAGGGAGTGCAGTATGGCCTTTCCTTCCTTGCACCCTGTGTATCAGATCACAACTGAACAGTGTTCAGAAGCCATTATTTTTTCTGATTAGCTATAAATTTTAAATGGAATAGGAGCAAATGGACTTAAAGCAGAATTGCATAGGGAAATATTATTCAGAAAAGTACTAGCAACTTTGCCATGAACAGCTTGTCCCCAAATGCTCTCCATTCTTTCAACTGCCCTGCTACAAACACACACTGAGAGAGACAGAGAGAAAGAAAGAGAGAGAGAGAGAGAGAGAGAGAGAGAGAGGCAGGCTAAGCCCAGAAATGGCATTGAGCCAAATCACAAAATGCAATACAGTGGTATCTTGGGTTAGGAACTTAATTCGTTCCGGAGGTCCGTTCTTAACCTGAAACTGTCCTTAACCTGAGGTACCACTTTAGCTAATGGGGCCTCCCATTGCCACTGCCACCATGCAATTTCTGTTCTCATCCTGAAGCAAAGTTCTTAACCCGAGGTACTATTTCTGGGTTAATGGAGTCCGTAACCTGCAGCGTCTGTAACCTGAGGTACCACTGTATATAGTATTTTTTTTAATGTGGGTGGGTGGGGGTTTGTGTGGGTGGGTGTGAGAGGAACGAGACTGATAAATACTTTATCTAAATCTGGTTATGAGTGAAATACGTTAAGGGATGGGACATTGATGTTCTGAGACATTTTGCTGTTCGAAGAACATCAAATCCCCCTCCCCACTATGCTACGATCAACACTTTGATTTTGTATATAATTTTTTATTAAGTTTTCTCTTCTACAATTTAAAGTACTCATTTTTACATCCTTAAGATATCAATGACTACCCTTCTTTTTCCATGGCTCATTTTACATATCACATATCCCTGCATATTTTACAGAAACTATACCATTCAGTATTCCATTATTACATGCATCATAACTTATTTACACTGTTGAATTTATCTTAATGCTGCCAGCATTTTCAGCTCTACACAGTTATTTCCATATCTTCAATAAATGTTTTCCAGTCTTCTCTAAACATATATTCTTCTTGTTCTCTTATTCTATATCTGCAAGCTGCGCATATTCTGTCAACTTAAGTTGCCACTCTTCTTTGGTCGGGACCTCGCTAGTTTTCCATTTTGGGGCTAACAAAACACAATTGGGCTAACAAAAAAATATTCTGCCACCTGAAATAGCCTTTGACACTTTGCTGAATTGTAGGGCCAGCCCTATGATAACAAAATAGCTCCTAAAATATACATTAATTTGAATTCATCAAATTTGATTAGATGTAAATGCATTTAATCTCCAATTCCTTTCCCTTATAATTATCTGAGGGTTTCAGCATCTAACTTTTTACTTGTGCTGGGTTAACTGAAAACAACAGGAATATTTAGAAAATTAAATTTCAGATTATGTTTTTAAATTGATTTTGATCAAAATAATGTGTGTCAAAATATTATACACACACACACACATACCATTAATTAAACTACAACAGGCTTCAGAACATCTCATATATTTGTTGTATATTTGTTTGACCCTTCTGTTGTCCTGGGCACGTAATGTTGAATGATGGTCCTTGAGGAGCCGAAATTTGGCATAGAGTGTTGCTTGCCCCACGTAATCTACAGGATTAGGAACTACAGTGGTACCTCGGGTTACATACACTTCAGGTTACATACGCTTCAGGTTACAGACGCTTCAGGTTACAGACTATGCTAACCCAGAAAAATTACCTCAGGTTAAGAACTTTGCTTCAGGATGAGAACAGAAATTGTGCTCCAGTGCCGGCGCAGCAGCAGCAGGAGGCCCCATTAAGTAAAGTGGTACTTCAGGATAAGTACAGTTTCAGGTTAAGAACAGACCTCCGGAACGAATTAAGTACTTAACCTGAGGTACCACTGTACCTCCTTCTTGAGTTGGCATTCCACCTCTGATACAAGTTCCCACCCAAGTATCTGGTGCTTCCATCAGAAATCCAGTTTATCTCCCTTAATAGCTAGCAGTTTGTTTTCACCATTCATCAGAAATGCTCACCCCAAGTCCTCTCTCAGAATTTGGTAAGGAAGTATGCTCCTCTCCTTGTTTTATATTGTCACACACATTCGGAATTGCAGGAGTAAATGACATAAATAACCATAACGTGGGTTTGGAATCAGAAAGAGTCCAAATATCTCTGTGAATTCAGGCATAACAATGATTCAATGCCACTGATTATTTCTGGCTGCAGTTTTAATCACTGACTGGCTCAACCCTTGGGAACACCTCTCTCAGGAACTAAGCTATCTGCCAACACACAGTAGCATCTCTTGGGAGACACAATGCCACCCCATTTCTCCTCTCCTTACTATGTTGCATAGATTCTACTCTGTGTTCTTTCTTTGTTCTATATTAAGCTGTGCTGCTAATTCAAGTTGTGGTGTGGTCTCTCTTTCCATAAGCAATGCTTTATTCTGCAACAGGTTTCTTTGCAACTAAGGATATCAGACGATTCCCTTGGGAATTGAATTTGAAGCCAATAGAGGCTTTGTTTACACTCCCATTTAATGTGCACTCACCACCTTTCCACTGCTTGGTTTTTTTACATGTTCACACAACATTACAGTGGTACCTTGGGTTAAGAACTTAATTCGTTCTGGAGGTCTGTTCTTAACCTGAAACTGTTCTTAACCTGAAGCACCACTTTAGCTAATTGGGCCTCCTGCTGCTGCGCCGGCACCAGAGCACGATTTCTGTTCTGTTCCTGAAGCAAAGTTCTTAACCCGAGGTACTATTTCTGGGTTAGCGGAGTCTGTAACCTGAAGCGTCTGTAACCTGAAGCTTATGTAACCATAGGTACCATTGTATACAAAATAGTATTCTGTATTTCGTTATAAAATACTGCAGTTTGATGCCTTGTTTCTCAAACCAGCTTCAAACCTTAAGCTGTTCCCAATTCATATTTCCCAAGGTTTGAACTCCTTTGCATAGGATAAAGATATCCCCACCCTATCAATGCCCCCTAGTGCATACACAAACACAAAACAAATCTGACACTATGAAGCCATGCTGATGTGAATATTTAAGGGAGAAAGCGTTGTGCACAAACAGCCGAAGAAACTCAGTGCTGAACTGTAATGTGGTAATGAATGCACTCATAGACCCTGGGGTTTGTTTTCCTCTCTTACTGCAGTGATGATACTGAATAACGGCTAGCTGTTGGGAAATCCTTCTCCTTTCAGTGGGCCAAACTTGCCCCTTTTTGCTACTTTGGTGCTACCTTGAAAAATGTGTGTAATGGCAAATACAATGTTACAGCCAGTCTCCATAGCCATGCAGTGAAAGGAAAGTTTACATCTTAAGAATCAAGCAAGGAACAAACGAAAATCCACAGTCAAAAGGCCCATACCTTCCAAAGAAATAAAAAGATAATTAAGAAAACGTTCTTGATATTGCAGAATAGTAGAATATTGCAACAAAGGAAGGTGAAAGTTTGCACTAAGCAATTAAGAATTCTAATTCATCATCAAATACACAGACACATTAACATATAAACATATTTGACATGTACACATGTAAGTTGAATATCATTGGAAATGTAAAAACAAATGGCATTTACGGTTCAAATCTAATTATTTTTAGTGCATGTATATTTCATTTGTGTGAGCACACAAAAATCACACAGCTAAGACTCTCATATTTAATGATATTAGAACATCCATTTTTATTACACGTAGAATATTATTTTAGCTTGAGTGTTAGGCCTTGTATTTTAGTCCTCAAAGAGAGGTCAAGTGAACTTCTTTGTCATGCAGGGACAGTCTTTGGAAAAATTTTTGTAATATAGTGCCCCATCCATGGCCAAAACTTGGAGCTCCCAAATGGATCTTCTAAATTATGAATCTTCTCAATTTTGTGCCCCCTCAGCTCAGTGCCCTTTGGGGAGGGGGGACGGCTCACACCTTCCTAAATCTGGCACTGTATCGTGCCATGTGGTTGCCAAGCTGTCGGAGACCAGAAGTCAGATTCCTATTCACCCGGGAATGAAGGAAAGAAGCAGAGCAACTGCAGAAGCACTGCTATCAGAGGAACCTTGTAGACAGGAAGGATTTAGCACTGCATTCCTCTGACCCAAATATCTCTTTTGCAGAGAAACCAAAAAGTGATGTTACAGTAGGAGATTACCGGAGGAGATTGAGCACCTTTAAGTGAATCAGCAACTTGCAGCACAGCTAGAGTCAAGGGTCAAGCTGTACCTGCTACTGCTGCTACATAACAGATCAGTTTAAGCTTAACTGTGATATTTCTCCTCAGAAGTCTCACCTCAACAACCTTACCAGTGCCTCTTTCACCTCAGAAAGGAAGATCAGTGGGTTAAGAAGAGGTGTGCTGACAGCATGGATAAATGTTGCTGCTTTGCTGACATTTGCCAAGGACAGAATTGGCTCACAACCATACCATAAATTGTCATTTATGTCAGGTATATAAAAGGATAATTTGGAGATCAGTTCATACCGGCATCAATCTTAGATCTATTTTACTTTTAGGAAATAATTTTAACTCTGATGGTTACTTCAAGTGTTTTAGGCCTATCACTCTGGTTCCTAAAGGGGAAATGGAGTTTCTTGTGGTCTTGTTGACAAGTCTTTGTAAAATAAAAATTAATTTTGATTTCTAGTCTCAGTTGGATTGATTCTAGGCAACACTGAGGTGTTCCCTGGCTTGAATCTTGACTGGACAATATAAAATATGAGGGGGGGGAGAGATGTGTCTGTCTTACTCAACTCTAAATACTTAAGTTTGGAGAGACAGTTCTGAAAGACTTGTTTTGTCCTACTTTTGTCTCAACACGTCACCTTATTACCTTTCTCCTCCACAACCTGCCCATAGCCTCTTTCACCTGATTGTTCCTCAGACAGTAGATTAGAGGGTTAAGGAAGGGTGTAATAGCTGTGTAGAAGACAGTCACTGCCTTCACAACCTCTGACTGACTTTCTCCACCTGGAATACAATACATTGCTCCTACTGTGCCATAGAAAAGTGTTGCCACCATTATATGAAAAGATATGGTGGAGAAGGCCTTCCTTCGACTGCCTTGGCTAGATGTGTTTATCAGATTAAGAATCACAAAGGCATAGGATAGCACAACAAAGAAGATGTTGCTTAAAAACAGAGTATTGATAAAAATTTTGCAGACAGTAGAAATGTTCCCAAGAGGAGGGCAGGCCAAGGATAGAATTGGCCCAAGATCACACATAAAGTGGTCAATAACATTAGGACCGCAGAAGGACAACTTTGAGATTAAAATAACTGGAATGATGTAGCCCAGGAAGCCTCCAGTCCAACATGAACCCACCAGGGCATAACAGGAATGCCGGGACATAAGTTGTGGGTAGCGCAGAGGATGGCAGATGGCCAAATACCGATCCAAAGCCATGGCTGAGAGGAAGAAGGTTTCTGTGCAGCCAAATGAGAAGAAGAAGTAGAACTGAAGGAAGCACTCATGGAAAGAAATTACCCCATGATGGGATGCCAGGTCAAAGAGCATACGGGGCACAGTGGTAGATACATAGCACATCTCCATCCAGGAAAAGTTGCTGAGCAGGATGTACATGGGAAGCTGGGCCAAGTGGTTATCTAGGAACACCACTGTGATAATGGTGATATTCTCAGCCAAAGTGAGCATGTAGAGAATGGTGAAAAACACAAAGAGCAAGAATTGTTTCTGCGACTCAACTCTAAATCCCAGCAAAATGAATTCTTGGACTGTGGTTCCATTGGCTATCTCCATCTGGAAACACACAACAGAAGAATTGTCACATACTGTATGGAGGTATTAAAAGTTTGTGTACCCTTTTGGTTTCCCCTGAAAGACAAAGGCTTAAGCAGGCATGTCACTAGGTAGCACAGTGTGGTGTTCCTTCTCCACCTACTTGTGGTACAGATCTTATGTGATTACTCCTCAAGAGCAACTATTTTTCAGATTGACTCTAAATTATATCAAAAGTCTAACTCCCAAGAATGAATTTACAAAATACTCATCTATTTCTTATCAGATTTCTCTGAGAGATTCTCCTTTGACCTGGGATGTGTTTCAATGGGAACTAGATATTAACTGTATTCTTTAAAATATAGATGGGATAAACTGTCAATTTTGGTTTCTCTCTGTTTCTTTTTTTTCAAACTTACATCCAGTTTTCCACATTTTCCACATCAGTTTGTGATTATTATTTCTAAGTCCTCATGAAAATTCACCGGCATTTTAGTGCTAATATTTCCTAATATATACTTTCTATCAATTGTTTCTTAGCATGCACATTTTTGCAAAGCAATTTTCCCCAATATAATACATGTTTGCATCTTATTTCCACTAATATATGCATTTTATATGCACTTTACCCTGGTATATGTATTTTTCTACACATTACTTGTCCAGATTGAACTGCAAAATTTGGTTCATTAAAAGTTCTCCTTTTAATGTACATTGAACTGAATTTTTCACCCATTCCTATCTGCTGCCCTTAAATCCTTAGGGATATCTAAAAGGGGGCATAAGGCAGAGTTTTCCCTGCCATCTAAGAATGGGGTAATCCTGGTGCCTTTGAAGGAAACAAAGGGATCAGCTTTCTTCCCACCCAGCTTTCCATTATCTTGGTAATAGGCCCCATATCTGAACTTCCGTAGGTCGCAGCATGTTTCCTCCGTCCAGCAAAAGGCTTACCCTAAGTCCGGTGTTGGAATCTTGTGGGAGAAATGCTGCTCTCTGAACACTATTGACACTCATCTACAGCATTGATGGAGCAAAGGATGTAAAGACATGATGGTTTGGTGAAAGAAAGATTCAAGATACATGTCCTTGGGCATACAGGCAGACCAAAGCTTCAATGCCACTGAATAGTTCTGGCTCTATTTTTAATCACTGACTGACACAACCCTTGGGAAGATCTCTCTAAGGAACTAAGCTATTTCTCAATAAAGCATCTCTGGGAGATGCAATTCCACCTTATTCCCCCCTCTCCTCACTACGTTGCATGGATTCTTCTCTCTGTTTCTTCTTTGTTCTATATTAAGTTGTGTTACTTCAAGTTGTTGTTTGCTTCCTCTTTACCCAGGACTCATTTCCTTTGGGGGAGAGAATTATGATGTTTTGGCAATGTCTACTTTACAAATGAAGGCAAGCAGGCATGTCCCCTACAGCCCTTGCAATGGTTTACTTGGTTGCCGTATTCAGGGCCAGGGAGGAATTTTCTCCTGCAAGTAAATTGGCTGGCTTGTAAACTTTTGCGTATCTCAGCAACCTCCACAACTTTGTTGGATAAGACATTGGGCTGGATCCTTAGTCACATGGGTATCCCATTAGAAAGGGATGAGGGTGGCACCGTAGTCTAAACCACTGATCCTCTTGGGCTTGCCAATCAGAAGGTTAGCAGTTCAAATCCCTGTGACGGGGTAAGCTCCCGTTGCTCTGTCCCAGTTCCTGCCAACCTAGCAGTTCAAAAGCACGCCAGTGCAAGTAGACATATAGGTACCACTGCGGTGGGAAAGTTTCCATGCACTCTGGTTTCCATCACGGTATTCTGTTGTGCCAGAAGTGGTTTAGTCATGCTGGCCACATGACCCAGAAAGCTGTCCATGGACAAAGACCAGCTCCCTTAGTCTGAAAGTGAGATGAACGCTGCAACCCCATAGTCGCCTTTGACTGGACTTAACTGTCTAGGGGGTCCTTTGCTTTTACCTTTTTATTCAGGAGGGTTGTTTCTGTCTGGGGGTCCACTGGGGGACCGATGGGTCAATACAACTTTCCCAATGGCAGTGGCAGCCTGTGCAGGGTTGTGACATCTAGTCTATATTGGGGGTAACGTCCCAGTGCAAGGTTAGCTCTACTAGGTTCCTATCAGGTGGGCTCCTTGATGCTGGATACATGCCCAATGCCTTTTCCAAACCTATTCTTTCCCGTAGCCAATAAAGTTCTGACCCAGTTCAACCAAATACCAGTCTCCTGTGTTGATTCCTTTGGCCCTCTCTTCACCTGTTATGGCTGTTATGCCCTTGTGCTGGCAATCCAAGGATACATTCTAGCCAGACAAAAACATTCAAGAAGGGTAGACCATATAACAACGGTCCTGAGAGACTTTCATTGGATCCCAATATGTTTCCAAGCACAATTCAAAGTGTTGGTGTTGACCTTTAAAGCCCTAAACAGCCTCAGCCCAGTATCCCTGAAGGAGTGTCTCCACCCCCATCGTTCTGCCCGGACACTGAGGTCCATCTCCAAGGGCCTTCTGGCAGTTCCCTCCCAGTGAGAAGTGAAGTTACAGGGAACCAGGCAGAGGGCCTTCTTGGTGGCGGCACCTGCCCTGTGGAACTCCCTTCCATCGGATGTCAAGGAAATAAACAACTACCTGACTTTCAGTAGACATCTGAAGGCAGCCCTGTTTAGGGAAGTTTTTAATGTTTGATATTTTATTGTATTTTTAATATTCTTTTGGAAGCTGCCTTGTTGTTGTTGTTGTTGTTGTTGTTGTTGTTGTGCAGGGGTGATGTAGGGTGAGCCCAGAGGGTAAGGGTTGTGGCTAAAGAAGAGTGTGGCCTACAGAGAGTACCAGGGACCATATAGCAGGTGTTTCCAAACTGTGGTCTGCAGACTGTTGCAAACACTTCCCTCACTCCTTCACCCAGGGAGATTCACACTGATTCCCAGAGAATTGCTAGTGAAGGACTTGGGAAACAAGCAGTCAACAAAATAAAAAGTGGCATAAACACCACTGAAAACCATTCTATTTATTCTAATTTTCATTGTTTTATTTTTTCTCTGCCCCACTTTGATATTAAATAACAAACTTTATTACAAAAGTAAATATATATTACCCCCATGAATAATATTCCAGGATTCAGATTACATTTATTTAAAATTCAGTGTAACATACACATAGAATTAAGAGTTTCTTATTTAACATAATATTCAATCTACTATAATATATAAAATTAATCTTTCATTTAGAACATTCATTACTTTCTATAACCTATAATCAAAACAAACAACACCTTCCATTTGATCCACATTTCTTTTTTCTCAATTCATGCATCCCTTTTTCAATCGATTCTGTTTGCCCTTTAAAAAGACCAACAACTGAATGTTGGCCTACCCAAAACTTGTCCAGTTTTCTTTGACCTTTTATTACTTGAAGTCTGTGACAGTCTTTCCAATACAGGCATTAGCCAAACTTTATATTAGCAATGTTGAAGATTTATGTACTTAATTTTTTCTAGTGTTGAGCTTTTCCTCCCCCTTCAGTTCTTTATTACTATATTCAAATAAGTTCAGCAAGACCAGGGTAGGAGCAATTTATAATTCTTGTTTTACTGTTTTTGAGATTTCTGCAAAAACTTTCTTCCATTTTTTCAACTTCTGGGCATTGCCACCACATGTTTAGGTAGTTGCCTATCATTTGTCACTCTCCAGCATATTGGAGAGGAGCCTGGGTTGAGGAAAGCCAATTGCCTACATGTCAAATATCAAAAAATGTGTTAATTTTAAGGATAACAGCCTTGCAAACGCTGATATTGATATGTAAGGTGTGGTCCATCACCTAGCCCTCTAAAACTTCTACCTCATCCTTTCTTGGTTTGGGAATGATCCAATATTTCTGTATCTCAAGGGCTCACAGAAAGTTGTTCCAGCCAACCAATGACCTGATGCAGAGTCATTGGTGCAAGGAGGTTTCATTATATTTTAAAGGTTCGCTCCAGTTTTAATCCAAGAAAGGAGGACTCATGGGATTTTTTTTTCCAAATGAGGGCCCCATCTGCTGATATTAACATCCAAGAGTGTTTTAGAGTCATATGAGTTCTAAAGGCAACTGGATTTTGAACCAGCTGAAGTTGCAAAGTCTTCAAAGGCAGCCCTACTTTAGTGCTTTGTTGCTGTAATCCAGTTTAGAAATTACCAGAGCATGGAGTATCATGACCAAGTCATTTCTGTCCAGAAGGGCCCATACCTGATGAACCAGATGGAGCGGTTGATAGGCACTTCTAGCTGCTGCTGGTACCTGGGACTCAAGTGACAATGGTGGATCCAGGATTTGCTTAAGAAAGAGATGCATTGCCGTTTCCTTCAAGGGAGATGGCACTCTGCCCTCCACCAGCGTAGCAGTGATTAGTCCTTCTACCCACCCCAGCATAAATCAATAATAAATTTACAAATCTCCCACCTCAATTACACAGTAGCAGCAATAGGAACATTTAAAACTGCCTTAGACTAAGTCAGATCATTGGTCCATGTAATACATTGACTGGCAGCAGCTCTCCAGGATTTCAGGCAAGCGTCTCTCCCAGCTACATGGAGATGCCAGGGAATAAGGCAGAATCCCTTTGCATGCAAAAGCTAGAACCCTTTGCCCAAACAAGGTAGTAGTAATAAAATAACATGGACCATAAAATGATTGCTCTTCATCTTGTTACAGTTAATTTATATATTGAATTGAAGTCTCGAAACATTGTAAGCAATTAAAAACACAAAACAACAAATAAGCCCACCCTCCTACCTTTGGCTTTTATTCCAGATAAAATACCTCCCTTCCCCCTCCACTTTCCTACATTACCCTCTTTGTTCTCAACAACCGGAACAATGCTTCCTTCACCTGATCATTCCTGAGACAGTAGATGAGGGGGTTGAGCATAGGAGCAAAAGCAGTATAGAAGAGAGCCATCACTTTAGCGTTGTCACTGTGACTCTCTCCACTGTGCCCTATATACATAGCTGCCACAGATCCATAAAAGAGTGTCACCACTGCTAGGTGGGAAGACACTGTAGAAAAACCCTTGATACCAGTGCTCTCATTAGATGTTTTCACCAGGGTGAATACTACACATGCATAGGAGACCACAATGAACAGGAAAGTAACCAGAATCACAGAAGAGCTGACAAGGAAGCAGAAGAGGGGGAGGTGCCCAAGTGGAGGACAGGCCACAGAAAGGAGTTGACCAGAGTCACACACAAAGTGATCAAGTATATTGGAGCCACAGAAGGACAGCCTGGAGATCAAAAACACTGGTGCAATGTAGCACAGGAAACCGAAAATCCAACATGCAGCCACCAGGGCATAGCAGAAATCTGGGGTCATAATTTGTGGGTAGCGCAGTGGGTGGCAGATGGCCAAAAATCGGTCCAAGGCCATGGCTGACAGGAACAGGCATTCAGAAGTACCAAGGGAGAAATAGATGTAAAACTGGAGGAAGCAAGCATGGAAGGAGATGACCCCACCTGGGAAGGACAAGTCAAAGAGCATCCGTGGTGCAGTGGAAGTGACATAACACATCTCCAGCCAGGAGAAGTTGCTCAGCAAGATGTACATGGGCAGGCGAGCCAGGCGAGCATCATGAACCACGATCATGATGATGATGAAGTTCTCAGCCAACGTGAGGGTGTAGACTGCTGTGAAGAAGATGAGAAGGAGCAGGCGTCCCTGTGGTCCAACTTGGAAGCCCACCAGAATGAATTCCTGCACCATGGTCCCATTGGCCAGCTCCATCTGGATCACACACAAAACCGCCTGGAGGCTAGTCTTGCATTTTCAGTGGTAAACTAAGGTTATCTAATGTTTGGAATGGAGAAAGCCTTTGTGGTGGCTGGACGAAGGGAAAGTTAACAATTTTGTTTACCTATAATTGAAGTGGCAGGGGTGGACTGACTTCACTTCTGAGTGATGTATTCCTTTCGAATCCTTTTTAAATCTAATATGCTTTAAACATTGAGGTGGCAGGGGTGGGCTGACTTTAGAATCCTTTTTTCCTTTAGATTCCTTTTTAATCTACTAATATGCTTTAAATATAGCAGGCAAAGTTCACATTGAGGATCTCTGGACAATTATACAGTGGCTTTCAGGCACTCCTGAGAATGCAGTTTTGCTTGAGAATATAAATAACTTTCTGAATCAGTAGTCAGGTCCAGTATTCATTACAAACCTCCTAGTAATCAACACTCACTGATGGCCAACGTAAAACTGACCAAAAATCTCCCAGCCTTCTTTCTGCCCAAACATTGTTTATGGTATGTTAAGCAAGTAGAATATAACAATATGAATTTGTTTCAGCTGTCTTTGTCCTCTGAAGCATCAAAAGTACTGGAATTGTCACAGGTTGCATCTTAAAAAACCTAGCCTTCTAAAATTCCCACCACACCCCTTCTTGGTTTGGGAATAACCCAATGTTTCTGTACCTTAATAGCACACAGAAACCTCCTCCAACAAACCAAAGACCTGGTGCAGATAAAGTCCCAGTATTCATGGTGCTCAGATACTTCATCCTTTAGCTCAGGGCTGGCTTTGGTAGTTGAGAAAGAAAAGACTGCATTTATTTTAAAGGTTTGCTGAAGTTTTCATTCAAGAAAGGAAGGACTCTTGGGAGCTTGCCTATCAAAGCTAATTCTGTTTCCCTTCAAAACAAGGTCTCCTTGGGGATTTCTGAAGAACTTGTAATGTATAGTAGCTTTGTTTACTTACGTGCTGAATCCTCCACATTGGATGAATTGGAAACTACTGGTATTTGCTCTCTTTTTCTTTTTTTTCTCTTAAGTAAAAATGGATTTCTATGTTTAAATAAAGCTTAAAATACAGACAGCAAAAAGGGTAGAACACAAACAACAAATAAAACAAGACCACTGGTTAAGGGAAATAAGAAAGTCACTGATTAGACTCCTTAGAGAATTGTGTGGAAACCTGAGGGACAATTAGAGTAAAACAGTCTAAGGAGGAATTTGCAAACTATTGAGGATGTTTGGTTGTGTAAGTTATGTAGCCAGATCATAGTCTGAAAACAAATGTTTTGGGGGTTTTTTTGGTGAAGGGGCAAGGCTCAGAGGTAGAGTACATGCTTGAATGCAAAGGGTCCCACGTTCGGTCCCTGGCATCTTCAGACAGGGCTGAAGACCCTTGGCAGAAGCTCTGAAGAGCCCCTGTCAAGTATGTATAGAGAATACCAGCCTAGATGAACCAAAGGTCTGATTCAGTATATCATCATCATCATCATCATCAAATTTATTATCCTGCATTCACCAGCCAATCCCAGGGTGGCTTACAACCATTTAACATTGTATACACAGTTAAACCAAATTGGAATCAAAGCAAAAGGGTGAGTCTAGTGAAACCAGGGTAAGTAGGTGTCTCTTCAGCATTCACCAAATGCTGTATAGTGATGCAGCTCTGTGGGGAGGGAATTCCAGAAGACAGGAGCTGCTCTCTCTGGGAACTCTGAGTTCCACCCTACCGTACATTTTACAGAAATTCTATGGAAATTTAATAATCATGGCTTCCCCCACAGAATCTGGGAACCATAATTAACACTTCCCAGAGCTATAATTCCTAGCACCCTTAACAAACTACAAGACTTGTGGAAACAAGTAGCGGTGGACAGATACTTTCTTTACTGATGTCCCATCCATGTGAAAGGCACAGTAATGTGACTTCATATCTGTTCAGTCAGATACAGGCTGAGATGTATGCTACCTGCACTCTGCCTGTCAACCCTTCTGTTTCATCTCATGTGTAATCAGGTCACAAGACTACCAAAGAGATCAACTTGCTCCACTCCACAGCAATGATCAGGGCACTCAGGAGCTATAGGGTCCATGGTTTGATCCATCTCACCAAGCTACAGTGTGAAATAAGCCCCAATAGGAGCACCAGCCATGTCATATGAAAAGACCTTCAAAGAATTCAGGAATTGATCCACTCCTACAGCACAAAGTAGACATTTTCAGCCCAAAGCTCAGTTGGGAATATGTTCCCCAACCCCACTTTGTGGCAAATACAACATCAAGGATTTGTGCAGCAGCATGTGTTGGACCAGAGAAGTTCTGAAACAGCCCCATATTTGTCATAGAGGCCATGAAGTCATGAGACTGCACATTTGAGGCAGCCTCAGCAAGGCTATTGAAGTCCCTCAACACTACTGTGATTGGGTTATCCAACACGGCATCTAAGACCACCTCTACCAGCACAGTTAGGGAGGTTATAGTACTGTGGAGTGAATGGAAGACAAACAACACCCTCATTCTGTCTCTCTGGCCCAACACAATCCCAAACAATCCCTCAAACCCAGACACTGTGTAAATTACTCTCATAGTGAGGGAGATAGAATTGCTATGTATGATATCAGGTGGTTGGTGCTGCATTGAGTACAAGAGTGGACACTGCTGGAGTAGCAGAGGGCCACCAGGTCTCAGTTGTAGAGGCCAAGTTACCTCCCTCATCCATTATCAAATTTTGGATAGATATTTCCTTCTGGGCAGACTTGGTATTAAGCAACAATACTTGACTAGGGGGTCAGCTGACCAGCATCCCCACATTCTGAGATATAGTGGGTAAAGAAGAAGGGACTAGGTTTTTGATATAACTAGTCCCCTCTTGTCCCATCCCCCATATACCTTCAATCACTGGTACCATCACAAGGGTGGCAACCCTTCTCCCCTCTTCCCCCTATCCTTGACCCAGGTACATGATTCCCTTAACTCACCTCTAAGCATAGTGATAGAATGCAGACTAAATAGACAGATCCAAAAATCCCAGGAGGAAACCACCCCACCCAGAGGACTCAATAGTGAAGGGCTTGGGAAATTAACAACTAGAAAAAAGAAAAGTGGAATAAACAAACCCTGGGAATTACTCTTAATTTCATTGTTTTATTTAGATGGCCCTTCAGCCAAAGTTCTCAGGACAGGATACAATGAATGAAGTAAAATGCAGCATAAATCAACAGACAAATTATCCAACTCCCACCTCAATTACACAACAGCAGCAATAGAAACATAGGCAGCTGCCTTATACTGAGTCAGGTCATTCTTCCACCTAACAAAGTACTGTTTACATTGTTTGGCAGTAGCTCTCCTGGATTTCAGGCAAGTGTCTGTCTCAATCGCCTGGAGATGCTTTTTATTGGACCCGGAACCTTCTGTACGCAGTCAATACTCTTCCACTGAGCTACAACACTTCACCAGATCCATAATGTGGATTTCCTATAGGCAAGACCATAAAATTGTTGTTGCTATTCGTAGAAATACAATTAATATGTTACTTGTCTTTCAAACCACCATCTCAATGTGATTTAAAGAGAGTTAAAAGACATTAAAAACAGAAGTACAACAAATACATTTAAAACAGGATTAGGAGCCTAACTAATGGTAAAGACTCACTTATTCATCTACGAAAGTCTGCCGGAACAAAAATGTATTCAACAGTGATGGAAGCTAAATGAATAATCAAAGCTAAAGAAAGCAGAGCTGGCCCCACCGTACTGGAAACTCAAGGGATAGTGAGATCATGAGGAGTTCGATTGCATCCAACAAGTAATTTCTTTGTGCCTTATGTAGGACCAATATAGGGGCATGAAACTGCTTAGTTACTAATATAAAAATCCTTCTAGGCTGTATCCTTTAAGGAGTTAATAGGGCATAGATATGTATTAGCTCATGATTAAGGGCTACTGGGTTTCTGGTTAAGACCAGGAAGAGCAGTTGTGGGTTTTCCTTCCTGGTTACTGAATTATAGCACTGAACAGCTGCCAGTTACCTTAAGTGCATAGGGTTAGCACAGGAAATTGAGCTTTCTCCTTGGCTATCAGCCAGTCCTTTAAAGTCACACATTGGCTCTGCACTTAGCAGCCATTAAGGTAGAAGATTAGGTAGCTTCATCTTAAGACATGAAAACTGTATATAAAGCTGAGTGAAGTTGTCAGACAGACCTTGAGAATAGGAAGGACTTGAGAGGATGTAACTTCACTCTCAGGAGTTTTGTACCATTGCACAGGAGATGATCTCCCAGCAACTGAAAGGATGATATGTTATATCTGCTTTTCTGTGCTTTCTGCTTCATATTCTCATCTACCAATAAAACATGTTGAAGTACACACTTGGTATATCCTTTATTGCCTATCTGATCCCAAAACAATTCCTTGCAAGTCACCCACCCTCCCACTTTTACTCCAGATAAAATACATCCCTTTCCCCTCCACTTTCCTACATCACCCTCTTTGTTCTCAACAACTGGAACAATGCTTCTTTCACTTGATTATTCCTGAGACAGTAGATGAGGGGGTTGAGCATAGGGACCAGAGAAGCATAAAATAGAGTCATCACTTTCGTGTTGTCGCTGTGACTCTCTCCACTGTGCCCTAGATACAGAGCCGCCACAGATCCATAAAAGAATGCCACCACTGCTAGGTGGGAAGACACTGTAGAAAAACCCTTGATGCCAGTGCTCTCCTTGGATCTTTTTGCCAGGGTGAATACTACACATGCATAGGAGACCACAATGAAAAGGAAGGTGACCATAATCACACAAGAGGTGACAATGAAGCAGAAGAGGGGGAGGTACCCCAGGGGAGGACAGGCCACTGCTAAGAGTTGGTCAGAGTCACACACAAAGTGATCAAGTATATTGGAGCCACAGAAGGACAACCTGGAGATCAAAAACACTGGTACAATGTAGCACAGGAAACCGAAAATCCAACATGCAGCCACCAGGACATAGCAGAAATCTGGGGTCATAATTTGTGGGTAGCGCAGTGGGTGGCAGATGGCCAAAAAACGGTCCAAGGCCATGGCTGAGAGGAACAGGCATTCAGAAGTACCAAGGGAGAAATAGATGTAAAACTGGAGGAAGCAAGCATGGAAGGAGATGACCCCACCTGGGAAGGACAAGTCAAAGAGCATCCGTGGTGCAGTGGACGTCACATAACACATCTCCAGCCAGGAGAAGTTGCTCAGCAAGATGTACATGGGCAGGCGAGCCAGGCGAGCATCATGAACCACTATCATGATGATGATGAAGTTCTCAGCCAACGTGAGGGTGTAGACTGCTGTGAAGAAGATGAGAAGGAGCAGGCGTCCCTGTGGTCCAACTTGGAAGCCCAGCAGAATGAATTCCTGCACCATGGTGCCATTGGCCAGCTCCATCTGGATCACACACAAAACTGCCTGGAAGCTAGCCTCGAATTATCAAGTGTTAAAATGTTAATCTAATGTTTGGAATGGATGAAGTCTCTGTTGATGTGGCAAGAGTTGTCCTCAGCATTAAGCTATTTCCGAGATAAGGACTGGTATCTGTTAATCTGTTGCAGAAGAAGAATACCAGTAGGGTAGAACTACTGTGCTGGGTGGAGAAAGGGAGGGTTAAAGAAGTTTCTCTGGAACCCTTTTTCATCTACTGCTGTGTTTGAAATGTCTCAGTACCTCTTCACATTGAGGATTTCTGAAGAATGTATATCAACTTTCAAGCAAGTAGATGACAGCAACATGAATTTGGGTCGAGAAAAAAATTGTCCTCCAAGGCAACAAAGCGTTCAACTCAACAGCACACAGAAAGCTGGTCCAACCATCCAAAGACCTGATGCAGATAAAGTCTCAGTATTTAGAGCCCACGGATATTTAATTTTGTCATTGTACCTGCTCAGAACTGGCTTTGGTAACTGAGAAATAAAGGACTGCACTGCAGGGTGTGTCTGAAAACCTTAGTTGCGGGTGCCATGCTAAGCTCAGAGCATTATTTGAAAAGATTTGCATAGGTTTTAATTGAAGAAAGGAAGCACTCTTGGGAATTGCCCTATCGAGAGTAATTCTGTTTTTCTTCAAAGCAAGAGCTCCTCAGAGATTGCGGAAGACCTTATAATTTATAATATCTTAGTTTGCTAACATCCCAAACCCTCCAAATTGGGTTATTGGAAGGTGCTTCTCTTTCTTTTTAATTTTTTAAATTAAAAGTGGATTTCTATTTTGAGATAAATTTTAAAATACAAGCAGCATCACAAATAAAACAAGATCACTAACTAAAGGAAATAGAAAAGTCATTGATTATAATCCTTTGTGTATTACTATGGTTAAGGCTGTGGAACACTTAGAGAATGGGTAGGCAAACTAAGGCCCAGGGGCCGGATCCAGCCCAATTGCCTTCTAAATCCGGCCTGCAGACAGTCCAGGAATCAGCGTGTTTTTACATGAGTAGAATGTGTCCTTTTATTTAAAATGCATCTCTGGGTTATTTGTGGGGCATAGGAATTCGTTCATTATTTTTTTAAAAAAAATATATAGTCTGGCCCCCCACAAGGTCTGAAAAAGTTTGCTGACCCCTGACTTAGAGTAAAAGAACCTAAGGAGGAACTCACAAACTATTGAGGAAGTTTGGTGGGGTGCCATGTGGCCAAATCATATTCAGAAATAAACCAATGGGAAGGGTCATAGGTTAGTGGTAGGGCATCTCTGGAAAGGGCTGAACACCCCGGCTGAAGCCCTGGGGCATATGAGCCAACTCCTAAGGGCTGAGGGATCTTCAGCTCCCACAACAAAATATTTGGGGGGGGAGCAGGGCCCCCCAAAGTTGATGGGCATTGCCATTCAGATGCTGTGTGTGCACCATGCCATGTGATTATGTGGGGCGGGCCTTACCTACCCCCCCATATCTTATTCAATTTGGGGCTCCTGCCCTGGGGAGCCACTATTAAGTGAGTATAAAAAAATACTGAGCTAGGTCTGATAAGATTGCCAACATTTACTGATAAGATTGCCAACATATAGAATCTGAGCAAAGCCTGTGCCCAAACTCTGGTCCTGTTTTTCAACTTGGGTTCTCTGTGTGTAAAGCTTTGGTTCATTGATGAAGCTTAGGTTCAGGGAAGGGAAGGGAAGTCTTCATGTGCCGCCTTCAAGTGAGGTCCACAGGGTGGCAACACAAGGATGGGCCTTTTCTGTAGTGGCTCCCTGTTTGTGGAATTGGCTCCTCAGGAAGGTTCGCCTGGCGCCTTCATAATATATTTTCAGGTGCCAGGCAAAAACGTTCTTCTTCAACCAGGCCTTTGGCTGATTAATATCCTACAGCCTTTTAAATGTATCTGTGGGATACTAAAGATCGCCAAAGATTGTTTCGGTTTAATTATCTAATTGTGTTTTATCTTTCATTTTATTCTGTGAACTGTCCTGGGATTGCTTGATGAAGGGAGGTATACAAACTTAATAAATAAAATAAATAATCTGGTCCAACCCCTTGCAGTGCAAGAAATTTCAGCTAAAAAGTCAATTAAAGCATCTTAAATATTTTATTCCTATCTGGTAAAAGGGTTCATACTGTGCTACTATTTTAATATTGTGAGTGAAACATATTCTTTATTTTTGTGGGATTATTTGGGCAAAGGCTTGGTCTAAATCAGTGCTTCAGATTACTTCGGTCACAATTGATTTCTGCATGTTTGGCTCGTTTTGCTTCAGGCTTCAGGAAGCAGAGAGTGGGGGCTTTCAAACTTGCTCCAAATTCCAAATTCCACCACAGAACCTGTTCCACGACACAATGCACCCATCTGATTACTCTTCTTCTTTTTATTTATTTGCAGTAAAGACACCATTATAACATTTTAAAACATTAACAATAAATAGCATTAATAAAAATGCACATTAATACAACTGAAAGCACACAATGACCATAAGACATAGAGGAATCATAAGTGGTCTGATAACAATGGTCTTATTCAATAACATTGCCACTTACCTTTTGAGTGACTTCTTGGAGTCCTGAAGCAAAGAGATTCATAAGAGTGGCCAGGGAGGGGTTGTGTAATGGGGCATTTTGGATGACAGAATCCACCTTTGTGTTGCTAGAAGGGAAGTATCCATTGTTCATTGGTGTTTTATTGTATTTGCCGTCTAATAAATTGGAAGGGAGTACATTAAACCTTACCATAGAGAAAACCCTTCTATATTTAGGGATTGTTAAGTATCCCAAGTATGGTATTCCATCTTTACAGGGAAGGCATGGTAACCCCAGTGACTGAGGGGAACAGGGTCCCCATGAAGGTCATTGAAGCTATGTCCAAAAACCTCTGTTTAACAATTGATTTGGTGCCCTTTAGACATAGTTAGCAGGTAAGAGTGTGATAGACCTGTTGAGGTAACTTTTTTCACCACAATCTTCATCCAAGGTGATTAAAAATAACCAAACATTGCCTCAGAGTCCAATGAATTGGGGGTAAATACAAGTCAGCAGCGGAGCCAAAAATGGGTAGAATGAATTCACACAAAGCACAATCAGAATATTCAGTCCCTGTTTAGCCAAAAAGAAAACAAAGGTTTTTAACAATGGAAATTATCTGTGTTTTCACCATGGTAGAAGGAAGTAACTTGTCTCTTGGCTTTTGATAGCTAATGGCATTGGTTCTTGAGGGACACATTCCCAAGGGACACCTAATATTTAATAGGAGCATTCAAGATTTCCGTAGTAGATACAAAGACTGACTCATTCTTCTCATATAACCCATGACTATGACAACTGAACACCCGTGTAAGGCAGAGGGAACAGCAACATGTTCCCATCTACAAATCCTGACACAACATTTGTGATGAACCTTCAGCTGGATGGAGGAATGTATCGAAAACTACTGAGGTAAAGAAATGGAGACTGGAGTGGAACTGGGGAGGATCAGATCTGAATGAGTGCCACCTTCTAGAAAGAGTTGAAGGCTGCTTCAAGGAAATGTGATAGATCATTATAGAAGTGTGTGGTCAGAGAGACATAGATGAGTACTTGGGAAAGGCTGTGAGATGTCTCTGGGATTCCTAGCTGCATCCCTGATTTTTACTTAACAATCAAACCAAATAATTTGGTTCTCTGCCTTCATTTGGAGCCTACAAACCCTCTTATCTTGCAAATTGACACCACCTTAACTAACTAACTAACTAACTAACCTCACTGGACCTTTTTAAAAAAATCTCTAAATCACATGGGCAATAGTTTTATTAGGTCAACTGAAATGTCACAAAATAGAGTGGAAGCTTCATTGGGCTTGATGGTACACAATGAAAGGGCTGTAGGGAGGAGTTGACTGCTCCACGAGTCTGCATCTCAAAAGAGTCTTAAGATGGAACATGGGAGAAGAGTGTTAGTCACATCTCTCCTCCTTCTTCCTACACTCCATCTTAAGGCTCTTATACAAGGTGTAGGCTCATGGCTTTGCCACCACCCAAAGTTTCTTCCTCTCTCCCCAGCACCCTACCCCACAACTTTGCTTGACATCTAATCTGATGAAGAATTCTGGGGAACATGAAGGGCTGCATGCTATTTTGTGATATTTTGGTTGGTCTAATAAAGGTATTGCACTAATATGGAATTTTGGAATAGATCTCACCCAAAGGTATCATTTAAATTGTTTAGTAACGTAAGATGGGATGACTTTCATTCAAGGTGCTTGACAGGTCTATGTTTGCTCCTTGTCTCAGGAAAGAGCTGAGAAGCTTTTGGGAGGGGGTCACCCATCTGCAAAAGAACAAAAGGTGGTGTGCGGGGGGGGGTAGACTAGGAATAAAATTGTAGGTAGATGAGTGTATTTCTAGTTAATGTCACTTTTGCAGGTGCTCATTCATAAGTCTGTTCAGTCTTGATTCTGCATTAAACTGTACTTTAATAGCTACAAGAAAACTCCCATTTAAAATAGTATTTTTGAATGGATTTTCTTGAAAAATACACATTTCTAAAATATATCCTTTATGAAAGGATGCATTTCTAAATATACTTTATCCGAAGATTCACATTTTGTAGATATTGTGCATGTGTGTATGTGTGTGTGTACACACACAAGCATCATTGCAAAATTAGGAGAAAGGCTGATGGGCAGCTATTTAATTTCAATGAATTAAATGCCTCATTTCAGGTTCCAGCGGCCAAGTGACGATACTTCACTAAGACTGTGAACAATATTCACAATAAGGGTCAAGGGGTCAACCTTGGATATGTTCAAGATTACACTAACCCAAGCCAAACTATTCTGAATACATTTACCATGTTTACTTTTTATAATCAACTGTGATCTGAAAGAGAAGCTGGAAACATCACTTTTCCTTACTTTTCCTCTGTCTTTCAGTGGTAACAGAGAGACAAGAAGACAGACATAACCTCTATGCGGTTTACAGTGATCAGTCATCCATCTGATTCCAGATGGAGGTGGACAATACGACTTCTGTCCAAGAATTCATTTTGCTGGGATTTGGAATTGGACAGCACAAACGGTTCCTGCTCCTCATTTTTTTCACCATTCTATACATGCTCACTTTGGTGGAGAACATCACCATTATCACACTGGTGTTTCTAGACAACCACTTGGCTCAACTTCCCATGTATATTCTACTGAGCAACTTCTCCTGGCTAGAGATGTGCTACGTATCCACCACTGTGCCTCGCATGCTTTTTGACCTAGCTTCCCCTCATGGGGTCATTTCTTTCCATGAGTGCTTCCTCCAGTTCTACATTTTCTTTTCACTTGGTTGTACTGAATGCTTCTTCCTCTCAACCATGGCCTTGGACCGGTACTTGGCTATCTGCTGCCCACTACGCTACCCACACATAATGTCCCCACACTTCTGCTACACTCTGGTAGCTCTATGTTGGGTTGTTGGTTTCCTGTGGTACCTTGTCCCAGCAGTTTTGATCTCCCTGTTGTCCTTCTGTGGATCTAATACCATTGACCACTTCTTGTGCGATCCTGGACCAATTCTGGCCCTGGCATGCCCTCCACTCGGAAATGCTCCCCTCTTCAGCCAGATTTGCCTCAATGGTCTGATTATAGGCAATGTCTCCTTTGTTGTGCTCTCCTACAGCACTGTAATTCTCACCCTGATGAAAACCTCTAGCCAAGGTAATCGTAGGAAGGCCTTCTCCACCATATCATTCCACATTGTGGTGGTCACACTTTTCTACGGCTCAGTTGCAGGGATGTACTTGATTCCAGGTGGAGAAAGCCAATCAGAGGTCACCAAGGCAGTGACCCTCTTCTACACAGCCATCACACCCTTTCTCAACCCTTTGATCTACTGCTTGAGGAATGATCAGGTGAAAGAGGCAGTGGGCAGGTTGCTGAGGAGAAAGGTGAGGTCACTGGGGAGAAAGCAAATAACTTAAAAAGTGGGGAGAGGAGGGAACAACAACAAAGCAAAGTACCCAAGTATGTACAGCTGATATGTACAAAGCTGTATAGAGAGAAGCAACTTTCTCTGCTGATGTGTTTTGCACAGCACACCAAAACAATCTAAGGTATGATAAGAAATCAGGAATGAGTTCATAGTTACCTGATGACCACATTCCCCGACAAGGCAGTTCAGTTCTTAGCTTTAAGAAGAAACCCGAAACCATTTGTTGGGATTTTTCACAATTTGTCTGATGGCCAGTTGCTAAATTATAATGAAATGAATCTCACCACCCATGATAACATCAGGGTTGGGAAGCCTATTCAGACCAAAGGCTGTGTTGCCTTCTTGTCAAACTTCCAGAGGAGCACATAGGAGTGGGCAGGGCCAGAGGTGAAAGCAGGCAGAGCACCAAATGTGAATTCTAGCTTTGTATTGTGGGTTAGTTTCCATACACATTCACACAACCTTCTCTGTTCTCCAGCCAAACAAGCAAGAGGCATCAGCTAAGTTCAAGGGCACATTCCATCAAGGGAAAAACACTTGGGGTGTGAAGCAGGGTTAGTGAGAGTGTGACTTGGGAAGAGGAGTGTGGCTGAGGACCCCCACCCCGCATTTGGAGTAAATTCTAATTATTTTCACTTTAATAACAAAGACAAATGTCATTGCAAAATGATGGTTTTTGGTACATATCTCCCAGGGGGTCTTATGGAAACACTGAGGATGTTGGCATAAAGCAGACAGGGTCACTGATTTTCTTAACAGATGCAACAGGAAGCAGAGATAGATCATCCTAGTGAGCTGTTATTGGACGAGAAAACCTCTGTCAATTTCTAGTTCTTATCACTTATGTTTACTCATTATTAGTCTTTGTTCCAAATCTGTGTATACTGTAATTTGTGGTGGGTGGGTGTTTTGCAGAGTCTCTTTTATTTGTATAAAGGGTAAAGTGATGCCACACTAAGAATAGGCCTGGTATTGATTGTCCCTTGAATAAATCTTTTTGGTGGGTTAACTGTTCTGGAATGGCTATAAGCCTATATAGATACAGTGGTACCTCGGGTTACAGACACTTCAGGTTACAGATGCTTCAGGTTACAAACTCCGCTAACCCAGAAATAGTACCTCGAGTTAAGAACTTTCCTTCAGGATGAGAACAGAAATCGCGTGGCAGTGGCACGGCGGCAGCGGGAGGCCCCATTAGCTAAAGTGGTACCTCAGGTTAAGAACAGTTTCAGGTTAAGAACGGACCTCCAGAATGAATTAAGTTCTTAACCTGAGGTACCACTCTATAGACATACACACAAACATACACATATCCAAACTTAGGCCTTTCATTGTTGTGAAGTGATCCATCTGGCTGCAATATAAGCATGAACAGTTTAAAATTGTGTATATTGTGTAATATTTTGCAATTTTTCTTAATAAAAAAATCATTTGAAACTGTGCTCATTGTATATTTATAGATTTGGATTACATTTTAAAATGTTTCTTTATTGTAAACAGCTTCAAGATCTGCAGACATTAAGTGATCATGAGGTGAGGTGGACTAAATAAATAAATAAATAAATAAATAAATAAATGTTACTAATTCGTTAGATTTAATATCCATGTTAATGTAGCCAAGTACTCTTTTCTATTTGCTCTATATCTTTAGATGACCTGTTTCATACACTGTAGATGTTAAACAGCACAGGACATAAGAACTTAACTGGATGAGTCCAGGGGCCATGTAGACTAGCATCCTCTTCTCACGGACCAAGCAGATGCCTATGTGTAAACACATAAGCATAACAACAATAACAACAACTCTCCCCATTTGTGTCTTCCAGCAACACAACAGTGTTGGGAGACTGTAGCCATAGTGTCTAGTAGCCATTAATAACATTAGTAAGTAGTAGTATTAGTAGTAGTATTTTAAATTTGTATACTGCCCTTCAATCTTAGGCGCGTCAAGTTGGGCACAACATGGGGGGGGACAGGCATCCCACATACATGATGTCACATGTGTGATGTATCCTCCTGGTGTCTTTTTGAAGATCGCCAGAGTGCAAATCTCTACATAAATTTTAACTTCAGTGCATGCATACAAACGTTACATATTATGCATATTAAACTTTAACATTTACACCCCGCCCCTGCCCCACCTCTTGTTTTGGAGGGAGTTTTTATCCTCCCCCCACCTTCTAAGTTTTCCATACTTTGCCAATTATCCAGAGACCTCCCTTTTGTTCATTGTGGTGGGTGTGATTTGGTTACAAAACAATTGGCACAGCCCATCCCAAGTTCAGCACTTGAAGGAAACATATTCAAAGCAAGACTGAAAGTAGAGAATGTTTTGAGTTGTGCTAATTATCATTATATGCACTTTTTATAATAATCAGGCAGGAGTAACAGAAAATGATGGCCTTTATTTAAACCAGCTGGCATTCTCTTTCTCTCCCTCCTGCTTGGTCTCTGTACTGTTTGTGCTGAGCCACTTGCTGGTAGCTGCTTCCTTAATCTGTGCCTTCCTTCTTTCTTTCTTAACCCTCTTGCTTTGTGACACATTCAGGAAATACCATTTTTGAATATTCTCTTAAGTAAAACAAAGACAAAGACAAAACCATGCTAGTATAAACTGGCCAATGCATCATACTTCTAGCAGCAAGAATTCCATGTAAAAAATTATATATTTCAGAAATGTGATACACCCATCTGCTATAATAAGTGCAACAGCCCAACCTACCACAATTTTGATTGTGGAAGGCTGGTGTTCTGCTTCTCCTTCTTTTTTTCTTCCAAAAATTTTACACTATCGATATTCTCCAGGGCACCAACATTTCTCCATTCTCTTCAACAACCTCCCTGCTGCCTCTTTGATCTTATCATTCCTCAGACAGTAGATCAGTGGGTTGAGGACAGGTGTGACGGCAGCATAAAAGACTGTTGCTGCCTTTGTGACCTCTGAGTTGCTTTCTCCACCTGGAGCAGATAAGTATACCCCTGCCACAGAACCATAAAAAATCGTCACCACCATTAGGTGGAAGAATATGGTGGAGAAAGCCTTCTTACGACTTCCTTGGCTAGAGGTTTTCATCAGAGAGAGAATCACTGCACCATAGGACAGGATGACACACAATAAGTTACCCAAAATCACAACATTTACGAATATCTGATAGATGAAAGGAGCATTTCCTAGTGGAGGGCAGGCCAGAGACAGAAGTGGCCCAGGATCACACAACAAATGGTCAATGACGTTTGGTCCACAGAAGGACATCTTGGAGATCAAAGTCACTGGGACAATGTTCCACAGGAAGCCAAGGATCCAACAGGTAGCCATCAGGGCATAGCAGGCATTCTGGGACATAATTTGTGGGTAACGCAGTGGGTGGCATATGGCTAAATACCGATCCAAAGCCATGGCAGAGAGGAAGAAGTCCTCAGTGCAACCAAGAGAAAAAAAGATGTAGAACTGGAGGAAGCAAGCCTGGAAAGAGATCTTCCCATGAAGGGTTATTAGGTCAAAGAGCATGCGAGGTATAGTGGTGCTCACATAGCATATCTCCAGCCAGGAGAAGCTGCCCAGAAGGAGATACATGGGAAGTCGTGACAACTGGGAGTCTAGAACGACCAAGGTGATAATGGTCATGTTCTCAGCCAAAGTCAGCACATAAAAAGTGGTCAAAAAAATGAGGAGCAGCAAATGCTTCTTTGGCCCACCTCCAAATCCTAGCAAAATGAATTCTGTGACATCAGTCCCATTGGCCATCTCCATCTGCAATCACAAAACAGAAACACAGTCACATACCAAGAGCGAGTATCATCTCCCTGTCTGCCTGTAGACTCAGCAAGCTTATCATTTGTGGATGGTGTGTGCTAAGGGAATAAATCCTTAGGCTGAGAGGAAAACACTACTACAAACCAGGGTCTCCCCCTCTGCTTTCATTGAAAAGCAAAGACTAACCAGGCATGCTGCTTTTAAGGAGGGCAGCAGAATATTCTGCCTCCTTCATTTTAGATTACATATACTTATTCTTGAGATTGCATATCAGTTATGAGGCATAACAAGTAATTGTGTTGCATCCATTTAATTTATATTTATTTATTGAGGGGAAAATCATAGGCCACTTAATCAGAAGATTCTCTAAATTATGAACATAATAAAGTAGTCAATAGCACATAGATAAAGACTTAAAGACAGATATACAGGTAGGTAGCTAAATTATAGCTGAATTATACCTCTTAGGACCAAAATATGTAAAGTTTCAGAAGAATATAGGAAGCTGCCTTATACCAAGTTGGGCCATTGGTCCTTTTTCCTCAAAATGGTCCACACTGATGGGCAGCAGCTTCTGAGGTTTCCAGTGAGGTGCCCCAGAGATACTCTGTATGCAAAGCAGTTGGTCTACCATTGAACTATGGCCCTTCCCAAGTATTCTAAACTTACCTATGACCGCTGAAATGTGCATCACCATATCATTATCAGAATGGTATGTGAGAACATGGAATATCTAAATGGCATTTCCCAGATTATGTTGGACTCCCCACTCCCATCAGTTCCAGCCCAGATAACCAATGGTCCAGGTTCATGAGAGTTGTAGTCCATCATAATCTGAAGTGCATCCTGTTGACTACCTATGTTCTTATTTCTTTGAAACACCCTTGTAGTCCATAGGAGTGGACTTCCTTAAGCATCTGTTGTCATCAACATAGCCATTTCTTTTTATGTGTGTAGGAATCTAGTGCTAGTGTATTGTTTGTTTGTTTGTTTGTTTGTTTATGTATTATGTAATTTGTGTTCTTATTTTGTATTTTTTGTTGTTGTGAACCATCCCGATTTAGTAAGAAATCAGGGGTGGACAAGTTTTAGCACTCTGTATGCTGTTGGATAACAACTCTGAGGATTTCATCTGAGAGCCCTGTACTTGTCTCTCTCTCTCTCTCTCTCTCTCTCTCTCCCTCCCTCCCTCCCTCCCTCCCTCCCTCTGAGACATTATGATGATGATGATGTTGTCGATGTTGATGATGATGATGTTGTCGATGTTGTCGATGTTGTTGTTGTTGTTGCTGCTGCTGCTGTCATTGTTCTGTAAGCTTCTCTGGGATCTTTTTTAGATTATGAGTGTGGTAGAAATGGTATAAATACATAAGTAAGTAAGTAAGTAAGTAAGTAAAGATCTTTCTCTCCTACTTTCCTCTTTGTCTCAGATGATGCGCCATATTGATGTGTCAACATTTCCTTGCCCATAATCTTTCTGAATAGGGCTACCCATTGAAATACATCCCCTCTGGTCTCTTACCACAGTCTCCTTTGCCTTGTTAAAGGTATCAATTTATGTACCTCAGTAGCATGTAAGGAGTCAATCCCTCCAGCAGAAGGCTCACCACCCTGGCTGTGTCGGAGTTCACAGATTGTGAAAAGAAATATATAGTTGTTTCCTGTGTCTTTTAGAAGGAGATGGTAGACTTGTCTGTGGACTAACGCTTGAATGCTGCTGTTAAATATTCAGCAGCCCTTGGAGATGTGTCTCTAAGGAATGTTCTCATTATCCACTAAAACAAACTCTCTTTTGGGACGGAACATCTTCATTTGCTATAGTGAAACATGGGTAATTCCACACAGGCAATTATCTGTTATTTTGAGTTGAAGACACCCAACTGTTCAGGGTGGTAAAAACAAAAGGGGATTGTGAGGAGCTCCAAAAGAGTCTTTCCCCACTGCATAAATGTGCATTAAATTGAGGAGGGGCAGAAATGTTACTCAGGGTAAATAAGAGTAAATTGATTCACAATGGGACCAAAAATCCTAACTTCACATACACACTAATTAGGTGTGAACTGGCATGGAAAGAGATGTTGGCTTAATAGTAGACAGCTTGGTGAAATTGTGGAGCCATGTGTGGCAGCTGTGAATTAATTTCATGTTAGGGATCGTTGGAAAAGGGGTTGAAAATAAAACTGTCAATTTATTGCAGATTTGCAGTACCTAATCTTGAGCGGCGTAGACAGTCTGCTCATTTACGTAATATTCTTTTGAACCATCAAGCTTCGGGTTCCATAATTTAAAATGGAAGATGGTAGAGTTTGAGATTTTCTACAATCACTCCCTTAACAAAAAACAACAACAGCCATGAACTAATAATAATAATAATAATAATAATAATAATAATAATAATAATTTTATATTTATATCCTGCCCTCCCCAGCCAAAGCCGGGCTCAGGGCAGCTAACAACAATCAAATAATCCAACATTCTAAAAACATTTCATTATAAAAATTAATTAAAATCAAATTGATGGCAACCGTTAAGCAAAATTCTGTGCAGGCTGCCAGAGGAGGGAGTCAGGCTGCGCCCTGACCAAAGGCCTGGTGGAACAGCTCTGTCTTGCAGGGCCGGCGGAAAGATGTCAGGTCCCACAGGGCCCTAGTCTCTTGTGACAGAGCGTTCCACCAGATTTTAGCCACAGCCGAGAAAGCCCTGGCTCTAGTTGAGGCCAGCCTAACCTCTCTGTGGCCTGGGACCTTCAGGCATAACCAACCTTTTTGAAGTCAGATTTGATGGTATAGAAAGAATAGAAGGCAAAACTGCTACCTCTTGATGCACCCCTACTCCCAATAGCTAAACATTTCTCATTCTGCAGAGCAAGTAGATCATGCTCATTCACCAGATTGGAATCAATGGGGTTTACAAATTAAAGGATTTTTTAAATAAAAAAAAACCTAAAAAAAAACCCCTTACAGCTCCAGAAATTAACTTTATATTGGGTGACATACCCTGCAGCTGGCTATAGATTTACCAGGTCATAAACTTTCTAAAACAATCAAGTATATCACCTCAGGCACCATGCAACTGAAATAGTTTTGAATAACTTGAAAGATCCAAGCCTCTAGAAGGACATTGTTTTTCAAATATTCAAAATTGGCAGAAAAATCCAAACAGTGATTTAGACCTCCATTCCAATTAAAATATAACATGATGGTGGCAATTGAATATGATAATGAACAAGACAGTTGCGTCAATTCTTTATTTTTCTAAGCTGCTGCCTTTTGTTCAGTTCAGTCCTCGACACAATTAAAAGACATTTTGGGGAACATATGAAGTCCAGTAACCCAGCACTGGAGGCCAAGATCTCCACAGCAGCCATTCTGTATATTATCCTTATATGCTCAGATATGTTAGAACAGAGGAATTTAACAAAAATATATCACAGATTTATAAAGAATTATTCATCAAGTAAGCATACAGATTGCATTCCATTTACATTTTATTGAGGGAATAAAAATAGCTGCAAATATCCCATTGCTTTATCACAGCTGATTTAAGATGTATAAGGGCTACAGAATGTTAGATATGTCTATCATTTCTTCTTCTTAATTGCTCCCTGCTGTTCAGCTGAGGCCTCACCAGAATAATATAACACTTTGGGGAAAATATACAGCTTAGTAAACCAGCACTGGAGGCTAAGATGGAGAAGATCTCCACAGCCACCATATATTTTCCTCTTGTGCTCAGATAGGTGGGAACAAAGGATAGCCACACACTGCAAAATACCAGCATGCTGAAGGTGATGAACTTGGCTTCATTAAAACTGTCTGGTAACTTCCTAACTAGGAAAGCCACAGTGAAACTGACCATGGCCAGCATTCCCATGAAGCCCAAGACACAGTAGAACATGGTGACTGATCCTTCATTACATTGCAGTACAATTTCTTTAGTCCCTGAGTGTTTGTCTAAATCAGGGAGTGGGGGAGCAACTATCAGCCAGGCAGTACACATCATCATTTGAATGAGGAAACTGAAAAGAACAATGGAGATGGCCACATGTTTCCCCACCCATCTCCTCATTCTGGAGCCTGGCTTGGTAGCTACAGTGAAGCTGACAATGGCTAGCAAGCCCATAAAGCCCAAGACACTGTAGAACATGGTGACTGAGCCTTCATTACATTGCAGAACAATTTCTTTAGTCACAGAGTGCATATCAAAATCTGGGAATGGGGAAGACGTTGCCAGCCATACGCAACAAAGAACAGCTTGAATCAGGGAGCAGGAAAGAACAATGGAGGTGGCCTGCTGTTTCCCCACCCATTTCCTCATCCTGGAACCTGGTTTGGTGACCCTGAAAGCAAGGACCACAATGATTGTCTTGGCCAACACACAAGAAACTGCCACTGAAAAGATGGTGCCAAATGCTGTTTGTCGAAGGAGACATGTCACTTTCTAAGGTCGACCGATGAATAGCAAAGCACAAAGGAAGGCGAGAAAGAGGGAGGTGAGGAGAGTGTAGGAGAGGTTGCGGTTGTTGGCTTTGACTATGGGAGTGTCCCGGTGCCTAATGAAAATCCACAGCACCAAAGCTGTGGTGAAAGAAAGGGAAAGAGCAAGAACAGCCAAAGCGATCCCCAAAGGTTCTCCGTAAGACAAGAAAATTACGTCCTTCGGCATGCATGAATCCCGTTCCATGTTTGGGTAATGATCTTGTGGGCACTGAAGGCATTCATCCATGTCTGAAAACAAACAACAAACAGCATGATCAGGTTTCTATATGTTGCAGCAGAATATGTGTTGTTGTAGTAATATGAAATATCAGACTTACAAATGTCAAACTTTCATTGGCTAGAAATAGATTGATCACTAAGTAGATTAAATAATGTTTAAATAGATCCCTAAAAAGATTGTGTTGCACATTTATAGATGTGCAAACATCCACATATGGGTCCAATCACTTTTTTTAAATATACAGCAGAGTTTTCCAAACTGTGTGTTGTGACACTTTAGTGTGTCAGCTGCAGTGTGTAGGTGTGTCAAGTGAATGCTCCACACACTCCTCCTGGGGTTGGAAACGAAGCGGGCAGATCATGAGATATGTTGTGTCCCCATACATTTCATTATTAGAATTTATGTATGTGTCTCTATATCTTATAAGGGGTTAGTTTAATCTCCAGTTTGCTAGTAAAACTGAATTCCTGTGTCACGAAATGATGATGAATGTCTAAAGTGTGCCAACAATATGAAAAGCTTGAAAAGCTCTGATATAACAATATAAATTAATAATTCTTTCTTTTTTCTATTTTCCATGACTTCTCACCAGATCATTCTTTGGACATTGAATATGCTCAGTCCCTTTGTGTTTTTTCTTTAAAAGAAAAGAGTTTGTCAAAAAGAATTGTGTTCCAATTCTGCAATCATGCTTTTTTCCAAAATAAACATTATACCTCCTTCTTCTGAATGAGTGGTGTTTTTTCTTTCTCTCCTCCCTGTCTGGTGTACATAATGACCAGCTCTGAATGACTTGGGACTGCTATTGCTAAGTTTATCAGGCTGTATCCTCATATGAGGAACCATAAACTTTACTGAATTCTGAGGAATGTTCTCAATTTAAGGGAAATGAATGTCTGAAAACCTGAATGATAGTACATTTGATAGGCTGTGTACATGATGTCTCTTACCCATCTGGTTGGAAAACTTCCCTTGTGGACACAGAATGCAATCATAGCAGCAAAATGGCTCCCCTTCCTTCTTTGTTTTATGGTAACCCAAAGAAAGGGGCTGCACCTGTCCACAAATGAAAGAAGAGAAGGTTTTCTCTTTTGCAAGCTTGTATATCAACATTGGGAACTGCGAATAACTCTGGAAGTAATAGATATGGTACAAAATATGAATGGACCTCACCTGGTTAAAACTGCTGGGCCACACAAAGTCTTCTTCCCAAATCCTCAACACTTCTTCTTGGGGAGCCATGGAGTCTATATTTCCCACTTTCATTCTCTGAAAGGACTGATTTGGAAATGTGATTCAGTTTATAATATCAAATCCAGCCTCTAGCTCTCCATTTTGATTGAAGGAAACCTTTTCCCCAACAGTATTATTAAATACTATTCTCTTAACAAAGTGGTTAAGCTAAAGAAAGAGGGGATAAAGAAAAAAGTCAATGGATATGTCAAAGGCTGTGGATCATTCCCACTTTATTCCAAACTCTTGAAAAACTTTATGCCTGATAATCGTAAATATAGAGAGAAGATGTGCACATACCACCTTGAGGTAGTAATTAGTAAAGCAATCTTAACCCTGCAGGGCAGCAGCAGGATATGACAGGGAGGAATAGCCACCACTGCATCCACAGCCATATCACTCACACCTGCTGTGGTGGAAGGCAGGGACAACAATACTCTACACCATGCTCATCATCATGTCTTTTTGGAATTTACACAGATTTTCAATTATTTTTATAATCATTTGAATCTGGTGAGACCTTGGGCTTCAGCAAATTCATGAAGGAAGCAGGAAATCTATTGCTAGTATTCAATGCTGCTTTATACATTCTCAGGAAACAGAGACATCATCATCTGAAAACCAGGCCCTAGGGGAAAACAGTGGGAGAATACTATTGCTATCTGGTTGGCCGGTAAAGGAAGGCTCTGTACTGATCGAGCGGGATCCTTCCTTTGTTCTTGGTGTATTCGGGACATTACCTTCCATAATTCTTGATGCTGAAGCTTTACTCCTCCATCTACTATCATTCTGCCTTTGTATCTAGATGAATCTATGGCCTGTAATGCATGTGCTATTGCAAAGGCAGCTGTGTAGACACTGTAGCTGTGGCCAGTCATGCTCATTTCAAAAACAGATGCAGGAAGAGTCTCCAACTTCTCCTCTCCACTGCAGATTTCTTCATTCTGTAGGTCTACCATAGCTCTGGGGAACAGACACCAAAATGCCTGCTCCCAGAAAACCCTAACGAAGCCATTTTCCTTCTCTGAAGTGGGGTTTCTCATCAGAAGAAATTTCTGGAATCCTAAAACTTCACTGGAGTGAACAGCAAAGGATATAGCACCATGTAGGAAGTCTATGTCCCAATCTCTTTGAAGAGGAATGGAAGTGAACTCCATCTCAGCTGTCATTATCCAGACTTTACCATTTCTCTTTGTTGATATATGCTCATATGCTGAAGCCTTAGAAAATATCCTCAGGATGAGCATGGTTTCTATTTCACCATGAATGACTAATGCAATGACAGTGCTCTTCATAATGATTTCAGTCTTCTCAATTACATCTCCCACCATATCATTAATAGTACTGGAAAAAGACACTTTGAGAAGTCTTACTATGAAATCAAAGCAGATACCTTTCTGGGCAAACATGGGGATAATATTCTGTTCAAACCTCTGTCCATTGTCATTGTGCTGAGAAATTACCCCAATCCATGTCCACTTGAAATATAACAGTACGTAGAGAATTGTCTCATATTGAAGCTTCAAATTTGGGAACATTTGGAGATAGAAAGCAGCTTGGGTTTTCTTATCTATCACCACAGGAGAGCCATATATGATCTAATGGAAATTTAAAAAGTTGAGAAGTGAGGAGACCAGTAGTGGCCAGCAGGATAGGGCAAGTGTGCTCAGAGATTCCGTGATGTTCTGGAAAGGTGAGTAGGGGGGTGAAGCAGCAGTAAGATTTGTGCAGTGCAGCTACACTGATGAAGTCAATATGACACTCCCACCTGCCTCCCCACCTGAAACATTGCAATGACTCAAGTTCAGGGAGGTTAGGTGAGCACTCTGCTGATTGTTACTGGTTGTTACTTCAGCAGCCCACAGAGTGTGGACCTAGAGTTTAGCAAATACTTCAATATTTTCATTTTTTATATTATCACTTACCATCCAGCTAGTTAATATCTATTTTAATGTGTGCATGGCGGGTGAGTTCAGGTGGGAAGTGGAGCCAGGTCCCAATGAGAATTGAGAGTATCTTTGAATTGGAGTCTATGTCAGATGTAAAAACAGAAGTTGCAAATTTAAGCAGTGCCTTTTGCAAATGAGGGAAGAGTTTGCCCTGTGCTTTGTCCCTATCAGATGACAAAATTTCCCCCTATGCTCTCTTTGGGACATGGGTGGCACTGTGGTCTAAAGCACTGAGCCTAGGGCTGGCCGATCGGAAGGTCAGAGGTTCGAATCTCCGCAACTGGGTAAGCTCCTGTTGCTCAGTCCCAGGGCCTGCCAACCTAGCAGTTTGAAAGCAGGTCAAAGCAGCTTAGTCATGCTGGCCACATGACCTGGAAGAACTGTCTGCAGACAAATGTCAGCTCCCTCAGCCAGTAAAGCGAGATGAGCACCGCAACCCCAGAGTCGTTTGTGACTGGACTTAACTGTCAGGGGTCCTTTACCTTTTCTTTTTTAATGCTTTCTTTATGGAATTAGTTTTGCCATGATTTAAATCCTCTTCTATATTCTGAGCTCTTGAATGGTGCATATTAATGTACAACAAACTGTCTGAGGGAAAGAGTTTATTCTCCTTTGCTCTCCTCCTTAATTTAAATCTAGTACATCTAGCCTTTGGCTAAGCGGCTCTGACCCCTGTTTTTATAACTGATTTCATCCATTTAAATGGAATTGTTCATCTTCTTAAGGATTTATTTGTTCTTGCATACAAATGCATCAAACTTCATAACTATGAGTCTCCTATTCCTATAATCTTCCTATAATCTTATATGGAGAATTGAGGTAGGAACAATGTACACAAACTGGCCAAGAAGGGGCAGAAGCCTGAACACAGAGAGATCACTTCTGCAACAGTGATGGTGGAAGCAGTTAATGACAAAGAACAAAGTCCCCACGCCTCTTTATTTACAGAGTGGGAGAAAGCCTTTAATGCTGTTAAAAATCATCTACAAAAATAAGTCAGAAAACACACACAAAAAATAGAAATAACTCCAAATGAAGCTACAGAACTGAGTGTGGGGGAAAATCTAATCTTTCTAAAATGTAAGAGGAGAATTTAAATTTAGAAAAAGGAACACGTCAGGGCTGCCCTATCTCTCCATTATTATTTATTTCGGTCCTGGAGGTGCTGCTGAACATGATCAGAAGGGACCGGTCCATTAAAGGAATACAGGTCGGAGCTAAACAATATAAATTGAAAGCCTTTGCAGATGATTTAGTTTTGACTGTACAGGAGCCGGAATCTAGTATGAAAAGAGCTTTGGAATTGATCAAAGAATTTGGTCATGTGGCAGGATTTAGATTAAATAAGTCAAAAACTAAAGTATTAGAGAAGAATTTAACACCAATAGAGAAGGACAGGTTTCAGAATGAAACAGGTTTAACTGTTGTTAAGAAAGTGAAATACCTAGGGATTAATATGACTGCAAAAAATTTGAACTTATTTAAAGATAATTATGAAAAATGTTGGTCAGAAGTAAAAAAGGATTTAGAAATTTGGTCTAATTTGAAGCTTTCCTTGTTGGGTCGAATTGCAGCTATAAAGATGAATGTTTTGCCAAAAATGTTATTTTTGTTTCAATCTTTGCAAATTTTGGACAAGATGGATTGTTTCAAGAAGTGGCAGAGAGATATTTCTAAATTTGTCTGGCAGGGCAAGAAACCCAGAATTAAGTTTAAAATTTTAACTGATGTAAAAGAAAGAGGTGGATTTGCCCTGCCAGACCTTAAATTGTACTATGAATCAGCAGCATTTTGCTGGTTAAAAGACTGGCTGCTTCTTGAGAACACGGACATTCTGGATTTAGAAGGTTTTAATAATGTTTTTGGGTGGCATGCATATCTGTGGTACGACAAGGTTAAAGCACATAAGGCATTTAAAAACCATATTGTCAGGAAAGCTTTGTTTAATGTCTGGACAAGATATAAAGATCTGCTGGAAAGTAAAACCCCAAGGTGGTTGTCACCTATGGAAGCTAAGTCTTAGAAAAAACTTAATATGGAGGCCAAATGGCCAAAATATTGGGAAATTTTGGAGCAAGAAGGTGATAGACTGAAACTGCAGAGTTTTGAGAAATTAAAAGACAAAGTGCGAGATTGGCTTCATTATTATCAAATAAGAGAGGCCTACAATTTGGACAAGAAAATTGGTTTCCAGGTGGAAAAATCAAAATTGGAAACAGAACTGTTAGAACCAAAAACTAAGATTTTGTCAAAGATGTATAACTTGCTGTTAAAATGGAACACTCAGGATGAAACGGTTAAATCAGCGATGATTAAATGGGCGCAGGACATAGGTCATAACATTATGTTTGCTGACTGGGAGCAGTTGTGGACCACCGGTATGAAATTCACGGCATGTAATGCCTTAAGAGAGAATATTATGAAAATGATTTACAGGTGGTACATGACCCCAGTTAAGCTTGCAAAAATTTATCACCTGCCTGACAATAAGTGCTGGAAATGTAAAGAAGCTGAGGGAACATTCTTTCACCTTTGGTGGACATGCCCAAAGGTTAAGGCTTACTGGGAAATGATATATAATGAACTGAAGAAGGTATTTAAATTTACCTTTCCTAAGAAACCAGAGGCCTTCCTTTTGGGCATAGTTGGCCAACGGGTGCCAAAGAAAGACAGAACATTTTTTATGTATGCAACAACAGCAGCAAGAATACTTCTCGCCAAGTATTGGAAGACACAAGATTTACCCACCGTGGAAGAGTGGCAGATGCAAGTGATTGACTACATGGAGATGGCTGAAATGACTGGCAGAATTCGGGACCAGGGAGAAGAACTGATGGAACAGGACTGGAAAAAGTTTAAGGACTATTTACAAAAACATTGCAAAATGTCTGAGTGTTAACATGATGTGGGAAGTGAAGGTAACAGGGCATGTGGGATTTGGTTAAATGTGAATGAAAAGAAGAATTTTTTAAAAAAGGAGAAGGGGTTATGAACAGAATAAAATTATGTCTTTATAAGATGAGGAATGGGCTAAGACAACGAAAACTTGGGACATAATAATTAGAAAAATATAATTGTAAGTATGGTTTGAATAAGGGTTTGAACTTGCTGAATTAGATTGGAATAAAGAGGAACACAAAAAAGGGAGATGTGAGGAGGTCAGGACAGAGGGATATGGAATTCTATAAATTTAAAAGGTGGATTTTTCTTTTTTCTATTTTTCTTTTTTGCTATATATTTTTGTTTTCTGTTTTTTCTGTGGGCTTTATTTAATGGAATGATCTATGTGAAATGTTGAACTTTTTGATTTGTAAAACCTTAATAAACATTTATTTAAAAAAAAGAGGAGAATTTAAATTTAATATTCTGAGACACTACAGAAGATACAGCAGGAATTAATTTTTTTAAAAAAATAAATCTTACTAACATGATGGGCAAGAAAAATGCCAGAAGTCCTCATAACAGTCAGACATAGAGATTGTTCATTGCAAGCAAAAAATGCAGTATTTCCCCATCATATTTGTCAGGGAACTGACATCAGAGATCAACGGAGAGGGAAGACGCTCCGAGGATGCAGGGGAGGGAACCAGCAAGGAGAGAGGGAGAGCTTCCGCTGGGGAAGGAAACCAAGGTGACACCAGGAAGAAAGGGGAGGCTGAGAGTACTTCGGAGGGAAGGCTCCGAGACTCTTCCAGTGAGATCAGTGGGGAGAGCGCAGGACCTCCGCTTGGCACGCCTACTCTGCGCAGAAGACTTCCGCGCAGAGAAGCTAGGCGGAGACTGGCTGTCAAGGAATTTTTATGTTGGAAGAAGTTAAGGAAACGCCCACTGACGGATTCTGGCAGTGATTAAGACAGTCGTGTTGCAAGGCGCTGTCAAACCAGGGAAAGTTGGAGCTATATAACCTGCTTGGAGCAGTTTGGAGTTTTACGCATGAGCAACACCATTTCCCATTACAATATTATTATTTGCTGTGAGAAATTTCTCATTAAGGACAAATTCATGAAAACAGTGGCCAATAGGTAATCAAACAGGGATGCTGCTGCAAGAGAGAGAGAGAGAGGCAGGCCCTGAACTTTGCTACAGAGAAATTACAGACACCTCAAATACATTATTATTGGGGCAAATATTATTGGGGTTTCCCATGGCATCTCTGTGTAGGGGGAGGAGGAGGAGGAGGAGGAAGAAGAAGAAGAAGAAGAAGAAGAAGAAGAAGAAGCAGCAGCAGCAGCAGCAGCAGCAGCAGCAGCAACAAAAACTTGTGAAGTCACTCAGTGTTGTATGTTGGAAGTCACCCTCTTCTAAGAAATGTAAACCTCACATCTGGAAAGTGAGAGAAGAGCCCAGAAACATCGGTCCATTGCATTAAAATTCTTTTTCCTTATATCTCATCAATCTAAATATTAGCTTTCTTAAATTCCAAAACCAAAAAAGTAAATGCTCTTCCTCACTGCTCTTATTCAATTAGCAACTTTTGGTTGATAGGTTAGTTATAATAAAAAGTTATTTATATAATACAGTTAATTCCTCATGCAATCCATAGAAATAATATGATTTACTTCCAATATGCAGAGGAAGTGTAGTTCATAATTTTTCATATATTATTCACTTTCTCCTCTTCAAGTTAGTGTTATACCTTTGCTGGCTAAAACACAATTTAATTGTCGTGTTGCAGGATTCCAGGACTCTGCTTAAGGTCCTTTGCATATTGTTCATTGTTAATGTTCTCTTTTATTTTTTGCATGCTTGGAACCCTGACTGGGCACAACTTTACTGAAAGCAATATATCTGCTGATCATCTGGATAATCCTTTTTTACTATATGTTGGGATTTGCATGAAAGATCTCATTTTCAGTTATATATTTTATATGTCTGAGTTTTTCCAAGGTAATATCTTGAAATGTTAAAGGTTTTGGCAATCAAATTGAATACATCTTAACTGTGGGAGCTTATGTACAGTGATACCTCGGGTTACATATGCTTCAGGTTACATACACTGCAGGTTCAGACTCCGCTAACCCAGAAATAGTACCTCGGGTTAAGAACTTTGCTTCAGGATGAGATTAGCTAAAGTGGTGCTTCAGGTTAAGAACAGTTTCAGGTTAAGATCAGACCTCCAGAATGAATTAAGTTCCTAACCCGAGGTACCACTGTACAAGCATACAGCATCTCGAATTAGATACTGAATGCCAATTGCTGGGTATGGCAAATGTGGACAGTGATGTTACACTCATGTCCTGCTTGTGGACTTCCTCCAGGTATTTTGTTGGCCTCTTTGAAAAAAGAATTCAGGGCTAGGTAGGTTCCTGGCCTGATTCAGTAGGACTTTTCATATAGTCGTACTTCTGGACGCCTCACTTGCAAATACAACTGTTAAAAGGAAAACCTTTACAAGTAAACAGATGAGCAAATGGTTTGTTTATCTTTCCTACTGTCTGCATACCTGAGGAATTTTATAGATGCACAGGGTATCTGCCATGTAGAGACAGACTTCAGAGACAGGTCCCCCAATGACTGCTCCTGGATTGTTCTGACTATCACATTTGTAGTTGGGGGTGAATCTGTCCAGTGTAGAGAAAAGTTCCAATGATGCTTGATAGGTCCATCTTGTGTCAAAGTAGCTATTATAGATATGAAACCCCAAGGTGACGTTAGGTAAAATCTGGGGATTTTCATTGATCTCTTTTAAAGCAAATATCAAGGCCAGGCTATGCTGATAGATCTGGGTCATCATCCTGTAATTAGAGTTACTTGCACTGTGAGAGTGGATTTTTTTCAGAATGTGACATATGCTTCTCTTCAGTTAAATACATTATTACTGAATACATTATAGTATAATGGTTCTGATCTAGATAAGCATTATGAAATATTGTCACATGCATCTGTACTTTTATATTTTGTTTTCACCTGCACAATGCTGATACAGTATTCTGGGTCTGGATCTTTGAAATTTCCAGGTGTTGGAGGACTTTAATTACATAAACTGAAAAAAGTAACACAATTTTCTTGATTTCAATTGCTTTAGTTGACTATGACCCGTAGAGTTGCTGTTCAAAATGGGATCAGATAGAAATCAAATGAAATGAAATACAACTTAGGAAACCAAGAAGCTGACATATTGTCTACATTGGCTGTCTGTGGATCTCTGACATTTCTATTAAAGAAACTTTCCCTGCCCTATCTCAAGATGCCAGGCATTGAAAAAGTGACCTCCTGTGTACCATGATGCTCTACCTTTGAATGACAGCAATTTCCACTTATCAATACTTTCTCATAAAATATGACCATATTAAAGTAACAATCCAGAGAAAGCAGTAAACATAGTTGCTCAAAAATAAAAAGGACCAAAATTTAAAAATGAATCCTCAACCCCAGTCACAGCTCTCTCACAGTTCCTTCACTACAACCTGGAAATTCTTAAATACTTAGCGCTCCTAAGCAGAAAACAGTAGGGTCATCAAAATGCTGAAGGGTAATGTGGCATAGTTAGGACATTATAAAGGAACTTTTTTAAAAAGAAAAACAGCAAAGCCTTACACAGTGCCTTCAAAGATGTCATTAGAAGGCAGTTCTCTGAAATTGATTGGAATCGAAAATCTATATATCTGACAATGCTGGCAATGATGAAGTCTCCTTGTTGATAAAACTTGTGAAGAATAGGAAGAGAGTTGCTGACACTGCATTTGATGTCAGGTGTCTTATATGCCACCAGAGGCAAAAAGAACAGGACTGCCAGTGGCAGTAGCTTCTGTGAAAGAATTCCTTCTCTACACCCATTCTGTTGCCTCCACATTATACCTAACTGGGTTCTGTGCTGAGTCCCACAGCCTGATTTGAATGGCCCCATACAGGATGATGTGTGGCTCAGACTATGCCTTCTAAAATGTCCATGATCTGATTTACAAAGCCCTCAGACCAAACTGGATGGGGGATAGTTATTGAATCCTTGTATCTTGTAGTTTTCGTCTTGGTTACTACAGCTGCCTTGAGACCGGAAGAAGTAGTAGCATGTAATCACAATTAATTAGATAATTATAAGTGAGATAATCACCTATTCAGAATTACAAGATTAAGATTAAGGCTTTCTGGGAGATGATCTATAATGAAATGAAAAAGGTATTTAAAGATACCTTTCTGAAGAAGCCAGAGGCCTTTCTCCTGGGCATAGTCGGCCAATTGGTGCCAAAGAAGGATAGAACGTTTTTTATGTATGCAACAACAGCAGCAAGAATACTTATTGCAAAGTATTGGAAGACACAAGATCTACCCACCCTGGAAGAGTGGCAGATGAAAGTGATGGACTTTATGGAATTGGCGGAAATGACTGGCAGAATCCGAGACCTGGGAGAAGAGTTGGTGGAAGAAGAATGGAAGAAATTTAAAGATTATTTGCAGAAACACTGTAAAATTAATGAATGTGAAAATGATGCTGAATTGGAAATAAGTGGTATTAGCAACAAAGTTAATAAGAATATGCAAAAATGAATTGATAATGGATGAAAATACAGAGTTATAAAATGTTAAGATATAGAGCTAAGATAAATGAAAGAGGGTAAGGATTTGCTGATTTGATTATTCAAATGGGAATACAAGAAGGGGAGGTGTGAGGAGATCAAAGAAACAAGCAAATGAGTTTTAAGTTATGAAAAATGGAATTGTTTTTAATTTTTCTTATTTTTTTCTGTGCTTTTATCTTTATTTTTCTTTTTTCCTTTATTATATGTTTTTGTAAAACTTTAATAAATATTTCTTTAAAAAAAACAGAATTACAATTTCTGTGAGACATTGCAGACATTTTGTCTCCCCGGATAGCAAGAGATATTGAGGCATCTACTGATTCACATAAAAAAGGCCTTCTGTATAATGAGATATTCATAAGAAAAGAGTACCACAGAAAAAGTTTGCATTTGTCTTAAAAGTGGACATGTTATTCATTCATATATATATATATATATATATATATATATATATATATATATATAAAATTGCGTGGTTAAGTTCTCTTGGGTGGCAAGAGATACCAAGGTTCCTGCTGACTAACATCAAGAATGAAGGGTTTCTGTATAATAAGATATTCAGAAAAGAGCATCACAAGAGAAGTCTGCATTTGACAGACATTTTATGCATTCATGTCTGTTCATTCATTTATATTATTGTCTTTTTAGCTGTTTTCAGAAAGAACAGGCAACAGGTGTGCATCATAGATCAGAACAGAGGAAGAAAATCTGAAAGCCCTGCTTTGATTTGCTATGGAACAGACACGTAATATTTTACATGTTGTTGTTGTTGTTAACGTTAAGTTACTGATTCTCATGGCTTTACTGGGTTCACAGAAGGACAACTTGGATATCAAAGACACTGGGATAAGAAATCAACAAAATCCAACAATCCAACAAGCAGCCACCAAGTCATAGCAGGCAACTAGGGACATTTTTGGGGTGGGGGCCCTTCCACATAGTTGGTACATATAAGTACATGTGGTGGGACTGCTCAAAGAAGGCTGAATGTATTCACTGAGAGCTCTTTGACAACCAAACAATTACCCAATAATTTCACCTGGCACTTTTGTATCTATATGCGGTAACAGAATGAGATTTGAAAAATAAAGAACATACTTATCATCTCTTAACAGCAGTCCGGGGCTCTATTGCCAAATCCTGGAAGACCTTTAATCTTAATCATTTGGATTGTTGGTATTCAAGGATTTGTCAAGTTGCCCTTCTTGAACTAAAAGTATCTAAAAGGCAGAGTTTGACTTAATTTGTGTGTGTGTGTGTGGCATGATTATATTTTTATACAAATACTGAGGCACATGGTCACTCAGTGCCATTAGTATATGCAAATGGCTGGTTCATTTAAGGCAATATAGAACATTTAGTCTTAAAAATAATAGAATTCACAGCTGGAGAAATCTTTATTATTTGAAAAGGAAATCTTTGTATGAATTAATTCTTTATCATCCCCTTGAAGCAATGTTGTATCTTTGTACTTTTGTCCTTCCAGCCTGTGATGCATGATGGTTTAAATATTGGATTATTTGTTTATTTTTGTTTTTTTGCTATGTTGCACTTTTTAAGTAACTAATCAATACAATTTTTGAAAAACAAAAAATAGAATATGAGTTTTATCTCTTTGGGTGACTGGTTGGGTCTTCCACTTCATTTTCTTCTTTCAACATCTTCACACCACCAGTGTTCTCCAGTTCACCACCATTTTTTCATTCTCTCGAACAACTTCCTTGCTGCCTCTTTCATCTGATCATTCCTCAGGCAGTAGACCAGGGGATTAAGGAAAGGTGTAATGGCAGTGTAGAAGAGTGCTGCTGCCTTTCTGACTTGGCTTTCTGAGTGGCTTTCTCCACCTAGATCAGCTAAGTATACCCCTGCTACAGAACCATAGAAAATAGTCACCACTACTAGGTGAAATGATACTGTGGAGAAAGCCTTCCTACAACTGCCTTGGTTAGCAGTTTTCATCAGAGTGAAAATCACAATGCTATAGGACAGCACGATGCAGGATAAGTTGATGAAAACCACCGTTTTCACAAAAATCTGATGGATGAAAGGAACATTTCCTAGTGGCGGGCAGGCCAGAGACAGAAGTGGCCCAGGATCACACAACAAATGGTCAATGACATTTGGTCCACAGAAGGACAACTTGGAGATCAAACTCACTGGTATAATAAACCACAGAAAGCCAACAATCCAACAAGCAGCCACAAGGGTATTGCAGGCACTTTGGGACATAATTTGTGGGTAACGTAGTGGGTAGCATATTGCCAAGTACCGATCGAAAGCCATAGTTGAGAGAAAGAAACCTTCCATTCCACCAAGAGAGAAAAAGATGTAGAACTGGAGAAAACAAGCCTGGAAGGAAATTTTCCCATGACGGGTCACCAGATCAAAGAGCATGCGGGGTACAGTGGTGGATACGTAGCACATCTCCAGCCAGGAGAAGTTGCTCAGAAAGAAATACATGGGAATTCGTGACAAGTGGGTGTCTAGAACCACCAGTGTGATAATGATTATGTTCTCAGCCAAGGTGACCACATAAAGAACAGTCAAAAAAAGGAGCAACGACAAATGTTTCTTTTGCCCTCCTGCAAATCCCAGCAAAATGAATTCTGTGACATCAGTTCCATTGGCCAACTCCATCTGGAATTACAGAACAAAAGCACGTTTGCATTTCAAGAGCAGGTATCATTTGCCTTTTTGACTATAGGCTAAGCAGGTTTGCCCTTTAAGGGAGCGGTGTTAACGGAATAATTCATTTTCCTCCCCCAATGTGTGTTTTGGATCCTAGTGTTGGATTCAGACTTACAGTAAGTCAGGTTTATGCATGCAGAGTTGTGTTCATAGGAAACGTCTTCAATTCACTGGTTATACTCTAAACAGAACAGAACCTATATATTATTACTCTTCAGAAACAGCCCCTTTCTGGATTCTTTATTACACAATAGTTATGTGCTTTAAATATGCATTGGATGTGTTTTAAAAGTGTGGTCTGCACCTTTTCTAAATGTGCTTAGGAGTCCAACTATGCATGTTCCTCTGCATTAAGTGGTGCTTACTTTGGAGCTGCAACGCTCTTAGTGAGACCTACTGAGCTAAAGGGCTCATCCACACTTCTGCTGGTCCTGTGCCTAGAAAGCACAGGTCTGAGTGGTTTTGTGCTTGTCTCGTGCTTTTGGGGCATGAGTCCTAGCAGTTTTGCCTTTGCCCAGGTTCTTTCCCTTGGAAAACCCACTCTTTAGCACTAAATCAGAGCAAACATCAATCCATAGAAATCCTGATTGACATTTGATCCCATTCAGTGGTAAACTGCTGGTTTTCCTGGGGGGAAATGGTAGACCAAGCAGAAGTGTGCATGAGTCCTAGATAGGGCTTCCTTCTGAGTAGACCTTTCTAAGACTCCAACCTATTGGATTGGGTGCAGTTGGAGGAAAAAAATGAGTGGTAACCACTCTACACTCATTGTTTTGTTTTATTTCAGATTCCCGCTCTGCAAAAAAGCAAACCTTCAGTGATTGCTCCTGGTTGCTTTTGTAGATGTCAGAAAACTGCTTTTTTTCTCTCTCTCCTGCCCCTCCACTTGCCTCTAAACCCCTTTTTGCCCCAACTGCTGCAACACTTTCTCCCCACCAGCTTTACCATGTGAAAAGCTCATCCATACAGTCATTTAATGTGAAAAGAAGAGGAGGAGGAGGAGTTTGGATTTGATATCCCGCTTTATCACTACCCTAAGGAGTCTCAAAGTGACTAACAATCTCATTTCCCTTCCTCCCCCACAACAAACACCCTGTGAGGTGCGTGAGGCTGAGAGACTTCAGAGACGTGTAACTAGTCCAAGATCACCCAGCAGCTGCATGTGGAGGAGCAGGGAATCGAGCCCAGTTCACCAGATTACGAGTCCACTGCTCTTAACCACTACACCACACTGGCTCTCAATAGTACTCTTCCTGTACTTCCATTAATTTTCCATAGTCCATGTCACTCTATTCCAAATTGGTGCTTTCCCACACGCTTCCCCTCCCTCAAACCAGATTTTCTTATACCAGAATACTCCAAACATAAGAAGGTATGAGAAAATCTGGATTAAGGGAGGGGAAGGGTTTGGGAAGGCAGCAATGTAGATGAGGACATCATATGGACAATGGAGAATTAATGGACATTCTTACTATCCATATTAAACAGTATGGATGAGCCAAGAGACATTCCTGTTTCTCCATCATATGATATGAAAACAACTACAAAGCTTTCTAAACCAGAAGGAAGAAGCAGCAAATTCATGAAATATGAACAACTGTGAACTGGTATCAGAGGAAGATCCCTGGAACAGCGAGTGAAGATGTTTATTATAGCAAATCGGATTCTTACCTTCATGCGACCCCCGCCCACCAATTCTGACACTGCACCCATGCAGACCCACCTCTCTTTCATTCTTACCTCAGTCTCCTTTGACTGATTCTTTGCCTCCATCGCATTCAAAACATTGAACCATCACCCTGAAGACATCTCATAAATGTTGTGTTTGTGTGCTCACTGTCCTATGTGTCTTATAGTGGAACATGGAGGGAAGATAAAGTGGGCCTGTTCACATATCACAGCTTTGATGCATCTGACACATATCTAATTAGTTCATGGGAATGAGTACCTCAATAACAATGTCATTAGTATCCGCTGAAACACTGATTGCCTCCCTCTGGCATACTGAAGCACTGGGGAACCTCTGCACATAATTGCTGTTTTTCTGGGCTCAGCCTCCTAAGCATGGACGTGTTGAAGCAAACCAAATGGATACAGTGTGTTATGGGAGAGGTTCCATGGTCATCTGGAATTGTGACAGAAGGGGTATTCTGATCCCAATCACGTCCCATAGAAAGAAATTGTCACAAGGGACTGAGGGAAAGAGCCTCCCTTTCTGGAGTCTCATGTGGATATAGAACCCTTGGTTCAACATCTTTGCTTTCCTTTTTGGGCTGCTGGTGGTAGGGATAAATAAGCAATGGTTTTAGAAAGAGGGACAACACAGTGGTAGGAAGGCTAGTCTTTATCTTTTCTTTCCCCCCTCCCCTTTGAAACATCTACATGTAAGAATGAACAAATCTACTGGGTCAATGATTTCATTCATATATATATATATATATATATATATATATATATATATATATATATATCTGTTTTACAATTTCAAATAAACATTTTACAGACTTCCAAATGACTTCCCTTCTTCTCTTTCCATGGTTCATTTTACATATCTTACATCCCTGCACATTTTATTATAACCATTCAAATCAGTTTTCCACTACAGTGGTACCTCGGGTTACATACGCTTAAAGTTACATACGCTTCAGGTTACAGACTCTGCTAACGCAGAAATATTACCTCGGGTTAAGAACTTTGCTTCAGGATGAGAACAGAAATCATGCAGTGACGGCGCAGTGGCAGCAGGAGGCCCCATTAGCTAAAGTGGTGCTTCAGTTTAAGAACAGTTTCAGGTTAAGAACAGACCTCCAGAACGAATTAAGTTCTTAACCCAAGGTACCACTGTATTATATCCCTCAAGAATTATTTAGATATTATAAAGATTGAATTTCATGCTTCCAGCATTTTCAGCTATACACACTTATTTTCCATATACTCAATAAACTTTTTCCAATCTTCCTTAAACATATATTCTTCTTGCGCTTTTATTCCATATGTTAAGTCTGCCAGTTGTGCATATTCTGTCAACTTAGTTTGCCAATCCTCTTTAGTTGAAACACCACTCACTTTCCATTTTTGGGGCTAACAAGACATGAGCTGCAGATGTTGAATACATCAATAATATTCCTGATAACTAGGAATTTCAGTCTGGGTTATCCCCACCAGAAAGGACTCTGGGTTTAGGGGGAAGGTAATATTAAACATTTTTTTTAGTTCATTATAAATCATTTCCCAATATTCTTTTACCTTTTTACATGCCCACCACATGTGAAATAATGTTCCCTCCACACCTTGACACTTCCAACACTTATTAGATTCTGTCTTGTAAATCTTAGCCAACCTGCCTCGAGTTAAATAACATCTATGAATCATTTTCAAATAGTTCTCTTTCAAAGAATAACATGCTGTAATTTTCAAGTCACTTTTCCAAAGTTTCTCCCAGAGGTTAAGATCTATATTGTGTCCTTTATCTATTGCCCAGTGCGTCATTGAAGCTTTAACAAGCTAATTTTTGTTTCCCATTTTAATAAAAGATTGTGTATTTTAGACAAAAGTTTATCTTTGTTTTATAAAAGTTCTGTTTTGAATTTTGAATTGTGAGCTATGGTCCAAAAACAGTTCTTTCTGTCTAATTTAAACATATCATGTAACTGATGATATTGCAACCAGTCTGCAACTTGACTACTTAGGTTTTTAATTGGTTTCAGATTGGGTTACACCCCACCCACCCTCATCCCGGTAAAATCCAGCAATTCCCTGTAAGTCACTTATTGTCTATCCATATTAACTCTTTAATTGTAATTGCCTTGATAGGAGAAAGCCATAAAGGTGATTTTCTTTCCAGCAGTTTTTATATTTCTCCCAAACTCTATACAGATTCTTCCTAAGAATGTGGTTCATAAAACTCTTATAGGGGCTGGTAGTTTTGCTTTTAATCTGCTGCGTTTTCTAAATGTTGTTGACTGCCTTGAAGAGTCGAGTAAAAAATGGGATATAAAATAAAAAGCTATGGAAGCCTCTTCCCCTACCACCACTGAACTCTAAACATATTCAGTAAACATATTCTTTGATTTTTTTTTCCAGACATGGATGATTGTTTTCAATATCCAGAAGATCAGTACCCAAACATTGGCCAGGATATATGTCTTCCAAAAGATATTAGCTTCCTGTCTTATGATGAACCTCTGGGAATCAGTTTGGTCACTTTTGCTCTTTTATTGACTTTCATTACAGCTTTGATGCTTAGGATCTTCATCAAGCACAAAGAAACTCCCATAGTCAAAGCCAACAATCGGACCCTCACCTATGTTCTCCTCATAGCCCTCATTCTCTCCTTTCTTTGCCCTTTCCTATTCCTTGGCCAGCCCACAAAAATAACCTGCCTACTTCGACAAACTGCTTTTGGAGTGATCTTCTCAGTAGCAGTATCTTGCATCTTAGCAAAAACAACTATAGTGGTTCTAGCTTTCATGGCTACCAAGCCAGGCTCCAGAATGAGGAGATGGGTGGGGAAACATCTGGCCATCTCCATTGTTCTTTTCAGTTTCCTCATTCAAATGATGATGTGTAGTGCCTGGCTGATAGTTGCTCCCCCACTCCCTGATTTAGACAAGCACTCAGGGACTAAAGAAATTACTGTATTTTTTGCTCTATAAGACTCACTTTTTCCCTCCTAAAAAGTAAGGGGAAATGTGCTTCTTATGGAGTGAATGCAGGCTGCGCAGCTATCCCAGAAGCCAGAACAGCAAGAGGGGTTGCTGCTTTCGCTGCACAGTGATCCCTCTTGCTGTTCTGGCTTCTGGGATTCAGAATATTTTTTTTCTTGTTTTCCTCCTCCAAAAACTAGGTGAGTCTTATGGTCTGGTGCGCCTTATAGAGCGAAAAATATGGTATACTGGAATGTAACGAAGGATCAGTCACCATGTTCTACTGTGTCCTAGGCTTCATGGGAATGCTGGCCCTTGTCAGTTTCACTGTGGCTTTCCTAGCTAGGAAGTTACCAGTTTTAATGAAGCCAAGTTCATCACCTTCAGCAAGTTGGTGTTTTGCAGTGTGTGGCTGTCCTTTGTTCCAACCTACCTGAGTACCAAGGGAAAGTACATGATGGCTGTGGAGATCTTTTCTATATTGGCCTCTAGTTTTGGGTTACTGGGCTGCATCTTCTTCCCCAAATGTTACTATATCATTTTGGTGAGGCCAGAGTTAAACAGCAGAGGACAGCTTATTATAAGAAAGCATTAAAGAATGAACAAGTCTATTTGACAAAACTGTTCCCCAAAGCCAATACAGCAGCCCATGTAGCTGGTCTCACTGGACTTTCCCCTGACAAAGTACTGTGATACCATCAAGGAACACAGACAGCTATGTGGGCTTGAAACATAGCAGAGCCACTCTTCCAAGTTCATTCTTCTCTGAATTTGATGTTCTTTCCCCCTCATACTAAAGTTTAAAAAGGAACACTTTTGTACAAATATTTTAAATTTTGAATTAAAAGCTAAAGGTTGCATTTCAGAGTACTAAAGATATTGTTGTAAAATTCACCATATTTTACAAGTGATTTTAAAAATCATGGAAGCTTAGTCCCAAGTAACTACTATGTGTAGGGTTGCAGTCATGCCACATGGCTGGTGTGAATCCAGGTCTGCTCATCCTGACTACACCATACTACATTTTGGGATCTCCATTGGTTACAAGGTCTTCTATTATGAACTTCTAACTTCTAACTTCACCAATACACCACTGGCCCCTTATTATCTAATGAAAGGAAATTAAAAATAACAGTCCTGAAAATGTGGCAAAGACATTTCCTTCAGCAATTCCACAGGGAATCCCTAAAACTGAATACATACATTCCTCCTTGGTTATTAAAAGGCTATAATTAAATCTGCTGCTCCTCAAAGATCCCTCTGGATTTTCTTTGGCAACTGGCAACATAACACAAGGGATGCTGCAACTTAACCAGAATTACTTAAAAAGAGTCTGGGATACTCCCAGATTGCATCCTCTCAGGAAACTTAACTACCATTCAAATGAGACACTTTTTATCTTGGAGAAGCTGATTATACTATTGCCAGAGAAATCATGGTTTCTGCATAGAACAAACAGTTGCCCTTGTATGAATGGTGGTTTTAGTGGTCTTGCTGCTGAAACTGATTTCTTACAATGCATGTCAGGCTCGCATAGTAAAATGCAGGCTCCAAAGTCCACACCGTCCACTTCAAATGTATCATCAGCCAGGAGAGTTCCTCATTGGTGGCATTGTTTTCCATGGTGGCTTCATCTCCTCTCCAGCAACATTCACTGAGGAACCCCCACCAGCGCTGCCTGAAGAGCTTGTGTAAGAACTAAGCCACTCATTCATTACAGCAGAGGAATGATCAAACCTAGAGTTGCAGCCTCAGCATAATGGCTGAGGCTGCAAACTTCTACCCATTGACCTAGGGATAAGCACTTTTTATTTCAGTGGGACATATGCTGATGTAAAAATACATAGGAATGTCTTCTGAATTAAGAGAATACTCTAGAAGCTCCCATTTCTTGATAGGGAAATGAATATAAATGTATTGAAATGTATATATATTTATGTGTCTGAGATAGCCCCTTTGAACAGTTGGTTTTGATAGACTTTATCTGAACAGGAGTGTTAGTGAAAATGAATTTAAAAAACTTTACAGAAGCTGAATGCTCTTATTGTTTCATTTCCTGATCTTAGGCTAAAGCTTGTTTCACAATGATGCCATATAATTCTGTGAATTACAACCACCAACTCTGCCTCATGAATGAGGAAGGGGTCATTGCAGGAGAGAGCTCAGACACTTTGTAAATGTCAGGAAAAGACTTCAGATGTTTCAGGGAAAGACCCCAGGGGTTCCAATGTTCCTATGGGCACCACATTAGTAACCCCTGGTCTAGATACCATTGGCCTTAACAGGTCTTTACTGGGACAAAACTAACAAAATGAATTTCAGTAGGGACAAATGTCAGGCGCTGCACTTAGGCAGAAAAAACCAGCTGCACAAATATAAGATGGGGAACACCTGGCTTGCCAGTAGTACATCTGAAAAGTCTGCATCAACAGAAGCATAGTGCCCCAATAAAAACACACACACAGAACAGATCTCTTCTGCGCTGCGCAGAACACACCTGGTGTATTGTGTTCAGTTGCGTTCAGCACAATTTAAGGATACTGACAAGCTACAACATGTGCAGAAGAGGTTGACACATATGATCAAGGGTCTGGAAGCCAAGCCTTATGACAAAAGGTTGAGGGGTTTGGTATGTTTAACTATGAAAATAGGAGACTGAGGGGATATAGCATAGCCATTTTCAAATATCTCAAGGGCTGTCACCAGGAAGATGGAGCAAGCTTATTTTTTCTTGCTCCAGAGGGTAGGACCCGAAGCAATGGATTCCAGTTGCAAGAAAGGAGATTCTGTGTAAACGTGAGGAAGAACTTGCTGATTATAAGAACTGTTCAGCAGTGGAATGGACAGGAAGTACTATTGTTAATCATATCTGTTCCTTCTGATACTGTTTGCAAATCTCATTCTAGGGTGGTGCCTAAGCTTTACCAGCACATCTTGGCCTTGGCATTTGCAGTCAAGGAGATCAATGAAGACCCTCACATCCTACCCAATATTACCTTGGGCTTTAACTTATATGACAGCTATAACAATGCAAGGAGCACGTATCTCGCCACACTGCTGCTTTTATCCATGGTGGAGAAATTTGTCCCAAACTATATATGTGATGTTGAAAATAATCTGGTTGCTGTCATTGGGGGACTTGATTCTGAAATTTCCTTTTATGTGGCAACAGTTTTGGATATCTATAAGATTCCACAGGTAAGACACCCATGTACAATACCTCTCTTAGCTTGCATAGAGAATGAGGCTGAATTCACAGCACCAGTTCAGGGCGAGGATGAAATTGGGGGCAGAACCATGCACACCACCCTCACCAGCCATTTTTGGATTTGCAGCATTTCCTGCTTAACGAGAAGGGTATCTGTATTGAGTTGCAGGGGAAGCTGGGGAATTGCTTCTAGGATAAAAATTCACAAGTATTTCCAAGTACAATAATTATTTGCCTTCACCACACCACACCCAATATGTGAATGTTTAGGGGGAAAGGGCTTTGAAATTAAACACACTCTGGAGCTTTGGCAAATTGCAGATACTGCCCAGTTGTGCAGGAGAACAGCAATAGTATTGAGAAGCTGGTTCCAAAGTGAAATAAATGTTCATAGATGAAGTCTAAGAAGTCTTGAAAAAGAAAAGGCAGAAATGGCAGTTCTGCTGTGTGTTGGGGTATGTGCTTTGTGAAGACAAAAGACGCTCCAGAGAAGAAATGTGCATCTGACCCAAGTTGCAATTCTGATGTGGTTGCAGTAAATAATGTCTAACGCAGTGTTAGGCAATCCTTTGTTTAGGACATCGTGTGTCCCTATGTTCAGTTTAACCCTGCCAAATTGGGAAACTTTTTTTAAAAAAAAGAATATAGTAGGGAAAATGCCCCCTCTCTGCTTAACAGAACAAATGTTTAACAAGCAGGAATGGGAGATGACCTCAGTTTTCAGCCCATCTGCATGTGTGTCTTTTGTATAAATGAGAAAGGGCATGCAACCCCTTGTGGGTGGCAAAGGGCATGTCTGACTGACAGGATTCACCACATAATAATGTATATGAATACAGTGGTACCTCAGGTTAAGAACTTAATTCGTTCCGGAGGTCCATTCTTAACCTGAAACTGTTCTTAACCTGAGGTACCACTTTAGCATGTCTGACTAACAGGATTCACCACAAAATGTATATTAATATTTTGAAAGAACTATGCAAATATTACTTTGCCTCTTCTCTTCCTCCATTGCCTCTTTAGCTCATTTATGGCTCTGCTCCAGTGATGAATGATAAAAGCCCAGGGCTTCCCTTCTACCAGATGGCAGCCTCAGAAGCCCTTCAGTATGAGGGAATTCTCTCTTTGCTTCTGCATTTCAGGTGGACGTGGATTGGAGTCATTGCAATGGACAATGAAAATGGAGAAAGATTTGTGCAAACCATTTCCCAAATGTTTACCAAGAGTGGTGTCTGCTTTGCATTCATAGAAATAATCCCCAATTTTAGTTTTATATCTGAAATGTATGGCTTGCTACAACAAGCGGCCAATATACAAGATCAAATTTTTAGCAGCAAAGCTAACGTAGTGGTTGCCTCTGGAGAATCTTTTTCCATGGCAACTTTTAGATGGCTTTCATACCTATCAGAACATGATGACATGGCCAAGAATGTAAAAAGTAAAGTATGGATAACAACTGCCCAGGTTGAGTTCGCTTCATTTGTCTTTCAAAGGAGCTGGGATTCAAGAGTATTCAATGGTGCTATAGCCTTTGAAATTCACTTTAGAAACCCACCAGGATTTTATCAGTATGTTCTGCACAGAAACCCTTCCAGCACAGATGGGGACGGTTTTATCAGGAACTTCTGGCAACAGGCCTTTGAATGTGTATTCCCAGATATCACTTCAGACAAGGTGGAGGGGAATATTTGCACTGGAGAAGAGAAGCTGGAGAACCTTCCTGGGTCTCTTTTTGAAATGAGCATGACAGGCCACAGTTACAGCATCCATAGTGCTGTCTACGCCATGGCCCATGCCTTACATGCCATGTCCACATCCAGACTCAGGCACAGAGGAATTGCATATGGAGGGAGAGGGAAGAATCCGAATCAAGAGTTTTGGCAGGTAAAGGCTGAACATCCTCAACTGTGAAAGCCCTGTTACTTCTTGGCACTGTATGGGTTCCCAAAATGCTATCAGCTTGCTCTTTCCTCTCAGAGTTCAAACACTGTGTGTGGAAGAAGAACCCAGAACTGAATTTATAATTCTGCAAACAGAGTAAGAGGTACACTGATATGATGGTATCCTAGATGATTTCCCCATATATTGTTCTGCTTGCAAATAGCTGTAGAATCTATAGGGAAGGGAAATGATGGTTGTGTCCTTCTTTGGGCAGTTATTGCCCCATGTCTGAGGAGAAAGCATTTGTTATGATGGAAGCTTTGTAACCCAATGAGATCCCATGCCATTCATAGATAGGAAGCAGTGGTAATGGTTGAAAGAGATGTTCAGCACTTCCTCTATCCCATATCAACCATATCCTTTCTTAGAGCTGGTGGTCACAAACCACTGCCATGTCTTCTGAGATGCTCAGGGAGGGAGGGAGGGAGAGAGAGAGAAAGATAGAGATTGCTGCTTAAACATATTTAATTTGTGGACAATCAGAGAAAGAAGGATTGTAAGGAAGATTGAGAGAGATGCATGTGTGTGGGAAAAAATTGGTTGACTCTCTCCATGCTTGGGCCTGAATCCGCTGACAATTGACTAAATCACCCCCACCATTTGCTGTAGGTTCTTCCCAGAGAAAAAAAATGCTCCTCCCTGCATTAGACTGCAGTCTTTTCTAAACCCCTTTCTTTTCTGCTTTCAATCTAGCTCCATCACTTTCTGAGAAGCATGTCATTTAACAATACAGCAGGAGATGTGGTCTTCATCAACCAGAATGGAGAGGCAGCATTTGCTTGGATATTATCAATTGCATTATATTCGCCAACCAAAGTTTACATCGAGTGAGAGTTGGGAGGATAGATCCACAAGCTTCTCCAGACCAATCATTACTCCTTGATGAAGATGCCATCACATGGCACAGTTGGTTTAATCAGGTAGGGTTGCATTGTTTTCTAATTCAAAAGAGATTCAGTATTGAATAAGCAATCATTATTCACCTGCAGGTCTACTCACTGTTTTTTGAGCCACAAGTTGAGGAGTGGTGTATGACGAAAGCACTGAAGTATCAAATTAAGAGCCAAAAGCTTACTGCTAGAAGCCACACATGGATTAAAAGCAAATATTTTATTAAGGAGGCTACAAAACAGAAGGACCCTTTTACTACAAAATACAGTTAAGCAAGGCTAACAGTGTAAATATGCCTTAGGAGATCCTAGTTCAAATTAAAATAACAAAAACTAAATTATCTCACCCTAATCCCACCCATTCACAGACCCCACTACAAGTGCATCCATGCAAATGTGGTTTTTGCATCACACAATTCATCATCTGAATGTGGGTCATTAGGTCCACATCAAATACCAGTTTTTCTTTGGAAGGGCGTGGATATAGAAGGGCAGATTTTCTTCCAGTCAAATGGAGCCTCTGGGTATATTTCCCCAGCACAAGAGGGTATACATGCTCAGAGACCATGAAGCTACAAAGTGGATTTGGAACACTTCCCCAGGAAGCATCTGATGGAACCATGAACAGATGTACCTACTGGCACCAAAATCAGTTCTAGAGCTGTCTACCTAGTGGGCTACAAACTCAAATCAGCAATTATAACAAAATTAACAGGGTAACCTTATGGACAGAGCAATTTTTGCAGAACAGATGCACACCCCAGAGCAATATAGAGGGAACATCACATAATTTCAAACATTACTACTAATAATAAGAAAATAATAAACCATTACAGATTACTGAAAAGCTGTGTCAGCTTAGTAACACAGAGAAAGGACCGAGAACATAAAGGGTTCCAAGTTCATTAGTGTCTTGATGAACCTTCTGCTGTTTCATTTATGGATTAGATTCAGCCTCTTTCTGTCTGTACTGAGAGATGTCTTCCAGGATTCAGCAAGAAAGTGAAGGAGGGACAGCCCCCTTGCTGCTATGATTGCATCCCATGTGCTGAGGGGAAGATTGCAAACCAGGATGGTAAGAGAAATAAATAGATTAGTATTTAGCATTGAAAGGTGCTGTAAGGATGACTGAGTTTGTTTCAAAAGAGATGATCTACTATGTGAAGAAGATGTTGTTGTTGTTGTTTAGTTGTTTAGTCGTGTACGACTCTTCGTGACCCCATGGACCAGAGCACGCCAGGCACTTCTGTCTTCCACTGCCTCCCGCAGTTTGGTCAAACTCATGCTTGTAGCTTCGAGAACACTATCCAACCATCTCGCTCTCTGTCGTCCCCTTCTCCTTGTGCCCTCCATCTTTCCCAACATCAGGGTCTTTTCCAGGGAGTCTTCTTTTCTCATGAGGTAGTCAAAGTATTGGAGCCTCAGCTTCAGGATTTGTCCTTCCAGTGAGCACTCAGGGCTGATTTCCTTAAGAATGGATGGGTTTGTTCTTCTTGCAGTCCATGGAACTCTCAAGAGTCTCCTCCAGCACCATAATTCAAAAGCATCAATTCTTCAGCGATCAGCCTTCTTTATGGTCCAGCTCTCACTTCCATACAACACTACTGGGAAAACCATAGCTTTTACTATAAGAAGAAGATAGATAAACTTTATTCGCATTAGCCACCAGCTATAGTAACATAAAACAAGCAATATATACAAATAAAAAGACAACAATGGGTAAAAAGGGCAATCAAATGACCAAGATTATCGTTCAGCAACCTTTGCTGTTGTCTGATCATTTTGATCTGATAAAAGAAAGAACGATGTGGCCGCAGATGGGCGGCCTGGGATGGTAAGTAAGAGTGGGGTGATGATCTCATTCCTCAGATCTTTATAAAGGGGACAGGACAGGAGAACATGAGCCACTGTTTCCAGATTGCCATCTCCACACGAGCAGAGTCATGTCTCAGTTGTTTGTGTGATCCTGCCTCTTTGTGATCATTGCCCTTCAGATAGTCTAAATATGTTAATCTAATGAGAATGACTCTGCATTGAGAGTAGCAAGGTGGTATGTGGTTCAAATCATATCTAGAAGGGGCTTTTCATTCCTTTTGACTTACACAGGCTACACCCAGGCTAGTGTAATGATATGTTCCAAAATCGTGAGGAGGAATGGCCCAGGCTCTGCAATTTACAGACCAATAGCTCTGAACCAATTAAATGCAACAATACCACATTACAGAGCATCAGACAGTATTAAACGTGTTTTAATTTGAGCAGAGCTCTTTTCTTCTCATACAGAAAGTCAGCATTTCAGGAAGCTGATGTGATATGAACTAAAGGTCATTTCCTTATTTTTTCCCCAGATATGAATGACTGTAATAAATGCCCAGACAAAGAATATCCAAGCAAGAACCGCGATGGATGTCTATCCAAGGATATCAGCTTCTTGTCTTATGAAGAACCTTTGGGCATCAGTTTAGCCTGTTTCTCTCTTTCCCTTTCCTTGATCACAGCTCTGGTACTAGGTACATTTATAAAACACCATGACACACCCATTGTCATTGCAAACAACCGAAACCTCACCTATGCTCTCCTCATCTCTCTCCTGCTCTGCTTCCTTTGTGCATTGCTCTTCATTGGCCGACCTGAGAAGGTGACGTGCCTCCTCCGACAAACAGCTTTTGGCATCATCTTCTCAACTGCTGTTTCATGCGTCCTGGCAAAAACCTGCATGGTGGTTTTGGCCTTCATGGCTACAAAACCAGAATCCAGGATGAGGAAATGGGTGGGGAAAGGACTTGGCCACTCCATTCTTCTTTCCTGCTCCATAGTCCAAGCAGGCATATGTACTGTGTGGCTGGCAACCTCTCCCCCCTACCCAGATGTGGACATGCACTCTGTGATAGAAGAAATTATACTAGAATGTAATGAGGGGAGTGTGGCCATGTTTTACTGTGTCCTCATCTACATGAGCTGCCTGGCAACTGTTAGTTTTGCTGTGGCTTTCCTTGCCAGGAAGTTACCAGACAGTTTCAACGAAGCCAAGTTTATCACTTTTAGCATGTTGGTCTTCTGCAGTGTTTGGCTGTCTTTTATTCCTTCCTACCTGAGCACCAAGGGCAAATATATGGTGGCTGTGGAGATCTTCTCCATCTTAGCCTCCGGTGGTGGGCTGCTGGGCTGCATCTTTTCCCCCAAATGTTACATAATCATTCTGAGGCCTGAGCTGAACAATAGAGAACAGCTAATAAGGAAGAGAAAGTAAACAAACAATAACCTGTACTTTGCTGTATCTTGTGCTTTTTTCTTTGTGTCCAGTTGAATATTTGCAAACACTTGTTCAGCAGCTGCCTTACATAATTTTTCCTAGATTTTTTCCTAGATGTTTTTTCCTAGATTTTTTTCCTAGATGTTTTTTCTAGATTTTCCTTGTGGTGATTGATGTTAGGCAATCATAGATATTGACTATTGAATTCACTCTGGAGACAAGCGTGAACAGGGGAACTACCCCTGATGCTCTGAAAAATGCCATTTTCTCTGTTGGGGAACCAGGAAGCTGTCAGCTCCCAGGAATCCTGACAGAGTTAAGAGAAAGTTAAGAGTAGAAGAACCATCATCCTGCCTCATTTTGGGATATATTGAATAATTCCTCAATGTTCAAAAAGTCACATTGTTTCCTGATTTTGAAGTGGATGTTAAAATGCTGAAGACAAATGTACAGAATTCAAGTGACACTGTCATTATTTCTGTTTTGTCTCTTCCTTTCTTAATGTGGGTGAAGGATTCCAGTTATAGGGAAGTACACCACATAAATACGATGTACACTCAAGAATTCATATTATTTCCATATGACAGTATCAATCCATTCCTTCACTGCAGAGAAATAATTATGAAATAAATGCTCCACAACTTGTGTTTGGGTTGTATAAAAACTACTTTATCACTTACTAACAGATATATCCCATTTCCATATGTAATGATCACTGCAGTTCAGGTTATAGAAGAGCTAAAAAAGAAGGGAAGGCATTTTGCTGCTATGGTTGCTTTCCATGTCCAGAAGTAAAGATTTCAAACCAAAAAGGTGAGGAATGTCATATGTAGATGTGTTCTATTTGACAGTTGCCACCTATTTAATAAATGGGTGTATTCTATTTTATAAATAGATTGACTACAATCTACCTGGCTCCCATCAGTGTTTTAAATGCTTAAACTAATATGTGAATTGCTCTAACATTCACATATGTAAAGGGTTAATGGAAAGAACAGTAGAACTCTGGGATGTCATACACTCTGTGGCAGTTATGGCAGTTAGTTGAACAGTCTTAACAGTTAGAGCAGCAAGTTTGTTGTGTTGTGCTGCAGTCTGCCTGAGAGTTAGTCAGTCTGTAACAGTTTAATCTATGTAAAACGTATTAGCAATTTAACTATCACCTACCTGCATTGAACATAATATTCTGCAACTGCAAATATACTAAGTCAAAGTTATTTGTTCTTTAAACTTTAATAATAATAATAATAATAATAATAATAATAATAATAATAATAATAATAATATTTATACCCCACCCTCCCCAGCCAAGACCAGGCTCAGAGTTGCTAACAACCAATAATAAAAACAAGTTGATTAAAATACTATTTAAAAGATTAAAATACAACATTAAAATATTAGGGTTCAATCTCTTCATAGGAGCAGAAAGGAAAAAGAAAGAGGGGGAGGAAATCAAACTGATTCCAAGCCAAAGGCCAGGTGGAACAACTCTGTCTTACAGGCCCTGCAGAAAGAAATCAGATTCCGTAGTGCCCTGGTCTCATGAGACAGAGCATTCCACCAGGCTGGAGCCAGTGTTGAGAAGGCCCTGGCTCTGGTTGAGGCTAATCTAATTTCCTTAGGGCCCGGGACCTCTAGGGTGTTGCTATATATGGACCTTAAGGTCCTCTGTGGGGCATATTTTTTAAATATTAATAGTACACTAAAAAGAAAAAGAAGAAGGGATCTAGCATATATCTCTCCCACTTAAGAAAAGGCTTTGGCTGAGATAGGATGAACATGTTTTCTTTCAAATATTTCACAGAAACTGTCATTCAAAGCAAGTGATTACCTCTCCTGTAATTATTCAGAATCACATCTTCTCCCCTTCCCTCTTCTGTGCCCACATGCAAATAATGAAACTAAGAATGGAGGGTCTTATTAATAACTATGAACTATACATGGTTGTGTCTATAGATATACAGAGACTCATGAGTCTGGCTTTGAATCAGCTGTGTGAGTGACCATTCAAGTTAGTCTCTACAGCTCACAGTCACTTGAATGACAGTAACAGAAGAGGTGAACTTGTGCCTACATGAATAATCCCTTGCAAGATGGTAGTGTTTAGGTTGCTGGTGCTCTTACTGCCACTGCAGGGGATGTGCAAGTTTCTTCCTCTTCCTCAGTGTTCCATCAGAGAACCTGTCCCTATTCTTCACAAATATTATCAGTCAGGAGATCTCATCATTGCTGGCATTATTTCACAGATCTATATATTTTCAGATACCCTATCCTTTGAAAAACACCCATCTCAGGAATTTTCAGATGACCATATGTAAGTAGGTGAATTTTCCCCCCTGGGAGGGGAACGGTAGTATTCTGTAAATAAATTTACAGCCATCCCAGCCAGTGTGTTTGAATAAAAGAAGGGGCCTAGCATCTATCTCTCCCACTTAAGAAAAGGCTTTGGCTGAGATGTGATGAACATATTTTTGTTGAATCATTACAGAGAATTTGTAACTCAAAGCAAGTGATTACTTCTGTAATTACAAGATTATTCAAAATTACATCTTCTTCCCTTCCCTAGGGACCTCCTCTGTCCGCCTGCAGAATGATAAAAATGAGACTGGGGTGTCTAATGAATAACTTATATACAGAGTTCAGTCTATAGACATACATATACTCATCAGTCTGGCTTTGAATCAGCTGAGTGAGTGACCATACGAGTTTTGCTGCTCAGGATCACTGGAACGGCAGTAACAGATGAGATGAACTTGTGCCTAAATGAATAATCCCTTTCAAGATGGTAGTGTTTCGGTTGCTGGTGCTCTTACTGTTGGTGCAGGGGATGTGCACGTTTCTGCATATTTCTCAGTGTTCCATCAGAGAACCTGTCCCTATTCTTCACAAATATTATCAATCAGGAGATCTCATCATTGCTGGCATTATTTCTCAGATCTACATATTTTCAGATACCCTATCCTTTGAAAAACACCCATCTCGGGAATTTTCAGATGACCATATGTAAGTAGCTGAATTTTGAAAACAAACAAATATAATATACCCAAAAGAAATTTATAACATACCCAGGCTGCCTGTTGGACTTCACTTGGATTTAGCTCCAGTGGTCTGACAATTAATTAGACCCTCATTTCCTTACATCCACCGCATTTGATCTTCCATTTAAACAGGCAGGAATCTGATATCTAAACCCATCCTCTGGAAGTTATGTAAACTCAATATGGCAATAAGCAGTGTATTAGGCAAGATAATATTTGTGTTCTCTCTCCATTTCACTTTGGGAGATTTGACAGAAATCCTGGAACTGATTTAAATTGGGGTATTGTAAACAGATCGTTAAGTTTTCCTACTCAATTTGGTAGGAAAAAGTGGAGGTATAATGCATCTTGAAAAATTTAATGTATTTCCTAGTACAGAGCAGCTAACACATAAGCCAAGTTCAACTATTATTTTCTTAGCCCTCCCCCTTCACTAAAGCCTAAGTAGTTGTAGCAGTGGATAAAAAGGCACATTCACTGTTGGGTACAGTAATCCTTTGAAGAATAGAGAAGGAGTCATTTTTCTGCTTATAGGAATTCTTGCTTGTACACATACTAACCTGATCAAGTCAGTGGAAATGTGGGGAGAAGGTCTGTGCACATCTGCTTGTGTGTGTATGGTGTGTATGGTTTGTGTGTGTGTGTGTGTGTGTGTGTGTGTGTGTGTGTGTTTATGCATATCAAAGAGAAAAATAACTACCAAACTTTTAGAAGACATCTGAAGGCAGCCCTGTTTAGGGAAGCTTTTAATGTTTAATAGGTTATTGTATTTTAGTGTTTTGTTGGAAGCCACCCAGTGTGGCTGGGGAAACCCAGCCAGATGGGCAGGGTATAAATAATAAATTATTATTATTATTATTATTATTATTATTATTATTATTATTATTATTATTATTAGATGACCACATATACTACTGATTCAGATACTGTTTCATAATCTATTATTTTACACACCTGGGAAATATGAGATTATAAACTATTTTTGAATTGGATACTGCACTGAAAAGAAGTCAGTGTTGTGATCTGAAGCAGATGAACTGTAATGTGGCATGTAACTCTCAATACAGGGTGCTGACTCACCTCTACCAGCACATCCTGGCCTTGGCATTTGCTGTAAAGGAGATCAATGAAACTCCCCAGATCTTGCCCAACGTCACCCTGGGCTTCCACATTTATAACAGCCATTTCAGTGCAAGCTGGACCTATGAAGCCTCAATGGAGCTTCTCTCAAGAAGGGCCAAGGTCATCCCTAACTATAAATGTGATGCTGAGAGCACTCCAATAGCAGTCATTGGGGGACCTAACTCTAATGTCTGTCTTCATATGGCACCCATCCTGTGTACCTACAAAATACCACAAGTAAGATGCAAATTCATTCACACCTGAATTTCACCGAATTCTCGCTTTCAGAAGCAATACACGAAATGAAATGCAGCCATTCTCCAAAATTCACGCTTCCTCGAATTGTGCAAAGAATGTATCCTGTCAAACAATGTGTCAAAAATGCATAGAGGAAGCTAAACTGTGCATAAAAATGCACGTTAGTAAAAATAACATTAAAATGCAATGTATTGGTGAAATTGCTTTGCAAAAATGTGCATGTAATGCAAAAATAGTATATAAGATTTGTATTTATGAATTTTCTTGAGGCTTTTTTTAAAAAGCTAATTGATGTGGTTGTGTGGAGAATTAAACATAAGATTTTAAAATACAAAACTGGGATTAAATATTGACAGATCTATCCATCGCTGACACATGAATACACAGAGAGAGCAGTAAAGGAAGAGTTGTAAGGATGGTGCATCAGATTCAGCCAAAGCCCAATTCCTGAACTTAATTTGGCCAATTTGAATGGAACGAAATGAGTTAGGTAGAGACAGTCCCAGACTCAGTCTGGCCCCCAGGAGTGCTCTCACGCCGTCGGGGGCAGGGTCTTGGTTAGGAAGATTTGTTAGTGCGTGACTGTACCAAGCAGTGGACTGAAACACACGGTCAGATGGAGCAGTAGAATCCCCTAGGCAGAGCATCTGGTGAGCTGAGGTTTCAATCCTGCTGCTTGCAAGGGTCTGCTTCCTCGGCGTGTTCTTTGCAGGGAATGCACAGGGAAAGTAGACCCCAGCAGGGAAGCAGAGAATTCAATCTTGCAATCTGTAGGATCTGCCTCACCAGTATAGTCCCTGCCAAAAATGAACAGTAGAAGGTGACCCTGGCAGGATTGTATCCTCCACTCATCATTGGAGAATTCACTCATGCAGTAGCTATTTCTGATTTTTTTTTAATCACTGTGAGTTTGCATTGTTATACCGATTGTAATATTTTTTTAAAAAATAATCATAATAATGCTGTCACTATTGTGAGCAGCTTCAAGATAAAATCTGTTGTTTGAACACAAAATGTAAAATGAGCTGCTCTCTGCAGTCTCATAGTAGTGGGTCATACATACCTTTGTGTGGCATTGCCTCCCACTGATAGAAGCAATTGGCTCTCATTCACATTAATCCCCCTTATATAAACATTGAAGGATGGATTGGGTTTCCATTGATGTTTGAATATAATCACCACAATATGGCAAGCCTCTCACTAAAAATTCACACACACAACGCAAATGCACAAAAGCAACTTTTTAAAATTGAAAATCACTTTCCCCCCTTACTTCTTTTTTTAAATCCTTAGCTTATATATGGTTCTTCCCCAGTCATGAATAAACAATCTCAAGGAGTTTTCTTCCACCAGATGTTTCCAAATGGAGACCATCAATATAGAGGAATGATCAAGATATTGCTGCATTTCCAGTGGACATGGATTGGAGTGGTTTCTCAAGATGGGGAAAATACAGAAGGGTTTATAGAGAATGTACTCCCAATGTTTTCCCAGAGTGGCATCTGCTTTGACTTCATAGAAAAATTCCCCAAACAAACAACATCAAGTGGTATCACTGACATGGTGGGGGAGGGCTTTCACAGTGTCAGTGTTATTATGGGAAGCACTGCGAATGTTGTGGTTGTACATGGAGAAATTCAGACCATGATGGCATTGAAAATGGTGCCCCAAGTTGTACAATTTGAACATATACCAATGAGGACCAAGGGCAAAGTCTGGTTCATGACAGCCCAGGTGGATATCACATCATTTCCATTTCAAAGATATTGGGACATAAGTTTCCTTCATGGTTCTCTTTCCCTTGCCATTCACTCAGTGAATCTCTTAGCTTTCCAGAAGTTCCTTCAGACCAAAAACCCAAGCACAGAAAAAGAAGATGGTTTTATCAAGGACTTCTGGGAAGAGTCATTTAACTGTTCATTCCCCAGTTCAGTGGCAGATAATATAGGTGGGCAAATCTGCACTGGGGAGGAGAAGATGGAGGCACTTCCCATGTCTGTTTTTGAAATTAAAATGACTGCTCATACCTATACCATTTACAATGCAGTCTATGCGGTGGCACATGCTTTGCACACCATGCATTCATCCCAATTCAAGCTCAGGGGAATGGCAGAGGGAGTAAGACGGGAGCTTCCAAATTCACAACCGTGGCAGGTAATGTCCTGAAGATGCCTCCATATATTTTGGTGGGGGGAAATGGGCAACCTTTTTCAAGCTTCCATGAGATTAACAAGAAAATTATTCTCAGAGAAAAACTTTACAATACATCTAGCCTATGGTTTTCTCCCAATTCAAGCTCAGGGGAATGGCTGATGGAGTAAGATGGGAACTTCCAAATCAACAACTGTGGTAGGTAATGTCCTGATCAGATGAAAGCTGAAGATACTTATGTATCTTTTGGTGAAACAATGATGGTCGAGCTTTATCAACCTTCCATGAGATTAACAAGAAAGTCAATCTCATACAAAACCTTTACCATACTTCAAGCCTTTTATTTTGCCTCTGCAGCGGAGATTAACAGAACTCCTCTTAGTTTGTAAAAGAATTTCTTTCCATCCCTTCACAATCAAGGTAGCAGGTTCAGCTGTGCATCTTTTTTGTGGAGGGAGTTCCAAATCATTGTGCTGCTCTGATATTTTGTCCAGTATGTAATTCAACCATTCCTTGCGGAGGATCGGAGAAGATGGTGGGATCATTTATTTGATTAAAACTTTGGTTAGTTTTAAGTTCATCTGTTCTTTGGTGGAGATGAACATGCCTGACATATTGGATCCATGTGACCTCTGTCGTTGATGTTTCGTTTAGGTTTGATTATGTATTGAACTTCACTCTAGGATTTCTAAGTGTAGAGTAGGCTTGAAATATGTTTTTACTATGTTGGAGCTAGGGTATCAAATATTTCTTTAGAGTGGCTACAATTGCATAGAAAGCTGCTTTCTACCAAGTGGAGACCACTGGTCCATGTAGATCAGTATTGTCTACACTGCCAGCAACGCCCAAGTTTTTGATGGAGATACCAGGGATTGAACCTGGAACCTTCTGCATTTAAAGCATGAGTCACCAGTGAGCCAAAGCCGTTCCCCAGCTGCCTTACTGGAGAAGCAGAAGAGGGTATCACTGCCCCTTTCCTTGCAGTTTTGAAAATACCAGAAGCAGCAACAGGGCTGCCAACCATATCGTTGGCAGTCGCAATATCTCACTCCACAATAGATACATCCATACCACAGACTTAAACCATGGGGATTGTGGTCTTTTAAAGATAGAAGAGGTCTCTTTATGGAAAAATCTTAACCTCTCTTGATAAGCCTACAATGAGGAAAGTTCTTTAGTGTAACACAAAACAGTGGAAGTTAAAGTAGTGGTGCAGATGTGGCCAATATTCCATGGTTTGGGATTTTAAGTGACCTTTTGCTGTTTCTAACATTAGCTTGCACAAAGATTTCATGGGATCATAATCCTGAGCCTTGGATGTATTTTCACTGTGTTGTATGATAATATAATAAGAGCATTTATATATTCTTTCTTATTTTTATTATTTAGCTCCATCACATTCTCAGAAGTATTTCGTTTAACAACAGTGCAGGAGAAAAGGTGCACTTTGACGAAAATGGCAAATTAATTGCTTACTTTGACATTATAAACTGGCTCATGTTTCCAAATCAGTCCTTTCTTAGAGTCAAAGCTGGGAAGGTAGACTCTCTGGGTGCCCAGGAAAAATCGTTCACCATTCATGAGGATGCCATTGTATGGCCCAAACAATTTAACCAGGTGGGTTGTCTGCACTTTTCAGGGTTCGTTCCATCACTTGCCCCATAGTCAGGAAGAAGATAATTACTCAAATGGTTGTTTCTCAGTATTCTGTAAATATAGTGAGCCTTGTTCAATCTGAACATTCATGTGCCACTTAATGTTCCTTCTCCACTTACAAGGAATCATTCATTCAGAGTGGTAGCAACAACACTCTAGAACACACTCCTGATTAATATTAGGGAGAATATTAATATCTTTCACTGTATTTTTTTATTTTTATTTTTGCTAAAACCCCTTTTCATTCATTAAGCATGTGATGGCAGGATAGGTAAGTACCAACATCTCTCCACATTGAACACTACTGCCAGCTGATTGAAGTGGGTGGTGCTGTGGGCTAAACCACTGAGCCTCTTGGGTGTGCAAATCAAAAGGTCAGCGGTTCAAATCTGTGCAACGGGGTGAGCTCCTGTTGTTCTGTCCCAGCTTCTGCCAACCTAGCAGTTCAAAAGCATTCCAGTGCAAGTAGATAAATAGCTACCACTGTGGCTGAAAGGTAAATGGTGTTTCCATGCGCTCTGGCTTCTATCACGGTGTTCTGTTGCGCCAGATGCAGTTTAGTCATGTGGTCAAAGCTGTCTGTGGATAAACACCGACACTTTTGGCCTGAAGCGAGATGAGCATTGCACCCCATAGTCCCCTTGACTGGACTTAACCATCCAGGAGTCATTTACCTTTACCTTTTTACCTGCACACACACACACACAGAGAGAGAGAGGGAGGGAGGGAGGGAGGGAGGGAGGGAGGGAGGGGGAGAGAGGAGAGAGAGAGATAGAACTCACTACTTACACACATCACACATTTAACTTGTGAGTATTCAGCTTTATGTGCCTGGCAAAAATAATAAATAAATAAATAAATAAATAAATAAATAAATAAATAAAGGGGGGTGGAAGTCGGGTGGGGGGGAGAGACTTTGGCCATCACACCCACCATTGAATCCAATGTGTCCTGATTATATGCAACTTTAGCTTTACAAACTATCCCTGGAATTTAAACCCCTAATAAGCTGAGTGTTGGCTGTAGAAGTATAAATGGAACAGGTGACGGCACACTTCTTACAATGGACATTTACTTTTGTTTTGAATTTGATTAAAATAATTGTTTTAAGTGTTTGTGTTGCGCAGTTGCTGTTTTGTATTGTTTACCATTTTTTGACCTTTTACTGAAAGGTGGTAAATAAATTTATCAATAAAGAAATTATTATTATTATTATTATTATTATTATTATTATTATTATTATTATTATTATTATTTATATCCCGCCCTCCCCAGCCAAAGCTAGGCTCAGGGCGGCTAACAACAATCAAAATAATCCAACATTCTAAAAACATTCATTATAAAATTAATTAAAATCAAATTAAAATCAAATTGATGGCAACCATTAAGCAAAATTCTGTGCAGATTGCCAGAGGAGGGGGTCAGGCTGCGCCCTGACCAAAGGCCTGGTGGAACAGCTCTGTCTTGCAGGCCCTGTGGAAAGATGTCAGGTCCCACAGGGCCCTAGTCTCTTGTGACAGAGCGTTCCACCAGATTGGAGCCGCGGCCGAGAAAGCCCTGGCTCTAGTTGAGGCCAGCCTAACCTCTCTGTGGCCTGGGATCTTCAGGATGTTTTTATTTGCAGACCATAAATTTCTCTGTGGGACATACCAGGAGAGGCGGTCCCATAGGTACAAGGGTCCTAGGCCGTATAGGGCTTTAAAGGTTAAAACCAGCACCTTAAACCTGATCCTGTACTCCACCGGGAGCCAGTGCAGCTGGTATAGTACCGGATGAATATGATTTCGCAGCGAAGACCCCATAAAGAGTCTCGCCGCGGCATTCTGCACCCGCTGGAGTTTCTGGGTCAGTCTCAAGGGCAGCCCCACGTAGAGCGAGTTACAATAATCCAGTCTGGAGGTGACCGTCGCATGGATCACAGTGGCTAGGTCAGGGCGAGAGAGATAAGGAGCCAACTGCTTAGCTTGGCGGAGATGAAAAAATGCCGCCTTTGTTAAAGCTGTAATCTGCGCCTCCATAGAGAGGGAGGTATCGAAGATTACACCCAAACTCTTAACGGACAGTGCTGGCACTAATTGCACCCCCGCAAGAGATGGGAGTTGCCCCCTCAATCCCATATCGCTCCGTCCCAGCCAGAGGATCTCTGTCTTCGAAGGATTTAACTTCAACCGGCTCCCACGTAACCATCCAGCCACAGCTTCCAGACATCTGGTCAGTGTGTCTGGGGCCGAGTCAGGATGGCCATCCATCAACAGATAGAGTTGGGTGTCTTCGGCATACTGATGGCAACCCAGCCCAAAACTCCGGACAAGCTGGGCGAGGGGGCGCATAAAGATGTAAAAAAGCATCGGGGAGAGAATCGCACCCTGAGGCACTCCACACACCAAGGAGTGGCGCGATGACAATTCCCCCCCAAGCGCCACCCTCTGTCCCCGACCAGAGAGAAACGAGCGCAGCCATTGAAGGACTGTGCCCTGGATCCCCACGTCGGCAAGACGGTGGTCCAGGAGTTCGTGATCGACCATGTCGAAGGCTGCTGACAGGTCTAGAAGAATCAGCAGCCCCGACCCGCCTCGATCCAGCTGCCTGCGGAGATCATCTGTTAGGGCGTCCAGAGCCATCTCGGTCCCATGACCAGCGCGGAAGCCGGACTGGAATGGATCGAGAGCCGATGTTTCATCCAGAAACCTACCAAGCTGTTCAGCAACCACTCTCTCAATCACCTTACCCAGGAATGGAAGATTCGAAACCGGGCGGTAATTGGATAGATCTAAGGGATCTAATGATGTTTTCTTTAAGAGCGGACGCACCACTGCCTCCTTCAGTTCCCCTGGGAATATCCCGGTGCCAAGGGACAAATTGATGATATCACCCAGGGGGGCCCGCACCTCGTCTGGACACGCTCTAATCAGCCAAGACAGGCACGGGTCAAGAAAACATGTGGTGGGCTTTCCAGCTTGGAGGAGTCTGTCCACATCGGCTGGGGATATCCGGTCAAAGTGGTCCAATACTGGACCCGAGGACAGTCGAGGGGCCTCCAGTTCCTTTATTGTATCCAAATTGGCAGGGAGGTCATGGCGGAGCAACAGGACCTTCTCCGCAAAAAAGCTCACAAATGCCTCACAGCTGTGTGTCATATTGTTATTTAAATTTGGCTTTCCTTCAAGGGACGTTAAAGACCTAATTATACTAAATAATTGCGCCGGGCGAGAGCTAGCGGAGGCAATGGGGGCCGAGAAGTAGGACTTCTTAGCGGCCTTCACTGCCATCTCGTAGGTTTTCATAAAAACCCTATAAGATGTTCTTGAGGCTCCATCACGGGCACCCCGCCATACTCGCTCTAGCCGTCTGAGGTCCCGCTTCATTTTCCGAAGCTCCTCGGTAAACCAGGGAGCCCAGTTTCTGCGGGGTCGCAGAGGGCGCCTAGGTGCGATCTCATCAATGGCTGCTAGGAGCTGGATATTCCAGCCCTCAACAAGCTCAGTCAATGAGTCGCCAGGGGGAGCAAGATCCCGCAAGGCCTGACGGAATCTATAATTTATGTCGGGCCTCAATAATCTAATAAATAAAAAAATAATGTATTTATTTATGAGGTTATTGAGGCCCTACATATCTGAAGGCCTGTCTCTTTCCATAAGTACTCTTTTGGGTATAAAGATAAGCAAAAGGTCCCTCTTGGTACTTCTGCCACCCTAAGAAACCTGGGGGATGGCACTCTGGGAATTGATGCTCTCTGTGACAGCTCCCAAAATATGTCCTCTTCCCCACAGGGGCATGTCAAACATCCTCATTTTATAGTTACTATTGATTGGTGAAGATGCAATTGATGACAATTAATACCACCACTTTTGTTTGATGTACATTCCTTTGGTTTGTTTTAAAATGTGTTATAGATTTTAATGACTATTTATTATTTGATTTAATGACATATATATGGCTGTATTTATGTTGCTCACTGGTTTGGTGGCCTTTGATCTAAAAAGTGTTTTATAAATAAACCATACCATAATGTGAGCCAAGGACTCAAGTCATGATGGAGGTTCTAAAAGTCCACTGCATTCACAATACTCTCTAATGTTCATGATATTACCTAAAACATTATGTTCTAATATTTATGGACAGACCTCGCCCATTTCTATATGTAATGATCATTGCGGATCAGGTTATAGTAGGACCAAGAAGGAAGGGAAACCATTTTGTTGCTATGATTGCATTCCATGTCCAGAAGGAAAGATCTCTAACCAGAAAGGTAAGAAAAGTTTTAAAATGTTATATAGAGATGTATGTATGCTACCTATTTCAAAAATTATTTTAACCCTCCCTAGGGTATACAAGCGTTCAAGAAGGTCACTCTGGGCTGCTAATGAGTCTTGTATTTTCTTTAATCTGTATATGCTCTCAGCTCAGCTAAAGCCTTACCAAACACTGGTCTGCTTAAACCATGAGCCAGTACTTTCTTGTCAAAAACTTTCCTCTATTCACCTTCATCATGCACAGAGATTCACCCTTAAAATAAGCTGCAGTTCAGAAAGGGTAGAACCACCAATTTTAGTCTCATACCCTCCAACATTTCTCTAATCAAAATAGGGATGTCCTATTCCATAATAGTAATAACAATAACTTTACTATTTATACCCCATCCATCTGACTCGGTTGCCACTCTGTGCAGCTTCCAATATATATAAAACATAATAAAATATTAGACATTAAAAAAAATCTTCCCTATTTAGGGCTGCCTTCAGAAGGCTCGGGTGTCGGATAACTCCATACCCTTCAACATTACTCTGAAGTAAAAAGGGACATCCCACCATACCCTCCAACATTTTTCCTATGAAAATAGGGACATCCTAAGGAAAAGTGGGACATTCAGAGATCAAATCAGAAACTGATACAGCTTCTGTAAAGTGGGGAAATCCCTGGAAAATACATACACTTGGAGGGTCAGTAGTCTGCTGAGATTTAATTGCATTCCACCAAAATATTGAAGTAGTTTATGAAGTGTGCAGCTATCTGCATTATTTCCACAAATATGACACTGAATGAGAGATTTGAGGGGGAAATGTGGACTAGTCTACATGAGCCAACAGATACTTGCCTTGTGCGAAGGAATAACAGAGCAAAAGAGACAAGCAAAGACCACATCAGGGCCTGGTTCAGTTGGCTAAAGACAGGGCTAACTGAAGAAAGAAATATCTGATGCCTGCTGCTGTTTCAAGGGGCTGGTAGTTTTGCTTTGTGATCTGCTGTGTTTTCTAAATGTTGTTGACTGCTTTGAAGAGTCGAGTAAAGAAGTGGGATATAAAACAAAGAAGCCTTTCCCCTTACCACCACTAGACTCTAAACATATTCAGTAAACATGTTTTTGTTTTATTTTCAGACATGGATGACTGTTTTCAGTGTCCGGAAGATCAGTACCCAAACATTGGCCAGGATATATGTCTTCCAAAAGATATTAGCTTCCTGTCTTATGATGAACCTCTGGGAATCAGTTTGGTCACTTTTGCTCTTTTATTGACTTTCATTACAGGTTTTGTGCTTAGGATCTTCATCAAGCACAAAGACACTCCCATAGTCAAAGCCAACAATCGGACCCTCACCTATGTTCTCCTCCTAGCCCTCATTCTCTCCTTCCTTTGTCCTTTGCTATTCATTGGCCAGCCCTCAAAAATAACCTGTCTCCTTCGACAAACTGCTTTTGCAGTGATCTTCTCAGTAGCAGTGTCTTGCATCTTAGCAAAAACAACTATAGTGGTTCTAGCTTTCATGGCTACCAAGCCAGGCTCCAGAATGAGGAGATGGATGGGGGGAAATCTGGCCATCTCCATTGTTCTTTTCAGTTTCCTCATTCAAATGATGATTTGTAGTGCCTGGCTGATAGTTGCTCCCCCACTCCCTGATTTAGACAAGCACTCAGTGACTAAAGAAATTGTACTGGAATGTAACGAAGGATCAGTCACCATGTTCTACTGTGTCCTAGGCTTCATGGGAATGCTGGCCATGGTCAGTTTCACTGTGGCTTTCCTAGCTAGGAAGTTACCAGACAGATTTAATGAAGCCAAGTTTATCACTTTCAGCATGTTGGTCTTTTGCAGTGTGTGGCTGTCCTTTGTTCCTACCTACCTGAGTACCAAGGGAAAGTACATGGTGGCTGTGGAGATCTTTTCTATTTTGGCCTCTAGTTTTGGATTACTGGGCTGCATCTTCTTCCCCAAATGTTATATTGTTTTGGTGAGGCCCGAGTTAAACAGCAGGGGAAAGCTTATTATAAGAAAGAATTAAAGCATGAACAAGTCGATTTCACAAAACTGTTCCCCAAAGCCAACAGCCCATGTAGCTGTTCTCCCTGGACTTTCCCCTGACAAAGTACTCTGATTAAGGGAAGCAGTGGTTCATGTATCCTAGACTCATAGAGCTGGAAGGGACCCTAATTCCAGGATGCTGACTACACATTTTGGAAACAACATTGATTACAAGGTCTTCTTTAATGAGGTTCTAACTTCTAACTTCATCAATACACCACTGATCCCTTATTAACTAATGAAAGGGAAATTAAAATTACATTTCTGAATATGTGACAAAAACATTTTTTTCAGCAATTCCAGCGGGATTCCTTAGCATTGAATGATTAACTACATATGATGATTAACAGGGCTATAATTTGAGCTTCTGTTTCTCAAAAACCCCTGTGGACTTACAGGTACAGTGGCCACTGGCAAACCTAATGCAACGTATACTAAAATTAATTAGAATTAAACAGACTTGTGATCCACAAGTCACATTTTAGATACTCCCAGATTGTGTCTTCTCAAGAAAATAAACTACATTTAAATGAGACCATATTTATCTTGGAGAAGATAAAACGTTTTTTCTGCGTAGAACAAACAGTTGCCTTTGTATTGAGAATGGCGGTTTTAGTGGTCTTGCTGCTGGAACTGTTTTCTTACAAAGTATGTCAGGCTCACCTAGCAAAATGCAGGCTCCAAGGTCCACACCGTCCACTTCACACGTATCATCAGCCAGGAGAGTTCCTCATTGGTGGCATTGTTTACCATGGTGGCATCATGTCCTCTCCAGCAACATTCACTGAGGAACCCCCACCAGCGCTGCCTGAAAAGCTTGTGTAAGAACTAAGCCACTCATTTATTACAGCACAGGAATGATCAAACCTAGAGTTGCAGTCTCAGAATAATGACTGAGGCTGCAAACCTCTACCCATTGACCTAGGGATAACCACTTTTGATTTCAGTGGGACATATGCTGATGTAAAAATACATAGGAATGTCTTCTGAATTAAGAGAATAGTCTAGAAGCTCCCATTTCTCGATAGGGAAATGGATACAACTGTATTGAAATGTATATATATTTGTATGTTTGGGATATCCCTTTTGAACAGCCTTGGTTTTGATAGACTTGGTTTGAACACACGTGTTAGTAAGAATGAATTTAAAAAAGCAGCAACACCTGTACGGAACCTGAATGCTCATATCGTTTCATTTTCTGACTCAGGCTAAAGTTTGTTTCACATTGAAGGTATATATTATGAAGAATAGAATTCTGTGAATTACAACCACCGTCACTTCCTCATGAATAAGAAAGGGGTCTAACAGGAGAGAGCTCAGGGGAAAGTCCTAGATGTGTCAGAGAAAGAGCTCAGGGGTTCTACGTTTCCTATGGGCACCACATTAGCAACCCCTGGTCTAGATATCATTGGCCTTAAGATTGGAGAACTGGGACAAAATGAGCAAAATGAATTTCAATAGGGACAAATGTCCGTTTCTGCACTTAGGCAGGAAATACCAGCTGCACAAATCTAAAATGGGGAACACCTGGCATGCCAGTATAACATGTGAAAAGGATCAAGGATAACATGTGAAAAGCATCAAGGAGTATGCATCAACAGAAGTATAGTGCCCCAGTCAAAAGAAATCATAGAGCAGCTCTCTTTTGCCTTGCTCAGACCTCACCTGGCGGATTGTGTTCAGTTGTGATAGCCATTTTCAAGTATCTCAAGGGCTGTCACCAAGAAGGTAGAGCAAGCTTGTTTTCTCTTGCTCCAGAGGGTAGAACCCAACCCAATGTATTCAAGTTGCAAGAAAAGAGATTCTGTGCAAACATCAAGAAAAACTAGCTTGTTATAAGAACTGTTCAGCAATACACTGGACTGGGAGTTAACTCCACTGAACTTGATATGATTAACTACTGTGTTGATATGTAAAAGGATATATCAGTTCCTTATGATACTGTTTGCAACTCTCATTCTAGGGTGGTGCCTAAGGTTTACCAGCACATCGTGTCCTTGGCATTTGCAGTCAAGGAGATCAACGAAGACCCTCACATCCTACCCAATATCACCTTGGGCTTTCACTTATATGACAGCTATTCCAATGCAAGGAGCACATATCTTGCCACACTGGTACTTTTATCCATGGAAAAGAAATTTGTTCCTAATTATATATGTGATGTTGAAAATAATCTGGCAGGGGTCATTGGGGGACTTGATTCTGAAATCTCCTTTTATGTGGCAACAGTTTTGGATATCTATAAGATTCCACAGGTAGGACACCTATGTACAATACCTCTATCAGCTTACATAAAGAAAGAGGCTGAATTCACAGCAACATTTCAGGGTGAGGAGAAAATGGGGAGCAGAACCATGTACACCAGCTTCAGATCATTGAAAAATAAAGGAGATACAGAGTTAAAATAAAATAAAGTAACCTAAATAAGAATGGCTGCAATACCAGAAAAAAATATGCCACACCCCCAATCTCTAACACACACCTCAAGGACATCCCAAAGGCCAATGATGGGAGAATGGGTTTCTTCATCACCAGCCATAACACCATATGTTAATGTTTAGGGGGAAAGGGCTTTCAAATTAAACATACTCTGGAGGTATGAAAATTGCAGATATAATCCAGTTATGCAGGAGAATAGTAATAGTACTGAGCAGCTGGCTCCAATGTGAAATAAATGTTCATATGATGTCTAAGAAGTTTAAAAAGAGGAGGCAGAAATGGCAGTTCTGCTTTGTGCTGGGATATGTGCATTGTGAAGATGACAGAAGCTACACAAAAGAAATGTTGCAATTCCGACCCAAGTTGCAATTCTGACGTGGCTGCAATAAATAATATCTAAAGCAGTGCTAGGCAATCCTCTCTTTAGGGCATGGTGTGTCCCTTCAATCAGTTTTATCCTTCGTAAAGCATGAATAAGCTTTATAAAAATAAAGATATAATAGGAGCATTGTTCCTTTCTGCTCAACAGAACAAATGCTTAACAAGCAGGAATTGGAGAAGATTCCAATTTTCACCCAATCTGCACCTGTGTCATTTGTATAAATGAGAGAGGGCATGCAACCCCTGGTGAGTGACAAAGGGCATGTCTGACTAACAGGATTCACCACAAAATGTATATTAATAGTTTGAAGGAAAAATGCAAATATTACAGTGTCTTATCTCTTCCTCCATTCCCTCTTTAGCTCATTTATGGCTCTGCTCCGGTGATGAATGATAAAAGCCCAGGGCTTCCCTTCTACCAGATGGCAGCCTCAGAAGCCCTTCAGTATGAGGGAATTCTCTCTTTGCTTCTGCATTTCAGGTGGACGTGGATTGGAGTCATTGCAACAGACAATGACAATGGAGAAAGATTTGTGCAAACCATTTCCCCAATGTTTACCAAGAGTGGTGTCTGCTTTGCATTCCTAGGAAGGATCCCCAATTTTAGTTTTATTTCTGAAGTTGATGACATGCTACGTCAGGGGGCAATAATAAGCCAGAAAATTTTTAGTAGCAAAGCTAATGTAGTGGTTGCCTCTGGAGAATCTTATTCCATGGCAACTTTTAGATGGCTTCCATACATTTCAGAACATGATGACATAAAAAATAATGTAAAAAGTAAAGTATGGATAATAACAGCCCAGGTTGAGTTCGCTTCATTTGTCTTTCAAAGGTACTGGGATTCGGGAATATTCAGTGGCGCTATAGCCTTTGAAATTCACTTTAGAAACCCACCAGGATTTTATCAGTATGTTCTGCACAGAAACCCTTCCAGCACAGATGGGGACGGTTTTATCAGGGACTTCTGGCAACAGACCTTTGAATGTGTATTCCCAGATATCACTGCAGACAAGGTGGAGGGGAATATTTGCACCGGAGAAGAGAAGCTGGAGAGCCTTCCTGGATCCCTTTTTGAAATGAGCATGACAGGCCACAGTTATAGCATCCATAGTGCTGTCTACGCCATGGCCCATGCCTTACATGCCATGTCCACATCCAGACTCAGGCACAGAGGAATGGTGTACAGAGGGAGAGGGAAGAATCCAAATCCACAGTTTTGGCAGGTAAAGGCTGAACATCCTCAACTGGCAAAACCCAAAATTTATAATTCTGCAGACAGAGTTGGTGATATTGTGCTGCTTGCAATTGGCAGTAGACCCTATAGGGAAGTGAAATGATGGTTGTGTCCTTCTTTGAGCAGGTACTGCCCTGTGTTTGAGCATAAAGCATTTGTATGAGAGAAGCTTTGCAGCTTAATGAAATCCCATGCCATTCATAGATAGGAAGCTGTGGTAACGGTTGAGAGAGATTTTCATCATCCCCTCTATCCCATATCAAACAAATCCTTCATTAGAGCTGGTGGTAGCACACCACTGCAGTGTCTTATGTGATGTTCAGGGAGAGGGATGGAGGGAGAGGGGGGGAACCTCGCTACCTACACCTATTTAACTTGTGGACACTCTGAGGATTGTAAGGAAGACTGAGAGAGATGCATGTGTGTGAAAGAAAATTGGTTGACTCTCTCCATGCTTGGACCTGAATCTACTGACAGTTGACAGAATCACCCCCACCATTTCCTGTAGGTTCTTCCAACAGGAAAAAAAATTTCTCCGCCCTGCATTAGACTGCAGTCTTTTCCAAACAATTGCCTTTTCTGCTTTCAATCTAGCTCCATCACTTTCTGAGAAGTAAATCGTTTAACAATACAGCAGGAGATGTGGTCTTCATCAACCAGAATGGAGAGGCAGCATCTAGCTTGGATATTGTCAATTGGATTATATTCGCCAACCAAAGTTTGCACAGAATGAGAGTTGGGAGGATAGATCCACAGGCTCCTCCAGACCAATCATTACTCCTTGATGAAGATGCCATCACATGGCACAGTTGGTTTAACCAGGTAGAGTTGCATTGTTTGCTAATTCAAAAGAGAGTCAGTTTTGAATAAGCAATCATTATCCACCAGCATGTTTTCTCACTCTTTTCTGAGCTGCTGTTGAGGAGTGGTGTATGACCAAAGCATCAAGGTACCAGATTAAGAGCCGAAAGCTTACTGCTAGAAGCCACACAAGGAATAAAGGCAAATATTTTATTAAGGGGGTTACAAAACAGAAGAACCATTTTACTACAAAATACAGTTAAGCAAGTCTAACAGTGTGAACAGACTTTAGGAGGATCCTAGTTCAGATGAAAATAAGAAAAGCTAGGTTTTCTCACCGTAATCCCAAGCATTCACAGACCCCACTGCAAGCGACATCCAAGCAAATGTGGTTTTTGCATCACACAATTCATCATCTGAATGTGGGTCATTAGGTCCAGGTCAAATTTTTCTATGAAAAGGCCTGGAGACAGGAGGGAAGGTTTTCTATCAGTCAAATAGAGCCTCTGGGTTCATTTCCTCATCACAAGTGGGTATACATGCTCAGATACCATGAAGCTATCATCTTCACGATAATTTTCACCTTCAAGCAACTTTACATCAAAAAGTGCACACAAGTGGTAAGTTGGACTCATTAAATGGATTATCCCCCCCCCCCCCCACTGCAGGACTTCAACCAGAATCCTAAGTATAAAATAAAACTACTGTAAAATAAACCAAAGAAATTGGGATTGCTTTACACTTATTAAATACTGATTTCTGACTGAGTGAAAAATGATGTATGAATTTATAATCCCCAGGACATTGTCTTTCCTGCTAGAAAGTTGGGGAAAGTATGCATAATAATACCAGAGGAAGAAACTGAGAACAGATAGCAGCAGGTGCAGGAGAACACACATCTTCTCAGGGTGCCAGTGGAAGAGGTGGAAGGAGGAGAAGTGGTGGAGAATGAGAGAGTGAGGGAGCGACATGAGAGCAAAAGTTGTGAAGAGCAAGAAGATAGAGCATTAGAAAGGGATCGGCCTTTTAAAAAGAGTTATCTCAAAATATGTATTCAAAAGCATTTTTTCTTTTCTTAACATGCTCAGAATTGTGTTGCAGCATACCAAGGAGTGCCTTAGGGCTTTGATAGCTTCCTTCCAATTCATGTATTAGTCCAGAATATTTTTGTATTGGAATTCACGAAGATTGTGTTCCTCAAAAATTAAAAACAACACCAACTATAATACCACCCCCAATCTTAGTGGGGTTTTCCAGCCACTCTGGGTAGCATTTTCGGAACTCTTCTCCAGGCAGCATCTGATGGGTCCAAGAATAGATGTACTCACCGGCACCAAAATCAGTTCTAGAGCTGTCTACCAAGTGGCCAAGATACTCAAAAGTAACAATTATAACAAAATTAACAGGGAAACTAGAATAACTTCAAAGTGTACCTTAATGGACAAAGCAATCTTTGCAGAACAGATGGGGCACCGCACATCCTAGAGCAATATAGAGGGAATATAACATAATTTCAAACATTACTACTAATAATAAGAAAAAAAGCAATGGCTCTTCGTATAGGCATTACACATTACTGAAAGGCTGCGTCAGTTTAGTAGCATAGGGAAAGGTCCAAGAACATAAAAGGTTCCAAACTCATTAGTCTCTTGATGAACCTTCTGCTCATTCATTTATGGATTAGATTCAGCCTCTTTCTGTCTGTACTGAGAGATGTCTACCAGGATCCAGCAAGAAAGTGAAGGAGGGACAGCCACCTTGCTGCTACGATTGCATCCCATGTGCTGAGGGGAAGATTGCAAACCAGGATGGTAAGAGAAATAAATAGTTAAATAGATCCAGGCTCAGTACTAAGCATTGAAAGCTGCTGTAAGGACGGCTGATTTAATTTTCAAAACAAGAGATGATCTACTGTGTGTGAGATCCTGCATCTTTGTGATCATTGCCCTTCAGATAGTCTAAATATGCTAATCAAATGAGAATGACAATGCATTGAAAGTAGTTGGATGGTATGTGGTTCAAATCAAATCTAGAAGGGGCTTTTCATTCCTTTTGACTTACACAGGCTACACCCAGGCTAGTGTAATGATACATTCCAAAATCATGAGGAGGAATGGCCCTGGCTCTGCAATTTACAGACCAATATCTCTGAACCGATTAAATGCAACAATACCACATTACAGAGCATCAGGCAGTATTAAATGTGTTTTAATTTGAGCAGAGCTCTTTTCTTCTCAGACAGAAAGTCAACATTTCAGGAAGCTGACGTGATATGAACTAAAGGTCATTTCCTTATTTTTTTCCAGATATGAATGACTGTTATAAATGCCCAGAAAAAGAATATCCAAGCAAGAACCGTGATGGATGTCTATCCAAGGATATCAGCTTTTTGTCTTATGAAGAACCTTTGGGCATCAGTTTAGCCTGTTTCTCTCTTTCCCTTTCCTTGATCACTGCTCTAGTACTAGGTACATTTATAAAACACCACGACACACCCATTGTCATTGCAAACAACCGAAACCTCACCTACGCTCTCCTCATCTCTCTCCTGCTCTGCTTCCTGTGTGCATTGCTCTTCATTGGCCGACCTGAGAAGGTCACGTGCCTCCTCCGACAAACAGCTTTTGGCATCATCTTCTCAACTGCTGTTTCATGCGTCCTGGCAAAAACCTTCACGGTGGTTTTGGCCTTCATGTCTACAAAACCAGAATCCAGGATGAGGAAATGGGTGGGGAAAGCACTAGGCCACTCCATTCTCCTTTCCTGCTCCATTGTTCAAGCAGGCATATGTACTGTGTGGCTGGCAACCTCTCCCCCATACCCAGATGTGGACATGCACTCTGTGATGGAAGAAATTATACTAGAATGTAATGAGGGGAGTGTGGCCATGTTTTATTGTGTCCTCATCTACATGAGCTGCCTGGCAACTGTGAGTTTTGTTATGGCTTTCCTTGCCAGGAAATTACCAGACAGTTTCAATGAAGCCAAGTTTATCACTTTCAGCATGTTGGTCTTCTGCAGTGTTTGGCTGTCCTTTATCCCTTCCTATCTGAGCACCAAGGGAAAATATATGGTGGCTGTGGAGATCTTCTCCATCTTAGCCTCTGGTGTTGGGTTGCTGGGCTTCATCTTTTCCCCAAAATGTTACATAATAATTCTTAGGCCTGAGCTGAACAATAGAGAACAGCTAATAAGGAAGAAAAAGTAAATAAATAATAACCTGTCCTTTGCTGTATCTTGTGCTTTTTTCTTTGTGTGCAGTAGAATATTTGCAAACATGTGTTCAGCTGCTGCCTTACATAATTTTTTCTAGATGTTTTTTCTAGATTTTCCTTGTGGTGATTGATGTTAGGCAATCATAGATATTGACTATTGAATTCACTATGGAAAAAAGAGTGAACAGCGGATTAACCCCTGATGCTCTGAAAAAGCAATTTTCTGAGTTGGGGAACCAGGAAGCTGTCAGCTCCCGGGAATCCTGACAAAGTTAAGAGACTTATGAGTAGAAGAACCATCATCCTGCCTCATTTTGGGATATATTGAATAATTCCTCAATGTTCAAAAAGTCACATTGTCTCCTGATTTTGAAGTGGATGTTAGAATGCTGAAGACAAACGTACAGAATTCAAGGGACACTGTCATAATGTCTATTTTGTCTCTTCCTTTCTTAATGTGGGTGAAGGATTCCAGTTATAGGGATGTTCACCACATAAATATGATGTACACTCAAGAATTCATATTATTTCCATATGACAGTATCAACCCATTCCTTCACTGCAGAGAAATAATTATGAAATAAAAGCTCCACAACTTATGTTTGGATTGTATAAAATCTGCTTTAACACTTACTAACATATATATCCCATTTCCATATGTAATGATCACTGCAGTTCAGGTTATAGCTCCCGTTGCTCTGTCCCAGCTTCTGCCAACCTAGCAGTTCAAAAGCATTCCAGTGCAAGTAGATAAATAGCTACCACTGTGGCTGGAAGTTTTGGATTACTTCTAGTTTTGGATTACTGGGCTGCATTCCCCCCCCCCCCAAATGTTATATCATTTCGCTGAGGCCAGAGTTAAACAGCAGGGGGCAGCTTATCATAAGAAAGAATTAAAGCATGAACAAGTCTGTTTGACAAAACTGTTCCCCAAATCCAATAGAGCAGCCCATGTAGCTGGTCTCACTGGACTTTCCCCTGACAAAGTACTGTGATACCATCAAGGAACACAGACAGCTATGTGGGCATGAACCATAGCAGAGCCATCCTTCCAAGTTCATTCTTCTCTGAATTTGATGTTCTTTCCCCCTCATACTAAAGTTTAAAAAGGAACACTTTTGTACAAATATTTTAAATTTTGAATTAAAAGCTAAAGGTTGCATTTCAGACTACTAAAGATATTGTTGTAAAATTCATCATATTTTACAAGTGATTTAAAAACAATGGAAGCATAGTTCCAAGTAACTACTATGTGTAGGGTTGCAGTCATGCCACATGGCTGGTGTGAATCCAGGTCTGCTCATCCTGACTACACCATACTACATTTTGGGATCTCCATTGGTTCCAAGGTCTTCTGTGATGAACTTCTAACTTCTAACTTTACCAATACACCACTGGCCCCTTATTATCTAATGAAAGGAGATTAAAAATAACAGTCCTGAATATGTGACAAACACATTTCCTTCAGCAGTTCCACAGGGAATCCCTAGCTCTGAATACCTACATTCCTCCTTGGTTATTAACAAAGCTATAATTAAATCTGCTGCTCCTCAAAAAAAAACCGCGCTGGATTTTCACTGGCAACTGGCAACATAACACAAAGGATACAGCAACTTAACCAGAATTACTTAAATAGTGTCTGGGATACACCCAGATTGCATCCTCTTAGGAAACATAACTACCATTCAAATGAGACATTTTTTATCTTGGAGAAGCTGATTATACTATTGCCAGAGAAATCATGGTTTCTGTGTAGAAGAAACAGTTGCCCTTGCATGGATGGTGGTTTTAGTGGTCTTGCTGCTGAAACTGATTTCTTACAATGCATGTCAGGCTCACATAGGAAAATGCAGGCTTCAAAGTCCACACCGTCCACTTCAAATGTACCATCAGCCAGGAGAGTTCCTCATTGGTGGTATTGTTTACCATGGTGGCTTCCTCTCCTCTGCAGCAACATTGACTGAGGAACCCCCACCAGCGCTGCCTGAAGAGCTTGTGTAAGAACTAAGCCACTCATTCATTACAGCAGATGAATGATCAAACCTAGAGTTGCAGCCTCAGCATAATGGCTGAGGCTGCAAACTTCTACCCATTGACCTAGGGATAAGCACTTTTTATTTCAGTGGGACATATGCTGATGTAAAAATACATAGGAATGTCTTCTGAATTAAGAGAATACTCTAGAAGCTCCCATTTCTTGATAGGGAAATGAATATAAATGTATTGAAATGTATACATATTTATGTGTCTGAGATAGCCCCTTTGAACAGTTGGTTTTGATAGACTTTATCTGAACAGGAGTGTTAGTGAAAATGAATTTAAAAAACTTTACAGAAGCTGAATGCTCTTATTGTTTCATTTCCTGATCTTAGGCTAAAGTTTGTTTCACAATGACGGCATATACAGTGGTACCTTGGGTTAAGTACTTAATTTGTTCTGGAGGTCCATTCTTAACCTGAAACTGTTCTTAACCTGAAGCACCACTTTAGCTAATGGGGCCTCCTGCTGCTGCCGTGCCGCCGGAGCACGATTACTGTTCTCATCCTGAAGCAAAATTCTTAACCCGAGGTACTATTTCTGGGTTAGCGGAGTCTGTAACCTGAAGCGTATGTTTCCTGATGCTTATGTTACCTGAAGTACCACTGTACTATGAAGTAGAGAATTGTGTGAATTACAGCCACCATCTCTGCATCATGAATAAGGAATGGTCATTGCAGGAGAGAGCTCAGACACTTTGTAAATGTCAGGAAAAGACTTCAGATGTTTCAGGGAAAGACCCCAGGGGTTCCAGTGTTCCTATGGGCATCACATTAGCAACCCCTGGTCTAGATACCATTGGCCTTAACAGGTCTTTACTGGGACAAAACTAACAAAATGAATTTCAGTAGGGACAAATGTCAGGTTCTGCACTTAGGCAGGAAATACCAGCTGTACAAATATAAGATGGGGAACACCTGGTTTGCCAGTGCTATGTGTGAAAAGTCTGCATCAACAGAAGCATAGTACCCCAAGATCTCTTCTGTGCTGCGCAGAACACACCTGATATATTGTGTTCAGTTATGTTCAGCACAATTTAAGAAGGATACTGACAAGCTACAACATGTGCAGAAGAGGTTGACACATATGATCAAGGGTCTGGAAGCCAAACCTTATGAGGAAAAGTTGAGGGGGTTTGGTATGTTTAGCTATGAAAATAGGAGACTGAGGGGATATAGCATAGCCATTTTCAAATATCTCAAGGGCTGTCACCAGGAAGATGGAGCAAGCTTGTTTTCTCTTGCTCCAGAGGGTAGTACGCAAACCAATGGATTCAAGTTGCAAGAAAGGAGATTCTGTGTAAACATGAGGAAGAACTTGCTGATTATAAGACCTGCTCAGCAGTGGAATGGACAGGGAGACAACTCCACTGAACTCAATAGGATTAACTATTGTAATTCAAATCTGTTCCTTCTGATACTGTTTGCAAATCTCATCCTAGGGTGTTGCCTAAGCTTTACCAGCACATCGTGGCCTTGGCATTTGCAGTCAAGGAGATCAATGAAGACCCTCACATCCTACCCAATATCACCTTGGGCTTTCACTTATATGACAGCTATAACAATGCAAGGAGCACATATCTCGCCACACTGCTGCTTTTATCCAGGGTGGAGAAATTTGTCCCAAACTATATATGTGATGTTGAAAATAATCTGGCAGGGGTCATTGGGGGACTTGATTCTGTAATCTCCTTTTATGTGGCAACAGTTTTGGATATCTATAAGATTCCACAGGTAAGACACTCATGTACGATACCTCTCTAAGCTTGCATTGAGAATGAGGCTGAATTCACAGAACCAGTTCAGAGTGTATCACCAGTTCAGGGCGAGGATGAAATTGGGGCAGAACCATGCACACCACCCTCACCAGACATTTTTGGATTTGCAGCATTTCCTGCTTAACGAGAAGGGTATCTGAATTGAGTTGCAGGAGAAGCGGGGGAATTGGTAATAGGATGAAAATTCACAAGTATTTCAGAGTACAGTAATTATTTGCCTTCACGACACCACACCCAATATGTCAATATTTAGGGGGAAAGAGCTTTCAAATTAAACACACTCTGGAGTTATGGCAAATTGCAGATACAGTCCAGATCTGCATGAGAACAGCAATAGTATTCAGCAGCTGGTTCCAAAGTGAAATAAATGTTCATAGATGAAGTCTGAGAAGTCTTGAAGGAGAAAAAGCAGAAATGTGCATCTGACCCAAGTGGCAGTTCTGAAGTGGCTGCAGTAAATAATGTCTAACGCAGTGTTAGGCAATCCTTTGTTTAGGACATCGTGTGTCCCTCCATTCATTTTAACCCTGACAGATTGGGAATTTTTTTTTTTTTAAAGAAAAGAAGAATATAATAGGGGAAATGCCCCTCTCTGGTCAACAGAACAAATGTTTAACAAACAGGAATGAGAGATGACCTCAATTTTGAGCCCATCTGCATGTGTGTCTTTTGTATAAATGAGAAAGGGCATGCAACCCCTGGTGGGTGGCAAAGGGCATGTCTGACTGACAGGATTCACCACATAATAATGTATATGAATACAGTGGTACCTCAGGTTAAGAACTTAATTAGTTCCAGAGGTCCATTCTTAACCTGAAACTGTTCTTAACCTGAACCACCACTTTAGCTAATGGGGCCTCCGGCTGCTGCCGCACAATTTCTGTTCTCATCCTGAAGCAGAGTTCTTAACCTGAGGTACTATTTCTGGGTTAGCACAGTCTATAACCTGAAGCGTCTCTAACCTGAAGCGTCTGTAACCCGAGGTACCACTGTAGTTTGAAAGAACTCTGTAAATATTACTTTGTCTCTTCTCTTCCTCCATTTACTTTTTAGCTCATTTATGGCTCTGCTCCAGTGATGAATGATAAAAGCCCAGGGCTTCCCTTCTACCAGATGGCAGCCTCAGAAGCCCTTCAGTATGAGGGAATTCTCTCTTTGCTTCTGCATTTCAGGTGGACGTGGATTGGAGTCATTGCAATAGACAATAACGATGGAGAAAGATTTGTGCAAACCATTTCCCCAATGTTTACCAAGAGTGGTGTCTGCTTTGAATTCATAGAAAGAATCCCCAATTTTAGTTTTCTTTCTGAAATTACTGACATGCTAAAACAGGGTGCAACAATAAGTGAGAAAATTTTATCAGCAAAGCTAACGTAGTGGTTGCCTCTGGGGAATCTTACTCCATGGCAACTTTTATGGTGCTTTCATACATATCAAAACATGATGACAAGACAAAGAATGTAAAAAGTAAAGTATGGATAACAACAGCCCAGGTTGAGTTTGCTACATTCGTCTTTCAAAGGTACTGGGATGCAGGAATATTCAGTGGCGCTATAGCCTTTGAAGTTCACTTTAGAAACCCACCAGGATTTCATCAGTATGCTGTGCACAGAAACCCTTCCAGCACATATGAGGACGGTTTTATCAGGGAATTCTGGCAACAGGCCTTTGAATGTGTATTCCCAGAAAACACTGCAGACAAGGCAGAGGGGAATATTTGCACTGGAGAAGAGAAGCTGGAGAACCTTCCCGGATCCCTTTTTGAAATGAGCATGACAGGCCACAGTTACAGCATCCACAGTGCTGTCTATGCCATGGCCCATGCTTTACATGCCATGTCCACATCCAGACTCAGACACAGAGGAACTGCATATGGAGGGAGAGGGAAGAATCCGAATCAACCATTTTGGCAGGTAAAGGCTGAACTTCCACAACTGGCAAAGCCCTGCTACTTCCTGTCACTTTTTGGGTACCCAAAATTCTATCAGCTTGCTCTTTCCTCTCAGAGTTCAAGCATTTGCACTAGTGTATGTGGAAGAAGAACCCAGAATGGACATTATAATTCTGCAGACAGAGTAGGAGGTGGCACTGATATGATGGTATCCTAGATGATTTCCCCATATATTTTTCTGCTTGCAAATGGCTGTAGAATCTATAGGGAAGGGAAATGACGGTTGTGCCCCATGCTTGAGTTATTGCCCCATGCTTGAGGAGAAAGCATTTGTTATGATGGAAGCTTTGCAACCCAATGAGATCCCATGCCATTCATAGACTGGAAGCAGTGGTAATGGTTGAGAGAGATGTTCAGCACTCCCTCTATCCGATATCAACCAAATCCTTCCTTAGAACTGGTGGTCACAAACCACTGCCGTGTCTTCTGAGATGCTCAGGGAGGGAGGGAGGGAGAGAGAGAGAAAGATAGAGATCGCTGCTTAAACATATTTAATTTGTGGACAATCAGAGAAAGAAGGATTGTAAGGAAGATTGAGAGAGATGCATGTGTGTGAAAGAAAATTGGTTGACTCTCTCCATGCTTGGGCCTGAATCCGCTGACAATTGACTAAATCACCGCCACCATTTGCTGTAGGTTCTTCCCATAGAAACAAAATGCTCCTCCCTGCATAGACTGCAGTCTTTTCTAAACCCCTTTCTTTTCTGCTTTCAATCTAGCTCCATCACTTTCTGAGAAGCATCTCATTTAACAATACAGCAGGAGATGTGGTCTTCATCAACCAGAATGGGGAGGCAGTATCAAGCTTGGATATTGTGAATTGGATCATATTCACCAACCAAAGTTTGCACCGAGTGAGAGTTGGGAGGATAGATCCACAAGCTCCTCCAGACCAATCATTACTCCTTGATGAAGATGCCATAACATGGCACAGCTGGTTTAACCAGGTAGGGTTGCATTGTTTGCTAATTCAAAAGAGATTCAGTATTGAATAAGCAATCATTATCCACCTGCAGGTGTACTCACTGTTTTTTGAGCCACAAGTTGAGGAGTGGTTTATGACCAAAGCAATGAGGTACCAGATTAAGAGCCAAAATCTTACAGCTAGAAGACACACATGGATCAAAGGCAAATATTTTATTAAGGAGGTTACAAAACAGAATAACCCTTTTACTACAAAATACAGTTAAGCAGGACGCGGGTGGCGCTGTGGGTAAAAGCCTCAGCGCCTAGGGCTTGCCGATCGAAAGGTCGGGGGTTCGAATCCCCGTGGCGGGGTGCGCTCCCGCTGCTCGGTCCCAGCGCCTGCCAACCTAGCAGTTCGAAAGCACCCCCGGGTGCAAGTAGATAAATAGGGACCACATACTGGCGGGAAGGTAAACGGCATTTCCATGTGCTGCGCTGGCTCGCCAGATGCAGCTTTGTCACGCTGGCCACGTGACCCGGAAGTGTCTCCGGACAGCGCTGGCCCCCGGCCTCTTGAGTGAGATGGGCGCACAACCCCAGAGTCTGTCAAGACTGGCCCGTACGGGCAGGGGTACCTTTACCTTTACCTTACAGTTAAGCAAGGCTAACAGGGTAAATATGCCTTAGGGGATCCTAATTCAAATTGAAATACAGTGGTACCTTGGGTTACAGACGCTTCAGGTTACAGACTTTGCTAACCCAGAAATAGTACCTTAGGTTAAGAACTTTGCTTCAGAATGAGAACAGAAATCTCGCAGCAGCGGCGCGACAGCAGTGGGAGGCCCCATTAGCTAAAGTGGTGCTTCAGGTTAAGAACAGTTTTGGGTTAAGAACAGACCTCCAGGACGAATTAAGTTCTTAACCCGAGGTACCACTGTAACAAAAAATAGATTAGCTCACCCTAATCCCAACCATTCACAGACCCAACTACAAGAGCATCCATGCAAATGTGGTTTTTGCATCACACAATTCATCATCTGAATGTGGGTCATTAGGTTAAATACCAGTTTTTCTTTGAAAGGGCGTGGATATAGAAGGGCAGGTTTTCTTCCAGTCAAATGAAGACTCTGTGTACATTTCCCCAGCACAAGAGGGTATACATGCTCAGAGACCATGAAGCTACAACGTGGATTTGGAACACACCCAGGAATCAGATGGGTCCAAGAATAAATGTACCCACTGGCACCAAAATCAGTTCTAGAGCTGTCTACCAAGTGGACAAAATACTTAAAAGCAACAATTATAACAAAATAAACAGGGAAACTAGAGTAACTTCAAAGTGTACTTTAATGGACAGAAAAATATTTGCTTAACAGATGGGGCACTGCACATCCTAGAGCAATATAGAGGGAACATCACATAATTTCAAACATTAATATTAATTATACGAAAGGACGAAATGGCTCTTTGTATAGTCATTACATATTACTGAAATGCTGTGTCAGCTTAGTAACATAGAGAAAGGACCAAGAACCTAAAGGGTTCCAAATTCATTAGTTTCTTGATGAACCTTCTGCTGTTTCATTTATGGAATAGACTCAGCCTCCTTCTGTCTGTACTGAGAGATGTCTACCAGGATCCAGCAAGAAAGTGAAGGAGGGACAGCCACCTTGCTGCTACGATTGCATCCCATGTGCTGAGGGGAAGATTGCAAACCAGGATGGTAAGAGAAATAAATAGTTAAATAGATGCACACTCGGTACTTAGCATTGAAAGCTGCTGTAAGGACGGCTGATTTAATTTTCAAAACAAGAGATGATCTACTGTGTGTGAGATCCTGCTTCTTTGTGATCATTGCCCTTCAGATAGCCTTAATATGTTAATATAATGAGAATGACTATGCATTGAGAGTAGTTGGATGGTATGTGGTTCAAATCAAATCTAGAAGGGGCTTTTCATTCCTTTTGACTTACACAGGCTACACCCAGGCTAGTGTAATGATATGTTCCAAAATCATGAGGAGGAATGGCCCTGGCTCTGCAATTTACAGACCAATATCTCTGAACCGATTAAATGCAACAATACCATGTTACAGAGTATCAGACAGTATTAAACTTGTGTTTGAATGTGAACAGAGCTCTTTTGTTCTCAGACAGAAAGTCAACATTTCAGGAAGCTGACTTGATATGAACTAAAGGTCATTTCCTTATTTTTTTCCAGATATGAATGACTGTAATAAATGCCCAGACAAAGAATATCCAAGCAAGAACCGTGATGGATGTCTACCCAAGGATATCAGCTTCTTGTCTTATGAAGAACCTTTGGGCATCAGTTTAGCCTGTTTATCTCTTTCCCTTTCCTTGATCACTGCTCTGGTACTAGGTACATTTATAAAACACCACGACACACCCATTGTCATTGCAAACAACCGAAACCTCACCTATGCTCTCCTCATCTCTCTCCTGCTCTGCTTCCTTTGTGCATTGCTCTTCATTGGCCGACCTGAGAAGGTGACGTGCCTCCTCCGACAAACAGCTTTTGGCATCATCTTCTCAACTGCTGTCTCTTGTGTCCTGGCAAAAACCTTCACGGTGGTTTTGGCCTTCATGGCTACAAAACCAGAATCCAGGATGAGGAAATGGGTGGGGAAAGGACTAGGCCACTCCATTCTCCTTTCCTGCTCCACAGTCCAAGTAGGCATATGTACTGTGTGGCTGGCAACCTCTCCCCCATACCCAGATGTGGACATGCACTCAATGACAGAAGAAATCATACTAGAATGTAATGAGGGGAGTGTGGCAATGTTTTACTGTGTCCTCATCTATATGAGCTGCCTGGCAACTGTGAGTTTTGTTGTGGCTTTCCTCGCCAGGAAATTACCGGACAGTTTCAACGAAGCCAAGTTTATCACTTTTAGCATGTTGGTCTTCTGCAGTGTTTGGCTGTCCTTTATTCCCTCCTACCTGAGCACCAAGGGAAAATATATGGTAGCTGTGGAGATCTTCTCCATCTTAGCCTCTGGTGGTGGGCTGCTGGGCTGCATCTTTTCCCCCAAATGTTATATAATCATTCTGATGCCTGAGCTGAACAATAGGGAACAGCTAATAAGGAAGAAAAATTAAGGAAATAATAACTGTCCTTTGCTGTATCTTGTGATTTTTTTCTTTGTGAGCAGTAGAATATTTGCAAACACATGTTCAGCAGCTGCCTTATATGGTTTTTTCTAGACGTGTTGATTGTTGATAGCCATTCATAAATATAGAATATTGCATTCACGCCGGAGAAAAGTGTGAGCTGGGGATTAACCTCTGATGCTCTGAAAAAGCTGCCTTAATGCTGTATTGTTTTTAACACTTGATTGGAAGCAGCCCAGAGTGGCTAGGGAAACTCAGCCAGAAGGGTGGGGTTTAAATAATAAATTATTATTATTATTATTATTATTAGGAGACCAAGAAGCTGTCAGGTCCCAGGAATCCTGACAAAGTTAAGTGACATGACTGGAAGAATCAACTTCTCACCCCCAAAACACATAAAAACCCCGAGGGTATGGGGTTTGCCAAAGCCTTCCTTTTGTAATTATCTCTGAGGTGGCTATAATTTATGACTGAGATAAGTTTTTATCTTTGCTGGTGGAAATTTACATTCTGTGATTGAGCTGCTTTCTGGCTTTTAATAGAAGGGAAGAGAAGTCGATCATGAATGGGCTGAAGTCAGAATAAAATGTATGCGCTAATTAAAAATGTTTTAAACAGGCTTCCGGTTCCAGCTGCCTTGATGGAGCCAGCTCCCACGATAATGGGAGATCATTGGCAAAGATGAAACAAGGATGATTGAGAGTAATTAATCTTGCAAACTCTCTCCCAGGATGGGGGAAATGGGCTGCACTTGCAGATCATCTCGGTACCTGGCTCCCGCTCCAGCATGGAATGCAGGAGGCAGGGAGGCACTGAGTGCAAAAGGTATCCCTTTCTTGTTGGTATCCCTCCTATGACACCATTAAGGAGCAGAGGTTCTTCTGTTCATTAGAGATTATTTTGTTACATAAATGACTCAGCAAACCCACCAAGAATACCAAAAACTTTTTTATGTAGCAAGTGAAGATGAGGGGAAACGGGAATACAGATATGGATTACAATTCCAAAGGGAACTAAATAAAATGGAATGATTTTTAAAGGGCTTGGAATTCATAACAACTGGGTGGAGTTAACTTTCACTTTATCTCTGGCTGAACGGAGAAAAATTGGAGCTTAAGGACTTGTGAAGGCTTTGCCAGGTTGCCAGATCACTCTTCTGTGAGTAATAATAGCTAGGGGTTTTTTTGCTGGACGGAGAAGGGAGAACCTGGAGATGTGCCAGGGCTTTGGCGGGGAGGCTACTCCTTTTCCTAGACTGAAAAGAAATGGCGAAGAGTAGTGACAGAGCTTTGCTACTACATCCAGAGGTGTTGAAAAAAGAAGAGATTTCTTTAGAACGACATCGAGACAACAATGCCACAAGGCATGATGGGGATCAGGAATAACCAAGATAGACATAATATTTGGCAAGGACAAAGGGGAATAATTTGGTTAAAATAAATACCACACACAGGAAGAATAAAGGAGAGCTTCACTTGCAGATTCATAAATTATTAAATGTGTCAACACAAATTGAAGTTAAAAAGATTGTAGCTTTTGTATAAGGGATTATTATTAAGATTGGATGGTAAGTGGACTGAATAACAGTTTGGAAGCAGAATTAAATGGAATTATTAAACCTTGAAATTTAGCACATGGGGGGCCACCTAAATTGTGTAACTGGCTATCTGGCTGATTGGTATTTGAATTGGTATTGTAATTTGGTATTGATATAATAAAGCTTACATTGGATTTTTGTAACTGAAAAATAATAAAAAATATTGCAAAAAAGGAGAGGGAATGTTTTAAACAAAGGAGTTCTGTATGCTAAGAAATTTTATTTTCTTCTTTTTATCAGTTAAAGTGTAGCCAAGAAATTGAAAGTAACTTTACCACTTCATGTTTCCTCTGTGGGAAATAAAGGTGTTTAATTTTATAAGAGTTAACTCTGTGAAAATCTCAAGGTGGAGATGGGAGGTTTAATGAATTTTTATTCACCATTTTATGCATCTCAGCTCTGAGCTCCTTCACTTGCTCATCCAATAAGTGCTGCATGATGCCAACACTCAGTGGGGATGTTCAACTGTATATTTGCCACCCTAGCAGTCTCTGCCTTGAACACTTGTGTCTCTCTCCTTATCAGAGGAGCACATTCCTTCCCACAGTTTCCCACAGATTTCAGTTTCACTTTGAAGCCAGCACTTTCACAAAAGGGATGAAGCGCTAAAAATAATACAAAATGAAAACTTAACAATCAGAACACCTTTCCCTATTAATAATCTTTCTTAGTTGGAAATAATAATAAAATGCTGTTTGTTTTGTTTTCAGCCTATTAAAAATGACCTCTTCTTAAGCTAGCTGTCACCTCACATACCAAGCGAAATTTCCAATTAGCAGACTGGTCACATATCATAATTTATCACCATCCTTAACCACCACATAGTTCTATCTAACAATGGAGTGTCAACAGTAGATGACTAGCCAACCATCTTTGCTCCCAGAAGTCTTCACTCTCTTGGTCTCCCGTTCAGAATGACTCTGAGAAGACTTTGGCTGAAAAGCAATAAACATGTTTTCTTTAGTAATATTGCAAAGAATCTAGAACACAAGTCAAGCGATTACCTCACCTGTAATTATCCCATTTTTCATAATAGCATTCTTCCCATACCCTCAGGACTGGCCATATGCAAAGGAAGGTCTCGTTAATAACTATTCAGAGCTGGTTATATAGACACACAGAGACTCATCAGTGTGGTGACCCCTTTTTATATATTGTACTATTCTGGCTTTGCATCATCTGAGGGAGTGACCATTTAAGTCAGGCTTTGCTACTCAGGATCCTTTGAATAGCAATGGCAGAATAGTTAATTTTTTGCCAGAAATAAAAAATCCCTTGCAAGATGGTAGTATTTTTATTGCAGGTGGTATTACTGCCGCTACAGGGTTTGTGCTACAGGAAGTTTCTTCCTCTTCCTCTGTGTTCTGTCACAGAGCCGGTCCGTATTCTTCACAAATATTACCAGGCAGGTGACCTCATCGTTGCTGGTATTATTTCTCAGATCTATATCTTTTCAGACACCATGACCTTTGAAAAATACCCAGCTCAGGAACTTTCAGATGACCATATGTAAGTAGTTGAATTTTTAAAAGCCATGTTCTAAAATGATGCTATTCACAGCCAACCTTGTCCTTTGAGTTGGACTTCCACTGGGTATACCCAGTGGGCTGGCTAATTATTGGAGTTTCAGTGGTTCTACCAATTCATTTAATCTACCCCCATTTGATCTTGTGTTTACGCATGTAGTTCTAATATTTGTCTGCACATGGCCATCCTGTTTTGCTATGAGACACCATGCGTAAGTAATGAATTCATGCAGCATGGTAGTTTAACAAGCCATTTTTATTTCTCTTCCATTTTTGATGTTGCTGGCAGATTTAAAGTGGTTTGACTGCAATATGAAGTCACATTTTGAATGGCATATTTAAAAAAGAAATCTTACGATTCACTTGGGGTTCTGAAATTAAAAAAAAAAATTCCTATATTGATTAAGCCTGTAAACAAAGATATAAGAAATCAGAACAAAATAGGTATTTTTTCCAAGACATCTTAACATAAAGTGTGATTTTAATTCAAAGGGCACTGCATACATCCAGTACATGAAGCCATATGGATGTTCCTTGTTCATCCCCCTCTAGTCTGCAGGATTATCCTTGAAGTTTCACTCTAGTATTCTGCCTGACAAGATGGCTTTTCTAAAAATATGTCTATCACTGCTGAATTTTCATGATGATTTTTTAGGATAAATGCAACATGATGTGATCATGCAGAAAATTAAATTAGGAAAAAAGAAATGACAGATTGCTTCATCTCTAACACACAAATACACACAAAGAGAAACCATGAAGGAGTTGCTAGGGCTGTGCAGCAGAGTCAGACAATGTTTGAATCTTGAAATGAATCAGGCAAATTTGGGTGGACCTGGACTTTGACTGAGTTAGGTGGAAGCAGCCCCAGATTAGCCCAGGTTGGGTCTGGCCTCTAGGAAGCCTCTGGGACAGTCAGCGTCAAGGTGTCAGGTGTCTTGCCCAACAAACCCTATCATAGAATATGATTTTGAGAACAGGAGCAGCAGCAGCAGCTGGGAAGAGAGGAGTTCAGGGATATAGTATATTTTAAAAAAAATAGTTTCATATGTTTTGTGTCTTTGTTTCTCAATTGATCCTTATACATGATTTTGTATGTTTTCGGTATTTTATGCATTTTGACTGGCTGTTATTTTTACTGATTATAGATTGGTATTTCTTCATTGTGATTGATGTGCAAACTGTATTTATTATTGACTGAAGTTTAATTTTACTGTTTCCTATTAGATACCGACGGATTGTTGAATGTTGCTTTGTTTGATATAAATTGTTTATTTTAAAGTTATTGTGACTTTTATATTGGATCAGATTGTTACTATTAATGTTTGATGTTTTATTATGTTTTCCTGTGTTGGGAGCCAACCAGAGTGGCTGTGGCAACCTAGCCAGATGGGCAGAGTACTATATAGATAAAAATTAGTAGTAGTAGTAGTAGTAGTAGTAGTAGTAGTAGTAGTAGTAGGTTCCCTAGATCTAATCTTATGACAATATATTGTGGTGCACCCTTCAACTCTCAATACAGGATGATGACTCAGCTCTACCAGCAAATCCTGGCCTTGGCATTTGCTGTAAAGGAGATCAATGGAAATCCCTGTGTCTTGCCCAATGCTACTCTCGGATTCCACATGTATAACAGCCATTTTAGTGAAAAGTGGACCTTTCAAGCTTCAATAGAACTTCTCTCAAGAAGGGCCAAATTCATCCCTAACTACAAGTGTGATGCTGAGAATACTCCAGTTGCAGTCATTGGAGGACCAAACTCTTATATTGGACCTCAAATGGCACCCATCCTGTGTACCTACAAGATACCACAAGTAAGATTTATATGTGGAAGATAAATACACATGTTTAAGAAACATTTTGAACTTCTCTTGCATTTCAGACATTATGCTATTGTGCTACATTTTGTCTTCTAATATTCCTGTTTAATACGTAAAGCCAAAGATACAAATTGTAGAGTGAATCCATATGCTTTCAGGACACCAAAAGAGTGATTTCAATTCTACAGACACTTTTACAGATTCAACAGAAATTATGGTCATGCTTGTCCTAGCCTATATCCGTTTTACAAGAAGGTGTTTAATGTGTCTCTTTCCCAACATTTTGAACATAGCAAAGTGCTTTTGGTACAATCACTCTAGAATTCTCTCTGGCAAACTAATTGTTTGTCCACGCAATCTACAGTAACTTCAATAGGTTCACGTGTGCGCTAAGAATTCTTATACAATTTTTTGTAGAAGTCGAAAATCCATAGTGGGGGTGGAGAAGAGGATCTAGCTGGTGGGTCACACCTTGAGTTTCCCCATTCCATAGACCACCTTCATCTGTCACCTGATATTTGTCTTGTGGTTTCAAGCAGCTTCTTGAACTTTCCCATCCCTGATATAGTCTATAATGTGAAACCTTGGAAATGTGCTTATGGCTTGTCCAAGATGGCATGTTGGGCCAATATCCAAGGCCTGGTAGAACAGAGGTTTCCTGCTACAGATCTGTAGTGTGCAAAGTAAGAGTTTAACACAATTTAATCTATTAAAACCCATAGCTATACTCCATTCCAAGATATGTACCAAGCTAATTTGAATCTAAAGAGAATTCCCAACCTATGAATTCCCATCATATGAAATCTGTGTACTTTAAGCTTGGTGGGTATAAGAATAAGTAGGTGTGCATTCAGTGTATTCTATATTGTTTCAAGGAAAGGTTAGAGAATGTCTTCCATAGCTGATTCTATGATCTTAATTTCACTGAGAAAACTTTAAGGCAAGTATGTCATAGACCAGATTCCTGATTATGAGAGGATGGCACAAGGCACTTTTTTTAAAAAAAATTTTTTTTATTAAATTTCCAATTAACAGAACAATCATATCACAGTTTCAAATTACACCAATACATAATAAACTCCAAATATTTCCAAATATTTAGCCAAATTTTGTTGGGGGTACCCATGTTTCGAGCTCAGAAAGGGTCCAATCCGCGGCAAAGGCACATTTGCAGACTTCCATACCATACTTGGTTTTGTCACAATGAATAGGCACCAGAACATCAGTAGAAAGGCTGGCCAGAACAAAAGCACTCAGCTATTTTATCCCGATGCCTATCAGCCTGTTTAGCTTTATCACAAATTTCCAACAAGTGATCCACCATGTTGAGAAAACTTACTGTATTGCCTCCTGCTTATAAGGCATATTTTCTAACCCTGTGTCACATTTGTAAATTCATATTAGGAGTGGATATAAGCTAATATAATCACGTGATTTTCAAATATAACCCAAATCACTCTCTTTCATATCCCTTTAACATTTTTGAAATATTATTTAGCTCATATATGGTTCTGCTCCAGTCATTAATAAAAAAACTGAAGGGGTTTTCTTCTACCAAATGTTCCCAAATGTCAACCACCTATACAAAGGGATTCTCCACTTACTGTTGCATTTTGCATGGACATGGATTGGGATGCTTTCTCAGGATGATGACACTATAGAGAAGTTTAAAGAGGACATGTTCCCATTGTTTTCCAAAAAGGGCATCTGCTTTGACTTCATAGAGAAATTCCCCAAACAAACTTCTTCCAGTGATTTTGGTGACATGCTAGAAGAGGGCTTGAAATCTATCAAAGTTGTTATGGAAAGCACTGCCAAAGTTGTGGTTGTATATGGAGAAATTCAGAGTATAATGGCAATGAGATCAATGCACCAGCTTTTACACTTTGCAAATATATCAATGAACATCCTAACAAAAGTCTGGATTATGACAGCTCAGATGGATTTCACATCATTTCCGATCCAAAGAAGTTCAGACATAAATTTCCTCCATGGTGCTATATCTCTTGCAATTCACTCAAAGGAGGTGTCAGGATTCCATAAATTTATTCAGCATAGGAACCCTTACTCAGAAAACAATGATGGTTTCATAAAGGACTTCTGGGAGGAATCATTCAGCTGTACATACCCCAATTCTTTTGTAGACAAGATGAACAAGAAAGTCTGCACTGGGGAGGAGAAGCTAGAGACCCTTCCCGCATCTGTTTTTGAAATGTCTATGACAGGAAATAGCTACAGCATCTACAATGCAGTCTATGCAGTGGCACATGCATTCAGTACAAGGCATTCAGCCCAAGTCAAACACAGAGCAATGGCAGATGGAGTAAGATTGGACCAACAACCATGGCAGGTAATGTCCTGCTCATGATTTTAAAGATTGAGGTATACTGCCATATTTGTAGATGCAAAAACTTCCCATTGCATGCATCTCCATCCAAGACCTCTAGCAATTATTTGCTGATTTTATGGCAAGCAGAGATAGGTGAGACTTAGAAAGCTCTTTTCAGTTCAACTCAAAATTTCTCTGTGGTAGAACAAGGGAGGAAAGACCTGCTGTATGAGCTAGGGAAAAGTATCATTTCCTTTGAGTGAGTTGAGTGAACACAATGAGGGGGCAAACACAGAAGGTTGAACAAGAATGCCACATCTTATGAAGAACCAGCTTCTTGCCTTTCTTTGATGATTTTATTTTATTTTATTGTTTGGTCCCAGCTTCTGCCAGCCTAGCAGTTCAAAAGCATACCAATGCAAGTATGTAAAGAGGTACTGCTGTGGCAGGAAGGTAAACAGCATTTCCATGTGCTGTAGGACGGTGTCCTGATGCACCAGAAGTGGTTTAGTCATGCTGCCGACATGACCCAAAAAGCTGTGTGTGGACAAATCCTGTCTCCCTCAGCCTGAAGCGAGATGAGTGTCGCACCCCATAGTCCCCTTTAACTGGACTTAACCATCCAGGGGTCCTTTACCTTTACTTGGAACAAGCATATGTCATAATCAAGCACTATCTGAGGGGCATTGTGGGAAATAAATACATCTCCTAGCATTTTAGTTCGTTTACTATCATTTTTACCAGGATTAGCCTACATACATCCTTTCAGGACAACATAATCCAAAATCTTCATGTCTGATAGATTATAACCTTGATGTGTATTTGCATCCTTTGCACCTTTTAAGTACAGCCTCCTATTTTTTCACCCTCATAAATTAGCTCCACCATGTTCTCAGAAGTATTTCTTTTAACAACAGTGTGGAGGAAACAGTTTCCTTTGATCAAAATGGCGAATTGCTTGCTGGATTTGACATTATAAACTGGATCACATTTCCAAACTACTCCTTCCTCAGGGTCAAAGTTGGAAAGATTGAGCCCATGGTTCACCAGGACAATGTCTTCATCATTGATGAGGATGTCATCGTATGGCCCAACCAGTTTAAACAGGTAGTAACTGTGCATATTTTGGGATCTATTGAATAATTTCCTCAATGTTCAAAAAGTCACATTGTCTCCAGATTTTGAAGTGGATGTTAGAATGCTGGAGACAAATGTACAGAATTCAAGCAACACTGTCATAATGCAAATTTTGTCTCATGTTTTCTTAATGTGGGTAAAGGACTCCAGTTATAGGGAAGTTCACCGCATAAACACAATGTGCACTCAAGAATTCATTATATTTCCTTATGACAGTATCAAGCCATTCGTTCACTGCAGAGAAATAATAATGAAATAAAAGCTCCACAACCTATTTTTGGATTTTTTAAAAAACTGCTTTATCATTTATTAACAGATATGCCCCATTTCCATATGCAATGATCACTGCAGTTCAGGTTATAGAAGAGCTAAGAAAGAAGGGAAGGCATTTTGCTGCTATGATTGCTTTCCATGTCCAGAAGGGAAGATTTCAAACCAGAAAGGTAAGGAATGTTGTATGTAGATGTGTTCTGTTTAACAGTTGCCACCTATTTAACAGATGGATATTATGTGGGTGGTGCTGTGGGTTAAACCACAGAGCCTAGGACTTGCCGATCAGAAGGTCAGCGGTTTGAATCCCCGCGACGGGGTGAGCTCCCATTGCTCGGCCTGCTCCTTCCAACCTAGCAGTTCAAAAGTACATCAAAGTGCAAGTAGATAAATAGGTACCGCTCCGGCGGGAAGGTAAACGGCGTTTCCGTGCGCTGCTCTGGTTCGCCAGAAGCAGCTTAGTCATGCTGGCCACATGACCTGGAAGCTGTACGCCGGCTCCTAAGGCCAGTAAAGCAAGATGAGCACCGCAACCCCAGAGTCGATCACGACTGGACCTAATGGTCAGGGGTCCCTTTACCTTACTATTTATTTTGCAAATATATCAGCTACAATCCAGCTTGCTCCCATCAGCATTTTAAATGCTTAAACTAATTGCTCTAACATTAAAAATTGTGAAATGTTAGCACACACAAAGCATATGTAAAGGGTTAATGGCAAGAACCATAGAACTCTGTGATGTCATACACTCTGTGGCAGTTATGGCAGTTAGCTGAACGGTCTTAACAGTTAGAACAGATTTGTTGTGTGCTGCTGCTGTCTGCCTAAGAGTTATCTGAAGAAGTGTGCATGCACACAAAATCTTATACCCAGAACAAACTTAGTTGGTTTCTAAGGTGCTACTGGACAATTTTCTTATTATCTTATTTTACATAGATCAAACTGTTACAGTCTGCAACAGTTTAACCTATGTAAAAGCTATTAGCAATTTAAGTAGTTCCTACCGGCATTGAACATAATAATCTGCAACTGCAAGAATACTAAGTCAAAGTTATTTGTTCTTTAAACTTTATACGGAGAGTGTCTTGTGTAGTTTTTATAGGAGGGAAAGTAGAAATAATAAAAGGGTCAAACAATCCAGGGCTGTCTTCCACATATTTCACATGAAGTAACTTGGGTGACTGAAGAGAATATCAGACAAATACATAGATGATAAGAATATTAGTGGGTTGGATCAGTTGAAACAAAAAGACTGTGCAAGCCCCAGTCCCGAACACACAAATCACGATGTGTGACACCTTCAGCCGCTAGCAGGATGGCTGAGATTTGTTTATATTTCTGGATTTCTTGGGAACCATGAGAAAGCAGAAGTGCCAGAAGAGTTTGTCCAGTGGTTTGGGTGGGATCAGTATGCTGATGACCATATGTCAGGAGTGCTCTGATGGTGTTTCCTGCTTGGCAGGGGGTTGGACTCGATGGCCCTTGGGGTCTCTTCCAACTCTATGATTCTATGATTCTATGATTCTATTATAATTACAGTGATACCTCAGGTTAAGTACTTAATTGGTTCGGGAAGTCCGTTCTTAACCTGAAGTGTTCTTAACCTGAAGTGAACTTTCCCATTGAAAGTAATGGAAAAGTGGATTGATCCGTTCCAGACAATAAAAAAACCCCTAAAACAGCAATTTAAGACGAATTTTAGTGTCTAACAAGACCATTGATCCATAAAATGAAGGCAATAATCAATGTACTGTGCTATAAAATAAATAAGACAGTATTGTAGATGAAAAAAATTAAAATTTAATTTTTTTCTTACATGCACTGATGATAGTCATTGTTTGGATGGGGGCTTTTATCCATTTCTGAAGTCACACAATCAACCAGTGGCTGAATTGGGCTCCACATGATCCCCAAAACAATGGCAGAAGGCAGAGTCCCCCAGAAGTCCCCCAAACGAAGGAACAAAGCAGAGACAAAGGCACAGGGCAGACTCACGTAAAAAAATCCCAAACCTGGCTAGGTGCTACACCTGGGGATGGGGCAAGGGTTGGTAGAGGACTTTTCGGCCCAGACTCATCTTTCTTTTCTTAACAGCTTCACTGTTCTTGGTCTTCGTTAGGCAAGTGCTTCTTACCTAACTTTGGGGCTGGGATGCAACCTCCTGGGCATCCTCCTGATGTCAGGGCCTGGCTCCGGGCATTCGCAGAGGCCTCAGAGAGCTCTCGCTGCTGGAGCCCCAGTCACAGAGTCTCCGTAGGCCCCACGGATGTCTGGGCTTGCTCTGGGCAGCGGTGAGGCCTCCAAGAGCTTGGAACACTTACTTCCGGGTTAAAAACGTTCGTAACCCAAAAAACCATAACTCAAGGCATTCGTAACCAGAGGTACCACTGTAGTACAAATTTAACATTTGATATTTCAAGTTCACTATCCTCATTCAGGAACAGAATGCCATACTTAAATATCATATTATATCTATTTTTCATATATAATTTCAGACATGGATGATTGCTTTCAATGCTCAGAAGATCATTATCCAAACATTGACCAGGATGGATGCCTCCCAAAATACATAAGCTTCCTGACATACAATGAGCCTCTGGGGGTTATTTTGACCACATTTGCAGTTTTATTTTCTTTAATCACAACTTTGGTTCTTGGAATATTCCTCAAGCACCAGGACACTCCCATAGTCAAAGCCAATAATCGGAACCTCACCTATGTTCTCCTGTCCTCTCTCCTCCTCTCCTTTCTTTGTGTTTTGCTATTCATTGGCAAACCAGATGAAGCGACATGTCTCCTACGGCAAACTACTTTTGGTGCAATCTTCTCAGTGGCAGTTTCCTCTGTATTAGCCAAAACCACAATAGTAGTTCTAGCTTTCATGGCTATCAAGCCAGGCTCTAGGATGAGGAGATGGGTGGGGAAACAACTGGCAACCTTTATTGTTCTTTCCAGCTTCCTTGTTCAAACTGTTTTTATTACTGTGTGGTTGGCAACCTGTCCCCCATTCCCAGATGTTGACATGCACTCAATCAATGAAGAAATTGTACTAGAATGCAATGAAGGGTCAAATACCATGTTTTACTCTGTTTTGAGCTTCATGGGTTTCCTGGCCATTGCCAGCTTAACTTTGGCTTTCCTAGCTAGGAAGTTGCCCGATAGTTTTAATGAAGCCAAGTTTATCACTTTCAGCATGTTGGTCTTCTGCAGTGTGTGGTTGTCTTTTGTCCCAACTTACTTGAGCACAAAAGGGAAACACATGGTGGCTGTGGAGATCTTCTCCATCTTGGCCTCTAGTGGTGGCTTACTGTGCTGCATCTTTTTCCCAAAATGCTTTATCATTTTGCTGAGGCCAGAACTGAACAGCAGGGGACAACTAATACGAAGAAATAAAGAATAATCAAGTACCTCATCAAGTCAACCAACACACCTGTAATCTTACTGATTTCAATTGCATCAAAATAATTGATGATTGACAGATACATTCCAATTCACAAATGATGTTTTTTGAGTTGCAACGAGTGATATAAATATGGAGTTCTCAACACACTGGGTGATAACCATTGTTACTCATACTCAGAGTACATCCACATAAATATAATCCATAACTCCCTTGAATTTAATGGGCATGCTCTGAGTATGACTTGGATTAGACATCACCCTTTCAGAATAATATGGGAGTACATTATAATTATTATTGTTTTGAAGTACTTCCGTTTTCTAAAATTTTCTAAATATCAATAGCTCACTAAAAAGAATAAAAGAAGGGGCCTAGCATCTGTCTCTCCCACTTAAGAAAAGGCTTTGGCTGAGATATGATAAACATGTTTTCTTTAAAATATTGCACAGCATCTGTGATTCAAAGCAAGTGATTATCTCTCCTGTAATTATTCAAAATTACATCTTCTATCTTGCCCTAGGGTCCTCTTCTGCCCACATGCAAATGATGAAACTAAGACTGGAGGATCTTATTAATAACTATGAACTCTATTTGGTTGGGTCTATAGACATACAGAGACTCATGAGTCTGGCTTTGAATCAGCTGTGTGAGTGACAATTCAAGTTAGGCTTTGCTGCTCAGGATCATGGGAATGGCAGTATCAGAAGAGGTGAACTTGTGCCTAAATAAAGAGTACCTTTAAAGATGGTAGTGTTTCGATTGCTAGTGCTCTTATTGTTGGTGCATGGGATGTGCAAGTTTCATCATATTCCTCAATGTTACATCAGGGTACCCATCCCTATTCTTCACAAATATTATCAGTCAGGAGACCTCATCATTGCTGGCATTATTTCTCAGATCTACATATTTTCAGATACCCTATCCTTTGAGAAACACCCATCTCAGGAATTTTCAGATGACCATATGTAAGTAGGTGCATGTTTCATCCAGATTTACTAGAAGTCAGAATAAATAAAAACACCTTATTGAATTTTGTCTTCTGTAGTTGTATTAAAAAAATTGATTTACCCATTTCAAACACTCATTTCTTTTATTCCAAATTTTATTGAAGAATTTTAAAACATTTACGAAGCATAAAATATTGGCTTACAGGACAAACACTTGTACAAATGTCCAGTCTTGCCTGCAGACATCCACGTGGCATCAAAACAGGCTTGAAACATGTATTACATTACAAATTAAAATTCAAAAATTCATGAACCAGTTTACTTTTATAAGTCTGTGAGATGTGAGATTACAACCGGTTTTTGTACAGTATCTGAAATGGATACTGAACTGAAAAGTAGTCAATGTTCTAATCTGAAGTAGATTACCTTTGATGCAGCATCTAACTCTCAATACAGGGTGCTGACTCACCTCTACCAGCACATCTTGGCCTTGGCATTTGCTGTAAAGGAGATCAATGAAACTCCCCAGATCTTGCCCAACGTCACCCTGGGCTTCCACATTTATAACAGCCATTTCAGTGCAAGCTGGACCTATGAAGCCACGATAGAGCTTCTCTCAAGAAGGGCCAAGGTCATCCCTAACTATAAATGTGATGCTGAGAGCATTCCAATAGCAGTCATTGGGGGACCTAACTCTAATGTCTGTCTTCACATGGCACCCATCCTGTCTACATACAAGATACCACAAGTAAGATCTGAATACATTCACACCTGAATTTCACCAAATTCATGCTTTCAGAAGGAATACATGAAATGCAGCCATTCTTTGAAAGTCCCACTTCTCCGGATTTTGCAAAGCAGTTCTCCAATCAAATAATGTGTCAAAAAATGCACAGATTAAGGTAAAGTGTGCATAAAAAATGAACATTAGTAAAAATATCCTTCAAATGCATTGTGTTCGTGAATATTGCTTTACAAAGATGTGCATGTTAGGCAAAATTTGAATACAACAGGTTTTGTGTTTTAGGAGAAATTTTCATGAAGCTTAAAAAAAATGCCTCATTCATGCAGTTAAATAACTTAAATAGGACTCACCAGCCCTAGAAAGAGGTGTGAAGGCCACTCCCTGCAAGGCCCTACTGAAGAGGCTCCTCGTGAGGCCAGAGGAACATTGCCTGGCTGTTGTTTTATTGATTTAATATGCTGTAAACCGCTTTGAGATTCTTATTAAAAATATAAAGCGGTATAGAAATGAATGAATGAATGAATGAATAAATAAATAAATAAATAAAAAGAAACCTAAGAGAAATATTGAGAAATATTGACAAATCCTCCCAATCTTAAAACGCACACACAGGGAAAGAGAAATCAGTAAGGAGTTGCAAGGGTTGGGGGTCAGATTTAGCCAAAGCACAAATCCTGAACTGGACAAATTTGAATTAGTTAGAAACAGTCCCAGATTTGGTCTGGCCTGCAGGAGTGATCTGGGGCTGTTGGGGCATGGTCTTGGTAGGAAGAATGAGATTTGTGTTCTCATGGCTGTACAAACCAGCGGATTGAAGCACACAATAAAACTGAGCAATTATATATGCTAGGCTCAGTATCTGGTGAGTTGAGGTTTCAATCCTGCTAGTTGCAGGGGCCTGCTTCCTCAGCGTGTTCCTTGCAGGAAATGCACAGGGAAAGTAGACTCCAGTAGGTGAACAGATAATTCAATCCTGCAGACTGCAGGATCTACTTAACCAGCCAGAAATGTGCAGAAGAAAGAAAACACAAGTACACACAAGTAATTGTTTCATATTGAAAACCATTCTTCTTTTTCTCTTTTTTAAAAAATATATATTAAAAAACCCTTAGCTCATATATGGCTCTTCCCCAGTCATGAATAAAAAGTCTCAAGGAGTTTTCTTCCAAAAGATGTTCCCAAATGGGGACCATCAATATAGAGGAATTATCCAGTTACTGCTGCATTTCCAGTGGACATGGATTGGAGTGGTTTCTCAAGATGGGGAAAATACAGAAGGTTTTATAGACAATGTACTTCCAATGTTTTCCCAGAGTGGCATCTGCTTTGACTTCATAGAAACATTCCCAAAGCTAACATCTTCCAGTGGAATCACTGACATGGTGGGGGAGGGCTTTCACTGTGTCAGTGTTATTATGGGAAGCACTACGAATGTTGTGGTTGTACATGGAGAAATTCAGACGATGATGGTATTGAAAATGGTGCCCCAGATTGTAAAATTTGAGCATATACCAATGAGGACCAAGGGTAAAGTCTGGTTCATGACAGCCCAGATGGATATCACATCATTTCCATTCCAAATAAATTGGGACATAAGTTTCCTTCATGGTTCTCTGTCCCTTGGAATTCACTCAGTGGATCTGTTAGCTTTCCAGAAATTCCTTCAGATCAAGAACCCAAGCACAGAAAAAGAAGATGGTTTTATCAAGGACTTCTGGGAAGAGTCATTTAACTGTTCATTCCCCAGTTCTGTGACAGATAATATAGGTGGGCAAATCTGCACTGGGGGAGAGGAGATGGAGGCACTTCCTGTGTCTGTTTTTGAAATGAGAATGACAGCTCATAGCTACACCATCTACAATGCAGTCTATGTGGTGGCACATGCTTTGCACATCAGACAGTCATCCCAATTCAAGCTCAGGGGAATGACAAAGGAAGTAAGATGGGAGCTTCCAAATCCACAACCGTGGCAGGTAATGTCCTGAAGATACTTCCATATATTTTGGTGGGGAACAAATGGGCGAGTTTCTCAAGCTTCCATGAGTTTAACATAAACTTATTCTCGGAGAAAAACTTTACAATAAATCTAGCCTTTGTTTCCTCCCCCCCTCTGCTGCAAATCTCTCCGTAGTTTGTTAAAGAATTTCTTACCATCCCTTCACCTGTGGACCTGTGCACTTTTTGGGGAAGGAGTTTCATAACTTGGTGCTGCTCTGAAATTTTGTCCAGTATTTAATTCAACCATTCAATGAGGGGAAGGGGAATGGTGAATGGCACCATTTATCTGATCAAATCTTTGATTAGCTATAAATTAATCTGTTCTTTGGTAGAGAAGGGCATGCTTGACATATTGGATCTGTTTGACTTCTGTTGTTGGTTTTTTAATGTTTTATTCAGCTATTTCATGTAGGTCTGATTATGTGTTGCACTTCACGCTAGGATTTCGAAGTGTAGAGTGGGCTTGAAATACATTTTTTTTAAGCAAAAGAAAAGAAATAACCAAGATGGGGCTAGGGTTTCAAAGGTTTATTTAGAGTGTCTTGCATTACAAAGAAAGTCACCTTCTGCCGAGTACAGACTTACGGTCCATGCCAATCAGTATTGTCTACACTAACTGGCAATACTTCCGCAGGGTACCAGGCAAAAGCCCTTCCCGGCCCTACTTGGAGTTGCCTGGGATTGAACCTGGGATCTTTTGCCTTCAAAGCATGTACCATCAGTCTCAGAGCAACATGCTCTGGCACCAGGAGTGGCGAACAGGCAGGGGCGTGGCTGTTGCGGGTCGCGGAGGCGTAGTGCATGTTGCAGTGTGTGTGCAATGTGCTTTGCGGGGGGTGGCGCACAGCGCGCATCCCAGGGGTGTGTGGCGAGCGGTGCACGTTCCCGGGGGCGGCACGGATGGCACCCCCCGGATGGCACCTGGGGCAGCCCGCTGCCCCCGCCCCACCTTCATCCTCAAGTGGGTACCATACCACTGAGCCAAAGCTCTTCCCAAGGTGCCTTACTGGTTTAGTATCTCCTTCTACAGTGGTACCTCGGGTAAAGTACTTAATTCGTTCTGGAGGTCCGTTCTTAACCTGAAACTGTTCTTAACCTGAAGCACCACTTTAGCTAATGGTGCCTCCTGCTGCCGTCGTGCGATTTCTGTTCTCATCCTGAAGCAAAGTTCTTAACCTGAGGTTCTATTTCTGGGTTAGCGGAGTCTGTAACCTGAACCGTATGTAACCCGAGGTACCACTGTATTCTCATTAGCTTTGCCAATATCACAAGCAGCAACAGCATCAGAATTGCTAATCTATAATCAATTAAAAACAGCAAATCACAATGCATAAAAGTGTTCCTGAACTCCTCTCTTTCCTGCTGCTGCTGCTGCTGCTGCTCTCAAAGTCATGTTCTGGGAAAGACTCCCACGGCTGGATGGTGATAGTGCTGCAGATGTAGACAATATTCCTTGATGTTTTAAGTTTTAAGTGACCTTTTGCTTTTTCTAACATTAGCTATGCGGACGACATGGTGATACTGTCTTTAACCAAGCAGGGCTTAAACAACATGCTCAGAGGGCTCATGACATATTGTGATACCAACTCCCTCAAAATCAATTTCGCCAAAACCAAAATTCTTACTTTTGGCACGAAAACTCGGAAGCTATTCTGGAATTTTGAGGGCCACTCTATTGAATATTGTTCAGCATTCAAGTATTTGGGCATCACTTTTCAGCATGGGCTTAGTTGGTCAGCTCACCTAAATATGACCATCCTGGCTGCCCGTAGAACCATCAAAGCCTTGGAGAAATTCTTCTATGCAAAAGGCGGCCAGTTGGTTCCTCCAATCAGAAAAGCTTTTATCAGCAAAGTCCTCCCGATGTTACTGTATGGGGTTGAAATCTGGGGGTGGAATTTAAAAACACTACAACAGCTCGAGATTCTACAAAACTCTTTTGCACGAAAGTTACTGGGCCTCCCCAAGGGCTCGGTTGCTACACAGTTAAGAACAGAACTGGGCCTCCCCTCTATTGTTGCGAGAGCCCACATTAGAATAATTAGTTTTTATTGTAAATTAATCAAAGCCCCAGGCTCCCTACTAGCCAGGCAAGCCTTTTTAACTTGTGCTTATAACAACAAATGGTCCAAGGCCATGGAGATTATCACGGCACGCTACTCCCTCCCAGATCTTGACACGCTGTCATCTTGGGACCATCATAATATCCGGGCCTGGATTCTTACAAGAGACGAGGCCATGGACCGGGCACAGTCCGCCACAGCTCGCCTCTCCAAGTGGCTCCCTAAAGTGAAAGTGGCAAGATCACTTGCCAACTACTTGATAGACCTGACGGAGCCCAATTTGAGAAGAGCGTTTACCATGGCCCGTTTCCATTCTATACCCACGGCCTTCTTGCAGGGGATTTACTTTAAGACCCCCATTACTCAGCATCTATGTCCATGCACAATGAATGAAGTAGAGGACTTCATACACTTCTTTTTCTACTGCCCTATTTATGAGCTAATAAGAACTAAGCTCCTCCTCTTGATCCCGCCCACCATCACATCTAAGGAAGACTGTTTGAAATCGCTTCTTGTGGACGCAAATCCCCAAATTTCACATGGGGTGGCAATCTTTATAGTGCAGGCTTTGAAACTTAGGGCTACACTGACTGGGTAGTGTGTCCCAGACCTGGACCTGTTTTAATTCTTTGTATTACCTTTTTAACCTAATGTGCCGAGCCTATTTTGGGGCCATTATATGTTTTATATACATCTGCATTTTAGATTCCCGGCGCTGGCAACTAAATGTTTATATTATTGTTTTAGGGTAATTTAAATGTCACAATGCCAGTAATATCGTTTGAATTTTGTTAGGTTGCTTCTCTCTAGCATTTTTGTCCTATCCTGCTATGGCTGTATGCTAATGCAATAAAGGTTTGATGATGATGATAGCTTGCAAAAAGCTTTCATGGAATCATAATCCCGTGCCTTGGTTATACTTTCACCCTGTTTATGATAACATAGTTTGAGCTTTTATATGTATCTTCCATCTTATTTTCATTATTTAGCTCCATCAGATTCTCAGAAGTATTTCATTTAACAACAGTGCAGGAGAAAAGGTGCGTTTTGATGCAAATGGTGAATTAATTGCTGGCTTTGACATTATAAACTGGCTCATGTTTCCAAATCAGTCCTTTCTTAGAGTCAAAGTTGGGATGATAGACTCCCTGGGTATCCAGGAAAAACCGTTCACCATTCATGAGGATGCCATTGTATGGCCCAACCAATTTAACCAGGTGGGTTCTCTGAATTTTTCAGGGTTCATTCCATCACTTGTCCCATGGTTGTTTCTCAGTATTCTGTAAATTTATTTAGCCCAATTCAAACTATGGCTTTCAATCTGAACATTCATGTTGTAGTTCCATAATAATGTGCCACTTAATGTTCATTCTTGGGGTGGCAGGGAAGACTTTGGCAATTCCACCCACCATTCAATTACATGCATTCTAACTATAAGCAATTTTGGCTTCACACACTAACAAACAACCTCATTTATAGTTACTATGGATTGTTGAAAATGCACCGCTTTACCCTGGCCACTGTTAACAATTTTTGAGTCAAACCATTTCTATTGTTCGACTCACATTCCTTTGTTTTCTTTTTAAATATTTTATTGATTTTAATGACTTTTTATGTTTTGATTTAATAACATATATATGGACTATATATATGTTGCTCACTGTTTTGTTGGCCTTTGTTGGCGCCGAGCTCCCATGGCTTGCGGAGAGTTGCCTGTTCTGGGGGCTGGGGTCGGGGGAAGCTCGGGCTTCCCCCGCCCCAGCCCCGCACCTGGGGGGGAAATAATTTTTCCCTCTTTATTCCCCCCCCCAAAAAAACTAGGTGCGCCTTATGGGACGGTGCGTCCTATAGGGCGAAAAATATGGTAAATAAACCATACCATACCATAATATGAGCCAAGGGCTCAAGTTCTAAAAGTCCACTGCATTTGTAATACTTTTTAGTGTTCGGAATATTTCCTAAAACATTATATTTTAATATTTATGGACAGACTCGGCCCATTTCTATATGTAATGATCATTGTGGTTCAGGTTATAGTCGGACCAAGAAGGAAGGGAAGCCATTTTGTTGCTATGATTGCATTCCATGTCCAGAAGGAAAGATTTCCAACCAGGAAGGTAAGAAAGGTTAAAAAATGCACACAGATTCACCCTTAAAATGAGCTGAGTAACAGCTGCAGAATCAGAAAGTGTGGAACCACCCATTCGGGTCAGCGGATATTCTATTGAATTCCATCAAAATACTGAAGTAGTTAACAAAGTGCACAAGTATTTGCATTATTCCACAGAAATGACATTGAGTCAGAAATGATAAAATGGGGGGGGGGGGAGCGGTGTGGCCTTGTCTTTGTGAGCCAACAGAGACTTTGGCGAGTCAAATAAAAAAGAGGGATATAAAGCAAAAAGACTGTGGAAGCCTTCCGACCACCTCTGACTCTCTTTAAGAGCGTGTAATTAATATCTTCCTTCCTTCCTTCCTTCCTTCCTTCCTTTCTTCAGACATGGATGACTGTTTTCAATGTCCAGAAGATCAGTATCCAAACATTGGCCAGGACAAATGTCTTCCAAAAGATATAAGCTTCCTGTCTTATGGTGAACCTCTGGGAATCAGTTTAGTCACGTTAGCTCTTTTATTGACTTTCACTACAATTTTGGTGCTTAGGATCTTCATCAAGCACAAAGAAACTCCCATAGTCAAAGCCAACAATCGGACCCTCACCTATGTTCTCCTCATAGCCCTCGTTCTCTCCTTCCTTTGTCCTTTACTTTTCATTGGCCAGCCCATAAGAATAACCTGCCTCCTTCGACAAACTGCTTTTGCAGTGATCTTCTCAGTAGCAGTGTCTTGCATCTTAGCAAAAACAACTATAGTGGTTCTAGCTTTCATGGCTACCAAGCCAGGCTCCAGAATGAGGAGATGGGTGGGGAAACATGTGGCCATCTCCATTGTTCTTTTCAGTTTCCTCATTCAAATGATGATGTGTACTGCCTGGCTGATAGTTGCTCCCCCACTCCCTGATTTAGACAAACACGCAGGGACTAAAGAAATTGTACTGCAATGTAATGAAGGATCAGTCACCATGTTCTACTGTGTCCTAGGCTTCATAGGAATGCTGGCCATGGTCAGTTTCACTGTGGCTTTCCTAGCTAGGAAGTTACCAGACAGTTTTAATGAAGCCAAGTTTATCACTTTCAGCATGTTGGTCTTTTGCAGTGTGTGGCTGTCCTTTGTTCTTACCTACCTGAGTACCAAGGGAAAGTACATGGTGGCTGTGGAGATCTTTTCTATTTTGGCCTCTAGTTTTGGATTACTGGGCTGCATCTTCTTCCCCAAATGTTATATTGTTTTGGTGAGGCCCGAGTTAAACAGCAGGGGGAAGCTTATTATAAGAAAGAATTAAAGCATGAACAAGTCTATTTGACAAAACTGTTCCCCAAAGCCAACAGAGGAGCCCATGTAGCTCTTCTCCCTGGATTTTCCCCTGACAAAGTACTCTGATTAAGGGAAGCAGTGGATCATGTATCCTAGACTCATAGACCAGAGAGGGACCCTAATTCCAGGATGCTGACTACACATTTTGGAAACTACATTGGTTACAAGGTCTTCCATAATGAGCTTCTAATGTCTTCCTTCCCCAATACAACAGTGGTCCCTTATTATCAAGTGAAAGGGAAATTAAAATAACAGTTCTGAATATGGGACAAACACATTTTCTTCAACAATTCTAGAGGGAATTCTAAGCACTGAATGAATAATTACATTGCTTCTTGATCATTAACAGGGCTATAATTTGAGCGGCTGCTTCTCAAAAAACAATGGGGACTTACAGTGGCCACTGGTAAACCTAATGCAAAGTATATTAAAATTAATCAGAATTAATCAGACTTGTGATCCACAAGTCTGATTTCGGATACTCCGACATTGCATCGTCTCAGGAAAATAAACTACCATTTAAACGAGACAATTTTTATCTTGGAGAAGATAAAACAGAGTTTTTGCATAGAACAACCAGTTGCCTTTGTATTGAGAATGGTAGTTTTAGTATTCTTGCTGCTGGAACTGTTTTCATACAAAGTATGTCAGGCTCACATAGCAAAATGCAGACTCCAAAGTCCACACCGTCCACTTCACATGTATCCTCAGCCAGGAGAGTTCCTCATTGGTGGCATTGTTTCCCATGGTGGCTTCATCTCCTCTCCAGCAACATTCACTGAGGAACCCCCACCAGCGCTGCCTGAAGAGCTTGTGTAAGAACTAAGCCACTCATTTATTACAGTACAGGAATGATCAAACCAAGAGTTTCAGCCTCAGAATATTAACTGAGGCTGCAAACTTCTACCCATTTACCTAGGAATAACCACTTTTCATTTCAGTGGGGCATAAGCTGATGTAAAATCCATAAGAATCTCGTGTGAATTAAAAGAATACTGTAGAAGCTCCCATTTCTCAATAGGGAAATGAATATACCGGTAAATGTATTGAAATGTGTGTGTGTGTGTGTCTGTGTCTGAGATAGCCCTTTTGAACAGCTGATTTTGATAGACTTTATCTGAACAGGAGTGTTAGTGAGAATGCATTAAAAAAACTTATTCTGAACCTAAATGCTCATATGGTTTCATTTCCTGATCTTAGGCTAAAATTTGTTTCACAATGATGGCATATAATATGAAGTATAGAATTCTGTGAATTACAACCACCATCTCTGCCTCATGAGTAAGGAAGGGGTCATTACAGGAGAGAGCTCAGAAACTTTTTTAATGTTAGGAAAAGACTTCAGATGTTTCAGGGAAAGACCCCAGGGGTTCCAATGTTCCTATGGGCACCACATTAGCAACCCCTGGTCTAGATACCATTGGCCTTAATAGAATGGAGAACTTGGACAAAAAAACAAATTACATTTCTATAGGAACAAATGTCAGGTTCTGCACTTAGGCAGGAAATACCAGCTGTACAAATATAAGATGGAGAACACCTGGATTGCCAGTGCTATGTCTGAAAAGGATCAAGAAGTCAACAGAAGTATAGTGCCAGAATCAAAAGAAGTAATAGAACAGCTCTATTCTGCCATGCTCAAACCACACCTGGAGTACTGTGTTCAGTTATGTTCAGGATATTGACAAGCTGCAACATATGCGGAGGAGGGTGACACGTATTATCATGGGTCTGGAAGCCAAACCTTATGAGGGAACATTGAGGGGGTTGGGTATGTTTACCAATAAAATAGAAGACTGAGGTGATGTAGGATTTTCAAATATCTCAACGGCTGTCACCAGGAAATTGGAGCAAGCTTGTTTTCTCTTGCTCCAGAGGGTAGGACCAGAACCAATAGATTCAAGTTGCAAGATAGGGGATTCTGTGTAAACATCAGGAAGAACTTGCTGATTATAAGAATTGTTCAGCAATAGAATGGACTGGGAGTTAACTCCACTGAAGTCAATATGATTAACTACTGTGTTGATATGTAAAAGGATATATCAGTTCCTTCTGATATTGTTTGCAACTCTTCTTCTAGGGTGGTGCCTAAGGGTTACCAGCACATCTTGACCTTGGCATTTGCTGTAAAGGAGATCAATGAAGACCCTCACATCCTACCCAATATCACCTTGGGCTTTCACTTATATGACAGCTATAACAATGCAAGAAACACATATTTTGCGACACTGCTGCTTTTATCCAGGGTGGAGAAATTTGTTCCTAACTATATATGTGATGTTGAAAATAATCTGGCTGGGGTCATAGGAGGACTTGATTCTGAAATCTCCTTTTATATGGCAACTGTTTTGGATATCTATAAGATTGCGCAGGTAGGGCACCCATGTACAATATGTCTCTTAGCTTGCATAGAGAAAGAGGCTGAATTCACAACACTAGTTCAGGGTGTATCACCAGCTCAGGGGAAGGGTGAAATTGTAAGCAGAACCATATGCACCACCTTCAGATCCTTGGGAAATAAAGGTGGTACAGAATTAATATAACATAAAATAACCTAAATGAGGGGAAAGAAATTCTGCAATAATAGAAAAAAATATGTCACCCCCTCAATCTCTTACACACATCTCAAGGAAATCCCAAAGGGCAATGATGGGAGACTGGGTTTCTTCATCACCAGCCATGACACCATACCCAATATGTGAATGTTTAGGGGGAAAGACTTTCAAATTAAACACACTCTGAAGGTATGACAAACTGCAGATATAATCCACTTATGCAGGAGAACAGTAACAGTACTGAGAAACTGGTCCCAAAGTGAAATAATTGTTCATAAATAATGTCTGAGGAGTTTTGAAAAAGAAGAGGCAGAAATGGTAGTTCTGCTGTGTGTTGGGGTATGAGCATTGTGAAGATCATAGAATCACAGAGTTGGAAGAGACCACAAGGGCCATCGAGTCCAACCCCCTGCCAAGCAGGAAACACCATTAGAGCACTCCTGACATATGGTTGTCAAGCCTCTGCTTAAAGACCTCCAAAGAAGGAGACTCCACCACACTCCTAGAGAGAAAGAAAGAACCTAGAGAGAAGAAATGTGCATTCAACCCAAGTTGCGATTCTGACATGGCTTCAGTAAATAATGTCCAATGCAGGGGTAGGCAATCCTCTGTTTGGGGCATGGTGTGTCCCTCTAATCAGTTTTGTCCATCGTAGAAGACGCTGCCAAATTCTGCAGGGTATAAAAATAAAAATAAAATTGGGACATTGCCCCTCTCTGGTCAACAGAACAAATGCTTAACAAACTGGAATGGGAGATGACCCCAATTTTCAGGCCATCTGCATGTGTGTCTTTAGTATAAATGAGAAAGGGCATGCAACCCCTGGTGGGTGGCAAAGGGCATATCTGACTAACAGGATTCATCACATAATGTATATGAATAGTTTGAAAGAACTCTGCAAATATTACTTTGCCTCTTCTCTTCCTCCATTCCCTCTTTAGCTCATTTATGGCTCTGCTCCGGTGATGAATGATAAAAGCCCAGGGCTTCCCTTCTACCAGATGGCAGCCTCAGAAGCCCTTCAGTATGAGGGAATTCTCTCTTTGCTTCTGCATTTCAGGTGGACGTGGATTGGAATTATTGCAACAGACAATGACAATGGAGAAAGATTTGTGCAAACCATTTCCCCAATGTTTACCAAGAGTGGTGTCTGCTTTGCATTCATAGAAAGAATCCCCAATTTTAGTTTTATTTCTGAAATTCCTGGAATGCTAACACAGGGGGCAACAATAAATGAGAAAATCTTTAGCAGCAAAGCTAACGTAGTGGTTGCCTCTGGAGAATCTTACTCCATGACAACTTTGAGATTGCTTTCATACTTTTCAGAACATGATGACAAGACAAAGAATGTAGAAAGTAAAGTATGGATAATATCAGCCCAGGTTGAGTTTGCTTCATTTGTCTTTCAAAGGTATTGGGATGCAGGAATATTCAATGGCGCTATAGCCTTTGAAATTCACATTAGAAACCCACCAGGATTTCATCAGTATGTTCTGCACAGAAACCCTTCCAGCACAGATGGGGACGGATTTATCAGGGACTTCTGGCAACAGGCCTTTGAATGTGTGTTCCCAGATATCACTGCAGACAAGACAGAGGGGAATATTTGCACCGGAGAAGAGAAGCTGGAGAACCTTCCTGGATCACTTTTTGAAATGAGCATGACAGGCCACAGTTTCAGCATCCACAGTGCTGTCTACGCCATGGCCCATGCTTTACATGCCATGTCCACATCCAGACTCAGACATAGAAGAATGGCATACAAAGAGAAAGGGAAGAATCTGAATCAACCATTTTGGCAGGTAAAGGCCGAACATCCTCACCCGCGAAAGCCCTGTTACTTCCTGACACTCTATGGGTTCCCAAAATCCTATCAGCTTGCTCTTTCCTCTCAGAGTTCAAACATTTGCGCAGGTGTATTAGGAAGAAAACCCAGAACTGAATTTATAATTCTGCTGACAGAGTAGGAGGTGGCACGGATATGGTGGTATCCTAGATAATTCCCCACATATTGTGCTGCTGGCAAATAGCAGCAGACCCTATACAAAAGGGACATGGTGGTTGTGTCTTTCTGTGAGTAGGTACCGCCCTGTGTTTCAGAATAAAGTATTTGTATGATGGAAGCTTTGCAGCCAAATGAGATTCGTATATAGCAGGCACGTCCAACAGGTAGATCATGACCTACCAGTAGCTCACTGGCCGTCTGTTGCAGATCACAGGTAGATCAGTGGCTCCCCTCCAAAGAAGCTCAACAACTTTGGCTTCCCTAACAAAAGCTCAACATTTTTGGCCTGATCTGCCAAAAATGGTCCTTCCTCCCCCTCTAAAAATGCTCAACAACTTTGACCTGAATCCCCCAAAAGGGGGTAGATCACTGCCAGTTTTTAATTCTGTGAGTAGATTGCAGTCTCATGGGAGTTGGCCACCCGTGATATATAGGAAGCAGTGGTAATGGTTGGGAGAGATGTTCAGCATTCCCTCTATCCCGTATCAACCAAATCCTTCCTTAGAACAGGTGGTTGCGCACCACTGCCATGTCTTCTGAGATTTTTCTGGGAGACCAGGGAGGGGGACAAACCTCTCTACTCATATATATTTAACTTGTGGGCATTCAGAGGGAGAAGGGTTGTAAGAAAGATTGAGAGAGATACATGTGTATGAAAGAAAATGGGTTGGCTCTCTCCATGCTTGGGCCTGAATCGACTGACAATTAACTAAATCACCCCCACCATTTGCTGTAGGTTCTTTCCAGAGGAAAAAAAATGATCGTCCCTGCATTAGACTGCAGTCTTTTCTATACCCCTTTCTTTTCTGCTTTCTTTCTCTGTTTTCAATCTAGCTCCATCACTTTCTGAGAAGCATCTCATTTAACAATACGGCTGGAGATGTGGTCTTCATCAACCAGAATGGGGAGGCAGCATCTAGCTTGGATATTAACAATTGGATCATATTTGCCAACCAAAGTTTTCACAGAGTGAGAGTTGGGAGGATAGATCCTCAGGCTCCACCAGACCAATCATTCATCCTTGATGCAGATGCCATAACATGGCACAGTTGGTTTAACCAGGTAGGGTTGCATTTTTTGCTAATTCAAAAGAGATTCAGTATTGAATAAGCAATCATTATCCACCTGCAAGTCTACTCACTGTCTTTTGAGCTGCAAGTTACTGAGTTGTGTATGACCAAAGGATCCAGGTACCAGATTAAAAGCCAAAAGATTACTGCTAGAAGCCACGCAAGGAATGAAGGCAAATACTTTATTAAGGCAGTTACAAAACTATATATTTTAACTATAAAATGAAGTTAAGCAAGGGTAAGAGTGTCAATATGGTTTCGGGGAATCCTACTTCAGACGAAAATAACAAAAGTTCAGTTGTCTCAGCCTAATTCCAACCATTAACAGTCCCCACTGCAAGCTGCATCCATGCAAATGTGATTTTGCATCACACAATCCTTCATCAGAATGTGGGTCATTCAGCCAAATAGAGCCTCTGGGTAGATTTCTCCAGCACAAGAGGGTATGCATGCTCACAGACATGAGAGTAAATGTGTGAAGAGTAAGAGACAGAGCATTAGGAATAGATGCATCAATTTTTAAAAATACGTTTTCAAAGGTATATCTTTTTCTTAACATGCTGAGAATTGTATTACAGCATTCCAAGAATTCTCATAGGCATTGCATAGCTTCAATCCGGTTCATGTATTTGTCCAGAATATTTTTAATGGAATTCAAAAAGATTGAATTTAACAACAACAACAACAACAACAACAACAGCAACAACAACAACAAACAATACCCCCACCTGGGTGGGTTTTCCTAGCCACTCTGGGTGGCACATTCAGAACTCTTCCTTACGCAGCATCTGATGGCACCAAAATCGGTTCTAGAGCTGTCTACCTAGTGGACAACATACTCAAAAGTAACAATTATAACAAAATTAACAAGGAAACTAGAGTAACTTTAAAGTGTACCTTAATGGACAGAGCAATCTTTGCAGAACAGATGGGGTACTGCACATACCAGAGGAATGTCAAGGGAATATCACATAACTTCAAAAATTACTATTACTAATACCAGAAGAAGCAATTGCTCTCTGTATAGCCATTACATATTACAGTGGTACCTCGGGTTACAAACGCTTCAGGTTACAGATTCCGCTAACCTGGATCTAGTACCTTTAAGGGTACTACTTTACTTTACTTCAGGATGAGAACAGAAATCTAGCGGCAGCTAGTGAGAGGCCCCATTAGCTAAAGTGGTCCTCAAGTTAAGAACGGTTTCTGGTTAAGAACGGACCTCCGGAATGAATGACATTCTTAACCAGAGGTACCACTGTACTGAAATGCTGTGTCAGTTTAGTAAAGTAGAGAAAGGCCCGAGTACTTAAAGCATTCCAAACTCATTGTTCTCTTGCTGAATCCTTCTATTCTTTCATTTACGGAACAGACTCAGCCTCTTTCTGTCTGTACTGAGAGATGTCTTCCAGGATCCAGCAAGAAAGTGAAGGAGGGACAGCCCCCTTGCTGCTACGATTGCATCCCATGTCCAGAGGGGAAGATTGCAAACCAGTATGGTAGGAAAAATAAATAGATTAAATAGATCCAGACACAGTACTTAGGATTGAGAGGTGTTGTAAGGATGGCTGAGTTAAATGTTCAAAGGAGAAGATTATCTACTGTGTGTGTGATCCTGCCTCTTTGTGCTTATTGCTCTTCAGATAGTCTAAATATGTTAATCAAATGAGAATGACTATGATTTGACAGGAGCCGGGTAGTATGTGGTTCAGCTTAAATCTACAAGGGGCCTTGTCACTCCTGCTGACTTACACAGACTGCACCTAAGCTAGTGTAATGATACGTTCCAATATCATGAGGAGCCATTTACAGACCAATAGCTCTGAACCAATTAAATTCAACAATACCACACTACAGAGCATCAGACAGTATTAAACATGTGTTTTCATTTGAGCAGAGCTCTTTTCTTCTCAGACAGATAGTCAACATTTCAGGAAGCTGATGTGATATGAGCTAAAGGTCATTTCCTTATTTTTTCCAGATATGAATGACTGTTATAAATGCCCAGACAAAGAATATCCAAGCAAGAACCGGGATGCATGTCTACCCAAGGATATCAGCTTCTTGTCTTACGAAGAACCTTTGGGCATCAGTTTAGCCTGCTGCTCTCTTTCCCTTTCCTTGATCACTGCTCTGGTACTAGGTACATTTATGAAACACCATGACACACCCATTGTCATTGCAAACAACCGAAACCTCACCTACACTCTCCTCATCACTCTCCTGCTCTGCTTCCTGTGTGCATTGCTCTTCATTGGCCGACCTGAGAAGGTGACGTGCCTCCTCCGACAAACAGCTTTTGGCATCATCTTCTCAACTGCTGTTTCTTGTGTCCTGGCAAAAACCTTCACGGTGGTTTTGGCCTTCATGGCTACAAAACCAGAATCCAGGATGAGGAAATGGGTGGGGAAAGGACTAGGCCACTCCATTCTCCTTTCCTGCTCCATAGTCCAAGTAGGCATATGCACTGTGTGGCTGGCAACCTCTCCCCCATACCCAGATGTGGACATGCACTCTGTGATGGAAGAAATCATACTAGAATGCAATGAAGGATCTGTGACAATGTTTTACTGTGTCCTCATCTACATGAGTTGTCTGGCAACTGTCAGTTTTGCTGTGGCTTTCCTCGCCAGGAAGTTACCAGACAGTTTCAACGAAGCCAAGTTTATCACTTTCAGCATGTTGGTCTTCTGCAGTGTTTGGCTGTCCTTTATTCCTTCCTACCTGAGCACCAAGGGAAAATATATGGTGGCAGTGGAGATCTTCTCCATCTTAGCCTCCGGTGTTGGGTTGCTTGTTTGCATCTTTTCTCCCAAATGTTATATAATCATTCTGAGGCCTGAGCTGAACAATAGGGAACAGCTAATAAGGAAAAAAAATTAAAGAAATAATAACCTGTCCTTCTGTTGTATTTTGTGCTTTTTTCTTTGTGTACACTAGAATATTTGCAAATACGTGTTCAGCAGCTGCCTTATATGGGTTTTCTAGACATGGTAATTAATGATTGCCCATCATAAATATTGACTATTGAATTCACCCCAGAGAAAAGTGTGAGCAGGGGATTAACCTCTGATGCTCTGAAAAATCTGCCTTAATGCTGTATTGATTTTAACACTTGATTGGAAGCCGCCCAGAGTGGCTTGGGAAACTCAGCCAGATGGGCGGGGTATAAATAATAAATTATGATGATGATGATGATGATGATGATGATGATGATGATGAAACCAAGAACCTGTCAGCTCCCAGGAATCCAGACAAAGTTAAGTGACATGATTGGTTTGCAAAAGACTCCCTTTTGTAATTATCTCTGAGGTGGCTATAATTTATGACTGAGAGAAGATTTTCTCTTTGCTGGTGGAAATTTACCTTCTGTGATTGAGCTGCTTTCTCACTATTAATAGAAGGGAAAGGAAGTTGATCATTAATGGGCTGAATGCAGAATAAAATGTATGCTCTAATTAAAAATGTTTTAAACAGGCTCCCGGTTCCGGCTGCCTTGATTGGAGCCAGCTCCCACGACAATGGGAGATTGTTGGCAAACATGAAACAAGGATGATTGAGGGTAATTATCCTTTCAAATTCCCCCGTGGGACGGGGGAAGCAGGCTGCACTCACAGATCATCTGGGTACCTGGCTCATGCTCCAGCATGGAATGCGAAAGACAGGGAGGCACTGAGTGCAAAAGCACTTTGCCTGTCGGTATCCCTCCTAGGAATAAAAAGGGTTTTCTTGTGTGAGTTTCTTGTGGCTTATTAGCTGCTCTCTCTGTGCAAAGGTCAGAGGGGGCAGGGCTTCTGTTGAGGTAGGTGATTAGCTGTGGGAGGAGCTTATCAGAGCTTGTAGGGCAGCAGCTGAAGAAGGAACAAAAAGGGTTTTCTTGTGTGAGTTTCTTGTGGCTGATTAGCTGCTCTCTCTGTGCAAAGGTCAGAGGGGGCAGGGCTTCTGTTGAGGTAGGTGATTAGCTGTGGGAGGAGCTTATCAGAGCTTGCAGTTTGATCCATCTTTTAGATTTAGGGGAGCTAGTCTCAAACGTTTGTTGGGGGAGACCTAGGTTTTTTTGGGGGGATTTATTTGTCCTGTCTTCACGCTTTTTATGATGGAGGACCGCTGTAGTCACCCCCAACGACACCTTCTCAAGATGGAGGGTGAGGGAACAGCTGTAGTCGCCTGTGGTTCCTGCGCAATGTTTGCCATCTTGCCAAAGGTTGCAGGCAGCTTTACCTGCAGCAATTGCATGTTAATTGCCCTCTTAAAAGACAAAGTCCAACAACTGGAGGAACGTGTAGCTACGCTCCAAAGAATTAGAGAGCTGGAGCTCTTCTTGGAAGCAACAGAGCACACCGTCTCCACCAAGGAGGAGACAGGGGACTCCCCTGAGAAGGAGGCTAGTTCACCAACACAGGAGCCAGATATATGGAGAAACGTGACTCAAAGAAGTAGGAGGCCCAGGGTTCGCTCTGATTGTTTAGAAATTCGCAATCGCTTTGAGGTCCTTTCCCCTAGCATAGAAGACGAAGAGCAGACTCCATTTGAGGATCTCTCCCTCATTACAGTCGATCAGGTATATGAAGACGAGCAGCAAAGGCAGTCCTCAAGGAATGTGCAGGCGAGCTTGGAACGGACAGCTCACGGAAGAACCCCAACCAGACCTAAGAGGAGGCGTGTAGTGGTGATAGGGGATTCCCTACTGAGGGGAACAGAAGCAGTGATCTGTAGGCCTGACAAGATGTCTCGGGAAGTGTGCTGTCTCCCCGGGGCTAAGATCCAAGATGTAACTGAACGACTGCAAGGAATCATAAAACCCACTGACAAATACCCCTTCCTCTTGGTTCATGTGGGAACCAATGACACTGCAAGCAATAGCCTCCAGAAGATCAAAAGAGATTATGAGGCTCTGGGCAGGAAATTGAAGCAATTAAATGCACAAATTGTCATCTCATCTGTCCTCCCAGTTGAACGACGTGGCCCAGGGAGAGAGGGAAAAATAGTGGAAGTGAACAACTGGCTTCGCAAATGGTGTAAACAGGAACGGTTTGGATTCTTAGATCACGGAATGCAGTTTCTTGAAGATGGACTTCTGGCAAGCGATGGGCTGCACCTCACAACGGTTGGGAGGATTTTTTTGCCAAAAATCTCAGAAACCTCATCAGGAGGGCTTTAAACTGACTAATGTGGGGGAGGGAGACAGTGCTCCTGAAGGTAGGAGTCTATCAATTGATGAAGATGATCATCCAAATGTCATAGACCGAATGGAGCAAACAGCACGCAGACCTAGTGGTGAGAGGAAAAAATCCTTAAATAAGAGACACGGGGGAATGATTAATGGACTTCAATGTCTGTACACTAATGCGCAAAGCATGGGAAATAAACAAGATGAGCTTGAGCTCTTGGTACAGCAAACTAAATATGACATAATAGGCATCACTGAAACCTGGTGGGATAAGTCCCACGATTGGAATGTAATAATGGAGGGATACAATCTATTTCAGAGAAACAGACCAGACAACAAAGGAGGAGGAGTGGCGTTATATGTCAGGGATGTGTATACCTGTGAAGAGATCCAAGATTTAGAACCTCAAAGCCAAAGTGAGAGCATTTGGGTCAAAATTAAGGGAGAGAAGAATAACAGTGACCTCATTGTGGGAGTTTACTATAGATCCCCAAGCCAAACGGAGGACATAGATGATGCCTTCCTGGAACAGATGGCCAAGCATGCAAAAGGAAGGGAGATAGTAGTAATGGGGGACTTCAATTACCCGGATATTTGTTGGATGTCAAACTCAGCCAAGAGCATAAGGTCAAACAGATTCCTCACTGGCCTTGCAGACAACTTCATTGTCCAGAAAGTGGGAGAAGCAACAAGAGGAACATCCATTTTAGATCTGGTCCTAACCAATGTTGATGACCTGGTTAGTGGGGTAGAAGTGGAAGGATCATTAGGCGTGAGTGATCATGCTCTTCTGAAGTTTACTATACAGCGGAAAGGAGCAGCCAAGAATACTAGGACTCAATTTCTCGACTTTAAGAAAGCCGACTTCATAAAACTTGGGGAAGTGCTGGGTGAGATCCCATGGACAGTAATACTAAAAGGAAAGGGAGTTCATGATGGCTGGGAGTTTGTTAAGAGGGAGATAGTAAAAGCACAACTTCAGGCAATACCAATGAGACGGAAACATGGAAGGTGCCTAAAGAAGCCAGGGTGGCTATCTAAAGAACTTTTAACTGAGTTAAGATTAAAAAAGGATGTGTACAAAAAATGGAAAAGGGGGGAAACCACCAAAGAGGAATTCAAACAAATAGCCAGCACATGTAGACACAAAGTCAGAAAAGCTAAAGCACAGAATGAACTCAGGCTTGCTAGTGAGGTTAAAAGCAACAAAAAAGGCTTTTATGGGTATGTTCGTAGCAAAAGGAAGAACAAAGAAACAGTGGGGTCACTCAGAGGAGAAGATGGTGAAATGCAAACAGGGGACACAGAAAGGGCTGAACTCCTCAATGCCTTCTTTGCCTCAGTCTTCTCTGATAAAGAAAACAATGCCCGACCTGAAGAATTTGGAGCAAATGATTCAGCAGAGGAAACACAGCCCAGAATAACTAAGGAGATAGTACAAGAATACTTGGCTAGTCTAGATGTATTCAAGTCTCCAGGGCCAGATGAACTGCATCCAAGAGTATTAAAAGAACTGGCAGATGTAATTTCAGAACCACTGGCAGTCATCTTTGAGAATTCCTGGAGAACAGGCGAAGTCCCGACAGACTGGAAGAGGGCAAATGTTGTCCCTATTTTCAAAAAGGGGAAAAGAGAGGACCCAAATAATTACCGCCCAGTCAGTCTGACATCAATACCAGGGAAGATTCTGGAGCAGATCATTAAGCAAACAGTCTGTGAGCACCTAGAAAGGAATGCTGTGATCACCAATAGTCAGCATGGATTTCTGAAAAATAAGTCATGTCAGACTAACCTGATCTCGTTTTTTGACAGAATTACAAGCCTGGTAGATGAAGGGAACGCAGTGGATGTAGCCTACCTTGATTTCAGCAAGGCATTTGACAAGGTGCCCCATGATATTCTTGTAAAGAAGCTGGTAATATGCGGTCTTGACTATGTTACCACTCAGTGGATTTGTAACTGGCTGACTGACCGAACCCAAAGGGTGCTCATCAATGGTTCCTCTTCATCCTGGAGAAGAGTGACTAGTGGGGTGCCACAAGGTTCTGTCTTGGGCCCGGTCTTATTCAACATCTTTATCAACGACTTGGATGATGGACTCAAGGGCATCCTGATCAAATTTGCAGATGACACCAAACTGGGAGGGGTGGCTAACACCCCAGAGGACAGGATCACACTGCAAAACGACCTTGACAGATTAGAGAACTGGGCCAAAACAAACAAGATGAATTTTAACAGGGAGAAATGTAAAGTTTTGCACTTGGGCAAAAAAAATGAGAGGCACAAATACAAGATGGGTGACACCTGGCTTGAGAGCAGTACATGTGAAAAGGATCTAGGAGTCTTGGTTGACCACAAACTTGACATGAGCCAACAGTGTGACGCGGCAGCTAAAAAAGCCAATGCAATTCTGGGCTGCATCAATAGGAGTATAGCATCTAGATCAAGGGAAGTAATAGTGCCACTGTCTTCTGCTCTGGTCAGACCTCACCTGGAGTACTGTGTCCAGTTCTGGGCACCACAGTTCAAGAAGGACACTGAGAAACTGGAACGTGTCCAGAGGAGGGCAACCAAAATGATCAAAGGCCTGGAAACTATGCCTTATGAGGAACGGCTAAGGGAGCTGGGCATGTTTAGCCTGGAGAAGAGGAGGTTAAGGGGTGATATGATAGCCATGTTCAAATATATAAAAGGATGTCACATAGAGGAGGGAGAAAGGTTGTTTTCTGCAGCTCCAGAGAAGCGGACACGGAGCAATGGATCCAAACTACAAGAAAGAAGATTCCACCTAAACATTAGGAAGAACTTCCTGACAGTAAGAGCTGTTCGACAGTGGATTTTGCTGCCAAGGAGTGTGGTGGAGTCTCCTTCTTTGGAGGTCTTTAAGCAGAGGCTTGACAACCATATGTCAGGAGTGCTCTGATGGTGTTTCCTGCTTGGCAGGGGGTTGGACTCGATGGCCCTTGTGGTCTCTTCCAACTCTATGATTCTTTGATTCTATGATTCTATACACCATTAAGAAGCAGAGTTTCTTCTGTTCATTAGAGATTATTTGGGACTAATGTACAGACGCGTGTGGGAAAAGATGGGATAAGATCACAAACTGCCGATTTGAAACAGCTACAAAGTCGTTAAGATTTGATTTGGAAAAAAGACTTCTGTCAATGCTAACAATGGTATGTGGGGGTGGGAGGACCCTACGGCTTCTTTCTATTTCTTTTGTTACATAAATTACTTGGAAAACTGTCCAAGAATGGAGAAGGGAGAACTTGGAGATGTGCCAGGGCCTTGGTGGGGTGCCACGCTACTCCTTTTCCTAGACTGAAAAGAAACAGTGAAGAGCAGTGACAGAGCTTTGCAACTACATCCAGAGGTGTTGAAAGAAGAAGAAGAGATTTCTTTAGAACGAGATCGAGACAACAATGCCACAAGGCATGATGGGGATCAGGAATAACCAAGATAGACATAACATTTGGCAAGGGCAAAAGGGAATGATTTGGTTAAAATAAATACCACACACAGGAAGAATAAAGGAGAGCTTCACTTGCAGATTCATAAATTATTAAATGTGTCAACACGAATTGAAGTTAAAAACATTGTAGCTGTCGTATAAGGGATTATCATTAAGATTGGATGGTAATTGGACTGAATAACAGTTTGGAAGCAGAATTAAAGGGAATTATTAAACCATGAAATCTAGAACGGGGGGTGACACCTAAATTGTGTAACTGGCTGTCTGATTGATTGGTATTTGAATTGGTATTGTAATTTGGTATTGATATAATAAGGCTTACATTGGATTTTTGTAATTGAAAACTAATAAAAATTATTGCAAAAAAGGAGAGGGAATGTTTTAAACAAAGGAGTTCTGTATGCTAAGAAATTTTATTTTCTTCTTTTTATCAGTGAACGTGTTGCCAAGAAATTGAAAGTAACTTTACCACTTGATGTTTCCTCTGTGGGAAATGAAGGTGTTTAATTTTGTAAGAGTTAACTCTGTGAAAATCTCAAGGTGGAGATGGGAGATTTAATGCATTTTTATTCACCATTTTATGCATCTCAGCTCTGAGCTCCTTCACTTGCTCATCCAATAATTGCTGCATGATGCCAACACTCAGTGGGGATGTTCAACTGTATATTTGCCACCCTAGCAGTCTCTGCCTTGAACACTTGTGTCTGTCTCCTTATCAGAGGAGCACATTCCTTCTCACAGCTTCCCACAGATTTCAGTTTCACTTTGAAGCCAGCACTTTCACAAAAGGGATGAAGCATTAAATGTAATATAAAATGAAAACTCGTATCAATCAGAACACCTTTCCCTGCATTTAATCTTTCTTAGCTGGAAATAATAAAAAAATGCTTTTTGTTTTGTTTTCAGCCTGTTAAAAGTGACCACTTTTTATTTTATTTTTTAAAAGATATTTATTGAAATTTTCAAAAAAATAAAAACAAAACATAAAGAAAAAAAACACAATTAAACACACATACAACTTACATTTCTTACTGTCAATGACCAATTTCCTTGACTTCCCCACACCTCCCCTTCTTGTATTCCAGTTCCAATTTTTAGCTCAGCAAGTTCTTTTCCCCAAACTTTACCTTATTTTCTCTAATTCATTTTAGTTAACCAATTTTAACTTATAAACCTCAATCTTTATACATCAATACTTATTCTTCAAAATCTTTTTCTAGGTTCACCCCCTCAATTTAATTAACCAAATTTAACTTATAAACCTCAATCTTTATACGTCAATACTTATTCTTAAAAGTCTTTTTCTAAGGTCGGCCCCAATTCCCTTCCCCGAAATCCCCATTTTTATGTTAGTGGCAAAACCAAATTAATTAAAACAGAATATAGTTATACACCCTTTGGATTCCCAAAGCCCCACCACCCCCTTTCCCGGTTTCGAACCCCAACAAAAAGTCCATCAGTCCATCTGCAGTCAGCCTGGCGACCTCACGTCCGAGGCTCTCAATTCTCTCTCAATTCCTCTCTGCCGGTTTTTTTGATAGTCCTTTATATTGAACTCCGAATCTCGAAGGAGCTCTGTCCCAAAAAGGTCCATGTTTCTTCCAGCCAGGCCTCCGTATTTAAAAATGGAGCTGAAATCTTGTTTCCTACTTCTCTTAAGTCCAAATGTCCCAAAAGCTCCAGTTTCCACTTTAGCCAAGTTTGTATTCCATAGGTCTTCAGATCTCCACATAGGGAGATCTCTCCATTCTCCATTCTTCAATTCAAACCAAATTTTCATCATCCTGATCTTATTTTCCTTTATATCCATCTTAACCGGCCTCTGGCTCTCCTCAATCATCTGTGGCATTATAGCTCCTCCTTCTTTTTCCTTCGAATCATCATGTTCCTCTTTCATCACATTCTCAGATTTCTCAAATTTCTTTTCATATTCAGCTGCAAAAGTTTTTAAGTCAACTGCAAAACTTTCCTGTTCAACTGCAAAATCTTGAGTCAAGTCCCTCCCAGGCTCAGCAACTTTATTTACTGTTCCATTCAGTATTATCACATTTGTTGCCAAAACATCACTCTGTTCTTGCAACTTTCCCAAGAGAAAAAAAGTCTTCTCCAGTTCAGCCAGTATTTTTCCACTTACAGCCATTTTTGTAATGTCCTAAACCCCCTCTAGAGGGATTCTAGTTTCTTAATCTCTTCCAGTTCCAACCCAAAAGTCAAATTAGCCTTTTCTTCTTTATTTTTAACAATTTGTTACCAAATTGTAACAAGTATAACCAGCAAAGACAGCAGAAACAAAGTTCTCCTTTTTTCCCAACTTTGACAGCTAGTTTGACAGCTGTCAAAGTCTTTATGTCTCTTCCGCAGGCTCTCTCACCGATAGCTCCCGGGTCTTGGGGGAGGGGTGAATTCCGTTCTCAATATTAGCTCTTATCCTCCAGCACAATCACTTAAATTGCCCCAACGTAGAGTTAATTGCTTTTCTCCACAAAGAAGAAAGGTATTCTCACAACCTTAGTAATAAAATCCTTGCTTTATGATGTTTACAAGGCGGGTAGGCGGACTTCCTCTTTACACCTTACCCGGTCGTGCCTAATTCCCAAAGAAAATTTCCCTTTTAAGTCCAATTTCCGTGTTACTCACGGGTTGTTGCTTTTAATCCAAATGTTCAGAGAAAGAAGTCAGCGTTCTCCGTCCATGGCATACGGCTTCACTCAGCAGGGGAAGCAGTCGACTCACAGCACCGCACCGCTCTCCGTCCCCCGTTCCAGAGCCTTTAAAAAGGCTCCTTAGCGGGTCGGGGGGCGCAAATGGTGCCTGCCGAGTCACCAGGTCCACAGGCTTCAGCGCCTGTGGTTTCTGAGGGTCCCCGCATCGCCGCCGCGGCAGGACCCGACCCCTGCTGAGCCGATTCCCTCCGGAGCTCGGGGGAAATCTGCCATTAGGCGATGGCGCTAACCCGGAAGTCCAAAAGTGACCACTTTTTATGCCAGCTGTCATCTCACATACCAAGCGAAATTTCCAATTATCAGACTGATCACATGTCATAATTTATCGCCATCCTTAACCACCACATAGTTGTATCTGTCAATGCAGTGTCAGCAGTAGATGACTAGTCAACCATCTTTGCTCCCAGAAGTCTTCACTCTCTTGGTCTCCCGTTCAGAATGACTCTGAGAAGACTTTGGCTGAAAAGCAATAAACATTTTTTTTTATATAGAAATATTGCAAAGAATCTAGAATCCAAATCAAGTGATTACCTCATCTGTAATTATCTCATTATTCATAATAGCATCCTCCCCACACCCTCAGGGCTTATTCTGGCCATATGCAAAATAAAATGCTAAAACTAAGACTATTTAAAAGGAAGATCTCGTTTATAACTATGAACTATTCAGAGCTGGTTACATAGACACACAGAGACTCATCAGTGTGGTAACCCCTTTTTATATATTGTACTATTCTGGCTTTGCATCATCTGAGGGAGTGACCATTCAAGTCAGGCTTTGCTACTCAGGATCATTTGAATAGCAATGGCAGAATACAGTGGTACCTTGGGTTACAGACGCTTCAGGTTACAGATGCTTCAGGTTACGGACTCTGCTAACCCATAAATAGTACCTTGGGTTAAGAACATTGCTTCAGGATGAGAATAGAAATCGTGTGGCATCAGTGCGGCAGCAGCGGGAGACCCCATTAGGTAAAGTGATACCTCAGGTTAAGAGCAGTTTGAGGTTAAGAACAGACCTCCAGAACAAATTAAGTTCTTAACCCGAGGTGCCACTGTAGTTAATTTTTTGCCATAAATAAAGAATCCCTTGCAAGATGGTAGTATTTTTGTTGCAGGTGGTATTACTGCTGCTACAGGGTTTGTGCATGTTTCTCCCTCTTCCTCTGTGTTCTGTCACAGAACCTGTCCGTATTCTTCACAAATATTACCAGGCAGGTGACCTCATTGTTGCTGGTATTATTTCTCAGATCTATATCTTTTCAAACACCCTGACCTTTGAAAAACACCCATCTCAGGAACTTTCAGATGACCATATGTAAGTAGTTGAATTTTTAAAAGCCATTCTAAAAGCCATTCTAAAATGATGTTATTCAAAGCCCTTGGGGTTGGACTTCCACTGTATATAGCCGGTGTGCTGACATATTATTGGAGCTTTAGTTGTTCTACCCATTCATTTAAGTCTACCCCCTTTTGATATTGTCTTTATACACGTAGTTATACAGTTTGTCTTCCCATGGCCATCCTGTGTCGCTATGGGACACCATGTCCCATAGCGTATGGAAGTTATAAATACATACCGTATGGAATACATACCGTATGGAAGTTTAACAAGCCATTTTATTTCTCTTCCATTTTTTATGTTGCTGGAAGATTTATAGTGGTTCAACTGCAATATGGAGTCAACCATGAAGGAGTTGCTAGGGTTGTGCAGCAGATTCAGCCAATGCGTGAATCTTGAAATGAATCAGGCAAATTTAGGTAGACCTGGACTTTGACTGAGTTAGGTGGAAGCAGCCCCAGATTACCCCAGGTTGGGTCTGGCCTCTGGGAAGAGAGGAGTTTACGGAGATAGATGATAGATAGATAGATAGATAGATAGATAGATAGATAATGTTAGTTATATTGGTTATAGATTAGTAGTTCTTTATTGTGGTTGATAAATGTGAACTGTTTAATTATTATTTGCTGATGTTTAATTTTACTGTTTCCTATTAGATTCCGATGGATTGTTGAATGTTGCTTTGTTTGATATAAATTGTTTATTTTAAAGTTATTGTGACTTTTATATTGGATCAGATTGCTACTATTAATGTTTGATGTTTTATTATGTTTTCCTGTGTTGGGAGCCAACCAGAGTGGCTGTGGCAACCTAGCCAGATGGGCAGAGTAATATATAGATAAAAATTATTATTATTATTATTATTATTATTATTATTATTATTATTATTATGACAATATATTGTGGTGCACCCTTCAACTCTCAATACAGGATGATGACTCAGCTCTACCAGCAAATCCTGGCCTTGGCATTTGCTGTAAAGGAGATCAATGGAAATCCCTGTGTCTTGCCCAATGCTACTCTCGGATTCCACATGTATAACAGCCATTTTAGTGAAAAGTGGACCTTTCAAGCTTCAATAGAACTTCTCTCAAGAAGGGCCAAATTCATCCCTAACTACAAGTGTGATTCTGAGAATACTCCAGTTGCAGTCATTGGAGGACCAAACTCTTATATTGGACCTCAAATGGCACCCATCCTGTGTACCTACAAGATACCACAAGTAAGATTTATATGTGGAAGATAAATACACATGTTTAAGAAACATTTTGAACTTCTCTTGCATTTCAGACATTATGCTATTGTGCTACATTTTGTCTTCTAATATTCCTGTTTAATACGTAAAGCCAAAGATACAAATTGTAGAGTGAATCCATATGCTTTCAGGACACCAAAAGAGTGATTTCAATTCTACAGACACTTTTACAGATTCAACAGAAATTATGGTCATGCTTGTCCTAGCCTATATCCGTTTTACAAGAAGGTGTTTAATGTGTCTCTTTCCCAACATTTTGAACATAGCAAAGTGCTTTTGGTACAATCACTCTAGAATTCTCTCTGGCAAACTAATTGTTGTCCACGCAATCTACAGTAACTTCAATAGGTTCACGTGTGTGCTAAGAATTCTTATACAATTTTTTGTAGAAGTCGAAAATCCATAGTGGGGGTGGAGAAGAGGATCTAGCTGGTGGGTCACACCTTGAGTCTCCCCATTCCATAGACCACCTTCTTAGGGGCAGAGGTGCCCATCCGTCAGTCATCTGATATTTACCTTGTGATTTCAAGCAGCTTCTTGAACTTTCCCATCCCTGATATAGTCTATAATGTGAAACCTTGAAAATGTGCTTATGGCTTGTCCAAGGCCTGGTAGAACAGAGGTTTCCCGCTACAGATCTGTAGTGTGCAAAGTGAGAGTTTAACACAATTTAATCTATTAAAACCCATAGCTGTACTCCATTCCAAGATATGTACCAAGCTAATTTGAATCTAAAGAGAATTCTCAGCAAATTCATCATATGAAAATGTGTGTACTTTAAGTTTCGTGAGATAAGAATAAGTAGATGTGCATTCAATGTATTCTGTACAATCTCTTCAACTAATGTAAAGCAGCATTCATGTATCCTGGGTGGAATACAAACCCACCCCCCACCCCACAAAAAACTTCACATAGAAATACTGTTACATTTTTAAATAGTATTATTTCAAGGGAAGGTTGCAGATTGTCTTCCATATCTGATTCTACATATATTTGTAAAGAGAAAACTTTGATGCTAGTATGTCACAGCCTAGATTCCTGATGATGAGAGGATGGCACAAGGCACATTTGCAGACTTCCATACCGTTCTTGGTTTTGTCACAATGAATAGGCACCAGAACATCAGTAGAAAGGATGGCCAGAATAGAAGCACTTGGCAATTTTCTCCTTATGCCTATCAGCCTGTTGAGCTTTATCACAAATTTCCAACAAGTGACCCACAATGTTGAGTATGCTTAATGCATTGTCTCCTGCTTCTAAGGCATATTTTCTAAGCCTGTGACACACTTGCAAATTCAAATGTGGAGTGGCTATAAGTTTATGTTCAGATATAATCACATTTTTCCAAATCTAACCCAAATCTCTTTTACACCTATTATTTTAACATTTTCGAAATATTATTTAGCTCATATATGGCTCTGCTCCGGTCATGAATAAAAAAACTGAAGGGATTTTCTTCTACCAAATGTTCCCAAATGTGAACCACCTATACAAAGGGATTCTCCAATTACTCTTGCATTTTGCATGGACATGGATTGGGATGCTTTCTCAGGATGATGACAATATAGAGAAGTTTAAAGAGGACATGTTCCCAGTGTTTTCCAAAAGGGGCATCTGCTTTGACTTCATAGAGAAATTCCCCAAACAAACTTCTTCCAGTGATTTTGGTGACATGGTGGAGGAGTGCTTTAAATTGATCAAAGTTGTTATGGAAAGCACTGCCAAAGTTGTGGTTGTATATGGAGAAATTCAGAGTATAATGGTAATGAGAGCAATGGACCAGCTTTTATGCTTTGCAAATATATCAATGAATATCCAGACAAAAGTCTGGATTATGACAGCTCAGATGGATTTCACATCATTTCCATTCCAAAGAAGTTCAGACATAAATTTCCTCCATGGTGCTATATCTCTTGCAATTCACTCAAAGGAGGTGTCAGGATTCCATAAATTTATTCAGCATAGGAACCCTTACTCAGAAAACAATGATGGTTTCATAAAGGACTTCTGGGAAGAATCATTCAGCTGTACATACCCCAATTCTTTTGTAGACAAGATGAACAAGATAGTCTGCACTGGGGAGGAGAAGCTAGAGACCCTTCCCGCATCTGTTTTTGAAATGTCTATGACAGGAAATAGCTACAGCATCTACAATGCAGTCTATGCAGTGGCACATGCATTCAGTACAAGGCATTCATCCCAGGTCAAACACAGAGCAATGGCAGATGGAGTAAGATTGGACCAACAACCATGGCAGGTAATGTCCTGCTCATGATTTTAAAGATTGAGTTATACTGCCATATTTGTAGATGCAAAAACTTCCCATTGCATGCATCTCCATCCAAGACCTCTAGCAATTATTTGCTGATTTTATGGCAAGCAGAGATAGGTGAGACTTAGAAAGCTCTTTTCAGTTTAACTCAAAATTTCTCTGTGGTAGAACAAGGGAGGAAAGACCTGCTGTATGAGCTAGGGAAAAGTATCATTTCCTTTGAGTGAGTTGAGTGAACACAATGAGGGGGCAAACACAGAAGGTTGAACAAGAATGCCACATCTTATGAAGAACCAGCTTCTTGCCCCTCCTTTGATGATTTTATTTTATTTTATTATTTTGCACCATTGCCTTCTGTGCCACCTAACATTTCCCTTCCACCAACCATGCTTTAGCAGATTATTGATCTTCCCATCAGCTGTTTGTGACATCAGCAGCAGGTTCTTTTGCTACAGCCATTCCAGATTAACCTAGCAATGGTATCTATGTGCATGTGTTTAAACTATCTCTTCAAGTCTAAAAACCAGGAGGAAAACTCAGTTTAGTGAGACCCTTTTCATTTTGGTGATTATGGGGTAAGTGGGTAGGTGTGGATTCTTCAATTTTTTTCTAGGGAAGGAATTACTGGAAACACAGAGGAGAAAACACATTTTCATAGGTGCCACAGCATGCCTCCTGCACTGTGCTGTATTTGGAACAAGGGAGCGGGTGGCACTGTGGTCTAAACCACTAAGCCTCTTGGGTTTGCCAATTGTAAGGTTGACAGTTCGAATTCATGCAACGTTTGAGTTCCCATTGTTCGGTCCCAGCTTCTGCCAGCCTAGCAGTTCAAAAGCATACCAATGCAAGTATGTAAATAGGTACTGCTGTGGCAGGAAGGTAAACAGCCTTTCCATGTGCTGTAGGACGGTGTCCCGATGCACCAGAAGTGGTTTAGTCATGTGCCCACATGACCCAAAAAGCTGTGTGTGGACAAATCCTGTCTCCCTCAGCCTGAAGCGAGATGAGTGTCGCACCCCATAGTCCCCTTTAACTGGACTTAACCATCCAGGGGTCCTTTACCTTTACTTGGAACAAGCATATGTCATAATCAAGCACTATCTGAGGGGCATTGTGGGAAATAAATACATCTCCTGGCATTTTAGTTCGTTTACTATCATTTTTATCAGGATTAGCCAACATACATCCTTTCAAGACAACATAATCCAAAATCTTCATGTCTGATAGATTATAACCTTGATGTGTATTTGCATCCTTTGCACCTTTTAAGTACAGCCTCCTATTTTTTCATCCTTATAAATTAGCTCCATCATGTTCTCAGAAGTATTTCTTTTAACAACAGTGTGGAGGAAACAGTTTCCTTTGATCAAAATGGAGAATTGCTTGCTGGATTTGACATTATAAACTGGATCACATTTCCAAACCACTCCTTCCTCAGGGTCAAAGTTGGAAAGATTGAGCCCATGGTTCATCAGGACAATGTCTTCATCATTGATGAGGATGTCATCGTATGGCCCGACCAGTTTAAACAGGTAGTGACTGTGGACATTTTGGGATCTATTGAATAATTTCCTCAATGTTCAAAATGTCACATTGTCTCCAGATTTTGTAGTGGATGTTAGAATGCTGAAGACAAATGTACAGAAATCAAGCAACACTGTCGTAATGCGTATTTTGTCTCATGTTTTCTTAATGTGGGCAAAGGACTCCATTTATAGGGAAGTTTCCCACATAAACACGACATGCACTCAAGAATTCATTATATTTCCTTATGACAGTATCAGCCCATTCCTTCACTGCAGAGAAATAATAATGAAATAAAAGCTCCACAACTTATTTTTGGATTTTTAAAAAAACTACTTTATCATTTACTAACAGATGTGCCCCATTTCCTTATGCAATGATCACTGCAGTTCAGGTTATAGAAGAGCTAAAAAAGAAGGGAAGGCATTTTGCTGCTATGATTGCTTTCCATGTCCAGAAGGGAAGATTTCAAACCAGAAAGGTAAGAAATGTCATATTTAGATGTATTCTATTTAACAGTTGCCACCTATTTAACAGATGGATAATATTTATTTTATAAATAGATTGGCTACGTAAAATTATTGAGTGTTAAAATGTCATGGGTAAAGAACAGCAGATTTGCAGCGATATGATTGGAAAAGTGGAAGATAAGGGTTATAGAAAGGAATTTATAAGTAATTCAGACCAGGGGTTGCTGAAAAAAGTTTAAAACAGGGATGCAGAAAAGGGAGGCATGGGGAAGTCGCTGAAATTGGGTATATGAAAAAAATTAGGAAATTATACATGTTTATATGTTTGTTTTTTAGTGTTTGTTGTTTGTACTGTCTTATATTATATGTTGAAAAACCAATAAAAAAAATTATAAAAATATATATATATATAAATAGATCGGCTACAATCCAGCCTGCTTCCACCAGCGTTTTAAATGCTTAAACTAATTGCTCTAACATTCAAAATGGTGAAATGTTAGCATCCACAAAGCATATGTAAAGGGTTAATGGCAAGGACTGTTGAAATCTGTGATGCCATACACTCTGTGGCAGTTATGGCAGTTAGCTGAATGGTCTTAACAGTTAGAGCTGCTGCTGTCTGCCTAAGAGTTAGTCAGTCTGTAACAGTTTAATTTATTTAAAAGCTGCTAGTAATTTAACTATCACCTACCTGCATCAAATATGATAATCTGCAACAGCATGTATACTAAATCAAATTATTCTTTAAACTTCAAACAGAGAGTATCCTGTGTAGTTTATATAGGAGGGAAAAGAGAGCTAATAAAAGGGTCAAACGATCCAGGGCTGTCTTCCACATACTTCACATGGGGTAACTTGGGTGGCTGAACAGAATATCAGACAAATTCATAGGGCCTAAGAATATTAGTGGGTTGGATCAGTTGAAACAAAAAGTCTATGCAAGCCCCAGCCCCAAACGCACAAATCAATAGACACAGAGGCCTCTGACACCTTCAGCCACTAGCAGGATGGTTTTGATTTGTTTATATTTCTGGATTTGTTTGGAACCCATGAGAAAGCAGGCCCTTGAGGCCTTGAACTCAGATTATGCAGGAAGTAGAATTTCTTATTATCCTTACTGCAAAATTAACTTTTAATATTTCAAGTTCACTACCCTCATTCAGGAACAGAATGCCATACTTAAATATCATATTATATCTATTTTCCATATATGATTTCAGACATGGATGATTGCTTTCAATGCTCAGAAGATCATTATCCAAACATTGACCAGGATGGATGCCTCCCAAAATACATAAGCTTCCCTACATACAATGAGCCTCTGGGGGTTATTTTGACCACATTTGCAGTTTTATTTTCTTTAATCACAACTTTGGTTCTTGGAATATTCCTCAAGCACCAGGACACTCCCATAGTCAAAGCCAATAATCGGAACCTCACCTATGTTCTCCTGTCCTCTCTCCTCCTCTCCTTTCTTTGTGTTTTGCTATTCATTGGCAAACCAGATGAAGTGACATGTCTCCTACGACAAACTACTTTTGGTGCAATCTTCTCAGTGGCAGTTTCCTGTGTATTAGCCAAAACCACAATAGTAGTTCTAGCTTTCATGGCTATCAAGCCAGGCTCTAGGATGAGGAGATGGGTGGGAAAACAACTGGCAACCTTTATTGTTCTTTCCAGCTTCCTTCTTCAGACTGTTTTTATTACTGTGTGGCTGGCAACCTGTCCTCCATTCCCAGATGTTGACATGCACTCAATCAATGAAGAAATTGTACTAGAATGCAATGAAGGGTCAAATACCATGTTTTACTCTGTTTTGAGCTTCATGGGTTTCCTGGCCTTTGCCAGCTTAACTTTGGCTTTCCTAGCTAGGAAGTTGCCCGATAGTTTTAATGAAGCCAAGTTTATCACTTTCAGCATGTTGGTCTTTTGCAGTGTGTGGTTGTCTTTTGTCCCAACTTACTTGAGCACAAAAGGGAAACACATGGTGGCTGTGGAGATCTTCTCCATCTTGGCCTCTAGTGGTGGCTTACTGTCCTGCATCTTTTTCCCAAAATGCTTTGTCATTTTGCTGAGGCCAGAATTGAACAGCAGGGGACAACTAATACTAAGAAATAAAGAATAATCAAGTACCTCATCAAGTCAATCCTCACAGATCTGTAATTAAATCATATTAATTTCAATTGCATCAAAATAATTGATGATTGACAGATACATTACAATTCACAAATGTTGTGTTTTGAGTTGCAACAAGAGTGATATAAATATGGAGTTCTCAACACACTGGGTGATAACCATTGTTATTCATACGCATTGTACATCCATATAAATATAGTCCATAACTCATTGATTTTAATGGAAAGAAAATTAAAAAAATTATTCCAGAGACTTAGAGACCAACTAAGTTTGTTGTTGGTATGAGCTTTTGTGTGCATGCACACTTCTTCAGATACATGCACACGAAAGCTAATACCAATAATAAACTTAGTTGATCTCTAAGCTGGTACTGGAAGGAATTGTTTTATTTTGTTTCGACTACGGCAGACGAACACGGCTACCTACCTGTAACTGATTTTATTGGGCTTGCTCTGAGTATGACCTGGATTAGACATCACCCTTTAAGAATAATATGAGAGTAATTTATAATTATTATTGCTTTGAAGTTTTCTAAAATTTTCTAAAATTCAATAGTACACTAAAAAGAAGAAAAGAAGAGGCCTAGCATCTATCGCTCCCACTTAAGAAATGGCTTTGGCTGAGATATGATAAACATGTTTTCTTTAAAATATTGCACAGCATCTTTGATTCAAAGCAAGTGATTACCTCACATGTAATTACCAGATTATTCAGAATTACATCTTCTCCACTTCCCCAGGGACCTCCTCTGCCCACATGCAGAATGATGAAACTAAGACTGGAGGCTCTTATTAATAACTATGAACTACACTTGGTTGGGTCAATATACATACAGAGACTCATCTGTCTGGCTTTGAATCAGCTTATTGAGTCACCATTCAAGTTAGGCTTTCCTGCTTAGTATTGCTGGAAAGCGATACTAAGCAGAAGCGATAACAGAAGAGATGAACTTGTGCCTAAATGACCAATCACTTGCAAGATGGTAGTGTTTAGGTTGCTGGTGCTCTTACTGCCACTGCAGGGGATGTGCAAGTTTCTTCCTCTTCCTCAATGTTCCCTCAGGGAACCTGCCCCTATTCTTCACAAATATTATCAGTCAGGAGACCTCATCATTGCTGGCATTATTTCTCAGATCTACATATTTTCAGATACCCTATCCTTTGAGAAACACCCATCTCAGGAATTTTCAGATTACCATATGTAAGTAGTTGCATGTTTCTTTAGAAACATATTAGATGCTGATGAACTTCACAGCGAACCCAGCCCTGGGTGTTGGACTTAACTGCAGTGGACTGACAAATAATTGGAACTTCATTTCTTTACATCTACCCCATTTGACCTTGTGTTTACACAGGTAGTGATCTGATATCTAAACCCATATTCTGCAGGATATGTAGACTCAAAACTGCAGTATACAGTGTATCCATTTCGCTTTAGGAGATTTGGCAGAATTCCTGGAACAGATTAAAATAGGGATATTGTAAACACTTCATTGAATTTCAAGACAATGTTCACACCCACATATAGAAGTTGGTATTTATTTATTTTTTCATGTCCTATTTCTTTGTTGTGAATGCAGTGAGAAATATTGCAAAGTACTTTTATTTGCTGCAAAATCAAGGAATGCACTGACTAAATGGCATTGCTTAATCAAATCTTTGGGGGGAAAGTGGGGGAATAAATCCAATTGCATCTTGTTTGATTTACTGCATTAAACAGGACAGAGGAGCCAAAACTTTTAAGTTGTTTCTGTTAGAGAATGTGAGTAACCTGCTAAACCATGGGCCAAGTTCAACCATTATTTTCTTACCTGTCCCCCTTCACTAAAGCGTAATTAGTTGTAGCAGTGGATAAAAAGGCACATTCACTGCGGGGTAGAGTAATCCGTTGAAGATTGAACAAATATCATTTTTTTTCTTCTCGAGACAATGCAGGCTTGGTCACACTATACAGGTCAGTTGAAGAATGGGGAGAGGGTCTGTGCACATCTGCATGTGTGTGCATGATGTTTATGGTGTGTGTGCATGTGCACACCTGCATGTGTAGGGTGCCCACATGTTCTTTATTAATGAGCCACATACTGTTTTATGGCAAAACACACTGCTGATGCACAATGGAGTGATGCAGCCCTAAGTCTGAAAAGGGGTTAGCCACCCCTGTATCTGGTCTGCTCACTTTTGCATGCGTTCACTCCTAAATCTCTTTTCTCCTGTTTTGGCATTAATCTGCTCCTTTGTTTTTCAAAAACAACAAACATCCCACAAAGAAAAATAAATTTAAGATTCTTTTGATTTACCCACTTCAAATATTGGTTTTCTTTTTAAACTTTATTGAAGAATTTTAAAACATTTACCAAGCCTAAAATATTGGCTTCCAGGACTAATGCTTGTACAGATGTCGAGTAATGCATGCAGAGATCCACATGGCATCAAAACAGGCTTGAAACTTATTTTACATTACAAATTAAGACCACATCTTGAAACTAAAGATACTTAAAACTAGAGCTTGAAGATAATTTCTCCATCTTGGCTGCTATGAAACTAGGTATTTTTTATCCATTGGAAGAAAAACTCAAAGAAAAATGCTACATTGGTATTTCCTTATTAGGGTGTGTATTCTGTGTGAATGAAGAACATGCAGACTACAAATAACTTTTGACCAGCAAATATTAAACATACAAAACACCTCATCCAGATTTCCTAGAGGTCAGAATAAATGAAAACCCCTTATTGAATTATGTCTTTTCTACATGTATTAAAACTACTGATTCACATACTGTTTCATGATCTAGTCTTTTACACCTGGGAAATGTGAGATTACAAACTATTTTTGAATTGGATAATGAACTGAAAAGAAGTCAATGTTATGATCTGAAGCAGATGAACTGTAATGTGGCATGTAACTCTCAATACAGGGTGCTGACTCACGTTTACCAACACATCCTGGCCTTGGCATTTGCTGTAAAGGAGATCAATGAAACTCCCCACATCTTGCCCAACATCACCCTGGGCTTCCAAATTTATAACAGTCATTTCAGTGCAAGCTGGACCTATGAAGCCTCAATGGAGCTTCTCTCAAGAAGGGCCAAGGCCATCCCTAACTATAAATGGGATGCTGAGAGCACTCCAATAGCAGTCATTGGGGGACCTAATTCTAATGTCTGTCTTCATATGACGATCATCCTGTGTACCTACAAGATACCACAAGTAAGATGCAAATTCATTCACATCTGAATTTCAACTAATTCACACAATACATGAAATGCAGCCATTCTTTGAAATTCCCCCTTCTCCAGATTTTGCAAAGCAGTTCTCCAATAAAATAATGTGTCCAAAAATGCACAGATTACGGTAAAGTGCATTTAAAAAATGCACATTAGTAAAAATATCCTTAAAATCCATTGTATTAGTGATAATGCTTTGCAAAAATGTGCATATTGGGCAAAATTTGCACACATGTTTTGTGTTTTAGGAGAAATTTTCATGAGGCTTAAAAAGAAATCTAATTGATGTGGTTAAATAAGAAACTTAAGAGAAATATTGACAGATCCTCCCATTCCTAACACACTGATGGGTCAGATTTAGCCAAAGCCCAAATCCTGAATTGGACAAATTTGGGTGGAACTAGATGACTTAGGTAGAAACAGTCCCAGATTGGGTCTGGCCTGCTGGAGTGATCTGGGGCTGTTGGGGCACGGTCTTGGTAGGAAGAATGAGATTTGTCTTCACATGGCTGTAGCAAGCAGTGCATTGAAGCACACAGTAAAACTGAGCAATTATATACCCTAGGCTGAGCATCTGGTGAGTTGAGGTTTCAATCCTGCTAGTTGCAGGGACCTGCTTCCTCAGCGTGTTCTTTGCATGAAACGCACAGGGAAAGTAGACTCCAGTAGTTGAACACATAATTCAATCCTGCAGGATCTACTTAACCATTATGCTCCCAGCCAGAAACGAACAGAAGAAAGAAAACAAAACTACACACAAGTAATTGTTTTATATTGAAAACCATTCTTCTCTTCTCATCTTTTTATATATATAAAAAAACCTTAGCTCATATATGGCTCTTCCCCAGTCATGAATAAAGAGTCTCAAGGAGTTTTCTTCTACCAAATGTTCCCAAATGGGGACCATCAATATAGAGGAATTATCCAGTTACTGCTGCATTTCCAGTGGACATGGATTGGAGTGGTTTCTCAAGATGGGGATAATACAGAAGGTTTTATAGACAATGTACTTCCAATGTTTTCCCAGAGTGGCATCTGCTTTGACTTCATAGAAACATTCCCAAAGCTAACATCTTCCAGTGGTACCACTGACATGGTGCAGGAGGGCTTTCACTGTGTTAGTGTTATTATGGGAAGCACTACGAATGTTGTGGTTGTACATGGAGAAATTCAGACAATGATAGTATTGAAAATGGTGCCCCAGATTGTAAAATTTGAGCATATACCAATGAGGACCAAGGGTAAAGTCTGGTTCATGACAGCCCAGATGGATATCACATCATTTCCATTCCAAAGAAATTGGGACATAAGTTTCCTTCATGGTTCTCTCTCCCTTGGAATTCACTCAGTGGATCTGTTAGCTTTCCAGAAGTTCCTTCAGATCAAGAACCCAAGCACAGAAAAAGAAGATGGTTTTATCAAGGACTTCTGGGAAGAGTCATTTAACTGTTCATTCCCCAGTTCAGTGGCAGATAATATAGGTGGGCAAACTTGCACTGGAGAGGAGAAGATGGAGGCACTTCCCATGTCTGTTTTTGAAATGAGAATGACTGCCCACAGCTATACCATCTACAATGCAGTCTATGCGGTGGCACATGCTTTGCACATCAGACATTCGTCCCAATTCAAGCACAGGGGAATGGCAGAGGGTGTAAGAAGGGAGCTTGCAAATCCACAACCTTGGCAGGTAATGTCCTGAAGATACCTCCATATGTTTTGGTGGGGAAATCTGGGCGAGCTTTCTCAACCTTCCATGAGATTAACAAGAAATTTCTTTTTGGAGAAAAGCTTTACAATACATCTAGCATTTGTCCCCCCCCCCTGCAGTACCCCATCCCAGAGACTGACAAATCTCCCCATAGTTTATTAAAGAACTTCTTACCATCCCTTCACCTGTGTACCTGTGCACTTTTGGGGGGATGGAGTTTCATAACTTGGTGCTGCTCTGATATTTTGTCCAGTATTTAATTCAACCATTCGTTGAGGGGAAGGGGAGAGGCGAATGGCACCATTTATTTCATCAAGACATTGATTTGTTTTAAATTAATCTGTTCTTTGTTTGAGAAGGGCATGCCTGACACATTAGCTCGCCCAAAGCTTTCAAGAGATCATAATCCCGTCCCTTGAATGTATTTTCACTATGTTGTGTGATAACATAGTTTGAGCATTTATATGTATCTTCCATCCTATTTTCATTATTTAGCTCCATCAGATTCTCAGAAGTATTTTATTTAACAACAGTGCAGGAGAAAATGTGCGTTTTGACACAAATGGTGAATTAATTGCTGGCTTTGACATTATAAACTGGCTCATGTTTCCAAATCAGTCCTTTCGTAGAGTCAAAATTGGGAAGATAGACTCTCTGGGTATCCAGGAAAAACCGTTCACCATTCATGAGGATGCCATTGTATGGCCCAACCAATTTAACCAGGTGGGTTCTCTGAATCTTTCAGGGTTCATTCCATCACTTGTCCCATGGTTGTTTCTCAGTATTCTGTAAATTTATTTAGCCCAATTCAAACTATGGCTTTCAATCTGAACATTTATGTTGTAGTTCCATAATAATGTGCCACTTAATGTTCATTCTTGGGGTGGCAGGGAAGACCTTGGCAATTCCACCCACCATTCAATTACATGCATTCTAACGATAGGCAATTTTGGCTTCACACACTAACCCCAAAATGTAACCCTCTCATAATTTGAGTGTGGACTTCATACATATCAATGAAACAGGTGAAGACACATTTCTTCCAGGACGCTTTGACTTTTGTAATGAATTTGAGTCGCACAGTTTTGTGTTATTTATAAGATTATTTAGGTTCAACATATCTTGCCTCTTTCCATACATAACCTTTTGAGTATTAAGATTCCCTCTTGGTACTTCTGCCACCCTCAGAAACATGAGGGATGGCAGTCTGGGAAAGGGAATTATCTGTGGCAGTTCCCAAAACATGTCCCTTTCCCCAAAGTGTCACGTCAAACATCCTCATTTATAGTTAGTATGGATTGGTGAAGATGCACCTCTTTACCCTGCGCACAGTTAACAATTTTGGGGTCAGACCACCTCTATTGTTTGATGCACATTCCTTTGGTTTGTTTTAAAATATGTCATTGATTTTAATGCTCACTGTTTTGGCGGCATTTGCTCTAAAAAGTGTTATATAAATAAATAATAGCATACCATAATATGAACCAAGGACTCAAGTTCTAAAAGCCCACTGCATTTGCAATACTTTCTAGTGTTCGTGATATTACCTAAAACATTATATTTTAATATTTATGGACAGACTCGGCCCATTTCTATATGTAATGATCATTGCGGTTCAGGTTATAGTCGGACCAAGAAGGAAGGGAAGCCATTTTGTTGCTATGACTGCATTCCATGTCCAGAAGGAAAGATTTCCAACCAGGAAGGTAAGAAAGGTTAAAAAATGTTTTCTATAGATGTATGTATACCACCTATTTCATAGATAATTTTGACCTGGTTATGTATATCAGTAGGTTTGTTTTTTAACAGTGATTTCCTTGATGTTTAAAATATTGCCCCAATTCATGGGCAATTGATTTGAAATCCATTATAAGTGAACTACAAGCCTATTTTTAATACAGTGTTGCATCACTATTTAGCTATGTTTAGAGAGAACCATTTGAATAAATGGGAAATCACATAAACAAGTACCACTGATTTCAGTGGATCTTCAGTAAGCATTTCTAAATCTGAATCAGATCCATTGGCACTTGAAGCTGATCAGCTTCACCATGCACATAGATTCACCTTTAAAATGAGCTGAGTAACAGCTGCAGAATCAGAAAGTGTGGAACCACCCGTTCTGGTCAGCTGATATTCTATTGAATTATCAAAATGAACTATTGAATAATCAAAATACTGAAGTAGTTTACAAAGTGCACAACTATTTGCATTATTCCAAAGAAATGACATTGAGTCAGAAGTGATCAAATGTGGGTGGGCGGAGAGAGGTGTGGCCTTGTCTTTGTGAGCCAACAGAGCCCACCACCTCTGACTCTCTTAAGAGTGTGTAATTAATATCTTTCTTTCTTTCTTTCTTTCTTTCTTGCTTTCTTGCTTTCTTGCTTTCTTGCTTGCTTTCTTGCTTCTTTCTTTCTTCAGACATGGATGACTGTTTTCAATGCACAGAAGATCAGTATCCAAACATTGGACAGGATATATGTCTTCCAAAAGATATAAGCTTCCTGTCTTACGATGAACCTCTGGGGATCAGTTTGGTCACGTTAGCTCTTTTATTGACTTTCACTACAACTTTGGTGCTTAGGATCTTCATCAAGCACAAAGAGACTCCCATAGTCAAAGCCAACAATCAGACCCTCACCTATGTTCTCCTTATAGCCCTCTTTCTCTCCTTCCTTTGTCCTTTGCTATTCATTGGCCAGCCCACAAAAATAACCTGTCTCCTTCGACAAACTGCTTTTGGAGTCATCTTCTCAGTAGCAGTGTCTTGCATATTAGCAAAAACAACTATAGTGGTTCTAGCTTTCATGGCTACCAAGCCAGACTCCAGAATGAGGAGATGGGTGGGGGAAAATCTGGCCATCTCCATTGTTCTTTTCAGTTTCCTCATTCAAATGATGATTTGTAGTGCCTGGATGATAGTCGCTCCCCCACTCCCTGATTTAGACAAGCACTCAGTGACTAAAGAAATTGTACTGCAATGTAATGAAGGATCAGTCACCATGTTCTACTGTGTCCTAGGCTTCATGGGAATGCTAGCCATTGTCAGTTTCACTGTGGCTTTCCTAGCTAGGAAGTTACCAGACAGTTTTAATGAAGCCAAGTTTATCACTTTCAGCATGTTGGTCTTTTGCAGTGTGTGGCTGTCCTTTGTTCCTACCTACCTGAGTACCAAGGGAAAGTACATGGTGGCCGTGGAGATCTTTTCTATTTTGGCCTCTAGTTTTGGATTACTTGGCTGCATCTTTTCCCCCAAATGTTATATCATTTTGGTGAGGCCAGAGTTAAACAGCAGGGGACAGCTTAGCATAAGAAAGAATTAAAGCATGAACAAGTCTATTAGATGTAGCAAATCATAACTGGACTACATCTCCTTGTATTCATTTTGCTTCTTCTCAGAATGCCTCAACCCAACAAAGCAAACAGAGAAGCCCATGTAGCTGTTCTCCCTGGACTTTCCCCTGACAAAGTACTCTGATTAAGGGAAGCAGTGGATCATGTATCCTAGATTCATAGACTGGGGAGGGACCGTAATTCCACGATGCTGACTACACATTTTGGAAACTACATTGGTTACAAGGTCTTCTATAATGAGCTTCTAATTTCTTCCTTCCCCAATACAACAGTGGTCCCTTATTATCAAGTCAAAGGGTAATAAAAAAAACAGTTCTGAATATGTGACAAACACATTTTCTTCAACAATTCCAGAGGGAATTCTTAGCACTTTATGAGTAATTACATTGCTTCTTGATTATTAACAGGGCTATAATTTGAGCTGCTGCTTCTCAAAAAACAATGGGGACTTACAGTGACCACTGACTTGTGATCCACAAGTCTGGTTTTGGATACTCCAACATTGCATCATCTCGGGAAAATAAACTACCATTTAAACAAGACATTTTTTATCTTGGAGAAGATAAAACATAGTTTTTGCATAGAACAACCAGTTGCCTTTGTATTGAGCATGGTGGTTTTAGTGTTCTTGCTGCTGGAACTGATTTCTTACATTGTATGTCAGGCTCAAATAGCAAAATGCAAGCTCCAAAGTCCACACCGTCCACTTCACATGTATCATCAGCCAGGAGAGTTCCTCATTGGTGGCATAGTTTCCCATGGTGGCTTCATCTCCTCTCCAGCAACATTCACTGAGGAACCCCCACCAGCGCTGCCTGAAGAACTTGTGTAAGAACTAAGCCACTTATTTATTATAGCACAGGAATGATCAAACTTAGTTTCAGCCTCAGAATAATGACTGAGGCTGCAAACTTATACCCATTTACCTAGGGATAACCACTTTTGATTTCAGTGGGACATATGCTGGTGTATAATCCATAAGAATCTTGTGTGAATTAAAAGAATACTGTAGAAGCTCCCATTTCTCAATAGGGAAATAAATATAAATGTATTGAAATGTGTATATATTTGTATGTCTGAGATAGCCCTTTTGAACAGCCGTTTTCGATAGACTTTATCTGAACAGGAGTGTAAGTGAGAATCAATTAAAAAAAACTGTTCTGAACCAAAATGCCCATATCATTTCATTTTCTGATCTTAGTCTAATATTTGTTTCACAATGATAGTATATATTATGAAGTATAGAAATCTGTGAATTACAACCACTCTCACTGCCTCATGAACAAGGAAGCTGTCATTGCATGACAGAACTGAGAAAAACTGTAAATGTCAGCGAAAGACTTCAGATGTTTCAGGGAAAGACCCCAGGGGTTCCAATGTTCCAATGGGCACCACATTAGCAACCCCTGGTCTAGATACCATTGGCCTTTACAGATTGGAGAACTGGGGCAAAACTAACAAAATGAATTTCAGTCGGGACAAATGGCGGGTTCTGCACTTAGGCAGGAAATATCAGCTGCACAAATCTAAGATATGGAAAACCTGGCATGCCAGTAGCACATGTAAAAAGGATCAAAGAGTCTGCATCAACAGAAGTATAGTGAGCCAATCAAAAGAAGTAATAGAGGAGTGCTATTCTGCCATGCTCAGACCACACCTGGTGTACTTTGTTCAGTTGTGTTCAGCACTACTTAAGAAGGATATTGACAAGCTTCAACGTGTGCTGAGGAAGGTGACACATATGATTAGGTGTCTGGAAACCAAACCTTGTGAGGGAACGTTGAGGGGGTTGGGTATTTTTAGCTATGAAAATAGAAGACTGAGGGGAAGTAGGATAGCTATTCTCAAGTATCTCAAAGCCTGTCACCAGGAAAATGGAGCAAGCTTGTTTCCTAAAAATCTAGAAGAACTTGCTGATTATAATAACTGTTCAGCAATGGGATTGACTGATAGTTAACTCCACTGAACGGAAAATGATTAACTACTGTGTTGATATGTAAAAGGATATATCAGTTCCTTCTATTGCCATTTGCAACTCTCATTCTAGGGTGGTGCCTAAGGTTTACCAGCACATCATGGCCTTGGCATTTGCAGTCAAGGAGATCAACAAAGACCCTCACATCTTACCCAATATCACCTTGGGTTTCCACTTGTATGACAGCAATAACAATGCAAGAAACACATATTTTGCCACACTGCTGCTTTTATCCAGGGTGGAGAAATTTCTTCCTAACTATATATGTGATGTTGAAAGTAATCTGGCAGGGGTCATTGGGGGACTTGATTCTGAAATCTCCTTTTATGTGGCAACTGTTTTGGATATCTATAAGATTCCACAGGTAGGACACCTGAGTACAATACCTCTATTAGCTTGTATAGAGAAAGAGGCTGAATTCACAGCACCTGTTCAGGGTGTATTACTAGTTCAGAGTGAGGATGGAATTTGGAGCAGAACCAGTTCCTTGGAAAATACAGAAGGTACAGAATTAAAATAAAATAAAATTACCTGAATAAGGGGAAAGAAACACTGCGATACAAGAAAAAATATGTCACACCCCCAATCTCTTACACACACCTCAAGCACACTGATATCCCAAAGGCCACTGAATGTTTAGGGGGAAAGGGCTTTCAAATTAAACATACTCTGGAGGTATGGCAAATTGCAGATACAGTCCAATTCTGCAGAAGAACAGTAATAGTACTAAGCAGCTGGTTCCAATGTGAAATAAATGTTCATAAGTGAAGTCTGAGAAGCCTTGGGGGGGGGGAGGCAGAAATGGAAGTTGTGGCAGTTGGCAGTTGGCAGTTGGCAGATGCACGATGTGCATCATGAAGACAAAAGAAGCTTCAGAGAAGGAATGTGTATCCGACCCATGTTGCAATTCTGACATGGCTACGGTAAATAATGCCTCAAGTAGGAGTGGAGAATCCTCTATTAGGGAGGTGTGTCCCTCCAATCAGTTTTATACATTGTACAAGACCCTGCAAGTATGCATAAGTTTTTGTTTTGTTTGTTTTTTAAAAAAAATAGGAACAATGCCCCCCTCATCAGCAGAACAAATATTTAACAAGCAGGAATGGGAGATGATCCCATTTTTAGGCCATTTGCATGTGTACCTTTGTATAAATGAGAGAGGGCAGGCAACCCCTGATGGGTGGCAAAATGCAAAGGGCATGTCTGACTAACAGGATTCATAACATGATGTATATTAATATTTTGAAAGAACAATGCAAATATTACTTTGTCTCTTCTCTTCCTCCATTTACTTTTTAGCTCATTTATGGCTCTGCTCCGGTGATGAATGATAAAAGCCCAGGGCTTCCCTTCTACCAGATGGCACCCTCGGAAGCCCTTCAGTATGAGGGAATTCTCTCTTTGCTTCTGCATTTCAGGTGGATGTGGATTGGAGTCATTGCAACAGACAATGACAATGGAGAAAGATTTGTGCAAACCATTTCCCCAATGTTTACCAAGAATGGCATCTGCTTTGCATTCCTAGAAAGAATCCCCAATTTTAGTTTTATTTCTGAAATTACTGACATGCTACAACAGGGTGCAACAATAAGCCAGAAAATTTTTATCAGCAAAGCTAACGTAGTGCTTGCCTCTGGAGAATCTTACTCCATGGCAACTTTTAGATGGCTTCCAAACCTATCAGAACACGATGACATAAAAAATAATGTAAAAAGTAAAGTATGGATAATATCAGCCCAGGTTGAGTTTGCTTCATTTGTCTTTCAAAGGAACTGGGATTCAAGAGTATTCAATGGTGCTATATCCTTTGAAATTCACTTCAGAAACCCACCAGGATTTCATCAGTATGTTGTGCACAGAAACCCTTCCAGCACAGATGGAGACGGCTTTATCAGGGAATTCTGGCAACAGGCCTTTGAATGTGTACTCCCAGATATCACTGCAGACAAGACAGAGGGGAATATTTGCTCCGGAGAAGAGAAACTGGGGGACCTTCCTGGATCACTTTTTGAAGTGAGCATGACAGGCCACAGTTATAGCATCCACAGTGCTGCCTACTCCGTGGCCCATGCTTTACATGCCATGTCTTCCAGACTCAGGCACAGAGGAATAGCATTCAGAGTGAGAGGGAAGAATCTGAATCAACAGTCTTGGCAGGTAAAGGCTGAACATTCTCAATTGGCAAAGCCCTGTTACTTCCTGACACTTTTTGCGTTCCCAAAATGCTATCAGCTTGATCTTTCCTCTCAGAGTTCAAACATTTGTGGTAGTGTATTAGGAAGAAGACAGCATCTTAAAAAGTAGAGACATCACCTTGCCAACAAAGGTCCGTATAGTAAAAGCTATGGTTTTCCCAGTAGTGATGTATGGAAGTGAAAGCTGGACCATAAAAAAGGCTGATCACCGAAGAATTGATGCTTTTGAAGTATGGTGAATTTGAATTATGGTGAATTTGAATTATGGTGAATTATGGTGCTGGAGGAGACTCTTGAGAGTCCCATGGACTGCAAGAAGATCAAACGTATCCATTCTGAAGGAAATCAGCCCTGAGTTCTCACTGGAAGGACAGATCGTGAAGCTGAGGCTCCAGTACTTTGGCCACCTCATGAGAAGAGAAGACTCCCTGGAAAAGACCCTGATGTTCGGAAAGATGGAGGGCACAAGGAGAAGGGGACGACAGAGGACGAGATGGTTGGTTGGTGTTTACGAAGCTACCAGCATGAGTGTGACCAAACTGCGGGAGGCAGTGGAAGACAGAAGTGCCTGGCGTGCTCTGGTCCATGGGGTCACGAAGAGTCAGACACGACTAAACGACTAAACAACAACAAATTAGGAAGAAGAACCCAGAACTGAATTTATAACTCTGCAGGCAGAACAGGAGGTGGCACGAATATGATATCCTACATGATTCCCCACATATTGTGCTGCTTGCAAATGGCGGTAGATCCTATAGGAAAGGGAAGTGATGGCTGTGTCCTTCTCTGAGCAGCTATTGCCCTGCATTTGAGGAGAAAACATTTTTATGAGGGAAGCTTTGCAGCCTACTGAGATGCCACTGCATTCACAGATAGGAAGCAGTGGAATGGTTTAGAGAGATGTTCAGCATTCCCTCTATCCCATATTAACCAAATCTTTCCTTAGAGCAGGGGGTCGCACACTACTGGCGTGTCTTCTGAGATGTTCAGGGAGAAAGGGAGGGAGGGAGGGAAACCTCTCTACTCATACATATTTAACTCATGGGCTAAATGAAGGGTTGTAAGAATGAGAAAGAGGCATGTGTGTGAAAGAAAACCGATTGGCTCTCTCCTTACTTGCTGTAGGTTCTACTTGCTGTAGGTTCTGCCCACGGGGGGGGGGGGGATGCTCCACCCTGCATTAGACTGCAGTCTTTTCCAAACCCCTGTCTTTTCTGTTTTCAATCTAGCTCCATAACTTTCTGAGAAATATCTCATTTAACAATACTGCAGGAGATGTGGTCTTCATCAACCAGAATGGAGAGGCAACATCTAGCTTGGATATTGTCAATTGGATCATATGCACCAACCAAAGTTTGCACCGAGTGAGAGTTGGGAGGATAGATCCACAGGCTCCTCCTGGCCAATCATTTCTCCTTGATGAAGATGCCATCACATGGCACAGTTGGTTTAACCAGGTAGGGTTGCATTGTTTGCTAATTCAAAATAGATTCAGTATTGAATAAGCAATCATTATCCACCTGCAGGTGTACTCACTGTTCTTTGAGCCGCAAGTTGAGGAGTGGTGTATGACTAAACTATTGAGGTACCAGACTAAGAGCCAGAGATTTACTGCTAGAAGCCACATAAGGATTAAAGGCAAATATTTTATTAAGGAGGTTACAAAACAGAAGATACAATGTAAATATGCCTTAGGGGGGTCCAAATTCAGACAAAAATAACAACAGCTAAATTGTGTCAGCCTAATCCCAACCATTCACAGACCACACTACAAGCTGCATCCACGCAAATGTGGTTATTGCACCACAGAATCCTCCATCTGAATGTGGGTCATTAGGTCCAGATCAAATATCAGTTTTTCTATGGAAAGGCCTGGAGACAGGAGGGCAGGTTTTCTTTCAGTCAAATAGAGCCTCTGGGTACATTTCCCCAGCACAAGAGGGGATACATGCTTAGAGACCATGAAGCTACAAAGTGGATTTCTTCACAGTCATTGTGTTCTTGAAGCAACCTTACATCTAACATTGCAGACAAGTGGTGAGTTGGACTGATGAAATGGATTATTATTTTCCGTTGGAAGACTTCAACCACAATCCTAAGTAAAAAAGGAAACTATTGTAAATTAAACAAAAGCAATTGGGATTTCTTTACACTTATTAAATACTGATTTAATAAGTATTGAAAGATGATGTAAGAATTGAATCGCCCCAGAGTTTTGTCTTTCTTGCTAGAAAGGTGGGGAAATGAGGTGGTTGGGGAAAGGAGGCATAATAATACTAAAGGAAGAAATCAAGGACAGCAGCAGATGCAGGAGACCACTAGTCAGTGGAAGAGATGGAAGCAGGAGAAGTGGTGAAGATTGAGAGAGTGAAGGAAGGACAGAAGAAGAAAGGTGTGAAGAGCAAGAGACAGAGCATTAGGAATGTATGCATCAAACTTTTAAAAAGAGTGATCTCAAAATATTTTTTTGAGGTATATTTTGTTTATAGCATGCTGAGAAAAGTTTTGCAGCATTCCAGGGAGTGTCATAGGTCTTGGATAGCTTCATTCTAATTCATGTATTTGTCCAGAATATTTTTGTATTGGAATTCACAAAGATTGCATAATCATCATCATCATCATCATCCACAACCTGAGTAGGTTTTCCCAGCCACTCTGGATGTCTTATTCTGAACTCTTCCCTAGGCAGCATCTGATGGGTCCAAGTATAGGTGTATCCACCGGCACCAAAATCAGTTCTAGAGCTGTCTACCTAGTGGACAGCATACTCAACATTAACAAAATTAACAGGGAAACTAGAGTAATTTCAAAGTGTACTTTAATGGACAGGGCAATCTTTGCAGAACAGATGGGGTACTGCACATACCAGAGCAATATCAAGGGCATATCACAAAACTTCAAACATTACTACTACTAATACAAAAAGAAGCAATTGCTCTCTGTATAGTGGTTACATATTACTGAAGTGCTGTGTCAGATTAGTAACAGAGAAAGGCCTGAGAACATAAAGGATTCCAAACTCATTAGACTCTTTATGAACCTTCTGTTCTTTCATTTATGGATTAGACTCAGCCTCTTTCAGTCTGTACTGAGCGTTGTCTTCCAGGATCCAGCAAGAAAGTGAAGGAGGGACAGCCACCTTGCTGCTACGATTGCATCCCATGTGCAGAGGGGAAGATTGCAAACCAGGATGGTAGGAGAAATAAATAGATTAAATAGATCCAAACTTAGTACTCAGATTAAATAGAACAATAAACATTTCAGTAAGCTGATATGATATGAGCTAAAGGTCTTTTCCTTAATATTATTTCCCCAGATATGAATGACTGTAATAAATGCCCAGACAAAGACTATCCAAGCAAGAACCAAGATGCATGTCTACCCAAGGATATCAGCTTTTTGTCTTATGAAGAACCTTTGGGCATCAGTTTAGCCTGCTGCTCTCTTTCCCTTTCCTTGATCACAGCTCTGGTACTAGGTATATTTATGAAACACCATGACACACCCATTGTCATTGCAAACAACCGAAACCTCACCTACACTCTCCTCATCTCTCTCCTGCTCTGCTTCCTGTGTGCATTGCTCTTCATTGGCCAACCTGAGAAGGTGACGTGCCTCCTCCGACAAACAGCTTTTGGCATCATCTTCTCAACTGCTGTTTCTTGTGTCCTGGCAAAAACCTTCACTGTGGTTTTGGCCTTCATGGCTACAAAACCAGAATCCAGGATGAGGAAATGGGTAGGGAAAGGACTAGGCCACTCCATTCTCCTTTCCTGCTCCATAGTCCAAGCAGGAATATGTACTGTGTGGCTGGCAACCTCTCCCCCATACCCAGATGTGGACATGCACTCAATGACAGAAGAAATTATACTAGAATGTAATGAAGGGTCTGTAACAATGTTTTATTGTGTCCTCATGTATATGAGCTGCCTGGCAACTGTAAGTTTTGTTGTGGCTTTCCTCGCCAGGAAGTTACCGGACAGTTTCAACGAAGCCAAGTTTATCACCTTCAGCATGTTGGTCTTCTGCAGTGTTTGGCTGTCCTTTATTCCCTCCTACCTGAGCACCAAGGGGAAATATACTGTAGCTGTGGAGATCTTCTCCATCTTAGGCTCCGGTGTTGGGTTGCTGGTTTGCATCTTCTTCCCCAAATGTTACATAATCATTCTGAGGCCAGAGCTGAACAATAGGGAACAGCTAATAAGGAAGAAAAATTAAAGAAATAATACACCTGTCCTTTTCTGTATTTTGTGCTTTTCTCTGTGTGTACAGTAGAATATTTGCAAACACGTTTTTGACTGCTGTCCCATTTCCATATGTAATGATCACTGCAGTTCAGGTTATAGAAGATTTAAAAAAAGAAGGGAAGGCATTTTGCTGCTATGGTTGCTTTCCATGTCCACAAGGGAAGATCTCAAACACGAAAGGTGAGGAATGTCATATGTAGATGTGTTCTATTTAACAGTTGCTGCCTATTTAATAGATGGATACCATTTATTTTATAAATAGATCGACTGCGATCCAACTGGCTCCCATCAGTGTTTTAAATGCTTAAACTAATTGCTCTAACATTCAAAATGGTGAAATGTTAGCATCCACAAAGCATATTGTCAGGGAATCAGGAGCAGGAGCACTGGGGAGAGAGGATTGGGAGAGCGAAGGGGAAGAATCCGAGGGCAGCGTAGGGGAGTATGACAGTGGCCCGAGAGATTCCATGAGTTTCTCCAGCGAATCAGAAGATTCCCAGAAGGGGGCGCCGATGGTCAGGGCAAGGGGGGTCCCAGGGGGGACGCACCAGAAACAAGGAGCCAGAGGGGAACCCCAAAGCAGCAGTGGAGGATCGGGACCAGTTTCCCCACCAGAGCATAGTGGGGGGGAGGAGTCACATGTGTCAGGGCCAGCGTCTCCTCCAGAGAGGGAGTCAGGGCTGACCACGCCTCCATCGGAGAGTGGGGGAACGGAAGGGAGGTCAGTTGCAGCTAGCCCCCCCGAAGGGGGAAGCAGTGGCAGCAGCAGTGAAACGGTCAGGAGGAAAGCTGCTGGCTGGGCGCGCGCGCCAAGTTCAAATGTGCAGGCGCGCGGAACAGCAGGAGACCCGGATGGGGAACCAGCTCCTAAAGCCCGCCGGAGGGAGGGAGAAGGCTCAGGGGAATCAGCGGGAGAAGAGGCTAGAAAGGGCGGAACCCCGGCGGGCAGGCGGACCCAGAGGAGGAAGGAGCAGCGGAGAAGGTGGAGCAAGGCTAGGATCTTAAATTGGTGTCAGGGGGGAGGAGACTCAGACGGAGCATCAGTGGTCTGACACTTTAGACGTGGGGCTGCGCGCTGCGGCTCTGGAAGTGAAACTGAACTTCAATAAAGACTTTTATACTTAACAACGAAGCAGCGTTGGTCCTTTGTGAGCTGGGACCTAGGGCAGCCCTGACACATATGTAAAGTGTTAATGGCAAGAACTGTAGAACTCTGTGATGTCATACACTCTGTGGCAGTTATGGCAGTTAGCTGAATGGTCTTAACAGTTAGAGCAGCAGTTTTGTTGTGTGCTGCTGCTGTCTGCCTAAGCGTTAGTCAGTCTGTAACAGTTTAATCTATGTAAGACGTACAGTGGAACTTCGGGTTGCAAATGTTATCTGTGCCGGAGGCACGTTCACAACGCACAGCATTCACAACCTGCAGCGCTGCGTCTGTGCACGCGTAGGTCATGATTCGACACTTCTGCACATGCGCAAGTGCCGAAACCCAGAAGTAACCCATTCCGGTACTTCTAGGTTCTGTATGGTGCGCAACTCAAAAACGCATAACCTGAAGCGTGTGTAACCCAAGTTACCACTGTATTAGCAATTTAAGTATCACCTACCTGCATTGAACATAATAATCTCCAAATTCAAGAATACTGAATCAAAGTAATTGGTTCTTTAAAGTTCAAGCAGAGAGTGTCTTATGGAGTTTTTATAGGAGGGAAAAGAGAACTAATAAAAAGGTCAAATGATCCAAGGCTGTCTTCCACATACTTCACATGAGGTAACTTGGGTGGCTGAACAGAATATCAGACAAATTCATAGAGGATAAGAATATTAGTTGGTTGGATCAGCTGAAACACAAAGACTGTGCAGGCCCACCCCCGAACACACAAATCAATAGACACATAGGCCTCTGACACCTTCAGCTGCTAGCAGGATGGTTTTGATTTGTTTATATTTCTGGATTTGCTTGGAACCCATGAGAAAGCAGGCCCTTGATGCTATTGAGCTCAGATTATGCAGGAGGTAGAATTTCCTATTATTTTTCAAGCAAAATTAACATTCAATATTTCAAGTTCACTAGCCTGATTCAAGAACAGAATGCCATACTTAAGTAACATTTTATGTTTATTTTTCATATTTGATTTCAGACATGGATGACTGTTTTAAATGTTCAGAAGATCATTATCCAAACATTGGCCAAGATAGAGGCCTCCATAAATACATAAACTTCCTGTCTTATGATGAGCCTCTGGGGATTATTTTGACCACATTTGCAGTTTTTTCTCTCTTTAATTACAACTTTGGTTCCTGGAATATTCCTCAAGCACCAGGACACTCCTATAGTCAAAGCCAATCATCGGAACCTCACCTATGTTCTCCTGTCCTCTCTCCTCCTCTCCTTTCTTTGTGCTTTGCTATTCATTGGCAAACCAGACGAAGTGACATGTCTCCTACGACAAACTACTTTTGGTGCAATCTTCTCAGTGGCAGTTTCCTCTGTATTAGCCAAAACCACAATAGTAGTTCTAGCTTTCATGGCTATCAAGCCAGGCTCTAGGATGAGGAGATGGGTGGGAAAACAACTGGCAACCTTTATTGTTCTTTCCAGCTTCCTTCTTCAGACTGTTTTTATTACTGTGTGGCTGGCAACCTGTCCTCCATTCCCAGATGTTGACATGCACTCGATCACTGAAGAAATTGTGCTAGAATGCAATGAAATATCATGTTTTGCTCTGTTTTGAGCTTCGTGGGTTTCCTGTCCATTGCCAGCTTAACTTTGGCTTTCCTAGCTAGGAAGTTGCCTGATACTTTGGATGAGATATGATAATCATGTTTTCCTTAAAATATTACACAGAATCTGTAATTCAAAGCAAGTGATTACCTCACCTGTAATTACAAGATTATTCAGAATTACATCTTCTCCCCTTCCCTCGGGACCTCCTCTGCCCACATGCAGAATGATGAAACTAAGACTGGAGGCTCTTATTAATAAGTATGAAGTGAACATGGTTGGGTCTATACATATACAGAGGCTCGTCAATATGGCTTTGAATCAGCTAAGTGGGTCACCATTCAAGTTAGTCTCTACTGCTCACAGTCACTTGAATGACAGTAACAGAAGAGGTGAAGTTGTGCATAAATGAATAATTTCTTGCAAGATGGTAGTGTTTAGGTTGCTGGTGCTCTTACTGCCACTGCAGGGGATGTGCAAGTATCTTTCTCTTCCTCAGTGTTCCATTAGAGAACCTGTCTCTATTCTTCACAAATATTATCAGTCAGGAGACCTCATCATTGCTGGCATTATTTCTCAGATCTACATATTTTCAGATACCTTATCCTTTGAAAAACACCCATCTCAGGAATTTTCAGATGACCATATGTAAGTAGGTGAACGTTTCATCCAAATTTACTAGAAGTCAGAATAAATAAAAGCACCTTATTGAATTTTGTCTTCTGTAGTTGTATTTAAAAAATTGATTTACCCATTTCAAACACTCATTTCTTTTATTCCAAATTTTATTGAAGAATTTTAAAACATTTACCAAGCATAAAATATTGGCTTCCAGGACAACTGCTTGTACAGATGTCAAGTCTTGCCTGTAGAGATCCACATGGCATCAAAACAGGCTTGAAACATATTTTACATTATAAATTAAGCTCACATCCACGGGGTATAGATAAAATTGGAGCATTAAGATATTTTCTCCATAGTGGCTGCTGTGACCCTATGTATTTTTTTAATCCTTCTAAGAAAAACCCAAACAAAAGTGCTACATTGGTATTTGCTTATTAGGCTGTGTATCCTGTGTGAATGAAGAACATGCAAACTACAAGTAACTTTTGACCAGCAGATATTAAACATACAAACCCTCATCCAGATTCCCTAGAGGCCAAAATAAATAAAAACACCTTATTGAATTATGTATTCTGTAGATATACCAAGAGACTCTCTAAGAAGTCCTGGAATTTGAGATGCTTTTAAGAGACGTCATAGATTTGTGAGCCAGTTTACTTTTACAAGTCTGTGAGATGTGAGCTTACAACCTGTTTTTGTACAATATCTGAACTGATACTGAACTAAAAAGCAGTCTATGTTATGATCTGAAGCAGATGAACCTTGATGCAGCATGTAACTCTCAATACAGGGTGCTGACTCACCTCTACCAGCACATCCTGGCCTTGGCATTTGCTGTAAAGGAGATCAATGAAACTCCCCAGATCTTGCCCAACGTCACCCTGGGCTTCCACATTTATAACAGCCATTTCAGTGCAAGCTGGACCTATGAAGCCTCAATGGAGCTTCTCTCAAGAAGGGCCAAGGCCATCCCTAACTATAAATGTGATGCTGAGAGCACTCCAATAGCAGTCATTGGGGGACCTAACTCTAATGTCTGTCTTCACATGACACCCATCCTGTCTACCTACAAGATACCGCAAGTAAGATCTAAATACATTCACACCTCAATTTCACTGAATTCACACTTTCAGAACCAATACATGAAATGCAGCCATTCTTTGAAATTCCCCCTTTTCCAGATTTTGCAAAGCAGTTCTCCAGTCAAATAATGTGTCCAAAAATGCATAGATTAAGGTAAAGTGTGCATTAAAAATGTATGTTAGTAAAAATATACTTAAAATGCATTATATCAGCAAATATTGCTTTGCAAAGATGTGCATATTAGGCAAAATTTGCATAAAGTTTTGTATTTTAGGAGAAAATTTCATGAGGCTTAAAAAGAAATCTAATTGATGTGGTTAAATAAGAAACTTAAGAGAAATATTGACAGATCCTCCCATTCCTAACACACTGATGGGTCAGATTTAGCCAAAGCCCAAATCCTGAATTGGACAAATTTGGGTGGAACTAGATGACTTAGGTAGAAACAGTCCCAGATTGGGTCTGGCCTGCTGGAGTGATCTGGGGCTGTTGGGGCGCGGTAGGAAGAATGAGATTTGTCTTCACATGGCTGTAGCAAGCAGTGCATTGAAGCACACAGTAAAACTGAGATACGCTAGACTGAGCATCTGGTGAGTTGAGGTTTCAGTCCTGCTAGCTGCAGGGGCCTACTTCCTCAGCATGTTCTTTGCATGAAATGCACAGGGAAAGTAGACTCCAGTAGTTGAACACATAATTCAATCCTGCAATCTGCACGATCTACTTAACCGTTATGGTCCCGGCCAGAAATGAACAGAAGAAAGAAAACAAAACTACACACAAGTAATTGTTTTATATTGAAAACCATTCTTCTCTTCTCATCTTTTTTTATATATAAAAAAACCTTAGCTCATATATGGCTCTTCCCCAGTCATGAATAAAGAGTCTCAAGGAGTTTTCTTCTACCAAATGTTCCCAAATGGGGACCGTCAATATAGAGGAATTATCCAGTTACTGCTGCATTTCCAGTGGACATGGATTGGAGTGGTTTCTCAAGTTAGGGAAAATACAGAAGGTTTTATAGAGAATGTACTTCCAGTGTTTTCCCAGAGTGGCATCTGCTTTGACTTCATAGAAACATTCCCAAAGCTAACATCTTCCAGTGGAATCACTGACATGGTGGGGGAGGGCTTTCACGCTATCAGTGTTATTATGGGGAGCACTACGAATGTTGTGGTTGTACATGGAGAAATTCATTCCATGATGGCATTGAAAATGGTGCCCCAGGTTTTAAACTTTGAGCATATACCAATGAGGACCAAGAGTAAAATCTGGTTCCTGACAGCCCAGATGGATATCACATCATTTCCATTTCAAAGATATTGGGACATAAGTTTCCTTCATGGTTCTCTTTCCCTTGCCATTCACTCAGTGGATCTGTTAGCTTTCCAGAAGTTCCTTCAGATCAAGAACCCAAGCACAGAAAAAGAAGATGGTTTTATCAAGGACTTCTGGGAAGAGTCATTTAACTGTTCATTCCCCAGTTCAGTGGCAGATAATATAGGTGGGCAAATTTGCACAGGGGAGGAGAAGATGGAGACACTCCCCGTGTCTGTTTTTGAAATGAGAATGACTGCCCATAGCTACACCATCTACAATGCAGTCTATGCGGTGGCACATGCTTTGCACATCAGACATTCATCCCAATTCAAGCACAGAGGAATGGCAGAGGGTTTAAGATGGGAGCTTCCAAATCCACAACCATGGCAGGTAATGTCTTGGTCAGATGAAAGCTGAAGGTACCTACGTATCTTTTGGTGCAAAAATGATGGTCGAGCTTTATCAGCCTTCCATGAAATTAACAAGAAAGTTAATCTCATAGAATAACTTTACCATACTTCAAGCCTTTTATTTTGCCTCCACAGCAGAGATTAACAGAACTCTCAGTTTGTAAAATAATTTCTTTCCATCCCTTCACAATCAAGGTAGCAGGTGCAGCGTTTTTAAAGGAAAACAAAATAAATGACCAAGTTGGGGCTAGGGTATCAAAGATTTCTTCAGAGTGTCTCACATTGCATAGAATGCTGCTTTATACCATGTAGAGAACACTGGCAGCAACTCCCCAGTGTTTCAGGCAAAAGCCTTTCCCAGCCCTACATGGAGCTGTTGGGGATTGAACCTGGAACCTTCTGCATTTAAAGCATGAGTCACCATTGAGCCAAAGCCCTTCCCCAGGTGCCTTACTGGAGAAGCAGAAGAGGATATCACTGCCACTTTCCTTGCAGTTTTGAAAATATCAGAAGCAGCAACAGGGCTGCCAACCATATTGTTGGCAGTCGTGATATCTCACTCCGCAGTAGATACATCCATACCACAGACTTAAACCATGGGGATTGTGGTCTTTTAAAGATAGTAGAGGTCTCTTGATGGAAAAGTCTTAACCTCTCTTGATAAGCCTACAATGTGGAAAGTTCTTTAGTGTAACACAAAACAGTGAAAGTTAAAGTAGTGGTGCAGATGTGGCCAATATTCCATGGTGTGGGATTTTAAGTGACCTTTAGCTGTTTCTAACAGTAGCTTGCACAAAGATTTCATGGGATCATAATCCTGAGCCTTGGATGTATTTTCACCGTGTTGTATGATAACATAATAAGAGCATTTATATAAACCTTTCTTATTTTTATTATTTAGCTCCATCACATTCTCAGAAGTATTTCGTTTAACAACAGTGCAGGAGAAAAGGTGCGTTTTGACGCAAATGGTGAATTAATTGCTGGCTTTGACATTATAAACTGGCTCATGTTTCCAAATCAGACCTTTCTTAGAGTCAAAATTGGGAAGATAGACTCTCTGGGTACCCAGGAAAAATTGTTCACCATTCATGAGGATGCCATTGTATGGCCCAACCAATTTAACCAGGTGGGTTCTCTGCACTTTTCAGGGTTTATTCCATCACCTGCCCAATGGTCAGGAAGAAGATAGTTACTCAAATGGCTGTTTCTCAGTATTCTGTAAATATAGTGAGACTTGTTCAATCTGAACTTTCATGTGCCACTTAATGTTCCTTCTACAATTACAAGGAATCATTCATTCAGAGCGGTAGCACCAACACTCTAGAACCCACTCCTGATTAATATTAAGCATGCTCCTTCACCTTTTTTTTGTTTTTTGCTAAAACCCCTTTTCATTCGTTAAGCATGTGGTAGCAGGATAGGTAAGTATCAATATCTCTCCACATTGAACACTACTGTCAGCTGATTGAAGCGGGTGGTGCTGTGGTCTAAACCACTGAAACTCTTGGGCTTGCCGATCAAAACATCAGCGGTTCAAATCTGTGCAACGGGTGAGCTCCCATTGCTCTGTCCCAGCTTCTGCCAACCTAGCAGTTTGAAAGCATACCAGTGCAAGTAGATAAATAGTTACCACTGTGGTGGGAAGGTAAACAGCATTTTTGTGCGTTCTGGCTTCCGTCACGGTGTTACGTTGCACCAGAAGCGGTTTAGTCATGTAGGCCACATAATAATAATAATAATAATAATAATAATAATAATAATAATACGTTAAATACATACACATTGCCCGGAAAGCTGTCTGTGGACAAGCGGCGGCTCCCTCGGCCTGAAGAGAGATGAGCACCACACCCCATAGTCACCTTTGACTGGATTTAACCATCCAGAGGTCATTTACCTTTACCTTTTTATCTACACAGATACATACAGAGAGGGGGAGAGAGAGGTGGAGGGGGAGAGAGAGGCGGGGGGGGAGAGAGAGAGAACTCGCTACTTACATTCAACTTGTGGGTACAGTGGTACCTTGGCTTACAGACGCTTCAAGTTACAGACGCTTCAGTTTACAGACTCCGCTAACCCAGAAATAGTAACTCGGGTTAAGAACTTTGCTTCAGGATGAGAACAGAAATCGTGCTCCGGTGGTGCAGCGGCAGCAGGAGGCCCCATTAGCTAAAGTGGTACCTCAGCTTAAGAACAGTTTCAGGTTAAAAACGGACATCCAGAACGAATTAAGTTCTTAACCTGAGGTACCACTGTACTGCATTCGTAATACTCTCTAGTGTTCATGATATTACCTAAAACATTCTATTCTGATATTTATGGACAGACCCGGCCCATTTCTATATGCAATGATCATTGCAGTTCAGGTTACAGTCGAACCAAGAAGGAAGGGAAGCCATTTTGTTGCTATGATTGCTTTACATGTCCAGAAGGAAAGATTTCCAACCAGGAAGGTAAGAAAGGTTTTAAAATGTTATATATAGATTTATGTATACCACCTATTTCAAAGATGATTTTGACCCTCCCTAGGGTATATAAATGTTCAAGAGGGCCACTCTGGGCTACTAATGAATTTTGTGTTTTATTTAATCTGTATATGCTCTCAGCTCAGCTAAAGCCTTACCAAGCAAACAGAGCCCTTTCTGTCATCGAAACACGCTTTCCGATCTGCTTAAACCATGAGCCAGAACTTTCTTGTCAAAATCTCTCCTCTATTTCACTGATCACCTTCATCACAACAGCTGCAGTAACAGCTGCAGTTCAGAAAGTGTAGAAACACCAATTCTAGTCTCATACCCTCCAACATTTCTCTGATCAAAATAGGGATGTCCTATACCATAACAGTAATAATAATAACTTTACTATTTATACCCCATCCATCTGACTGGGTTGCCACCCTGGGTGGCTTCTAATATATATAAAGCATGATAAAACATTAGACATTAAAAAAAACCCTTCCCTATACAGAAGGCTTGGGGGGGGTCAGATAAATCCACACCCTACAACATTTCTCTGATGAAAATAGGGACATCCCACCATACCCTCCAACATTTCTCCTATGAAAATCGGGACATCCTAAGGGAAAGTGGGGATCAAATCAGAAACCAGGATGGTGTTAGGGATGTGTAAATTGATCTCTCTACACACAGAGAAGCCTTGACACTGCGATGGTTTTATGGTCCTTATTTATTGCTGTTTATACAACCCGGGTGGGAGCCCGCGTAAATCAGTCTTCCTTGGAGCTGTCAGTTGGGAGCACTGACTTCCTCTTCCGTCTAAAACACAGAAGGCGTGGGATCTTTATGACATTTTCCCTGCGTTCCCAAAGTCTCCCAAGATGCCTTGAGCGCAGAGATTCATGCATCTGCTCCGCCTCTGACCCTGAACTTAACCCTTGCAACGCCTGTAAATCTGCCTGTTCTCTCTCCTGTGTCTCTTCTTCCTGCTTTCCCTCCCAGACCAAGTCCTCCTCCCCCTGCGTGGGCTGGGAATACCAATAACCCCTGCTCACTCCATTGCCTCCTTCTGCTTCAGAAACTCCATCTTCAATCCCATCCTCCTGCCTCTCATACAGCTCAGTCTCACGGGTGTAGCTTGTGTCAGAGTGCTCTGAGGGCACCCTGACAGATGGCTTCTGTAAAGCGGGGACATCCATGGAAAATAGGAACACTTGGAGGGACTGTAGCCTGCTGAAATTTAGTTGTATTCCACCAAAATACTGAAGTAGTTTATGAAGTGTGCAGCTATTTGCATTATTTCCACAAATATGACACTGAATCAGAGATGGTCAGATGTGAGGGGAGCAATGTGGCCTAGTCTACATGAGCCAACAGACACTTGCCTTTTGGGAAGAAAGGACAGAACAAGAGAGGCAATCAAAGACCACATCAGGGCCTAGTTCAGTTGGCTAAAGACAGGGCTAACTGAAGAAACAAACATCTGGTGCCTGCTGCTGGCTGGTTCAAGAGGCTGGTTGTTTTGCTTTGTGATCTGCTGTGTTTTCTAAATGTTGTTGACTGCTTTGAAGAGTTGAGTAAAGAAGTGGGATATAAAACAAAAGGCTGTGGAAGCCTTTCCCCCTAACACCAATGAACTCCAAAAGTCTGCAGTAAACATATTCTTTGTTGTTGTTTTATTTTTAGACATGGATGACTGTTTTCAATGTCCAGAAGATCAGTACCCAAACCTTGGCCAGGTTATATGTCTTCCAAAAGACATAAGCTTCCTGTTTTACGATGAACCTCTGGGGATCAGTTTGGTCACGCTTGCTCTTTTATTGACTTTCACTACAGCTTTGGTGCTTAGGATCTTCATCAAGCACAAAGAGACTACCCTAGTCAAAGCCAACAATCGGACCCTCACCTATGTTCTCCTCCTAGCCCTCATTCTCTCCTTCCTTTGTCCTTTGCTATTCATTGGCCAGCCCACAAAAATAACCTGTCTCCTTCGACAAACTGCTTTTGGAGTCATCTTCTCAGTAGCAGTGTCTTGCATCTTAGCAAAAACAACTATAGTGGTTCTAGCTTTCATGGCTACCAAGCCAGGCTCCAGAATGAGGAGATGGGTGGGGAAACAACAGGCTACCTCCATTGTTCTTTTCTGCTCCCTGATTCAAGCCATTATTTGTAGTGTGTGGCTGGCAACGTCTCCCCCATTCCCAGATTTGGATATGCACTCTGTGACTAAAGAAATTGTTCTGGAATGTAATGAAGGGTCAGTCACCATGTTCTACAGTGTCTTGGGCTTCATGGGCTTGCTAGCCATTGTCAGCTTCAGTGTAGCCTTCCTAGCCAGGAAGTTACCAGACAGTTTTAATGAAGCCAAGTTCATCACCTTCAGCATGTTGGTTTTTTGCATTGTGTGGCTGTCCTTTGTTCCAACCTACCTGAGTACCAAGGGAAAGTACATGGTGGCTGTGGAGATCTTTTCTATTTTGGCCTCTAGTTTTGGGTTACTGGGCTGCATCTTCTTCCCCAAATGTTATATCATTTTGCTGAGGCCAGAGTTAAACAGCAGGGGACAGCTTATTATAAGAAAGAGTTAAAGCATAAATAAGTCTATTTGATGTAGCAAATCATAACTGGACTAAATCTCCTTGAGTTCATTTTTCTTCATCTCAGATGATGCCTCAAGCCAACAAAACTGTTCTCCAAAGCCAGCAGAACAGCCCTGACAAATTACAGTGGTACCTCGGTTGTCGAATGTAATCCGTTCTGGAAGACCTTTGACTTCCAATACACTAGACAACCGAGGTGCGGCTTCCAATTGCTTACAAGAGCTTCTAGCACTCAGCGGAAGCCACATCAGACGTTAGACTTCTGAGGTACATTCAATAATGGAAAAAATTACTTCTGGGTTTTCGGCATTCGAGAACTGAAACAGTCAACAACAGAGGCATTTGGGAACCAAGGTACCACAGTACCTCATGTATCCTAGACTGAGAGAGCTGACTACATATTTTGGAAACTCCATTATTTACAAGGTCTTCTATTTCTTACTTCTAACTTCACCAATACACTACTGGTCCATTTTTATCTAATGAAAGGAAATTTAAAATTGCACTTCTGAGTATGTGACAAATACATTTTCTTCAGCAATTCCAGAGGGAATTCTTAGCACTGGATGAATAATTACATTGCTCCTTGATGATTAACAGGGCTATAATTTGAGTCTGATTTTGGATACTCCCAGATTGCGTCATTTTGGGAAAATAAACTACCATTTAAACAAGACAATTTTAACTAAGAAAAGAGAAAATGTGGTTTCTGCATAGAACAGTTGCCTTTGTATTGAGAATGGTGGTTTTAGTGGTCTTGCTTCTGGAACTGTTTTCATACAAAGTATGTCAGGCTCACATAGCAAAATGCAGGCTTCAAGATCCACACCGTCCACTTCACATGTATCATCAGCCAGGAGATTTCCTCATTGGTGGCATTGTTTCCCATGGTGGTTTCATCTCCTCTCCAGCAAAATTCACTGAGGAACCCCCACCAGCACTGCCTGAAGAGCTTGTGTGAGAACTAAGTCAGTCATTCATTGCAGGACAGGAATGATCAAACCAAGAGCTTCAGCCTCAGAATAATGACTGAGGCTGCAAACTTCAACCCATTTACCTTGAGATAACCACTTTTGATTTCAGTGGGACATATGCTGATGCAAAAATCCATAGGAATCTCTTGTGAATTAAGAGAATCCTGTTGAAGCTCCCATTTCTCAATAGGGAAATGAATATAAATGTATTGAAATGTATACGTGTGTGTGTGTGTGTGTGTGTGTGTGTGTGAGAGAGAGAGAGAGAGAGAGAGAGAGAGAGAGAGAGAGAGAGAGAACCCTTTTGAAAAGCCAGTTTTGATAGACATTATCTGAACAGGAGTGTTAGTGAGAATGAATTAAAAGAACCTGTTCTGAACCTGAATGCTCATATCATTTCATTTTCTGATCTTAGGCTAAAGTTTGTTTCACAATGCTTCCCTTCAATGGTATATATTATGAAGCATAGAATTCTGTGAATTACTACAACCATCACTGCTTCATGAATAGGAAAGGGGTCATTGCAGGAGAGAGCCGTGGCGGCAGTGGGAGGCCCCATTAGCTAAAGTGGTACCTCAGATTAAGAACAGTTTCAGGTTAAGAACAGACCTCCAGGACAAATTAAGTTATTAACCTGAGGTACCACTGTATCTCAAGGGCTGTCACCAGGAAGATTAACTATTGTGCTGATATGTAAAATTATATATCAGTTCCTTCTGATATTGTTTACAACTCTCATTCTAGGGTGGTGCCTAAGGTATGTAAAATGATATACCAGTATATGTTCCTTCTGATGCCATTTGCAACTCTCATTCTAGGGTGGTGCCTAAGATTTACCAGCACATTGTGGCCTTGGCATTTGCAGTCAAGGAGATCAATGAAGACCCTCACATCCTACCCAATATCACCTTGGGCTTTCACTTATATGACAGCTATAACAATGCAAGGAGCACATATCTCGCCACATTGCTGCTTTTATCCAGGGTGGAGAAATTTGTTCCTAACTATATATGTGATGTTGAAAATAATCTGGCTGGGGTCATTGGAGGACTGGATTCTGAAATCTCTTTTTATGTGGCAACTGTTTTGGATATCTATAAGAGCCCGCAGGTAGGACACCCGTGTACAATACCTCTATTAGCTTGCATAGAGATAGAGCCTGAATTAACAGCACAAGTTCAGGGAGCATCACGAGTTCAGGCTGAGGATGAAATTGGGGCAGAACCATGTACACCACTTTGAAATCCTTGAAAAATAAAGGTGGAACAGAATTAAAATAAAATAAAATAAAATGACCTTAATAAGGGGAAAGAAAGGCTGCAATACCAAAAAAAACTGTCACACCCCCAATCTCTTAAACACACCTCAAGGACACTGATATCCCAAAGGCCAGTGAATGTTTAAGGGGAAAGGGTTTTCAAATTAAACATACTCTGGAGGTATGACAAATTGCAAATACAGTTCAATTCTGCAGGAGAACAGTAATAGTACTGAGCAGCTGGTTCCAATGTGAAATAAATGTTCATAAGTGAAGTCTGAAAAGCCTTGAAAAGGAAAAGGCAGAAATGGAAGTTGTGGCAGTTGGGGTATGTGCATCGTGAAGACAAAAGCAGCTTCAGAGAAGGAATGTGTATCCGACCCATGTTGCAATTCTGACATGGCTCCATAAATAATGCCTCAAGTAGGGGTGGAGAATCCTCTATTTAGGGCATGGTGTGTCCCTCCAATTAGTTTTATACATCGTACAAGAACCTGCAAGTATGCATAAATTTTTGTTGTTGTTTTTTAAAATAGCAACAATGCCCCCCCCTGTCAACAGAACAAATATTTAACAAGGAGGAATGGGAGATGGTCCCAGTTTAGGCCATTTGCATGTGTGTCTTTAGTATAAATGAGAAAGGAATGCAACACCTGGTGGGTGGCAAAAGGCATATCTGACTAACAGGATATTACTTTGCCTCTTCTCTTCCTCCATTCCCTCTTCAGCTCATTTATGGCTCTGCTCCAGTGATGAATGATAAAAGCCCAGGGCTACCCTTCTACCAGATGGCAGCCCCAGAAGCCCTTCAGTATGAGGGAATTCTCTCTTTGCTTCTGCATTTCAGGTGGACGTGGATTGGAGTCATTGCAATAGACAATAACGATGGAGAAAGATTTGTGCAAACCATCTCTCCAATGTTTACCAAGAGTGGTGTCTGTTTTGCATTCATAGAAAGAATCCCCAATTTTAGTTTTATTTCTGAAATGTATGGCATGCTACAACAAGCAGCCCATATACAAGATCAAATTTTTAGCAGCAAAGCTAACGTAGTGGTTGCCTCTGGAGAATCTTATTCCATGGCAACTTTTAGATGGCTTTCATACCTATCAGAACATGATGACATGACAAAGAAAGTAAAAAGTAAAGTATGGATAACAACAGCCCAGGTTGAGTTTGCTTCATTTGTCTTTCAAAGGAACTGGGATTCAAGAGTATTCAATGGTGCTATAGCCTTTGAAATTCACTTCCGAAACCCACCAGGATTTCATCAGTATGTTGTGCACAGAAACCCTTCCAGCACAGATGGGGATGGTTTTATCAGGGACTTCTGGCAACAAGCCTTTGAATGTGTACTCCCAGATATCACTGCAGACAAGGCAGAGGGGAATATTTGCACAGGAGAAGAGAAGCTGGAGATCCTTCCTGGATCATTTTTTGAAGTGAGCATGACAGGCCACAGTTATAGCATCCACAGCGCTGTGTACGCCATGGCCCATGCTTTACATGCCATGTCCACTTCCAGATTCAGACACAGAGGAATGGCGTACAGAGGGAGAGGGAAGAATCTGAATCAACAGTCTTGGCAGGTAAAGGCTGAATATTCTCAACTGGCAAAGCCCTGTTACTTCCTGACACTTTTTGCGTTCCCAAAAGCCTATCAACTTCTTCTTTCCTCTCAGAGTTCAAACGTTTGAGTGGGTGTATTAGGAAGAAGAACACAGAACTGAATTTATAATTCTGCAGACAGAGTAGGAGATGGCACTGATATGATAGTATCCTAGATAGTTCCCCACATATTGTGCTGCTGCAAATGACAGTAGGCCCTATAGAAAAGGGAAATGATAGTGGTGTCCTTCCTTGAGTAGGTACTGCCCTGTGTTTGAGCAGAAAGCATTTGTATGAGGGAAGCTTTGCAGTCCAATGATATCCCATTCCATTCAAAGATTAGTTTCAGATCATCTCCGTTGCCAAATGTTTCAGCTCCGAAACGTCGAAAACCCAGAAATAAGTGTTCCAGTTTTCAAACTGGTATTGAAAGAGGCAATCGGAAGCCACGCCTTGGAAATCGAATGTTTTAGAAGTCAAAAGTCCTTCCAGAATAGATTAAATTTGAATTCCAAGGTTTGACTGTACTGTCCTATGTTTGAAGAAAAAGCATTTGTATGAGGGAAGCTTTACAGCCCAGTGAGGTGCCGCTGCATTCATGTATAGGAAACTATGGTAACGGTTGAGAGAGATGATCAGCATTCCCTCTATCCCATATCAACCAAATCCTTCCTTAGAACAGGTGTTCGCACGCCACTGCCGTGTCTTCTGAGATGTTCAGGGAGACAAGGGAGGGGAGGGGAGGGGAGAGACAGAGAGAGAGACCTCACTACATACACATATTAGACTTATGGGCTAAATAAAGGGTTGTTAGAAAGATTGAGAGAGAGGCATGTGTGTGAAAGAAAACTGATAGGCTCTCTCCATGCTTGGACCTGAATCCACTGACAGTTCATTGAATCATCCCCCACCACTTGCTGTAGGTTCTGCTCCTAGGGAAAAAATGCTGCAGTCTTTTCCAAAACCCCTGTCTTTTCTGTTTTCAATCTAGCTCCATCACTTTCTGAGAAGCATCTCATTTAACAATACAGCAGGAGATGTGGTCTTCATCAACCAGAATGGAGAGGCAGCATCTAGCTTGGATATTGTCAATTGGATTATATTCTCCAACCAAAGTTTGCACCGAGTGAGAGTTGGGAGGATAGATCCACAGGCTCCTTCAGACCAATCATTATTCCTTGATGAAGATGCCATCACATGGCACAGTTGGTTTAACCAGGTAGGGTTTCATTGTTTGCTAATTCAAAAGAGATTCAGTATTGAATAAGCAATCATTATCCACCTGCAAGTCTACTCACTGTCTTTTGAGTCGTAAATTGATGAGTGGTGTATGACCAAAGCATCCCAGGTACCAGATTAAGAGCCAAAAGTTTGCTGCTAGAAGACCAATATTTTATTAAGGAGGTTACAAAACAGAACCCTTTTACTAAAAAGTAAAGTTAAGCATGGCTAACAGCGTAAATATGCCTTAGGGGGTTGCTAGTTCAGATGAAAATAACAAAAGCTAGGTTGTCTCAGCCTAATCCCAACCATTCACAGACCACACTACAAGCTGCATCCATGCAAATGTGGGTTTTGCATCACGCAATCCTTCATCTGAATGTGCGTCATTAGGTCCAGATCAAATATCAGTTTTTCTATGAAAGGGCCTGGAGACAGGAGGGCAGGTTTTCTTTCAGTCAAATGGAGCCTCTGGGTACATTTCCCCAGCACAAGAGGGGATGCATGCTCAGAGACCACGAAGCTACAAAGTGGATTTCTTCACGATCATTGTGACCTTGAAGCAACAATATATCAAACAATGTAGACAAGTGTTATGTTGGACTAATCAAATGGATTATTTTTTCCACTGGAAAACTTCAACCAGAATCCTAAGTAGAAAAAGAAACTATTGTAAAATAAACCAAAGAATTGGGATTTCTTTACACTTATTAAATACTGATTTCTGACAGAGTGAAACATGATGTATAATTTGATAAGCTCCAGGATTTGGTCTTTCTTGCTAGAAAGGTGGGGAAAGGAGGCATAATAATACCAGAGGAAGAAACAGCAACAGGTGCAGGAGAACACTCAGGGTGTTCTCCAGCACCTCAGGGTGCAGGTGGAAGAGTGAAGGACTGACATGAGAAGAAAGGTATGAAGAGCAAGGGAGCATTAGGAATGGAAGCAGCAATCTTTAAAAAGGAGTGATCTCAAAATTAGTTTTAAAATGTATTATCAGGGACTGGTTAGAGGAGGAATGGTGGAGACCACTTCCCCAGCCTGACCTTCCAGAGAAGAAGAAGACAGTTCAGAATTACAACAGGGGTTTAATGGAGGTCACAGCTCAGAGGAAGATGGGGGGTGGAGTTGGGAAATATTGGGGGAAGAGGAGGAGGCAGAGCTGGAGCAGCTGGCTGACACTTTATCACTAGAAAGCATTCCAGACCCACCATCTCCCAGATCCTGGCAAGCCTTAAGAGAGTGAGAGCAAAGGTCTTGAAGACAGATGCCACTAAGTGGCAACCATAGGCAGGATGCTGTTGACGAATGAGGATGTGGGAGGGAAGGGGGCTGGAGATTTACTGAGGACAATGACATTATTCCAAGAGGCTTCATTCCCAAGCCTCTCTCTGTAAATATTGAATAGCAATATTCAATATTCTCATCCAATCCTGGCAACCTGCAGTGGGAGTTGGTTCCCCTGCTGCCTGCCAGGTATATTTTGTTCTTAACATACTGAGAATTGTTTTGCAACATTCCAGGGAGTGTCATAGGTTTTGGATAGCTTCATTCCAATTCACGCAATTGTCCAGAATATTTTTGTATTGGAATTCACAAAGATTGCGTTCCTCAAAAATAATTTATTTATTCATTCATTCCCCGCCCATCTGTCTGGGTTTCCCCAGCCACTTTGGGCGGCTTCCAACAAAATCTTAAAAGATAATAGTCTGTTAAACATTAAAAGCATTCAATAACAACAACAACAACCCCCAATCTGGGTGGGTTTCCCCAGCCATTCTGCTTTCCTCAAAAAAAAAAATAATGATAATAATAATAATAATAATATCCCCTATCTGGGTAGGTTTTCCCAACCACTCAGGGTGGAATATTCAGAACTTTTCCCCAGGCAGCATCTGATGGGTCCAAGTATAGGTGTAGCCACAGGCACAAAAATCAGTTGTATACCTGTATATAGAGCTGTATACCTAGTGGACAGCATACTCAAAAGTAAGAATTATAACAAAATTAACAGGGAAACTAGAGTGACTTCAAAGTGTACTTTAATGGACAGGGCAATCTTTGCAGAACAAATGGGCTACTGCACATCCCAGAACAATATTAAGGAAATATCACATAACTCCAAACATTACTACTACTACGAATATGAAAAAAAGTAGTTGCTCTCTGAATGGCCATTACATATTACTGAAATTCTGTGTCAGTTTAGTAACATAGGGAAAGGCCACAAAACATAAAGGATTCCAGAGTCATTAGTCTCTTGATGAACCTTCTGCTCTTTCATTTATGGATTAGATTCAGCCTCTTTCTGTCTGTACTGAGAGTTGTCTTCCAGGATCCAGCAAGAAAGTGAAGGAGGGAAAGCCCCCTTGCTGCTACAATTGCATCCCATGTCCAGAGGGGAAGATTGCAAACCAGGATGGTAGGAGAAATAAATAGATTCAATAGATCCAGACTCAGTATTTAGGATTGAATGGTGCTGTAAGGAAGGCTGAGTTTAAGTTTCAAAAGAGGAGATGATCTGCTGTGTGTGTGATCCTACCTCTTTGTAATCATAGCCCTTCAGATAGTCTAAATATGCTAATCAAATGAGCATGACTATGCATTGAGAGTAGTTGCGTGGTATGTGCTTCGAATCATATCTAGAGAGGGCCTTGCCACTCCTTCATAGCTGTCAACCGTCCCTTATTTGGCGGGAAACTCCCTTATCCCAGTGCCGTGTCCCGCTGCTGTCCCGGATTGATAATGTCCCTTAAATTTCCTGGGTTTCAAGGGAAGCAGCTCCTCTCCCTCCCTCCCTCCCTCCCTGCCAGTCAGGGAGGAGGGAGGCTCCAGCTGTGTTGTTTGGCTGCATTGCTCACCTCAACTCGACTCGCCTGAATTACCCAGAAGAGGTTGTTGGCCTCCGCTCCGGGCACCAGCTCAGAGGAGAAGGAGCGAGGCTGGCGCCACAACTGCTTGGGCCCCGAAGGGCTGTGCCAGCCCACCAGCACAGCAGCTAGGGCGGCTGCCAAGAGCCCGGCAGCTAAGCGCAGCATTTTCCACCAGCTCGCTGTCATCCATGCGAGCACAAACCTCCGCCAGTCCCTGCTGAGGCAAAGCGCGGCTGGGAAAGCCGTCCGCTTCCGCCTCAGCCCACTTGAAGGGTAGGGCGGCTGCCCACCCCCCGCCATGTTTGGTTAGGCCCTCCCTTCCTCGGCTCCATTGGAGAACCGCCTCCACCATCAGAGCTCGCGAGGTGAAGCAACAAGCGCCCAGCCAGGCCGTGCAGAAGCTGCTTAGGCTGCGCTTTGCCTGCAAGCCATAGTGGACCGGTCCAAAGGGCTGCGTGCGGCATGAATGGATGGGCGTGCCTCCCTCACAGGTGCCATCTTTCCCAAGCCAAGTGTCTCCCGTACCTGACATCAGGAGTCAACCCTCGCTTGGGGGACCTGCTGCTGCTGCTTAAGCAGCAACATACAGCAGGGGCGTAGCGAGGATTTGGGGAGGGGGCAGGACACCCACCTGCCATCATTCTGTGAAATGCCTCAGCAACAGTTGTTTAAAATTACTTCCTTTTGACCCTCAGTGCTCAGACAAATCTGTCAAAATCTTTCTACAATTTCTTTTAGTTAAATATTTGTATCTATTTACTTGATTTAGGGTTAGGCAGCTGCGAAGCCCCTGAGCTATAGCATACCTCTGAAAAACAAGCAAAAAAAAACACATTTTCCGTTGTAGAAACAGTTTGCTTGCTTTTTTTATTATCTCGCTGTACACTGCTTTGATGGCTTCAGGCTGTGAATCAGTTTAAATTAAAGGAATAGCAGTAAATGTTGCAAGAGGAGAAGGCTTGAGGATATGGTGCTGTCAGAGGCTCAGGAGCAGAAGAGCAGGGGAGAGAGCAAATAGAGAGCGGAGGAGAGGAATCAGAGGGGAGCGTAGGGGAATATGACAGTGGCCCGAGAGATTCCATGAGCTTCTCCAGCGAATCAGAAGATTCCCAGGAGGGGGCGCCTATGGTAAGGGCGAGGCGAGTCCCAGGGGGGACGATCCATAAACAAGGAACCAGAGGGGAGTCCCAAAGGAGTAGCGGAGGATTAGGACCAGTTCCCCCACCAGAGCACAGTGGGGGGGAAGAGTCACATGAGTCAGGACCAGCTTCTCCTCCATCGGGGAGTGGGGAAACGGAGGGAAGGCCAGGTCCAGCTAGCCTCCCCGAAAGAGGGAGCAGTGACACAAGTGTAACGGTCAGAAGGAAAGTGGGAGGCTGCGCGCGCGCGCCAAGTTCAAATGTGGAGGAGCGCGGGACAGCAGAAAACCCGGATTGGGAGCCAGGTCCTAAAGCCCGAAGGAGGGGGGGAGAAGAGTCGGCGGACTCAGCATCAGAAGAATCTAGGAGGGCTGAGACTCCGACTAGCAGGAGGACCCAGAGAAAGAAGGAACAGAGGAAGAGGTGGAGTAAGGCTAGAATCTTAAGCTGGTGTCAGGGGGGAGGAGATTCAGATGGGACTTCTACGGTCTAAGGCATAGACGTAGCGTTGCGCGCTGCGCGTCTGGAAATGGAACTGAACTTCAATAAAGACTTTTTAACTTGAGGAAGAAGCAGCGTTGGTCTTGTGTGAGCTGGGACCTTGGGCAGCGCTGACAGGTGCCAAAGCGGCTGGAATCTGGAAAGCTTCTTGAAGGGTACCTGGTATTTTAATTTGAATAGCAGACTTCATCACAAACTAGTTTTGAAATCTCTGTGAGCTTCAAGACCAGGGAGGTGGGCGAAGTTCTCATTGCTCCTAGATTGTAGCTGGTAACTTCAATTTGAGTTGCTGGATAGACCAGTCACAAAACTCTTGACAGCACAATCTGGTCTATCACAAGTCCATCATAGTTAAGATTTATTTGGCAGAAAGACTCAATAAGCTCAATAAAGCCTACTTCCATGTAACTGGGTATAGGATTGCAGCTTCTAAGTTGAAGCCTCCAGAAGGGTACCATTGAGGTTCCCAGCCTGTGTGTGAGCAGGCGCACAAATGTGAATAATAATAATAATAATAATAATAATAATAATAATAATAATTTATTTATTTATACCCTACTCATCTGGCTGGGTTTCCCCAGCCACTCTGGGCAGCTCCCAACAGAATATTAAAACATGATAAAACATCAGACATTAAAAACTTCCCTAAACAGGGTTGCCTTCAGATCTCTTCTAAAAGTCAGGTAGTTGTTTATTTCTTTGACATCTGATGGGAGGGCATTCTACAGAGTGAGCGCCACTACCAAGAAGGCCCTCTGCCTGGTTCCCTGTAACCTCACTTTAATAATAATCATCATCATAATAATAATAAATAGTTTATTATTTATACCACACCCATCTGACTGGGTTTCCCCAGCCACTCTGGGTGGCTTCCAACTGAATATTAAAAACACAATACAGCATTAAACATTAAAAACTTCCCTAAACAGGGCTGTCTTTTAAAAGTAAGACTTGGGGGGCAGGGGGCCAAACTGGGTCTTTGCCCCAGGTGAAAAAAAGGCTAGTTTCACTCCTGGGTTGGAGTAGGTGGCCCTTGAGGTCACTTCCCAACGCTGCAAATTCTATGATTCTAAGTTCAGTTGACCTTTTCCCTTCCAACATAGGCAACTCCTAGGGACACTGGCCCCCTTCCAGGGCCGGATTCAGGTTTGATGAGGCCCTAAGCTACAGAAGGTAATGGGGCCCTTTCTATGTCCAGCTGTCCTTTGTCAACAACAAATTGTTGCTGTTTTTTTGTGTTGAATATATGCTATATGGTAATTTATGGACCTAATAGGTATCTAAAGATATTTGCACACAACAAAATATGTTTTTTATCAAAGTAATTGTTGCTCCCTTATTTTGGCTGTTGATCCCTTATTTTCGAGACTGCTGGTCCCTTATTTTCAAATCTGTAAGTTAACAGCTATGCACTCCTTCTGACTTGCACAGGCTGCACCCAGGCTAGTGTGAATAAACATTCAGATGTCAATGGCTCTGGCTGACCACATAGCTCTGAACCACATAGCTCTTCAACAATACCACATTACAGAGTATCAGGCAGTATTCCACATATGTTTTAATATGAGCAGAGCTCTTTTCTTCTCAGACAGAAAGTCAACATCAGACCCAACAAGGTGATATGAGCTAAAGGTCATTTCCTTATTTTTTCCAGATATGAATGACTGTAATAAATGCCCCGACAAAGACTATCCAAGCAAGAACCGGGATGCATGTCTACCCAAGGATATAAGCTTCTTGTCTTACGAAGAACCTTTGGGCATCAGTTTAGCCTGCTGCTCTCTTTCCCTTTCCTTGATCACAGCTCTGGTACTAGGTACATTTATAAAACACCATGACACACCCATTGTCATTGCAAACAACCGAAACCTCACCTACACTCTCCTCATCTCTCTCCTGCTCTGTTTCCTGTGTGCATTGCTCTTCATTGGCCGACCTGAGAAGGTGACCTGCCTCCTCCGACAAACAGCTTTTGGCATCATCTTCTCAACTGCTGTTTCTTGTGTCCTGGCAAAAACCTTCACGGTGGTTTTGGCCTTCATGGCTACAAAACCAGAGTCCAGGATGAGGAAATGGGTGGGGAAAGGACTAGGCCACTCCATTCTCCTTTCCTGCTCCATTGTTCAAGCAGGAATATGTACTGTGTGGCTGGCAACCTCTCCCCCCTACCCAGATGTGGACATGCACTCAATGACAGAAGAAATTATACTAGAATGTAATGAAGGGTCTGTGACCATGTTTTACTGTGTTCTCATCTACATGAGTTGCCTGGCAACTGTCAGTTTTGCTGTGGCTTTCCTTGCCAGGAAGTTACCGGACAGTTTCAATGAAGCCAAGTTTATCACTTTCAGCATGTTGGTCTTCTGCAGTGTTTGGCTGTCCTTTATTCCCTCCTACCTGAGCACCAAGGGGAAATATATGGTGGCAGTGGAGGTCTTCTCTATCTTAGCCTCCGGTATTGGGCTTCTGGTTTGCATCTTTTCCCCAAAATGTTATATAATCATTCTGAGACCTGAGCTGAACAATAGGGAACAGCTAATAAGGAAGAAAAATTAAAGAAATAATAACTGTCCTTTGCTATATCCTGTGCTTTTTTCTTTGTGAGCAGTAGAATATTTGCAAACATGTGTTCAGCAGCTGCCTTATATATTTTTTTTCTAGACCTGGTGATTCATGATAGTCTTGTGTAGTTTTTTATAGGAGGGAAAATAGATAAGGTTACCAGATATCCCCGTTTCCCAGGGACAGTCCCCGGATTTACAAATCAGTCCCCATACAAAATCCATTGAAGTTGAAAAGTGTCCCCGGATTAATCTGGAAAAAATCTGGTAACCTTAAAGAAATAATAAAAGGGTCAAACGATCCAGGGCTCTCTTCTACATACTTCACATGAGGTAACTTGGGTGGCTGAACAGAATATCAAATAAATTAATAGGGGATGTGAATATCAGTAGTTTGGATCAGCTGAAACAAAAAAACTGTGCAAGCTCCAACCCCAAAAAAAGAAATGAATAGACACAGAGGCCTCTGACACCTTCAGCCACTAGCAGGCTGGTTTCAATTTGTTTATTTTTCTGGATTTGCTTGGAACCCATGAGTAAGCAGGCTCTTGATGCCATTGAGCTCAGATTATGCAAGAGCTTGTATTTCCTATTATTCTTACTGCAAAATCCACTTTTGATATTTCAAGTTCACTACCCTCATTCAGGAACAGAAAGCCATACTTAAATACCATTTTATCTTTATTTTGCATATTTGATTTCAGACATGGATGATTGTTTTCAATGTTCAGAAGATCAGTATCCAAACATTGGCCAGGATATATGTCTTCCAAAAGAAATAAGCTTCCTGACTTACAATGAGCCTCTGGGGATCAGTTTGGTCACACTTGCTCTTTTATTGACCTTCACTACAACTTTGGTGCTTAGAATCTTCATCAAGCACAAAGAAACTCCCATACTCAAAGCCAACAATCGGACCCTCACCTATGTTCTCCTCCTAGCCCTCATTCTCTCCTTCCTCTGTCCTTTGCTATTCATTGGCCAGCCCACAAAAATAACCTGTCTCCTTCGACAAACTGCTTTTGGAATGATATTCTCAGAGGCAGTGTCTTGCATCTTAGCAAAAACAACTATAGTGGTTCTAGCTTTCATGGCTACCAAGCCAGGCTCCAGAATGAGGAGATGGGTGGTGAAACATGTAGCCATCTCCATTGTTCTTTTCAGTTTCCTCATTCAAATGATGATTTGTAGTGCCTTGCTGATAGTTGCTCCCCCACTCCCTGATTTAGACAAGCACTCAATGACTAAAGAAATTGTACTGGAATGTAACGAAGGATCAGTCACCATGTTCTACTGTGTCCTAGGCTTCATGGGAATGCTGGCCATGGTCAGTTTCACTGTGGCTTTCCTAGCTATGAAGTTACCAGACAGTTTTTAATGAAGCCAAGTTCATCACCTTCAGCAGGTTGGTCTTTTGCAGTGTGTGGCTGTCCTTTGTTCCTACCTACCTGAGTACCAAGGGAGAGTACATGGTGGCTGCGGAGATCTTTTCTATTGTGGCCTTTAGTTTTGGGTTACTAGGCTGTATCTTCTTCCCCAAATGTTATATCATTTTGGTGAGGCCAGAGTTAAACAGCAGGGGACAGCTTATCATAAGAAAGAAAGAAAGCATGACCAAGTGTATTTGATGTGGCATATAATAGATGGACTAAATCTCCTTATATTCATTTTGCCACAACCCAACAAAACAGTCCCCCATAGCTCATAGAGCAGACCATGTAGCTCTTCTCCCTGGACTTCCCTCTTACACAGTACTGTTATTAAGGGAAGCAGTGGCTCATGTAACCTAGACTCATAGAGCTGGAAGGGACCCCAATTCCAAGATGCGGACTACATATTTTGGAAACCCAATTGGTTACAAGGTCTTCTTTAATGAGCTTCTAACTTCTAACTTCATCAATACACCACTGGTCTTTTATTATCTAATGAAAGGGTAATAAAAATAACAGTTCTGAATAGGTGACAAACACATTTTCTTCAGCAATTCCAGAGGGAATTCTTAGCATTGGGTGAATAACTACATTCCTGCTTGATAATTAAGAGGGCTATAATTTGAGTCTGATTTTGGATACTCCCAGATTGTGTCGTTTTGGGAAAATAAACTACCATTTAAACAAGACAATTTTAACTCAGAAAAGAGAAAACGTAGTTTCTGCATACAGCAAACAGTTGCCTTTGTGTTCAGAATGGAGGTTTTAATGTTCTTGTTGCTGGAACTGATTTCTTACATTGTATGTCAGGCTCACATAGCAAAATGCAGGCTCCAAGGTCCACACCATCCACTTCACATGTATCATCAGCCAGGAGACTTCCTCATTGGTGGCATTGTTTTCCATAGTGGCTTCATCTCGTCTGCAGCAACATTCACTGAGGAACCCCCACCAGCGCTGCCTGAAGAGCTTGTGTAAGAACTAAGCCACTCATTTATTACAGAACAGGAATGATCAAACCTACAGATGCAGCCTCAGAATAATGATGGTATATATTATGAAACATAGAATTTTGTGAATTACAAAATGAATTTCAGTAGGGGCAAGTGTCAGGTTCTGCACTTAGGCAGAAATTACCTGCTACACAAATCTATGATAGGGAACATCAGCTTGCCAGTAGCACACTTGAAAATGATCAAGGAGTCTGAATCCACAGAAGTATAGTGCCCCAATCAAAAGAAGTAATAGAGCAGCTCTATTCTGCCATGCTCAGACCACACCTAGAATACTGTGTTCAGTTGTGTACAGCACTATTTAAGGAGGATATTGACAAGCTGCAACATGTGCAGAAGAGGGTGACACATATGATCAAGGGTCTGGAAGTCAAACTTTATGAGGTAAAGTTGAGGGGGTTGAGTATGTTTAGCTATGAAAATAGAAGACTGAGTGGATGTAGGATAGCCATTTTTAAATATCTCAACAGCTGTCACCAGGAAGATGGAGCAAGCTTGTTTTCTCTTGCTCCAGAGGTAAGGACCCGAACCAATGGATTCAAGTTGCAAGAGAGGAGATTGTGTCTAAACATCAGGAAGAACTTGCTAATTATAAGTACTGTTCACCAATGGAATAGACAGGGAGTTAACTCCACTGAAGTCTATATGATTAACTACTTTGTTGATATGTAAAACGATATACCGGTATATGTTCCTTCTGAAACTGTTTGCAACTCTCATTCTAGGGTGGTGCCTAAGCTTTACCAGCACATTGTGGCCTTGGCATTTGCAGTCAAGGAGATCAATGAAGACCCTCACATCTTACCCAATATCACCTTGGGCTTTCACTTATATGACAGCTATAAGAATGCAAGGAGCACATATCTCGCCACACTGCTGCTTTTATCCAGGGTGGAGAAATTTGTTCCTAACTATATATGTGATGTTGAAAATAATCTGGCAGGGGTCATTGGGGGACTTGATTCTGAAATCTCCTTTTATGTGGCAACTGTTTTGGATATCTATAAGATTCCGCAGGTAGGACACCTATGTACTATACCTCTGTTAGCTTGAGTTTTAGGTAGGTAGCCGTGTTGCTCTGATGCAGTAGAAATATATAAAATAAAAAAATTGTCCACTAGCACCTTAGAGACCAACTAAGTTTGTTCTTGGTATGAGCTTTCATGTGCATGCACACTTTCACAGCACCTGTTCAGGATGTATTACCAGTTCTGGGTTGGGATGAAATTGGAGCAGAACCAGTTCTTTGGAATGTAAAGGTGGTACAGAATTAAAATAAAATAAAATTACCTGAATTAGGGGGAAGAAAGCCTGCAATACCAGAAAAAATATGTCACACACCCAATCTCTTACACACACATTAAGTATCTGAAGAAGTGTACATGCACACAAAAGCTCATGCCAATAACAAACTTAGTTGGTCTCTAAGGTGCTACTGGAAGGCATTTTTTTATTTTGTTTCGACTATGGTAGAACAGCACGGCTACCTGCCTGTAACACATATTAAGGAGATCCCAAAGGAAATTTGTGGGAGAGTGGGCTTCTCCCTCACCAGCCATGGCGCCACACACAATATGTGTATGTTTAGAGGGAAAGCACTTTCAAATTAAACACACTTTGAAGGTATGACAAATTGCAGATATAATCCAGTTATGCAGGAAAACAGTAATAGTACTGAGCAGCTGGTTTCAAAGTGAAATAAATGTTCATAAATGATGTCTGAGAAGTCTTGAAAAAGAAGAGGGAGAAATGGCAGTTCTGCTGTATCTTGGGGTATATGCATCATGAATACGAAAGAAGTTCCAGAGAAGGAATGTGTATGCGAGCCAAGTTGCAATTCTGACATGGCTACAGTAAATAATGTCTTACGCACTGTTAGGCAATCCTCTGTTTAGGGCATTATGTGTCCCTCCAATCAGTTTCATCCATCGTACAAGACCCTGCCAAATTTTGCAAGTATGCGTAAGTTAAAAAAATATAAGATAATATAAGAACAATGCCCCTGTCTGGTCAACATACCAAATGTGTAACAAGCAGGAATAGGAGATGATCACAATTTCCATACCATCTGCATGTGTGTCTTTAGTATAAGTGAGAAAGGAATGCAACACCTGGTGGGTGGCAAAAGGCATATCTGACTAACAGGATTCACCACATAATGTATTTTAATAGTTTGAAAGAACTCTGCAAATATTACTTTGTCTCTTCTCTTCCTCCATTTACTTTTTAGCTCATTTATGGCTCTGCTCCAGTGATGAATGATAAAAGCCCAGGGCTTCTCTTCTACCAGATGGCAGCTACAGAAGCCCTTCAGTATGAGGGAATTCTCTCTTTGCTTCTGCATTTCAGGTGGACGTGGATTGGAATTATTGCAACAGACAATGACAATGGAGAAAGATTTGTGCAAACCATTTCCCCAATGTTTACCAAGAGTGGTGTCTGCTTTGCATTCCTAGAAAGAATCCCCAGTTTTAGTTTTATTTCTGAAATTCCTGGAATGCTAACACAGGGGGCAACAATAAACGAGAAAATTTTTAGCAGCAAAGCTAACGTAGTGGTTGCCTCTGGAGAATCTTACTCCATGACAACTTTTAGGTTGCTTTCATACTTTTCAGAAAATGATGACATGACAAAGAAAGTAAAAAGTAAAGTATGGATAATAACAGCCCAGGTTGAGTTTGCTTCATTTGTCTTTCAAAGGTATTGGGATGCAGGAATATTCAATGGTGCTATATCCTTTGAAATTCACTTCAGAAACCCACCAGGATTTCATCAGTATGTTGTGCACAGAAACCCTTCCAGCACAGATGGGGACAGTTTTATCAGGGACTTCTGGCAACAGGCCTTTGAATGTGTACTCCCAGATATCACTTCAGACAAGGTGGAGGGGAATATTTGCACCAGAGAAGAGAAGCTGGAAAGCCTTCCCGGATCACTTTTTGAAATGAGCATGACAGGTCACAGTTATAGCATCCACAGTGCTGTCTACGCCATGGCCCATGCCTTACATGCCATGTCCACTCTCAGATTCAGACATAGAAGAATGCCATACAAAGAGAGAGGGAAGAATCTGAATCAACAGATTTGGCAGGTAAAGGCTGAACATCCTCAACTGTGAAAGTCCTCTTCCTTCCTGACACTTTTTGGGTTCCCAAAAGCCTATTGACTTGTTCTTTCCTCTCAGAGTTCAAACATTTGAGCGGGTGTGTTAGGAAGAAGAACAAAGAACTGAATTTATAATTCTACAGACAGAGTAGGAGGTGGCACTGATATGATGGTATCCAAGATGATTCGCCACCTATTGTGCTGCTTGCAAATGACAGTAGGCCCTATAGGAAAGGGAAATGATGGTCGTGTTCATCCTTGAGCAGGTACTGCCTTGTGTTTGAAGAGAAAGCATTTGTATGAGGGAAGCTTTACAGCCCAGTGAAGTGCCACTGCATTCATATATAGGAAGCTGTGGTAATGGTTGAGAGATGTTCAGCATTCCCTCTATCCCATATCAACCAAATCCTTCCTTAGAGCACATGTTCGCACACCACTGCTGTGTCTTCCAAGATGTTCAGTGACAGTGAGGAGTAAGAGAGAGAGAGAAACCTCGCTACTCACATATTTAACTTGCGGGCATTCAGAGAGAGACGGGTTGTAAGGAGGTTTCAGAGAGAGGCATGCGTGTGAAAGAAAACTGGTTGACTCTCTCCATGCTTGGGCCTGAATCCACTGACAGTTGCTGTCACTGACCATTTGCTGTAGGTTCTGCTCATAGGGAAAAAATACTCCTCCCTGCCTTAGACTGATGTCTTTTCCAAACCCCTGTCTTTTCTGTTTTCAATCTAGCTCCATCACTTTCTGAGAAGCATCTCATTTAACAATACTGCAGGAGATGTGGTCTTCATCAACCAGAATGGAGAGGCAGCATCTAGCTTGGATATTGTCAATTGGATTATATTCGCCAACCAAAGTTTGCACAGAGTGAGAGTTGGGAGGATAGATCCGCAGGCTCCTTCAGACCAATCATTACTCCTTGATGAAGATGCCATCACATGGCACAGTTGGTTTAACCAGGTAGGGTTGCATTGTTTGCTAATTCAAAAGAGATTCAGTATTGAATAAGCAATCATTATCCACCTGCAGGTCTACTCACTGTCTTTTGAGTTGTAAATTGATGAGTGGTGTATAACCAAAGCTTCCAGGTACCAAAAGGTCCCTGCTAGAAGACCAATATTTTATTAAGGAGGTTACAAAACAGAAGAACCCTTTTACTACAAAATAACGTTAAGCATGGCTAACAGTGTAAATATGACTTAGGGGGATCCTAGCTCAGACGAAAATAACAAAAGCTAGGTTGCCTCAGCCTGATCCCAACCATTCACAGACCCACTACAAGCTGCATCCATGCAAATGTGGGTTTTGCATCACGCAATCCTTCATCTGAATGTGGTCATTAGGTCCAGATCAAATATCAGTTTTTGTTTGAAAGGGCCTGGAGACAGTAGGGCAGGTTTTCTTTCAGTCAAATGGAGCCTCTGGGTACATTCCCCCAGCACAAGAGGGGATACATGCTCAGAGACCACGAAGCTACAAAGTGGATTTCTTCATGATCATTGTGACCTTGAAGCAACAATATATCAAACAATGCATACAAGTAGTAAGTTTGACTAATTAAATGGATTATTTTTTCCACTGGGGGACTTCAACTAGAATCCTAAGTAGAAAAGAAGAAAACTATTGTAAAATAAACCAAAGCAATTTGGATTTCTTTACACTTATTAAATACTGATTTCTGACAGAGTGAAGGATGAGGTATGAATTGATAGGCCCCAGGACATTGTCTTTCTTGCTAGAAAGGTGGGGAAAGGAGGCATAATAATACCAGAGGAAGAAACTGAAAACAGACAGCAGCAGGTGCAGGAGAACACACAACTTCTCAGGGTGCTTGTGAAAGAGATGAAAGAAGGAGACATGAGTGAAGGAGGGACATGAGAAGAAAGGTGTGAAGAGCAAGAGACCATTAGGAATGCAAGCATCAATCTTTAAAAAGGATTGACCTCAAAATTAGTTTTAAAATCAGGGACTGGGTAGAGGAGGAATGGTGGAGACCACTTCCCCAGCCTGACCCTTCCAGAGAAGAAGACAGTTCAGAATTACAACAGGGGTTTAATGGAGGTCACAGCTCAGAGGAAGATGGGGGGTGGAGTTGGGAAATATTGGGGGAAGAGGAGGAGGCAGAGCTGGAGCCGCTGGCTGACACTTTATCACTAGAAAGCATTCCAGACCCACCATCTCCCAGATCCCGGCAAGCCTTAAAAGTATGAGAGCAAAGGGCTTGAAGACAGATGGCCCTAAGCGGCAACCATAGTCGGGGTGCTGTTGACAAAGGAGGATGTGGGAGAGAAGCGGCTGGAGATTTACTGAGGACAACGCCATTATCCCAAGAGGCTGCATTCCCAAGCCTCTCTCTGTAAATATTGAATAAAAAGTAGGTGGTAGGGACTTTTCCTTTTCTTATCCATTGCTGGCAACCTGCAGTGGGAGTTGGTTCCTCTGCCACCTGACAGGTATATTTTGTTCTTAACATGCTGAGAATTGTGTTGTAGCAGGGGTCGCAGTAGGCCGGAATGAATATAAGGTTAAAGCCTTTGCCGATGATCTGGTTTTAACGGTGGAAGAACCTTTGGAAAGTGTTAAAAACATACTTATAGAGGTGGAAAGATTTGGTCAAGTGGCAGGATTTATATTGAATAAGAAAAAGACTAAAATAATTGCTAAGAACATGGATCAAGATACGATAGGAACAATGCAACAACAAATAGGTATAGAAGTGATGAAGAAGGTGAAGTATTTGGGTATTTGGATAACCCCTAAGAATATTGATTTGTATCAGAATAATTATATACCAGTGTGGAATGGAATAAAGAAAGATCTGGAGGTGTGGGGACGAATGAAGTTATCGCTGTGGGGAAGGATCTCAACGATAAAGATGAGCGTACTGCCAAAATTCCAATAATCAAAGGGACTGTGACTTTTAAAGAATGGCAAAGAGTAATTTCAAGGTATATCTGGCAGGGTAAGAAGCCAAGAATTCAATTTAAGTTATTAACAGATGCTAAAGAAAGAGGAGGCTTCGCCCTGCCAGACCTGAAATTATATTATGAAGCTTCATGTCTCTGTTGGTTAAAGGAATGGGTAAAATTAGAAAATACAGAGTTGTTAGATATAGAAGGATTTGACAACAGATTTGGGTGGCACGCATATTTATGGTCTGAAAAGAAGAAAATCCACAAAGGTTTTGAGAACCACATTTTCCGAAGATCGTTGATAGAAATATGGGATAGGTATAAAAGCCTACTTGAACCAAAAAATCCGCACTGGTTGTCTCCATTAGAGGTTATGAGTGTTAAAAAAATCAATATGAGAAGGAATTGGATTACATATGGAAATTTGATTGTTAAGCAAGGGGGGAAATGGAAAATGAAACCCTATGAAGAAGTAAAAGAGTATGTATATGATTGGTTGCATTACTTTCAAATAAATGAAATGTTTAAAAAGGACCTTAAGGAATATGGATTTGTAGAGAAAGATTCAAAATTTCAAATAGAAATAATAAATAATGAATATAAAATTTTATCTAAAATGTATAAGATATTGTTGGAATGGCATACAAAGGATGAAGAAGTTAAATCTGTTATGATACAATGGGCCAGAGATTTTGGATATAATATACAATTTAATGATTGGATCAAACTATGGAACGAAAATATTAAATCTACTGCATGTACTGCATTAAAGGAAAATGTTATGAAAATGATTTACAGATGGTATATTACACCGGTAAAACTTGCAAAAATGTATAAAACATGCAAGAAATGTTGGAAATGTAAAGAAAGGGGTGGTACTTTTTATCATATGTGGTGGGAATGTAAGAAAGTGAAGAGCTTCTGGGAATTGATATATAATGAACTGAAAAAAAATGTTGAAATATACATTTGTTAAGAAACCAGAGGCCTTTCTCTTAGGAATTATAGGAAATGAAATAAATAGAAAGGATTGTAAACTTTTCCAATATGCAGTAACAGCGGCAAGAATACTACTGGCCCAGAAATGGAAACAGGAACAAGTACCAACATTGGAGGAGTGGAGAATGAAGCTGATGGACTATGCAGAACTTGATAAAATGACAGGGAAGATCAGATATCTACGAGATCAAAAGTTTATCGAGGACTGGAGGAAGCTAGTGGAGTATTGGGAATGTATAAGTGATAATGAAATAACGTTAGTGGCATTTAAAGAAGCTCTGTAAAAACCTAAGAAGTACTGCAAAAAAAGAAAAACAGATGTGGAAGGGTATGTCAAAAGGCAATAGCAAATTTAGGAAATGTATAACTAAAAAGTTTAATTCGGATGATTGTCAGAGAGGCTGAAGGAAGTCCAAAAATGAGAAAATTTGTTAAAGTTGTAATGTGGTGCGCTATGTATTTTTCTTGATGAAAATCAATAAAAAATATTTTTAAAAAAGAGAGAATTGTGTTGTAGCTTGCCAAGGAGTGTCATAGGTTTTGGATAGCTTGATTCCAATTCACGAATTTGTCCAGAATATTTTTGTATTGGAATTCGCAAAGATTGTGTTCCTCAAAAATAATAATAATAATAATAATAATAATAATTATTATTATTATTATTATTATTATTATTATTATTATTATTATATCCCCAATCTTGTCTACCTAGTGGACAGCATACTCAAAAGTAAGAATTATAACAAAATTAACAGGGAAACTAGAGTAACTTCAAAGTGTACTTTAATGGAAAGGGCAATCTTTGCAGAACAGATGGGGCACTGCACATCCCAGAACAATTTTTTTTCCCATTTTTATTGCCTTAAAAAAGGAAAAAAATTATACAGACAGCAAAACAAAGAAGTCTAAATTTACATTGCCTTCTATCAATAAGAAATAATAATAACAATTACAATGATGAAAATACTAAAAATACCTATACTTCGCCTTTTAAACTTCTATTCTGGTTACAATGTATTACTATTCTATAAGAATCTATTATATCCTTTGCTGTCCCATATATTATTTTATTTCCCAAATTCAACCTAACCCTCCCCTCCTCCCCACTGCTTCCCTTAACCTGTGTGAGATCTTCCCATCATAATATATATATTTTCTAGTTGCTTTGATAAAACAGAGTAACTTGAAAACTGTTAAATTATAATTACTTCTTTTGTCCTTACACGCTTAACAATTGCCTATTAAAAGTTCTGCTTTAACACCATATTTTTTCATTTATTCCCCTATGCATTCCCATTCTGTATAGAATTTTTGATTGGAGCAGCCCCTGATAGCTGCAGTCATTTTTGCCATCTCGGCTAACTCACAAATCTTAACTTGCCATCCCAGAACAATATTGAGGGAATATCACATAATTTCAAACATTACTACTACTACGAATATGAAAAACCAAATGCTCTCTGTATGGCCATTACATACAACTGAAATTCTGTGTCAGCTTACTAACATAGAGAGGGGTCCGAAAACATAAAGGATTCCAAAGTCATTAGTCCCTTGATGAACCTTCTGCTCTTTCATTTATGGATTAGATTCAGCCTCTTTCTGTCTGTACTGAGAGCTGTCTTCCAGGATCCAGCAAGAAAGTGGAGGAGGGACAGCCACCTTGCTGCTACAATTGCATCCCATGTCCAGAGGGGAAGATTGCAAACCAGGAGGGTAAGAGAAATAAACAGATTCAATAGATCCAGACTCAGTACTTAGGATTGAATGGTGCTGTAAGGAACGCTGAGTTTAAGTTTCAAAAGAGGAGATGATCTGCTGTGTGTGTGATCCTGCCTCTTTGTAATCATTGCCCTTCAGATAGTCTCAAATGAGAATGACCATGCACTGAGAGTAGTTGGGTGGTATGTGGTTCAAATCATATCTAGAGGGGGCCTTGCCACTTCTTCTGACTTACACAGCCTGCACCCAGACTAGTGAGAATAAACATTCAGTTGTCATTGGCTCTGGCTGTGGCACCACATAGCTCTGAACCAATTAAATTCAACAATACCACATTGCAGCACATTAGACAGTATTCAAAATGTGTTTTAATTTGAGTAGAGCTCTTTTCTTCTCAGACAGAAAGTCGACATCGGAACCAACAAGGTGATATGAGCTCAAGGTCATTTCCTTATTTTTTCCAGATATGAATGACTGTGATAAATGCCCAGACAAAGACTATCCGAGCAAGAACCGGGATGCATGTCTACCCAAGGATATCAGCTTCTTGTCTTACGAAGAACCTTTGGGCATCAGTTTAGCCTGCTGCTCTCTTTCCCTTTCCCTGATCACAGCTCTGGTACTAGGTACATTTATGAAACACCATGACACACCCATTGTCATTGCAAACAACCGAAACCTCACCTACACTCTCCTCATCTCTCTCCTGCTCTGCGTCCTGTGTGCATTGCTCTTCATTGGCCGACCTGAGAAGGTGACATGCCTCCTCCGACAAACAGCTTTTGGCATCATCTTCTCAACTGCTGTTTCTTGTGTCCTGGCAAAAACCTTCACAGTGGTTTTGGCCTTCATGGCAACAAAACCAGAGTCCAGGATGAGGAAATGGGTGGGGAAAGGACTAGGCCATTCCATTCTCCTTTCCTGCTCCATAGTCCAAGTAGGAATATGTACTGTGTGGCTGGCAACCTCTCCCCCATACCCAGATGTGGACATGCACTCAATGACTGAAGAAATTATACTAGAATGTAATGAAGGGTCTGTGACCATGTTTTACTGTGTCCTCATCTACATGAGTTGCCTGGCAACTGTCAGTTTTGCTGTGGCTTTCCTCGCCAGGAAGTTACCAGACAGTTTCAATGAAGCCAAGTTTATCACTTTCAGCATGTTGGTCTTCTGCAGTGTTTGGCTGTCCTTTATTCCCTCCTACCTGAGCACCAAGGGAAAATATATGGTGGCAGTGGAGATCTTTTCTATCTTAGCCTCCGGTATTGGGCTGCTGGGCTGCATCTTTTCCCCCAAATGTTACATAATCATTCTGAGGCCTGAGCTGAACAACAGGGAACAGCTAATAAGGAAGAAACATTAAAGACTTAAGAAACCTGTCCTTTCTGCATTTTTGTACTTTTCTCTGTGTGTACAATAGAATATTTGCAAAGACGTGTTCAGCAGCTGCCTTATATAATTTTTTCTAGACCTGGTGATTCATGATAGTTAGTCATAAATATTGACTATTGAATTCACTCCGGAGAAAAGAGTGAATAGGTGATTAACCTCTGTTGTTCTGAAAAAGCCATTTTTTATGTGTTGGGGAACCAAGATGCTGTCAGTTCCTAGGAATCCTGGCAAAGTTAAGAGACTTATCAGAAGAAGAATCAGCATCTTGCCCCAAAACCACGTGAAAGTCCACAGTTTCCCACAGATTTCGGTTTCACTTTGCAGCCAGCACGTCCAAAAAAAGGACCAAGAGTTAAAAGTAATATAAAATGAAAATTCTTAACAATCAAAACACCCTTCCCTGTTTATAATCTTTCTTACCTGGAAACAATAAAAAAGGCTTTTTGTTTTGTTTTGCTAAAAATGGTGTCTTCTTATGCCAGCTGTCAGCTCACATTCCAAGTGAAATTTTCCATTAGCAGACAGATAACACCTCTTGTAATTTATCAGAGTTTCAAAAGTAATTTAAATAACGGATATTTAGCTGACCTAATGCTCTGTTTGTTTATCTTTGGGGCTATTATGTGGTGTTTGGGCCTTTCTCTACATCACTCACCCCATCTGAAAATTTATTGGTCTTCCCTTTGTGAAGCAGCTTTTTTTTAGAGCACCATATCATTAACCAACACATAATTGTATCTGTTAATGGAGTGTCAGCAGTAGATGACAAGTGAACCATCTTTGCTCCCAGAAGCCTTCACTCTCTTGGTCTCCCGTTCAGGATGACTCCGAGAAGACTTTGGCTGAAAAGCGATAAACATGTTTTCTTTAGTCATATTGCAGAGACTCGACAACCCATATCAAGTGATTACCTCACCTGTAATTATCCCATTATTCCTAATAGCATCCTTCCCACACCCTCAGGACTTATTCTGGCCACATGCAAAATGCTAAAATTAAGACTATTAATAAGGAAGGTCTTGTTAATAACTATGAACTATTCAGAGCTGGTTATATAGAAACACAGATAATCATCATTGTGGTGACCCTTTTTTATATATTGTACTATTCTGGCTTTGCATCATCTGAAGTAATGACCATTCAAGTTAGGCTTTGCTATTCAGGATCATTTGAATAGCAATGGCAAAATAGTTAAATTTGTGCCAAAAATAAATAATCCCTTGCAAGATGGTAGGGTTTTTATTGCAGGTGATATTACTGCCGATACAGAGCTTGTGCAAGTTTCTTCCTCTTCCTCTGTGTTCCGTCAGAGAACCTGTCCGTATTCTTCACAAATATTATCAGTCAGGAGATCTCATCATTGCTGGCATTATTTCTCAGATCTACATATTTTCAGATACCCTATCCTTTGAAAAACACCCATCTCAGGAATTTTCAGATGACCATATGTAAGTTGGAATTTTTAAAACCCATATTATAAAATGATGTTATTCACAACTAACCTAGTCCTTGGTGTTGGACTTCCACTGGATATAGCCAGTAGGCTAGCAAATTATAGGAGCTTCAGTTGTTCTACCAATTCATTAAGTCTTTCCCCCATTTGATCTTGTGTTTATATACGTAGTTCTAATGATTGTCTTCACATGGCCATCCTGTGTCCCTATGGGATAGCATGAGTAAATTATAAATACATGCAGCATGGGAGTTAAACAAGCTATTTTTATTTCTCTTCCATTTTTGATGAGGCTGGCAGATTTAAAGTGGTTGGACTGCGATATAGAGTCACATTTTGAATGTCAGATTCACTTGGGGTTTTGAAAAATAATAATATTCCTATATTGATTAAACCTCTAAACAAAGGAATAAGAATTCAGAACAAAATATGTATATGTATTCAAGAAATCTGTGATTTCAATGCTAAGGGCACTGCATACATCCAGTACATGAAGCCATAAGGATGTTCCTTGTTCATCCGCCTCTAGTCTACAGGATTATTCTCTAGTCTACAGGATTATTCCCCCTCTAGTCTACAGGAATATTCTACAGGACAGTTTCACCCTAGTATTCTGCCTAACAAGATAGCTTTTCTAAAGATATGTATATCACTGCTGAATTTTCATGATGCTTTTTTTAATATAAATGCAACATGATGTGATCATGCAGAAAATTAAATTAGGAAAAAAGAAATGACAGATTCCTTCATCACTAACACACAAATACACACAAAGAGCAACCATGAAGGAGTTGCTAGGGCTGTGCAGCAGATTCAGACAATGCTTGAATCTTGAAATGAATCAGGCAAATTTGGGTGGACCTGGACTTTGACTGAGTTAGGTGGAAGCAGCCCCAGACTGCCCCAGGTTGGGTCTGGCCTCTAGGAAGCCTCTGGGATAGTCAGAGTCGAGGTGACAGGTGTCTTGCCCAACAAACCCTATCATAGAATATGATTTTGAGAACAGCAGCAGTAGCTGGGAAGAGAGGAGTTCAGGGATATTTTAAAAAAATAGTTTCATAAGTTGTGTGTCTTTGTTTCTCAATTTGATCCTTTTTCATGGTTTGTATGTTTTGCGATATTTTATACATTGTGATTTGCTGTTAATTATATTGATTATAGATTGATAAGTGTGAACTGTTTAATTATTACTCGCTGGTGTTTAATTTTACTGTTTACTATTAGATTATGACGGATTGTTGCTTTGCTTGATGTAAATGGTTTATTTTAATGTTATTGTGACTTTTATATTGGATTAGATTGTTACTATTAATGTTTGATGTTTTATTATGTTTTCGTGTGTTGGGAGCCAACCAGAGTGGCTGTGGCAACCAAGCCAGATGTGCGGAGTATAAATAAAAAATATTATTATTATTATTATTATTATTATTATTATTATTATTATTATGCACCCCAAGTCTACTCCTATGACAATATATTGTGGTGCACCCTTCAACTCTCAATACAGGATGATGACTCAGCTCTACCAGCAAATCCTGGCCTTGGCATTTGCTGTAAAGGAGATCAATGGAAATCCCTGTGTCTTGCCCAATGCTACTCTCGGATTCCACATGTATAACAGCCATTTTAGTGAAAAGTGGACCTTTCAAGCTTCAATAGAGCTTCTCTCAAGAAGGGCCAAATTCATCCCTAACTACAAGTGCGATGCTGAAAATACTCCAGTTGCAGTCATTGGAGGACCAAACTCTTATATTGGTCCAAACATAGCACCTATCCTGTGTACCTACAAGATACCACAAGTAAGATTTATATATGGAACAAAAATACGCAAGTTTAATAAGCCATTTGAACTTCTCTTGCATTTCAGACATTATGCTATTGTGCTACATTTTGTCTTCTAATATTCCTGTTTAATACGTAAAGCTGAAGACACAAGATTGTAGAGCGGATCTATGTATTATCAGGACACCAGAAGGCTGCTTTCAATTCCATGGACAGTTTTAAAGATTCATCCTTCTCCCAGCCATTATGTGTTTTACAAGAAGGTGTTTGGATGTGTCTCTTTCCCAACATTTTGAACATAGTAAAGTGCTCTTCGTACAATCACTCTAGCATTCTCTCTGACAAACTGATTGTCCATGCAATCTACAGTAACTTCAATAGGTTCACATGTGTGCTAATGATACTTTCACAATTTTGTGTATGCATCACAAATACATAGTGGGGATAGAGAAGAGGATCTAGCTGGTGGGTTACACCTTGAGTTACCCCATTCCATACACCACCCTCATAGGGACAGAGGTGCCCATATGTCGGTCATCTGATACTTACCTTGTGGTTTCAAGCAGTTTCTTGAACTTTCCCATCCCTGATATAGTCTATAACATGAAACCTTGGAAATATGCTTATGGCTTGTCCAAGATGGCATGTTGGGCCAATCTCCAAGGCCTGGTAGAACAGAGGTTTCCCACTACAGATATGTAGTATGCAAAGTGAGAGTTTAACACAATTTAATGTATTGAAACCCATAGCTATACTCCATTCCAAGATATGTACCAAGATCATTTGAATCTAAAGAGAATTCCCAACATAGGAAATTCCCCTCACATAAAATGTGTGTACTTTTAGCTTGGCGAGGTAAGAATAAGTAGATGTGCATTCAATGCATTCAATACAAGCTGTTCAACTAATGTAAAGCAGCATTCATGTATCCTGGGTAGAATACAAAGAAAAATGCATAACTTCACTTATAGAAATACTGTCGCATTTTTGAATATTATTTCAAGGAAAGGTTGGAGATTGTCTTCCACAGCTGATTCTACATATATTTGCACAGTGACATGAACTTAATCTCACTGGGTAAACTTTGAGGCAAGTATGTCATAGGCCAGATTCCTGATGATGAGAGGATGGCACAAGGCACATATGCAGAATTCCATACCGTTCTTGATTTTGTCACAATGAATAAGCACCAGAACATCAGTAGAAAGCAGGGCCAGAAAAGAAGCACTCAGCTCTTTTCTTGACATCATACGCCTCCTGCCTACTTCTGTGTGTGCAGTACACTCTGCTAATTGCATGCCCTGGCTTCTGAAGTCCGGGCCACTGATTTATGTCAGAGCATGGGCTGATGGAAGGAGACGTCCAAGCTGGGCTTGCCAGCTGGCCTCCTGGCCCCTCTACATGTCGACAGGTATGTGATGCTCTTTGTAAGTCTGTGTTTCTCCTTGTAGTAAGGTTGATACCACTAATTCTATTTGTCTTGAAGATGCAAAAGAACAAAAGTGGGGAGGAAAGAGTGGTAGCAAGACTGCCATGACTGAGGTGTGTTTTGAGTAAACAACCACAGCTGGCTGCACCTTGTTATCATGCTTATAAGACATATTTTCTAAGCCTGTATCACATTTGCAAACTCAAATTAGGAGTGGATATAAATTGATGTTCAGATGTAATCACATTTTTCCAAATCTAACCCAAATCTCTTTTACACCTATTATTTTAACATTTTTGAAATATTATTTAGCTCATATATGGCTCTGCTCCAGTCATTAATAAAAAAACTGAAGGGAATTTCTTCTACCAAATATTCCCAAATGTGAACCACCTATATAAAGGGATTCTCCACTTACTGTTGCATTTTGCATGGACATGGATTGGGATGCTTTCTCAGGATGATGACACTATAGAGAAGTTTAAAGAGGACATGTTCCCATTGTTTTCCAAAAGGGGCATCTGCTTTGACTTCATAGAGAAATTCCCCAAACAAACTTCTTCTAGTGATTTTGGTGACATGGTAGAAGAAGGCTTGAAATCTATCAAAGTTGTTATGGAAAGCACTGCCAAAGTTGTGGTTGTATATGGAGAAATTCAGAGTATAATGGCAATGAGAACAATGCACCAGCTTTTACACTTTGCAAATATATCAATGAACATCCAGACAAAAGTTTGGATTATGACAGCTCAGATGGATTTCACATCATTTCCGTTCCAAAGAAGTTCAGACATAAATTTCCTCCATGGTGCTGTATCTCTTGCAATTCACTCAAAGGAGGTGTCAGGATTCCATAAATTTATTCAGCATAGGAACCCTTACTCAGAAAACAATGATGGTTTCATAAAGGACTTCTGGGAGGAATCATTCAGCTGTACATACCCCAATTCTTTTGTAGACAAGATGAACAAGAAAGTCTGCACTGGGGAGGAGAAGATAGAGACCCTTCCCGCATCTGTTTTTGAAATGTCTATGACAGGAAATAGCTACAGCATCTACAATGCGGTCTATGCAGTGGCACATGCATTCAGTACAAGGCATTCATCCCAGATCAAACACAGAGCAATGGAAGATGGAGTAAGATTGGACCAACAACCATGGCAGGTAATGTCCTGCTCATGATTTTAAAGATTGAGGTATACTCCCATATTTGTAGGTGCAAAAACTTCCCACTGCATGCATCTCCATCCAAGACCTTTAGCAACTATTCACTGATTTTATGGCAATTTCTACTCTATGGTAGAAAAAGAGAGGAAAGACCTGATGTGACAGATAGGAAAAAGTATCATTTCCTTTCTCCAGTTCATTTTGGGTTTTATTTTTTAAAAAAATAATGTGGGGGGGGGGGCAGTTCTGGTTTAGGGCGACCTAAGCTTAAGCTTGAGCTCTGGCTCTGCCTCTGGAGTGGTTGGCTATCGGACGATGTAGGGGCTATTGGGCAATTGCCCTAAAAAAGTTCAACAACTCTTTCGTCCAGATTTTTACCTCTTGAAATGTGGCATAAGCCTAGAATGGTGGTTGTGCTGGGGGTGGATGTGTTTAAACTGTCTCTTCAAGCCTAAAAGCCAGGACAAACTCAAAGCTTCCTCTCCTCATTTTAGTCAGCCCCCTTTTATTTCAGTGATTATGGGGTAAGTGGGTAGGTGTGGATTCTTCCATTTTTTTCTAGAGGAGGAATTACTGGAAACAAAAAGGCGAAAGCACGTTTTCATAGATGCCAAAGTTTCTTCACTGTGCTGTATTTGGAACAAGGGAGCAGGTGGGCCTGTCGTCTAAACCACGGGTTTTCTTGGGTTTGCCAATTGTAAGGACAGCAGTTTGAATCCATGTAATGGGTGAGCTCCTGTTCCTCAGTCCCAGCTCCTGCCAACCTAGCAGTTCAAAAGCATACCAGTGCAAGTAAATAAATAAATAGGTACTGCTGTGGCAGGAAGGTAAACAGTGTTTCCATGTGTCCTATCACTCATCACTGTGTCCTGTTGTGCCAGAAGCACTTTAATCATGCTGGCCACGACCCAAAAAGCTGTTTGTGGACAAAGACCGGCTCCCTCGGCCTGAAGCGAGATGAGCGCCGCACCACATAGTCAAGTTTTACTTAACCATCCAGTTGTCCTTTACCTTTACCTTTACTTAGAAGGGTATATGTCAAGCACTATCTCAGGGGCATTGTGGGGGGGGGCACATCTGACATTTTAGGTCATTTACTATCATTTCTACTACGATTCCTTTCAAGGAAACATAATCCAAAATCTTCATGTCTGATAGATTATATATATATATATATATATATATATATATATATATATATATTAAATATTTATTAAGATTTTCCATTTTATACAAACAAAAAAAGAGAAAAAAAGCACAAAGAAAAAAGACAATATTAAAAACACATAATTTTCAAAACCTAATTTCCAAACCATCGTCCTTTGACTTCCTCGAACCTCCCCTTCTTGTTTTCTAGATCAAATTATTTATCCAGCAAATCCTAATCTCCTCACTTCACAATTAATTAACCCTTTATTTTCTATTCAGCTTCTTAAATTATTGTAACTTAAACCTTATTAAAACAAGAAAAAAAGAAAAAATATTTCTTCCATATTCTTTTACCATAACAGCTAGAAACCATTAATTTCAATCCAACTCCCTTCAAAATTCAGTAATATTACAGTATTTCTTTAAATAGTCCTTAAATTTCTTCCAATCTTCTTCTGCCGACTCTTCTCCCTGGTCGCGGATTCTGCCACTCATTTCTGCCAATCCCATACAGTCAATCAGCTTCGTCTGCCATTCTTCCAGAGTGGGTAGATCTTGCGTCTTCCAGTGCTTTGCTATAAGTATTCTTGCTGCTGTTGTTGCATACATAAAAAAAGTTCTATCCTTCTTTGGCACCAATTGGCCGACTATGCCCAGAAGAAAGGCCTCTGGTTTCTTCGGGAAGGTATATTTAAATACCTTTTTCATTTCATTATAAATCATCTCCCAGAAGGCCTTAATCCTTGGGCACGTCCACCAAAGGTGAAAGAATGTACCTTCCTTACACTTCCAACATTTATTATCGGGCAAATGATAGATTTTTGCAAGCTTGACTGGTGTCATGTACCACCTGTATATCATTTTCATAATATTCTCTCTTAAGGCATTGCATGCCGTAAATTTCATACCGGTGGTCCACAACTGTTCCCAGTCAGCAAACATAATGTTATGACCAATATCTTGTGCCCATTTGATCATTGCAGATTTAACCGTTTCATCCTGCGTATTCCACTGCAACAGCAAGTTGTACATTTTTGACAAAATCTTAGTTTTAGGTTCTAGCACTTCTGTTTCTAATTTAGATTTTTCCACCTGGAAGCCAATTTTCTTGTCTAGATTGTACGCCTCCATTATCTGATAATAATGTAGCCAGTCCTGCACTTTATTTTTTAGCTTCTCAAAACTCTGTAATTTCAATCTGTCCCATATCTGATAGATTATAACCTTGATGTGCATTTGCATCCTTTGCAACTTTTAAGTACAGCCTTCTATTTTCCCCCCTCATAAATTAGCTGCATCATGTTCTCAGAAGTATTTCTTTTAACAATAGTGTGGAGGAAACAGTTTCCTTTGATCAACATGGGGAAATAATTGCTGGATTTGATATTATAAACTGGATCACATTTCCAAACCACTCCTTCCTCAGGGTCAGAGTTGGAAAGATTGACCCAATGGTTTACCAGGACAATGTCTTCATCATTAATGAGGATGTCATCGTATGGCCCAACCAGTTTAAACAGGTAGTGACTGTGCACATTTTGGGATCTATTGAATAATTTCCTCAATGTTTAAAAAGTCACATTGCCTCCAGATTTTGAAGTGGATGTTAGAATGCTAAAGACAAATGTATGGAGTTCAAACAAAACTGTCATAATGTGTATTTTGTCTCATGTTTTCTTAATGTGGGTAAAGGACTCCAGTTATAGGGACGTTCACCACATAAATATGATGCACACTCAAGAATTCATTATATTTCCTTATGACAGTATCAGCCCATGCCTTCACTGCAGAGAAATAATAATGAAATAAAAGCCCCACAACTTATTTTTGGATTTTTTTAAAAACTATTTTATCATTTAATAACAGATGTGTCCCATTTCCATATGCAATGATCACTGCAGTTCAGGTTATAGAAGAGCTAAGAAAGAAGGGAAGGCATTTTGCTGCTATGATTGCTTTCCATGTCCAGAAGGGAAGATTTCAAACCAGAAAGGTAAGGAATGTCGTATGTAGATGTGTTCTGTTTAACAGTTACCATCTATTTAACAGATGGATACCATTTATTTTATAAATAGATCGGCTACAATCCAGCTTGCTCCCATCAGCCTTTTAAATGCTTAAACTAATTGCTCTAACGTTCAAAATTGTGAAATGTTAGCATCCACAAAGCGTATGTAAAGGGTTAATGGCAAGAACTGTTGAACTCTGTGATGTCATACACTCTGTGGCAGTTATGGCAGTTAGTTGAACAGTTAGAACAGGAGGTTTGTTGTGTGCTGCTTTTGTCTGCCTAAGAGATATCTGAAGAAGTGTGCATGCACACAAAAGCTTATACCCTGAACTAACTTAGTTGGTTTCTAAGCTGCTACTGGACAATTTTCTTATTATCTTATTTTACATAGATCAAACTGTTACAGTCTGTAACAGTTTAATCTATGTAAAAGCTATTAGCAATTTAAGTAGTTCCTACCTGCATTGAACATAATAATCTGCAACTGCAAGAATACTAAGTCAAAGTTATTTGTTCTTTAAACTTTAAACAGAGAGTGTCTTGTGTAGTTACTATAGGAGGGAAAATAGAAATAATAAAAGGGTCAAACAATCCAGGGCTGTCTTCCACATATTTCACATGAGGTAACTTGGGTGGCTGAACAAAATACAGTCATACCTTGAGTTGAATGTGCTTCAGGTTGAGCGCATTCTAGTTGCGCTCCACTGCAACCCGGAAGTAATGGATCGCGTTACTTTCGGGTTTCGCTGCTCGCGCTTGCGCAGACGCTCAAAATTACGTCACGTGCATGCACGGAAGTAGCGAAATGCGACCCATGCACACACAGATGCGCCGTCGCGTCTCGCGTTCTATTTGGGATGCGAATGGGGCTCCGGAACGGATCCCGTTCACATTACGAGGTACCACTGTATAGGAAAAATTCATAGGGCATAAGAATATTAGTGGGTTGGAATAGCTGAAACAAAAAGACTGTGTAAGCCCCAGCCCCAAACACACAAATCAATAGACACAGAGGCCTCTGATATCTTCAGCCGCTAGCAGGATGGCTGAGATTTGTTTATATTTCTGGATTTGCTTGGAACACATGAGAAAGCAGGCCGCTAATGCCACTGAACTCAGATTATGCAGGAGGTAGAACTTCCTATTATTCTTACTGCAAAATCAACTTTTGATATTTCAAGTTCACTACCCTCATTCAGGAACAGAAAGCCATATTTAGATAGCCTTTTATGTTTATTTTTCATATTTGATTTCAGACATGGATGATTGTTTTCAATGTTCAGAAGATCAGTATCCAAACATTGGCCAAGATATATGTCTTCCAAAAGAAATAAGCTTCCTGACTTACAATGAGCCTCTGGGGATCAGTTTCGTCACACTTGCTCTTTTATTGACCTTCACTACAACTTTGGTGCTTAGGATCTTCATCAAGCACAAAGAAACTCCCATAGTCAAAGCCAACAATCGGACCCTCACCTATGTTCTCCTCATAGCCCTCGTTCTCTCCTTCCTCTGTCCTTTACTTTTCATTGGCCAGCCCATAAGAATAACCTGTCTCCTTCGACAAACTGCTTTTGCAGTGATCTTCTCAGTAGCAGTGTCTTGCATCTTAGCAAAAACAACTATCGTGGTTCTAGCTTTTATGGCTACCAAGCCAGGCTCCAAAATGAGGAGATGGGTGGGGGAAAATCTGGCCATCTCCATTGTTCTTTTCAGTTCCCTCATTCAAATGATGATGTGTAGTGCCTGGCTGATAGTTGCTCCCCCACTCCCTGATTTAGACAAGCACTCAGTGACTAAAGAAATTGTACTGCAATGTAATGAAGGATCAGTCACCATGTTCTACTGTGTCCTAGGCTTCATGGGAATGCTGGCCATGGTCAGTTTCACTGTGGCTTTCCTAGCTAGGAAGTTACCAGACAGTTTTAATGAAGCCAAGTTCATCACCTTCAGCATGTTGGTCTTTTGCAGTGTGTGGCTGTCCTTTGTTCCTACCTACCTGAGTACCAAAGGAAAGTACATGGTGGCTGTGGAAATCTTTTCTATTTTGGCCTCTAGTTTTGGGTTACTGGGCTGCATCTTCTTCCCCAAATGTTATATCATTTTGGTGAGGCCAGAGTTAAACAGCAGGGGACAGCTTACAATAAGAAAGAAATAAAGCATGAACAAGTGTATTTAATGTAGCATATAATAGCTGGACTGAATCCCCTTGTATTCATTTTGCCTCAACCCAACAAAACTCTCCCCAAAATCCCATAGAGCAGACCATGTATCTGTTCTCCCTGGACTTTCCTCTTACACAGTACTGTTATTAAGGGAAGCAGTGGCTCATGTAACCTAGACTCATAGAGCTGGAAGGGACCCTAATTCCAAGATGATGATTACATATTTTGAAAATTCAGTTGGTTACAAGGTCTTCTATAATGTGCTTCTAACTTCTAACTTCATCAATACACCACTGGTCTTTTATTATCTAATGAAAGGGTAATAAAAATAACAGTTCTGAATATGTGACAAACACATTTTCTTCAGCAGTTCCAGAGGGAATCCTTAGCATTGGATGAATAACTACATTGCTGCTTGATGGCTAACAGGGTATAATTTGAGCTGCTGCTACTAAAAATGCTTTAAAAAACAACAACCTGTGGACTTCCAGTGGCCACTGGGAAACCTAATGCAAAGTATACTAAAACTGATCAGAATTAATCAGACTTGTGATCAACAAGTCAGATTTTGTATACTCCCAGATTGCGTCATTTTGGGAAAATAAACTACCATTTAAATGAGACATTTTTTATCTTGGAGAAGAGAAAACATGGTTTCTGCATAGAACAAACAGTTGCCGTCATACTGAGCATGGTGGTCTTAATGTTATTGTTGCTGGAACTGCTTTCTTACAATGTATGTCAGGCTCACATAGCAAAATGTATGCTCCAAGGTCCACACCGTCCACTTCACATGTATCATCAGCCAGGAGAGTTCCTCATTGGTGGCATTGTTTTCCATGGTGGCTTCATCTCCTCTCCAGCAACATTCACTGAGGAACCCCCACCAGTACTGCCTGAAGAACTTGTGTAAGAACTAAGCCACTCATTTATTACAGCACATGAATGATCAAACCAAGAGCTTCAGCCTCAGAATAATGACTGAGGCTGCAAACTTATCCCCATTTACCCTGGGATAACCACTTTTGATTTCAGTGGTACATATGCTGATGTAAAAATCCATAGGAAGCTCTTGTGCATTAAGAGAATAGTGTAGAATCTTCCATTTCTTGATAGGGAAATGAATATAAATGCATTGAAACGTGTATATATTTGTAATTCTGAAGTAGCCCTTTTGAAAAGACGTTTTTGATAGACTTTATCTGAACAGGAGTGTTAGTGAGAATGAATAAAAAAAACACCCTGTTCTGAACCTGAATGCTCATATTGTTTCATTTTCTGATCTTAGGCTAATGTTTGTTTCACAATGATGGTATATATTATGAAGCATAGAATTCTGTGAATCACAAATGAGTTTCAGCAGGGACAAATGTCAGGTTCTGCAGTTAGGCAGGAATTACCAGCTGCACAAATCTAAGACAGGGAACACCTGGCATGCCAGTAGTACATGTGAAAAGGAGTCTGCATCAACAGAGGTATAGTGCCCCAATCAAAAGAAGTAATAGAGCAGCTCTATTCTTCCATGCTCAGACCACACCCGGTGTACTGTGTTCAGTTATGTCCGGCACTATTTAAGAAGGAAATTGACAAGCTGCAACATGCTCAGAGAAGGATGACACATATGGTCAAGGGTCTGGAAGCCAAAATTATGAGGGGGTTGGGTATGTTTAGCTATGAAAATAGAAGACTGATGGGATGTAGGATAGCTATTTTCAATTATCTCAAGGGCTGTCACCAGGAAGATGGTGCAAGCTTGTTTTCTCTTGCTCCAGAGGGAAGGACCCAAACCAATGGATTCAAGTTGCAAGAGAGGAGATTCTGTCTAAACAACAGGAAGAACTGGCTGATTATACAGTAAGAACTGTTCAGCAGTGGAATGGACAGGGAGTTAACTCCACTGAATTTGATATGAATAACTACAGTGTTGATATGTAAAAAGATATATCTGTTCCTTCTATTGCCATTTGCAACTATCATTCTAGGGTGGTGCCTAAGCTTTACCAGCACATTGCCGCCTTGGTGTTTGCTGTAAAGGAGATCAATGAAGACCCTCACATCCTACCCAATATCACCTTGGGCTTTCACTTATATGACAGCTATAACAATGCAAGGAGCACATATCTCGCCACACTGCTGCTTTTATCCAGGGTGGAGAAATTTGTTCCTAACTATATATGTGATGTTGAAAATAATCTGGCAGGGGTCATTGGAGGACTTGATTCTGAAATCTCCTTTTATGTGGCAACTGTTTTGGATATCTATAAGATTCCACAGGTAGGACACCTATGTACAATACCTAAATTAGCTTGCATAGATAAAGAGGCTGATTTCACAGCACCTGTTCAGGGTGTATTACCAGTTCAGGGCAAGGATGAAATTGGAGCAGAATCAGTTCTTTGGAAAGTAAAGGTGGTACAGAATTAAAATAAAATAAAATTACCTGAATAAGGGGAAAGAAAGGCTGCAATACCAGAAAAAATATGTGGTACCCCCAATCTCTTACACACACATCAAGGACATCCCAGAGGCCACTGGTGGGAGAGTGGGCTTGTCCCTCACCAGCCATGACTCCACACACAATATGTGTATGTTTAGGGGAAAAGCACTTTCAAATTAAACACACTCTGAAGGTATGACAAATTGCAGATATAATCCAGTTATGCAAGAAAACAATAATAGTGCTGAGCTGCTGGTTCCAAAGTGAAATAAATGTTCATAAATGATGTCTGAGAAGTCTTGAAAAAGAAGAGGGAGAAATGGCAGTTCTGCTGCGTCTTGGGGTATGTACATCATGAATACGAAAGAAGTTCCAGAGAAGGAATGTGTATGCGACCCAAGTTGCAATTCTGGCATGGCTACAGTAAATAATGTCTTACGCACTGTTAGGCAATCCTCTGTTTAGGGCATGGTGCGTCCCTCCAATCATTTTTGTCCATCATACAAGATGCTGCCAAATTTTGCAAGTATGCATAAGTTTACAAAAATAAAAAGAAAAGCAAAGAAATGTTTAACAAACAGAAATGGGAGATGTCCCCAATTTTCAGGCCATCTGTGTGTGTATTTTTGCATGAATGAGAGAGGGCGTGCAACCCCTGGTGGGTGGCAAAGGGCATATCTGACTAACAGGATTCCCCACATAATGTATATGAATAGTTTGAAAGAACTCTACAAATATTACTTGGTCTCTTCTCTTCCTCCATTTACTTTTTAGCTCATTTATGGCTCTGCTCCGGTGATGAATGATAAAAGCCCAGGGCTTCCCTTCTACCAGATGGCAGCCTCAGAAGCCCTTCAGTATGAGGGAATTCTCTCTTTGCTTCTGCATTTCAGGTGGACGTGGATTGGAGTCATTGCAACAGACAATGGCAATGGAGAAAGATTTGTGCAAACCATTTCCCCAATGTTTACCAAGAGTGGTGTCTGCTTTGCATTCCTAGAAAGAATCCCCAGTTTTAGTTTTATTTCTGAAGTTGCTGACATGCTACGTCAGGGGGCAATGATAAACGAGAAAATTTTTAGCAGCAAAGCTAACGTAGTGATTGCCTCTGGAGAATCTTATTCCATGACATCTTTAAGATTGCTTTCATACTTTTCAGATCATGATGACATGACAAAGAATGTAGAAAGTAAAGTATGGATAATAACAGCACAGGTTGAGTTCGCTTCATTTGTCTTTCAAAGGAACTGGAATTCAGGAGTGTTCAGTGGTGCTATATCCTTTGAAATTCACTTCAGAAACCCACCAGGATTTCATCAGTATGTTGTGTACAGAAACCCTTCCAGCACAGATGGGGACGGTTTTATTAGGGACTTCTGACAACAGGCCTTTGAATGTGTATTCCCAGATATCGCTGCAGGAAAGGTGGAGGGGAATATTTGCACCGGAGAAGAGAAGCTGGAAAGCCTTCCTGGATCACTTTTTGAAATGAGCATGACAGGCCACAGCTACGGCATCCACAGTGCTGTCTACGCCATGGCCCATGCTTTACATGCCATGTCCACATCCAGACTCAGACATAGAAGAATGGCGTACAGAGGGAGAGGGAAGAATCTGAATCAACAGTTTTGGCAGGTAATGGCTGAACATCCTCAACTGGCAAAGCCCTGTTACTTTCTGACACAGTATGGGTTCAAACATTTGCACAGGTGTATTAGGAAGAAAACCCAGAACTGAATTTATAATTCTGCAGACAGAGTAGGAGGTGGCACTGATATGATAGTATCCTAGATGATTCCCCACATATTCTGCTGCTTGCAAATGACAGTAGGCCCTATACGAAAGGGAAATGATGGTCGTGTCCTTACTTGAGCAGGTAGGTAAAGGTACCCCTGCCCGTACGGGCCAGTTGTGTCCGACTCTAGGGTTGTGCACCCATCTCACTTAAGAGGCCGGGGGCCAGCGCTGTCCAGAGACACTTCCGGGTCACGTGGCCTGCATGACGAAGCTGCTCTGGCGAACCGGCACCAGCGCAGCGCACGGAACGCCGTTTACCTTCCTGCTATAAAGTGGTACCTATTTATCTACTTGCACTTAGAGGTGCTTTCAAACTGCTAGGTGGGCAGGAGCTGGGACCGAAGGACAGGAGCTCACCCCGCCACGGGGATTCGAAGCGCCAACCATACGATCAGCAAGTCCTAGGCTCTGAGGTTTTACCCACAGCGCCACCCGCATCCCCATATTGAGGTACTGCCCCATATTTGAGCAGAAAGCATTTGTATGAGGGAAGCTTTGCAGACCAATGATATCCCATTCCATTCAAAGATCGGTTTCAGATCATCTCCGTTGCCGAACGTTTCAGCTCTGAAACATCGAAAACCGGGAAGTAAGTGTTCCGGTTTTCAAACCCAAATTGAAAGAGCCAATATGAAGCAACGCCTTGGAAATCAAATGTTTTGGAAGTTGAAAGTCCTTCCAGAATGGATTCATTCGAATTCCAAGGTTTGACTGTACTGTCCTGTGTTTGAAGAGAAAGCATTTGTATGAGGGAAGCCTTACAGCCCAGTGAGGTGCCGCTGCATTCTTTTATAGGAAGCTGTGGTAACGGTTAAGAGAGATGATCAGCATTCCCTCTATACCATCCCAACCAAATTCTTCCTTAGAGCAGGTGGTCGCACACCACTGCCATGTCTTCCGAGATGTTCAGCGATGGGGAAGAGGAGGAGGAGAGAGAGAAACCTCGCTACTCACACATATTTAACTTTTCCAAACAATTGTCTTTTCTGCTTTCAATCTAGCTCCATCACTTTCTGAGAAGCATCTCATTTAACAATACTGCAGGAGATGTGGTCTTCATCAACCAGAATGGAGAGGCAGCATCTAGCTTGGATATTGTCAATTGGATTATATTCGCCAACCAAAGTTTGCACAGAGTGAGAGTTGGGAGGATAGATCCACAGGCTCCTCCAAACCAATCATTACTCCTTGATGAAGATGCCATCACATGGCACAGTTGGTTTAACCAGGTAGGGTTGCATTGTTTGCTAATTCAAAAGAGATTCAGTATTGAATAAGCAATCATTATCCACCTGCAGGTCTACTCACTGTCTTTTGAGCTGCAAGTTGATGAGTGGTGTATGGCCAGGTACTAGATTGTGAACCAAAAGCTTACTGGAAGAACTCACACATGGATTAAAGGCAAATCTTTTATTAAGGGGATTACAAAACAATATCCCAGCCATTCAGATACCCCACTACAAGATACATCTTCATCTGAATGTGGGTAATTAGGTTCAGGTCAAATATTAGTTTTCATATGAAAAGGCCTGGATACAGGAGGGAAGGTTTTATTTCAGTCAAATAGAGTCTCTGAGTACATTTCCCCAGTGCTAAAGGGTTTGTGTGCTGAAAGACCATGAAGCTATGAAGTGGATTTCTGCAAGACCATTATGCTCTTGAAGCAACCTTACATCAAACAGTGCAGAAAAGTGGTAACTCGGACTGATTAAATGGATTATTATTTTCCAGTGGAAGACTTCAACCAGAATCCTAAGTAGAAAAAGAAAACTATTGTAAAATAAACCAAAGAAATTGGGATTTCTTTAAACTTATTAAATACTGGTTTTTAACTGAGTGAAATATGATGTACAAATTGATAAGCCCCAGGATTTTGTCTTTCTTGCAAGAAAGGTGAGGAGATGAAGTGGTTGGGGAAAGGAGGCATAATAATACCAGAGAAAGAAAGCGAGGACAGCAGCAGATGCAGCAGACTTCTTCTAAGGGGGGCAGTGGAAGAGGTGGAAGCAGAAGTGGTGAAGATTGAGAAGGAGGGAAAGAAGAAGAAAGGTGTGAAGAGCAAGAGACAGAGCATTAGGAATGGATGCATCAATCTTTTAAAAAGAGTGATCTCAAAACATGTTTTCAAAGGTATATATTGTTCTTACCATGCTGAGAATTGTGTTGCAGCATTCCAAGGAGTGTCATGGGCACTAGATAGCTGCATTCCAATTCATGTATTTGTCCAGAATATTTTTGTATTGGAATTCACAAATACAGCATTTCTCAAAATAATAATAGCCACCAATCTGGATGGGTTTTCCCAGCCGCTCTGGATGTCTTATTCGGAACTCTTCCCCAGGCAGCATCTGATGGGTCCAAGTATAGGTATAGCCACCGGCACCAAAATCAGTTCTAGAGCTGTCTACCTAGTGGACAGCATACTCAACATTAACAATTCTAACAAAATTAAGAGGGAAACCAGAGTAACTTCAAACTGTACCTTAATGGATAAAGCAATCTTTGCAGAACAGATGGGGCACTGCACATCCCAGAGCAATATAGATGGAATATCACATAATTTCAAACATTGCTAGTAATAATAATAAGAATAATAAGAAAAGGAGCAATGGCTCTCTGTATAGCCATTACATATTGCTGATATGCTGTGTCAGTTTAGTAACATAGAGAAAGAACCGAGAACATAAAGAATTCCAAACCCATTAGTCTCTTGATGAACCTTCTGCTGTTTCATTTATGGATTAGATTCAGCCTCTTTCAGTCTGTACTGAGCGTTGTCTTCCAGGATCCAGCAAGAAAGTGAAGGAAGGACAGCCACCTTGCTGCTACGATTGCATCCCATGTCCAGAGGGGAAGATTGCAAACCAGGATGGTAAGAGAAATAAATAGTTTCAATAGATCCAGACTCAGTACTTCAGATTGAAAGGTGTTGTAATGATGGCTGAGTTTAAGGTTCAAAAGAGGTGTTGATTCTGCCTTTTTGTGATCACTGCCCTTCAGATAGTCTAAATATGCTAATCAAATGAGAATGACTATGCATTGAGAGTAGTTGGGTGGTATGTGGTTCAACTCATATCAAGAGGGGGCTTGTCACTGTACCAAGGCTACTGGAATGATACATTCCAATTTCATGAGCAGCAATAGCCCTGGCTGTGCCATTTACATACCACATAGCTCTGAACTGATTGAATTCAACAATACCACATTACAGACAGAATTCAACATGTGTTTTGATCTAAACAGAGCTTCGTTTCTTCTCAGACAGAAAGTAAATATTTCAGCAAGCTGATATGATATGAGCTAATTTCTTTATTTTCCCCCAGATATGAATGACTGTAACAAATGCCCAGACAAAGACTATCCAAGCAAATACCGGGATGCATGTCTACCCAAGGATATCAGCTTCTTGTCTTATGAAGAACCTTTGGGCATCAGTTTAGCCTGCTTCTCTCTTTTCCTTTCCCTGATCACAGTTCTGGTACTAGGTACATTTATAAAACACCATGACACACCCATTGTCATTGCAAACAACCGAAACCTCACCTACACTCTCCTCATCTCTCTCCTGCTCTGTTTCCTTTGTGCTTTGCTATTCATTGGCCGACCTGAGAAGGTCACGTGCCTCCTCCGACAAACAGCTTTTGGCATCATCTTCTCAACTGCTGTTTCTTGTGTCCTGGCAAAAACCTTCACTGTGGTTTTGGCCTTCATGGCTACAAAACCAGAGTCCAGGATGAGGAAATGGGTGGGGAAAGGACTAGGCCACTCCATTGTCTTTTCCTGCTCCATTGTTCAAGCAGGGATATGTACTCTGTGGCTGGCAACCTCTCCCCCATACCCAGATGTGGACAGGCACTCAATGACAGAAGAAATTATACTAGAATGTAATGAAGGGTCTGTGACCATGTTTTACTGTGTCCTCATCTACATGAGCTGCCTGGCCACTGTAAGTTTTGCTGTGGCTTTCCTCGCCAGGAAGTTACCAGACAGTTTCAACGAAGCCAAGTTCATCACTTTCAGCATGTTGGTCTTCTGCAGTGTTTGGCTGTCCTTTATTCCCTCCTACCTGAGCACCAAGGGAAAATATATGGTGGCAGTGGAGATCTTCTCTATCTTAGCCTCCGGTGGTGGGTTGCTGGGCTGCATCTTTTCCCCAAAATGTTACATAATTATTCTGAGGCCTGAACTGAACAATAGGGAACAGCTAATAAGGAAGAAAAATTAAAGAAATAAGAAACCTGTCCTTTGCTTTAATTTGTGCTTTTCTTTTGTGTACAGTAGAATATTTCTTCTTCTTCTTCTTCTTCTTCTTCTTCTTCTTCTTCTTCTTCTTCTTCTTCTTCTTCTTCTTCTGTGAAAGTGTTGCCAATAAATTGAAAGTAACTTTTCCACTTCATGATTCCACTGTGTGAAATAGATGTGTTTAATTTTGTTAAGAGTTAACGCTGTGAAAATCTTAAGTTGGAGAAGGGAGATTTAATCAATTTTTATTCACCATTTTATACATCTCAGCACTGATGTCGGCAGACAAATGGGGGGTAGGGTCTGACTACGAGAATGAGAGAACACAGGCACAGCCAGAGTGGGCGAATTTAGACCCCCCCGCCCCCGTTGCACTGTTAAAGCAACAGACACAGGAAACGAGCAATCTGGGAACGAAGGAGGAGATTACCTTGAGGGAAGGCAACGAACAGCGTATACTTCGTTAGATAGTGCAGATGAAGTCTGTCCTATTTCTCTTTGAAGCAGACAAGAGGAAAGGGTTAAGAGTCATCAGAAGGACAGGCGGGGAAGGACTGGATATTGCCGGGCTCCGTGTTGCTTGTGAGGCGGGGACTCAGATTGAGCACCTCGTAGCCAAGAAATGGCAGGCTTTTGCCGCTCTCTGAATATTAATTGTAAATAAACATACCATAAATCTGCAGAGTCTAATTACTTCTTATTGGAGCTTGTTGCCTGCCTGAGATCATTACATCTGAGCTCTTTCTGTTGCTCATCCAGTAATTGCTGCATGATACCAACACTCAATGGAGTGTTCAACAACATTTTTGCCACCCTAACAGTCTCTGCCTTGAACACTTGTGTCTCTCTTCTTAGGGAGGAGCACATTCGCCCTGTGGAATGCTCTACCATCAGATGTCAAAGAAATAAACAACTATCTGACTTTTAGAAGACACCTGAAGGCAGCCCTGTTTAGGGAATCTTTTAATATTTGATGAATTATTGTATTTTGCTGGAAGGCTCCCAAAGTGGCTGGGGCAACCCAGTCAGAGGGGTGGAGTATTTTGAATTATTTTGAGTTTTGTGTAAGGAATTAAGTGGTGGAATGGGAAAGGGAAAGAGAAAAGAGAGAAAGGAAATGGGCAGCTTCTGACTAGGCACTGGGCCTTGATGTTTGAAGAAGCCATCCACATTAACCTAGAATAGTGGTTGTGCTGTGGGTGGATGTGTTTAAACTATCTCTTCAAGCCTAAAAACCAGGACAAACTCAAAGCTTCCTCTCCTCATTTTAGTGAACCCCCTTTTATTTCAGTGATTATGGGGTAAGTGGGTAGGTGGAGTCTTCAATTTTTTTCTAGGGCAGAAATTACTGGAAATACAGAGGCAAAAGCACATTTTCATAGATGTCACATTATCTCCACTGTGCTGTACTTGGAACAAGGGAGTGGGTGGGGCTGTCGTCTAAACCACCGGTTCTCTTGGGTTTGCCAATTGTAAGGACAGCAGTTTGAATCCGTGTAATGGGTGAGCTCCTGTTCCTCAGTCCCAGCTCCTGCCAACCTAGCAGTTCAAAAGCATACCAGCGCAAGTAGAACAGCATTTCCATGAGCCCTATCACTCATCCCGGCATCCAGATGTGCCAGAAGCACTTTAGTCATGCTGGCCACAACCCAAAAAGCTGTCTGTGGACAAACACCGGCTTCCTCGGCCTGAAGCAAGATGAGCCACATAGTCAAGTTTTACTTAACCATTCAGGTGTCCTTTACCTTTGCCTTTACTTGGAAGGGCATATGTCAAAATCAAGCACTATCTCAGGGGCATTGTGGGAAAGGATAGGTGAGGTATAAATAAGTTGTTGTTGTTTCCCACAGTTTCCCACGGATTTTGGTTTCATTTTGCAGCCAGCACTTCCACAAAAGGGACAAAGAGTTAAAAGTAATATAAAATGAAAATTCTTAACAATCTAATTTCCAATTAGCAGACAAATCACATCAGTTGTAATTTGTCACAGTCTCAAAAGAAATTTAAAGAATGCAGATTTAGCTGACCAATGCTCTGTTAATCTTTGGGGCTATTACATGGCGTTTGGGCACAATGGAGGTTCCACGCACTACATCATTCACCCCATTTGAAAATCCATAACTCCCTTGACTTTAATGGGCCTTCTCTGGTTATGACTTGGATTAGACATCACCGTTTCAGAAACATGTGAGTATAATTAATCATTTTTATTGATTTAAAGTCCTTCTGTTTCCTATTTTCTTTCTAAAATCCAGTGGTACATGAAAGACAAGAAAAGAAGAAGGGACTTAGAAAAGGCTTTGGCTGAGATAAACATGTTTGCCTTAAAATATTACACAGAATCTGTAATTCAAAGCAAGTGATTACGTCTCCTGTAATTATTCAGAATTACATCTTCTCCCCTTCCCTAGGGACCTCCTCTGCCCACATGAAAAACAATGAAACTAAGACTGGAAGGTCTTATTAATAACTATCAACTATACAGAGTTGGGTCTATAGACATACGGAGATTGATCAGTCTGACTTTAAAACAGCTGTGTGAGTGACCATTCGAGTTAGCCTTTGCTGCTCAGGATATCAGGAATGGCAGTAGCAGAAAATGTGAACTTGTGCATAAATGAAGAACCCCTTTCAAGATGGTAGTGTTTCAGTTGCTAGTGCTCTTACTGTTGGTGCAGGGGATGTGCACGTTTCTGCATATTTCTCAATGTTCCATCAGAGAACCTGTCCCTGTTCTTCACAAATATTATCAGTCAGGAGACCTCATCATTGCCGGCATTATTTCTCAGATCTACATATTTTCAGATACCTTAACCTTTGAAAAACACCCATCTCAGGAATTTTCAGATGACCATATGTAAGTAGCTGGATTTGGAGGGAGGCGGGGACATAGCATATCATAAATAAATTTACAGCCAACCCAGCCTGCCTGTTGGGATTTGCCTTCACCTGGATTTGCCTCCAATGGAATGAGAAATAGTTGGACCTCATTTCTTAACATCCACCACATTTGATCTTACATTTATACAGGCAGGAATCTGATATCTAAACCCATTCTCTGGAGGTTATGTAAACACAAAATGGCAATAAACAGTGTATTGGGAAAGACAATATTTGTGCTCTCTCTCCATTTCACTTTGTAAAATACATTTATTTGCTGTGAAATGAAGGTATATCCTAACTAATTGGCATTGCTTACTCAAATTCGTGAAGGAATAAATCAGATTTTATCTTGCAAGATTTACTGTATTTCACAGAACACAGCAGTCAAAACTGCTAAACCATTGGCCAAGTTCAACCATTACTATTTTTTAGCCTTCCCCCTTTACTAAAGCCTAAGCAGTTGATTAAGAAAGCACGTTCACTGCTGGGGATAATAATCATTTGAAGAATAGACAGGGAGTGATTTTCCTACTCATAGCAATGCTGGCTTGGTTACACATTAGTCTATACAGGTCAGTCGAAGAATTTAAATTCATATTTTGATTTACCCATTTCAAATACTCATTTTTCTATTACAAGCTTTATTTTTAAATTTTTTAAAACATTTACCAAGGATAAATATTGGCTTCCAGAACAAATGCTTATACAGATGTCGAGTCTTGCACGCAGACATCCACATGGCATCAAAACAGGCTTGAAACATAATTTACATTAGAAAGTAAACACACCCACAGGGTATACTTAAAACTAGAGCATGAAGATAATTTCTCCATAGTGGCTGCTGTGAGCCTACATAATTTTTAACCCATTCTTAGAAAAAACCCAAACAAAAATGCTACATTGGTATTTGCTTATTAGGCTGTGTATTCTGTGTGAATGAAGAACATGCAGACTACAAGTAACTTTTGACAGGCAGATATTAAACAAACAAAACACCTCATCCAGATTCCCTAGAGGCCAGAATAAATAAAAACACCTTATTGAATTATGTCTTCTATAGAAATACTAAGAGACTCTCTAAGAAGTCCTGGAAGTTGAGATGGTTTTAAGAGACATCATAGATTCATGAGCCAGTTTACTTTTACATGCCTGTGAAATGTTAGATTACAACCTGTTTTTGTACAATATCTGAACTGGATACTGAACTGAAAAGTAATCAATGTTACGATCTGAAGCAGATGAACCTTGATGCAGCATGTAACTCTCAATACAGGGTGCTGACTCACCTCTACCAGCACATCCTGGCCTTGGCATTTGCTGTAAAGGAGATCAATGAAACTCCCCAGATCTTGCCCAACGTCACCCTGGGCTTCCACATTTATAACAGCCATTTCAGTGCAAGCTGGACCTATGAAGCCTCAATGGAGCTTCTCTCAAGAAGGGCCAAGGCCATCCCTAACTATAAATGTGATGCTGAGAGCACTCCAGCAGCAGTCATTGGGGGACCTAACTCTAATGTCTGTCTTCACATGACACCCATCCTGTCTACCTACAAGATACCGCAAGTAAGATCTAAATACAGTCACACCTCAATTTCACTGAATTCACACTTTCAGAAGCAATACATGCAATGCAGCCATTCTTTGAAATTCCCACTTCTCTTGATTTTGCAAAGCAGTTCTCCAGTCAAATAACGTGTCCAAAAAAGCACAGATTATGGTAAATTGTGCATAAAAAATTTCACATTTGTAAAAATATCCTTCAAATGCATTGTATTCATGAAATTGCTTTGCAGAAATGTGCATGTTAGGTAAAATTTACATCCAGGTTTTGTATTTTAGGAGAAATTTAATCCTGCAGTCTGTAGGGTCTACTTAACCAGCATGGTCCCTGTCAGAAATGAACAGAATAGGGAGACTAGCATGATGGTATCATGGTATCATCTACTCATCACTGGAGAATTCACTCCTGCAGAGTTCAGGGGTCTGCTAAGCAACTAGTTCTGAGATTTTGAATCACTTGAGTTTGCACTGAAATAGTGATTGCAATATTTTTTAAAAAAAATAATGCTGTCATTATTGTGAGCAGTTTTGAGGTCAGTTTTGTTGTTGTTTGTTGGAAAGCAAATAATAATAATAATAATAATTTATTATTTATACCCCGCCCATCTGGCTGAGTTTCCCCAGCCACTCTGGGCGGCTCCCAATCAGTGTTAAAAACAGTACAGTGTTACATATTAAAAACTTCCCTGAACAGGGCTGCCTTAAGATGTCTTCTGAATGTCAGGTAATTATTTATCTCTTTGACATCTGATGGGAGGGCGTTCCACAGGGCGGGCGCCACTACCGAGAAGGCCCTCTGTCTGGTTCCCTGTAGCCTCACTTCTCGCAATGAGGGAACCGCCAGAAGGCCCTCGGCGCTGGATCTCAGTGTCCGGGCTGAACGATGGGGGTGGAGACGCTCCTTCAGGTATACAGGACCGAGGCCGTTTAGGGCTTTAAAGGTCAGCACCAACACTTTGAATCGTGCTCGGAAACGTACTGGGAGCCAATGCAGATCTCTCAGAACCGGTGTTATGTGGTCCCGGCGGCCACTCCCAGTCACCAGTCTAGCTGCCGCATTCAATGTAAATATTACTTAGAAATCACAACTCAAATAAAATATGTTCCCTCCAGGGAATGTACTGGCAAAAAAGTATCCTACAGGATTGAATCTACTCATCTCTGCAGTATTATGGTAGTGGTTCAGCCATACGTTTATGTTATATTGCCTCCCACTGATAGAAGCGATTGGCCTTCATTCATATTAATGCCTCCTAATATAAACATTGAAGGATGGATTGGGTTTCTGATGATGTTTGAGTATAATCACCACAATATGGCAAGCCTCTCACTAAAAATTCACAGAGAACACAAATACACACAAGCAAATGTTTTATATTGATAATAACTTTTCCTCTCCCACTTCTTTTTTAAAACCTTTAGGTCATATATGGTTCTTCACCAGTCATGAATAAACAATCTCAAGGAGTTTTCTTCCACCAGATGTTTCCAAATGGGGACCATCAATATAGAGGAATCATCAAGTTACTGCTGCATTTCCAGTGGACGTGGATTGGAGTGGTTTCTGAGGCTGATGAAAATACAGAAGGTTTTATAGAGAATGTACTTCCACTGTTTTCCCAGAGTGGCATCTGCTTTGACTTCATAGAAACTTTACCTAAGCTAACATCTTCCAGTGGTGTCACGGACATGGTGGGGGAGGGCTTTCACGGTGTCAGTGTTATTATGGGAAGCACTACGAATGTTGTGGTTGTACATGGAGAAATTCAGACAATGGTGGTAATGAAAATGATGCCCCAGGTTGTAAAATTTGAGCATATACCAATAAGAAACAAGGGTAAAGTCTGGTTCCTGACAGCCCAGATGGATACCACATCATTTCCATTCCAAAGAAATTGGGACATAAGTTTCCTTCATGGTTCTCTCTCCCTTGGAATTCACTCAGTGGATCTGTTAGCTTTCCAGAAATTCCTTCAGATCAAGAACCCAAGCACAGAAAAAGAAAATGGTTTTATCAAGGACTTCTGGGAAGAGTCATTTAACTGTTCATTCCCCAGTTCTGTGACAGATAATATAGGTAGGCAAATTTGCACTGGGGAGGAGAAGATGGAGGCACTTCCTGTGTCTGTTTTTGAAATGAAAATGACTGCCCATAGCTACAACATCTACAATGCAGTCTATGCAGTGGCACATGCTTTGCACATCAGACATTCATCCCAAGTCAAGAAAAGGGGAATGGCAAAGGGAGTGAGATGGCAGCTTGCAAATCAACAACCGTGGCAGGTAATGTCCTAAAGATACCTCCATATATATATTTTGGGGGGGATGGGCAAGCTCTCTCAACCTTCTATGAGATTAACAAGTTGTTGGACTTTTATTGTTTTATTCAGCTATATAATTTAGGTCTGATTGTGTATTGCAATTCACTCTAAGATTTATTAGCGTAGAGTAAGTTTTTTTTTAAAAAGATTTTGTTTTTTAAAAAACAACCACATTGGGGTTAGGATATCAAAAATTTCTTAAGCATTTCTGTCATTGCATAGAAACCTCTTATATTAAGTACAGACCACTGGCCCATGTAGATCAGTATTGTCTACAATGACTGACAGAAACCCCCAGGATTTCAGGCAAAAACCTTTCCCAGGCCTACTTGGAGAAGCCTGGGATTGAACCTGGAACCTTCTGCATTCAAGCATGTACTCTACCGCTTCCCCAGGTGCCTTACCAAAGCCCTTCCCCAGGTGCCTTACTGGAAAAAGCAGAGGAGGGTATAACTCCTCATTTTCTTGCTAGTTTTGCCCATACTGGAAACAGCAACAGGACTGCCATCAGTAGCATTGCCAGCCATGATATCTCACCCCATAATAGTTGCATCCATACCACAGACTTAAATCATGGACACTGCAGTCTAAAGGTAGTAGAGGTATTTTGATAGAAAGACCTAAAACTCTCTTGATAAGCCTACAGTGTGCAAGGTTCTTTAGTGTAAGCTAAAACAGTGGAAGTTAAAGTAGTGGTGCAGTTGTGGCCAATATTCCATGATGTAGGATTTTATGTGACCTTTTCCTATTTCTAACATTAGCTTGCACAAAGCTTTCAAGAGATCGTAATCCCAAGCCTTCCTGTTGCATGTATTTTTACCACATTTTATGATATCATAGTTTGAACTTTTATATGTATCTTCCTTCTTCTTTTCATTATTTAGCTCCATCACATTCTCAGAAGTATTTCATTTAACAACAGTGCAGGAGAAAATGTGCATTTTGACCCAAATGGTGAATTAATTGCTGGCTTTGACATTATAAACTGGCTCACGTTTCCAAATCAGTCCTTTCTTAGAGTCAAAATTGGGAAGATAGACTCCCTGGGTACCCAGGAGAAATCATTCACCATTCATGAGGATGCCATTGTATGGCCCAACCAATTTAACCAGGTGGGTTCTCTGCACTATTCAGGGTTCATTCCATCACTTGACCAATGATCTGGAAGAAGATAGTTCCCTATGTGGCTATTTCTCAATATTCTGTAAATATAGTGAGCCCTATTCAAACTACAGCTTTCAATCTGAACATTCATGTTGTAGTTACATATTAATGTGCCACATAATGTTCATTCTGCACTTACAAGGAATCATTCATTCAGAGTGGTAGCACTCTGAAACTCCTTTACCATTATATCAGGCATCTTCTTTCACTGTTATTTGTGGGTTGGTTGGTTGGTTGGTTGGTTGGCTGGTTTGCTAAAACCCATTTTTCATTTGTGAAACCTACTCAGCAGTGCCACTGATGGCAGGACAAGTAAGTACCATTATCTCTCCACATCAACCATTACCACCATTTGGTTCGAGAATTGATGTGATGATAGATAGATAGATAGATAGATAGATAGATAGATAGATAGATGATAGATAGATAGATAGATGATAGATAGATAGATGATAGATAGATAGATAGATAGATAGATGATAGATAGATAGATAGATAGATGATAGATAGATAGATAGATAGATATAGATGATAGATAGATAGATGATGATAGATGATAGATAGATTGATAGATAGATGATAGATAGATAGATAGATAGATAGATGATAGATAGATAGATAGATGATAGATAGAGATAGATGATACATAGATAGATGATAGATAGATAGATAGATGATAGATATAGATAGATGATAGATAGATAGATGATAGATAGATGATAGATAGATGATAGATAGATAGATAGATAGATAGATAGATAGATAGATAGATAGATATAGATAGATGATGATAGATAGATTAGATAGATAGATAGATAGATAGATAGATAGATAGATAGATGATGGATGATAGATAGATAGATGATAGATAGATAGATAGATGATAGATAGATAGATAGATAGATAGATAGATAGATAGATAGATGGTAGATAGATGATAGATAGATGATAGATATAGATAGATGATAGATAGATAGATAGATGATAGATAGATTAGATAGATAGATAGATAGATAGATGATAGATATATGTTATGGTGGAGGATCTAAAAGCCCACTGCATTCACAATACTATCTAGTGTTCATGATATTACCTAAAACATTATATTCTGCCATTTATGAACAGACCCAGCCCATTTCTATATGTAATGATCCTTGCCGTTCAGGCTACAGTCGGACAAAGAAGGAAGGGAAGCCATTTTGTTGCTATGATTGCTTCCTATGTCCAGAAGGAAAGATTTCCAACCAGGAAGGTAAGAAAGGTTAAAACATGTGATATATTGACATATGTATGCCACCTATTTCATAATTGATTTTGATCTGGTTATGTATATCAATGTGTCTGTTTTTTTACATTGATTTCCTTGATGTTCAAAACATTGCCCCAATTCACTGGTAATTGATTAGAAATACGTTATAATTTAACTACAAACCTGTTTTTTTATACACTGCTGTATCACTATTTAGTTATGTTTTGAGAGATCCATTTGAATACATAGGAATTCACATAAACAATGGATCTTCACTTCATCTAAATCTGATCCATTGGCAATTGACTGAAACAAATACTACAGCCTCAGTGGAGAGAAGGGACGCAATGTTAAGTGACATTGTGTAATATCTAGGAAGAAAAGACAACTTCACAATGTGGCTATCTTTACCCACAGAAAATGGCACAAGACCTAGATTTTTTGCGAAACTACAGTTATTAGCTACATGGTGAGGCTGTTGAAAATGAGTTTCTTAATTTGCCTGTATGGGTGAGGTGGTAGTGACCAAACAGGGGCGGTGAGATTAAAATGTGTTTGGAAAAGTGTACTTTAAAACATCAGCAGAACAATGATTATATTTCAGCTTATTAAAGTGTGGACATTTTAATAACAAAAAGAAGTCAACAACATTAGGTCTGTAGTAATAAATTATGGGTTAAGCACCTGTAGAAAATGTTTTCCATTGTTTTGGAGGTTAATGTGATCCCAAGTTCCTAGGGTATAGGGAGATACAAGAAAGTCACTCAGAGCTGCTAATGAGTCTTGAATTCTTTTATCTGTACATGCTCTCATCTCAGCTAAAGCACCAAGCACCAGCCCCAGGAAACAGAGCCTTTCTATCATTAAAACAAATGTTTCGGCCTGCTTAAACCATGAGCCAGAACTTTCTTGTCAAAATCTTTCTTCTTCTTGAGAGCCAGTGTGGTGTAGTGGTTAAGAGCGGTAGTCACGTAATCCAGGGAACCGGGTTCGTGTCTCCGCTCCTCCACATGCAGCTGCTGGGTGACCTTGGGCCAGTCACATTTCTTTGAAGTCTCTCAGCCCCACTTACCTCACAGAGTGTTTGTTGTGGGGGAGGAAGGGAAAGGAGATTGTTAGCCGCTTTGAGACTCCTGAAGGGGAGTGAAAGGCGGGATATCAAATCCAAACTCTTCTTCTTCTTCCTCTTCTTTTCCACTCCAGAGCTGATCACCTTTACCATGCACGTAGATTCACCATTAAAATGAGCTGAGTAACAGCTGCAGATTCAGAAAGTTTGGAACCACCAATTCTAGTCTGCTGAGATTTAATTTGATTCCAACTACTGAAATAGTCTGCAAAGTACACAGTTATTTCCATTATTTCCACAGATAAGACATTGAGTCAGGAATGGTCAGGTGTGGGGGATGCAGGGTGGGGCAGTGGGGCCTAGTCTGTGTGGGCCAACAGACACTTTGATGAGTCAAGTAGAAAAGTAGGATATAAAGCAAAAGGACTGTGGAAACCTTTCCTCCTACCACCACTAACTCTTAGGAGTGTACAATGAATATGTTTTCTTTATTTCTCTTTCCAGACATGGATGACTGTGTTCAATGTCCTGAAGATCAGTACCCAAACATTGGCCAGGATATATGTCTTCCAAAAGATATTAGCTTCCTGTCTCACGGTGAACCTCTGGGGATCAGTTTAGTCACGTTTGCTCTTTTATTGACTTTCATTACAGCTTTGGTGCTTAGGATCTTCATCAAGCACAGAGAGACTCCTATTGTGAAAGCCAACAATCGGACCCTCACCTATGTTCTCCTCATAGCCCTCATTCTCTCCTTCCTTTGTCCTTTGCTATTCATTGGCCAGCCCATAAGAATAACCTGCCTCCTTCGACAAACTGCTTTTGGAGTCATCTTCTCAGTAGCAGTGTCTTGCATCTTAGCAAAAACAACTATAGTGGTTCTAGCTTTCATGGCTACCAAGCCAGGCTCCAGAATGAGGAGATGGGTGGGGAAACATCTGGCCATCTCCATTGTTCTTTTCAGTTTCCTCATTCAAATGATGATGTGTAGTGCCTGGCTGATAGTTGCTCCCCCACTCCCTGATTTAGACAAGCACTCAATGACTAAAGAAATTGTACTGCAATGTAATGAAGGATCAGTCACCATGTTCTACTGTGTCCTAGGCTTCATGGGAATGCTGGCCCTTATCAGTTTCACTGTGGCTTTCCTAGCTAGGAAGTTACCAGACAGTTTTAATGAAGCCAAGTTCATCACCTTCAGCATGTTGGTCTTTTGCAGTGTGTGGCTGTCCTTTGTTCCTACCTACCTGAGTACCAAAGGAAAGTACATGGTGGCTGTGGAAATCTTTTCTATTTTGGCCTCTAGTTTTGGGTTACTGGGCTGCATCTTCTTCCCCAAATGTTATATCATTTTGCTGAGGCCAGAGTTAAACAGCAGGGGACAGCTTATTATAAGAAAGAATTAAAGAATGAACAAGACTATTTGATGCAGCAAATCATAGCTGGACTAAATCTCCTTGTATTCATTTCATCTTCTTCTCAGAATGCCTGAACTCAATAAAACTGTTCCCCAAAGCCAATACAGCAGCCCATGTAGCTGGTCTGCTCAAAAAGTACTCTGATAAAGGAAAACAGTATCATAAGAGTTTTGGCCCGGTGGTTGCCAAGATGTGTTTAGTCGTCTTATGCTATGGTCACTTCCAGATTATTCTGAGAATGACCAAAAGGGTCAATTTCTTATTTGGGAGCCTGTTATTCCGTTAGTTCATAGATGAGGTCCCTGTTGCTGCTGGAATCCTCCACCCTATCTATCACACAAAACACTGAGCAATGAATGGTCAATCAGAAGGTCACCTGTGCTTGAAAAAATTCCAGGATGTTTTCAATAATAAAATCTCAGAAAGTATTTGCAGCGATTCCCCAAGAGTGTCATTCCATCAGCATGGGCTAGTGGAATGACGAGCTTGATCCTAGGCCCAGTACAATGCCAACCCTACCTTTCACAGTAGTCAATAAAGAGTTGGACTGATTTCACCCAACCCCAGTATCTGTCTTATTTTCACCACTGTCACTGCACCAGAGAATGTGTCTGCCTGGGCAATTTTATTTGATTCATTAATCAGGTACAAATTTCATTTCTTTGGCCGCATTGACTGTAATGGGGAATCTAAAAATAAAAATTCATTTCTGCATAATTGGATGGAATTTGCAGGGAAACAAGCTTTCAGTCAGGCTAAGCCCTAACCTGAGTTTTGGTGTGCTATAGCTAGCCCTCCATCCCAATCCCCTTATAGCCCCACTTTAATGCTTATCTTGCCCAATGCCATTTCCGGGGAAACCAATTCAATAACTAATTGAGGTTTTGTCAGAGACTAGACTGAAGAGGAATGGTGGAGACCATCCCCCCCTCCTCCTGAATCTTCCTGAGAAGAGGAGGACAGTATAGATTTACAACAGTAGTTTGCAGAAGGTCATAGTTCAGAGGCTGCAGAGGGGAGAAGCTGGGAAATATTGGGAGAGCAGCAGGAGGAAGCCGAAGCACCAGTGGAGAGACAGCTGACAGATTCACTGTCTTTAGAAAGCATTCCTGACCCCCCCTCCAGGACCCAGCAGGCATTGAGAGTAGGAGAACAGAAAGCTCAGAGGCAGAAAGCACAGGGATGACATATAATACGAGAGAAGGAGGGTGTGGGACTTTACTCAGAGCAACACCATTACTGAAATAGGGGCACCTTTACTAAGCCTTCCGCTGTGAATATTGAATAAAAGACTTGTTAAGAGCTCTTCTTGTTTATCTGCTTCTTGGCTGCCACCATGGGAAGGATCGGATTCCCTGAAGCTTGACAGGTTTGGAGGGAGGGAATCCTTTGTGGCCCTGTTAATCAGAAATCAAGTATCTCAGTGAGACTTTAACATGGAGACTGGGTGGGCTGCTAACCAGGGGCAAAAAGTAAACTGTATACATTCGTTCCCCTTCCTTAATTTATTTCCTGCCTGAAATGAAGGTGCTGGTTCTGACCTTCAAAGGGACAAGGTTCAAATGCATATGTGGAAGGTCATTCTTGTTCAATTGAAGCACCTTGTCAACATCATGCCTCCACAACTGGAACTAATCTACCCAATGGTGCTCTTGATTCTTCCATGAATCAGATGTGTTACCCCCAAATGATGTATTATTTCATTGAAACCCAAGTTAATGAGCAAAGTGCCAACTATTACTACTACTACTACTACTACTACTACTACTACTAAAATATGATACAATACTAACCACACATACCTGGGAGTCACCCCCACGTAATTCAGTAGCACTTATTTCTAAGTAGACATGGTTTGGATTCGCAGTTAATATCACAAACCATACAACAGCACATACAATGCAGCACTCTCTGTTATAGATCGTGCAGGCTCTATTCCTGTCTCTATTCCCCTATCAAATGAGGGATCCTGGATGGAGCACTGTTGTGAAAAATCCCACCAACAGTTTCATAGGTTTCATTCATAAGACCTCACCACTGTTTGATTGTTTTGAACACAGTTAGAACTGTCCATTTTTTTCTTTGAGGCTTTTTGAAGACAATGCCTCTTGAACTGCTGAAGTTCTATAACCTTCCCTGATATCACCTTATCCACTAGGATTGGAACAGCAACTGGGCAGCTTCCAACCATTATCAGAGGGGAGAAGTGAAAAGTGAAACTGGGAGATGATTTTTTGAAAATTTGGAAAGAGGGAAGGCTTGTACAGTGGTACCTCAAGTTACAAATGCTTCAGGTTACAAACTCTGCTAACCTGGAAGAGTTACCTCGAGTTGAGAACTTTGCCCCAGGATGAGAGCAGAAATCAGGGGCTGGCGACACAGCAGCAGCAAGAGGCCCCCTTAGTGAATGCATGCCTCTAGTTAAGAACAGCTTCAGGTTAAGAATGGACCTCCAGAACGAATTAAGTTCGTAACTAGAGATACCACTGTACTTTACCAGGAAAGCAATCATGAATAGTCTCTCCCCCACCTCCCTTTTCAATAGTTCCATTTATGTAAAATCGGTGACCAATGAAGTTTTCCATCTGGGTTCCTTCGGAGATTTCTTTTTTATTATTTATTAAAGATTTCTTAGTTTACAAAAATACATGCATTGTCTCTTTTTTCAAGTTGTGTTTTCTACAGATCAGTTTCATTTGTTGTGAGACATTAATGTGGCTTTCTGAGTTCCTTTCAGCCACATCCTTCTTCCCATTCCAGATTATTATACAAACAATGCTGTGTAAAAATAAATATTCATGATATTACATATACTTTGATCTTTCCTCTAAGAGATTTCACATTCTTGCTCTTCATCTGAGTAGGACAAGAAAAGGCTTTGGCTGAGATGTGATAAACTTGTTTTCTTTTGCAGTATTCCAGAGAATCTGCAAGCCACAACAGGAGATTACCTCTCGTATAATTATCAAATTAGTCATTATATTTCTTTGCCCCACCCCTAAGGAGTTCCAGTGGCCATATGCAAAACTATGAATCATGTTATTAATAACCCTTGAGCCATTCAGAACTGGTCCTATAGGAACAGAGAGCTCTGTCAGTCTGATCACTGATTCTTTGCAATGCACTGTTCCAGATTTGCATCAGCTGAGCAAAGCTTGAATGATGGTGCTTGAAAGATGAACTGTTGTGTGCTATGATTTGCTTGCAAGATGATATTATCTATGGTGCTGGTGCTAGTGTTGCTGCCCCAGCTGTCATGCAAGGTTTCTATTGTTCAGTGTTCACTCAGGGACCCCCTTCCAATTCTTCACCAATATTATCAGTCTGGAGACTATATAATTGCTGCCATTATGTCACAGATCTATATATTTCCAAATACCATAAACTTCAATATGCATCCATCCCAAGACATCTCTGATGCTGACTTTATGTATGTAAGCAGTTTTGTGTTTCTTTAACCATATCATACACATGTAAGGAATATATTCCCCTTTGGCCTCCTCTCTCATACGTTTTGGGGCAGATATCAGTGCTATTTTTTTCTAGAAAAAAAGGGGTGCTGGAACTCACCATGAACACTCCCTTGTTCTCGTATAATGGCAATGGCACCCACCTGAGAGGTGCCGGAACTGAGTTCTGGTGAGTTTCGGCTGAAAAAAAAGCCCTGGCAGATCTGATATCTCAGCACTGCTTTTGCAGGGTAGTCTAGGTGTGTATTCTTTCGTTTCCACAAACTTCCCTGGGCAGTGGCCATATGATCTATTTTTGCACAATTTCATACATAGATATAGAAAATTAGATATCCTGATCTGTAGAAGATGTCCTTTGATGCAGTTTGTAGCTCTCATTGCAGGCTAATGACACAGCTCTATCAACACATCCTGGCCTTGGTATTTGCTATAAAGGAGATAAACGAAAATCCCCAAATCTTACCTAATGCCACATTGGGATTCCACATCTATAATAGCCATTTCAGAGCATGCCGGACCTATCAAGCCTCATTGGAACTACTCTCCAGAAGGGGCAGATTCATCCCGAACTACAAGTGTGATGTTGAGAACATTCCAGTAGCAGTCATTGGGGGACCTAACTATGAATTCTCTTTCCACATGGCAAATATACTGTGCATGTACAAGATGCCACAAGTAAGATGCTTGCATGGAGCATGGATTATTGTTCTCCTGGACTTTGTATCTTTTGGCTTCAAGGTGGTGTTTGAACACATGTGTGATCCAAAATTCATTTCATAAAATGAAAATAAATCAATCTCCCTGAACATAATACACTAAAATGTCACTTCATTTTTTTATCCAGCCTGACACGTTTTCTTTGTAGCCACAAATTTGATCTCTAAGGTGCTACTGGAAGGAATTTTTTTATTTTGTTTTGACTACGGAAAACCAACACAGCTACCTACCTGTAACTAGATCTTTGTAGCCACAGTTCCATATAGGTCTTTGCACAGACCAAAAAATTGCCTTGTATCTGCACATTATATTTTATTTTTTAAAGCTGATCTATTTCTGAGTCACTCTATGCTCTCGTTTCCGAGTTGCTCTCTGTAAAGAAAAGCTGTAGTTATTCTATTAATTATAATAGGGAATCTAAAAATGGCTAAAAAAATTGTTTTCCACTTTTAGTGAAAGTGGATGAAATTTGCATGTACAGGAGCCCTTTTAGAGTGGATTAAGCCTGACACATTATAGGCAGGGTAATCTGAGATGAGAGTGAGGTGATGCAGGACACCTTTAAATCATGTTTTTTTTAAGAACAAATGAAAAGTCTGTGGCTTTTGATTTTTCTGCCAGAATTTGATGCAATGTCAGAGTGGCCATTCAGAGGAGATGGAGCCTGCCCGGTTTCATAGTAATAGCTGCAGTGTGGCAACCATCCCTGAATCACCCTATTTCATCCCACAAGTTGGGATATCAACAAAGCCGATGTACATTCCTAGCTCCAAATATCCTTAAAAGGTCTCCTGGTCTGTATTTTGGCATTTAAAAAGAGGAGAAATCTTTCATTGGGTTTTACACTTTAAATTAATATAGATTATTCAAAGATTCCATAAACTAAAATATGCCAGTCTTGAAATGAAGTTGCAACTTTTCCTTTTCAGCCCTTCCTAAATTTAAATTCACCTACTCAATGCCACATGGGAAAATGCTGAACCTGGTGCCAATTTTAAATTTAAATCTATTGCTACCTAATACAAAATGTATTTAAGTTACTTTCAAGCACAGTTCAAATAAGAAACTATTAAGTTTAACAGAAAGAAAGAAAGAAGAAAGAAAGATCCCCTGACTATATGTAATACAGAAACAACAGTAAGCAAGAGAACTATATTTCCTCAAATGTCTTGGAGAAGACAAATGCATTAAATTGAGACCAAAAGGATCCTAATGTTGGTGCCAGGTAGGCATCTCTATGGAAAAGGGACTACAACCAAAACAACCTTTCTCTTGTCAGCACCCTCTAAACCTCCAGGACACCTGGATAAGGTCATCAGGAGATGACTATAGGGGACAAGTAAGCTAAAATCAGGAGAAGTGTATCATTAGGTTCTGAGGATATAGCTGTATGCCTTTCATATGTGTAATATTTTTAAAAAATGCCAAGACCATATAACACCAGTCTTGAAAGACCTACACTGGCTCCCAGTACGTTTCTGAGCACAATTCAAAGTGTTGGTGCTGACCTTTAAAGCCCTAAACGGCCTTGGTCCAGTATACCTGAAGGAGCATCTCCATTTCCACCATTCTGCCCGGACACTGAGGTCCATCGCTGAGGGCCTTCTGGTGGTTCCCTCTCTGCGAGAAGCCAAGTTACAGGGAACCAGGCAGAGGGCCTTCTCAGTAGTGGCACCCGCCCTGTGGAAGGCCCTCTCACCAGATGTCAAAGAGAAAAATAACTACCAAACTTTTAGAAGACATCTAAAGGCAGCCCTGTTTAGGGAAGCTTTTAATGTTTAATAGGTTATTTTATTTTAGTGTTTTGTTGGAAGCCACCCAGAGTGGCTGGGGAAACCCAGCCAGATGGGTGGGGTATAAATAAATTATTATTATTATTATTATTATTATTATTATTATTATTATTATTTATAAATAATTGTTTAATCCCGTTGGTTAACAAGAATCGAAGCTAATTGAAATCTGGATTCAATTTTATTTAGTGTTTGCTTCACATCAACTCTTCCTTCCTTCCTTCCTTCCTTCCTTCCTTCCTTCCTTCCTTCCTTTTTTCAAAAAAAACTGCACCTTAAGCTCCTCTATGGCTCTTCTCCTGTGATGAATAACAAAGCTCAAAACATCTTCTTCCATCGAATGTTTCCTGTTGTGGCTCTTCAGTATCAGGGTATTCTCCAGTTACTGCTACATTTCAGCTGGATGTGGATTGGGCTGATTTCGCAAGACGACGACAGCTCAGAGAGATTTGTCCAAAACATTCTCCCCATGTTTGCCGAAAGAGGTATCTGCTTTGACTTTATAGAAAGATTCCCCAAACTTACATTTTCTGCTCACTTCTCTGAGATGGTGGATGAGGGTTCTGAAGTTATCAGTGTTGTTCTGGGGAGCACTGTGAATGTTGTGGTTGTAGATGGTGAAGTTCATGCCATTATGGCAATGAGAATGATGCCTGCGCTTGCAGAAATCGAGGGCATACAAGTGCAATTCAAGGCAAAAGTCTGGATTATGACAGCCCAGATGGATTTCACTTCGTTCTCTTTCCAAAGGGATCGGGACATAAATTTACTACATGGTGCTCTGTCCTTTGCAATTCACTCAAGGGATCTTCTAGCATTCCAGAAATTTCTTCAGAGGAGAAACCCCATTACAGAAAAAGAAGATGGCTTTATCAGGGTCTTCTGGGAAGAGGCATTTTTCTGTTCTTTTCCCCAGAGATATTTAGATGAGGAACATGGGGAAACCTGCACTGGCAAAGAGAAGCTGGAGACTCTTCCTGGATCTGTTTTTGAAATGAGCATGACTGCCCATAGTTACAGCATCTACAATGCTCTATATGCAGTCGCACATGCTTTGCATTCCACCCATTCATCCAAACACAGAGCAATGATCGGTGATGAGAAATGGGAGATTCTATATCAAGAGCCATGGCAGGTAATCTCTCCCTCATTATTAACATTCAGGGCAAATTAAAAGAAAAATCCTGCTCACCCAGGCATTTGATGGCTGAAATTTACTGTTCACAGCAGCCTTGATATTATTAGCTGTGAGGATATGTGGCTGGTTTTGTTTATAAATAGATGTTATTATTATTTTAAATCTGAATTGTTTTAAAATATTTTAAATATGACTTTATTTTCTTTTTAATTGTATTTTTTCTTACCTCTTTGGTTTTTCCCCTACCCTGGTTTCTTTTGAGAGCAAGGATTTGTAAAACTTTTAATTTTAAGAAGAAGAAGAATGATTTGTTACTGTATGGCATGATCCATCTAGAATATTCTTTTATGCCTTATGCTTATGTGTTCCATACTGGGTTTCCTATTTTGGGGTGCAATTCTTTCATCTCTGGTGGTTGTTGTTATAGATTTATTTTACGTCGGTTCGTTTTATGACTTTGTATTATGTAATCTGCATTGGGTGTCCTGCACTGACTGGCTAGGTTGAAATCAAAAATAGTATGCAACAAACAAACAAACAAACAAACATGACTATTTTTACATTTACTAAGATTCTTCTCCATGAATAAATTTAAAGGGACAATTACTCAGTGTGAAACATATCACCCGACTGTTTATTTATGTATGTTCATGCATCCTCATGAATTCCGTCTTTCAATTTAGCTCCACCACTTACTGAGAGGTGCCTCATTTAACAATGGTGCTGGGGAAGAGTTTTCCTTTGACCAAAATGGTGAACTAGCAGATGGCTTTGATATTATCAACTGGGTCACATTCCCAAATCAATCATTTCTTAGAGTCAAAGTTGGTACAATGCACCCACAGATTACCCCAGACAACAGGTTCAACATTCATGATTATGTCATTGTATGGCCCAGCATGTTCAACCAGGTAAGGTCAATTTCTGGTTGTCTCCAGACTTTTCCTCCATGCTGAAAAATTGATTCACTGTGATACGTTGAAATACATTCCTCTAGGTAAAACTAGATGTGACAGGGAAGGTATGATATTATTGCACTGATCTAAATAATATATTTAAGGAGCTATAACCAGAAGCAGCTCTCCAGGTGGGACCAAGCTGCTATCCTAGCTTCTCAGAAGGTGGTTTGCTGTTCCTTATCTGGATGGAGAGAGGCAGGGTCAGCTGCATTATCAAAAGCACTGGATTGGCTCCACTGCTATATTTGCACCGCTCACGTCACTCCACGGTTTTGTCTGGAGTGAACTGTAGTTTAGCAGTAGAGCATTTGCTACACATGCAGAAGGACCCAGGTTCAATCCGCAGCATATCCAGGTCAAGTACAGAAGGAACTCTACCTGAAATTTTGCAGAGTTGTTGCCATAAGTGCAGACAATACAGATCTAGATGTCTTCATCTTCTTCTTCTTCTTTGGCGATCACTCATAGCCAACTAAGATTGTCTTCCATAAACACAGTTTTAACAGTGAGTCCAGAAGTGACTGTGGAGGCCAATTCTGGATCCTCACGCCCTTCCACAGTGGGGACATAGATTTCCACGTGGGAGTTGATCACGGTGAGGGTTTCCCAAGCATGCCTTCCTCTTAGCACATTTCTCCCTTTTGTCCAGAGTTCAAGCATCTTCCCATGACACCTTTGGTAAAGGCTGTTCTCCAGTTGGAGCACTCGCAGGCCAGTGTTTCCCAGTTGTTGGTGTTTATGCTACATTTTTAAAGATTGGCCTTGAGAGAGTCTTTAAACCTCTTTTGTTGACCATCAGCATTACACTTACCATTTTTAAGTTCAGAATAGAGTAGTTGCTTTGGAAGATGATAATCAGGCATCCACACATGACCAGTCCAACAAAACTGATGTTGAAGAATCATTGCTTTGACACTGGTGATCTTTGCTTCTTCCAGTACACTGGTATTAGTTTGCCTGTCTTCCCAAGTAAATTGTACCAATCTAGATGTACCAATGATCTGACTCAGTATAAGGCAACATTCTCAAATTGAATGTTCCTCCACCTCCTGGTAAGCAACAGTGACCCACCCACTGGGAAGTTAGCATCGTGGCTCTGACTCGCCCAACAAGTCATTTGGCTATAACTTCTGGGAAGCATAAGAGAACTGACACTGGACTAAAAACACCTTATGTGTGTGAGAGAGAGGACTAAACTAGAAAAGATGCCCATTGTGAAGTATAACAATAGTGATCTAGACCATGGTATAAGGGGGTAGAGTCTTTAATCCTTCAGTCATCTAATCCTTTAAACCCTCCTGCAGTATCAATAATCCATCTTTATGTCCAATGTGGGAACTTGATCTGAATTGCCACTGCAGTCCAGGGGAAAGAATTAAATTGTCATAGTCCCAGTCCAGAACATCCCCCCCATGCAACTTCAATTGACTTTAAAAAGTCAGTCATAAAATTGATAAAATTGGAGGGCACAAGGAGAAGGGGACGACAGAGGACGAGATGGTTGGACAGTGTTCTCAAAGCTACCAGCATGAGTTTGACCAAACTGCGGGAGGCAATGGAAGACAGAAATGCCTGGTGTCCTCTGGTCCATGGGGTCACGAAGAGTTGGACATGACTAAATGACTAAACAACAACAAAAAATGATAATGTTTTCTGTGGCTGGCACCCTGTTAAGTGCACAGTCTGATGAGACCACACACTTCCCTTATATTCAATGAAGCCAAACAGATTTGCTTTTTTTATATATAAAAAAGAGAGAGATAATGTTTACTGATTCCCCATCTTGTAGAACCTCAGTTATCCAGGTTCTATGTGCATTGCAGGAAAAAAAGCTACATTTTAAGACAAAAAGAAGCAAAATAGGAAATAACACTGTCAGATTTCAAAATTATGTCAAACAACACTTGAATGTGTTTAAAATTGATAATCAACTGGATTAAGTTTTGAAGCAGTCGATATATTTTTCGGCATCTTTATCATGAAGAAGTAGTAGTTGTAAAATGGGGGAGGAGGTTGTAGCCAATTAAGTTCTATTCAAAGTAGACCCATGAAAATTAACTAAATTAAGTTAGTCATGTCCACTAACTCGATGTGTCTACTCTAAGGATGACAAGCATTGGACACAACCCAACACATTCTCTGTAAAGAATGTCATTGAGTCACACTAGCATTAAACTATTTCTTGAATATCAATTTTTTAGATGGCCCAGTGACATAAAACTCCCAAACGGTTCTCTTCTCTTATTTATGGACAGGCACAACCCCTCTCTGTGTGTAATGAGAATTGCCATGTAGGCTATAGAAGGGCTAAAAAGGAAGGAAAGCCATTTTGCTGCTATGATTGCCTCCCATGCACAGAAGGGAAGATATCAAACAAGAAGGGTAAGAAGTGTTGCATACCTTATTCACAAACTATAACAGGCAACATGCATTGTATATTAGGGCAGTGCTGTCAAAAGACTTTAGTCAGGTCACAAGGAGAGTGGGGAAGCCCCCAACTGCTTATTTAATCCAGGTTTTAAACCCTAATTCCGACCTACCTAACACATGCTTAATCAGGGTTTAAAACCCTGATTAAGCATAAGGTAAAGGTAAAGGGACCCCTGGCCATTAGGTCCAGTCGTGGCCGACTCTGGGGTTGCGACGCTCATCTTGCTTTATTGGCCGAGGGAGCCGGCGTACAGCTTCCGGGTCATGTGGCCAGCATGACTAAGCCGCTTCTAGCGAACCAGAGCAGCGCACAGAAACGCTGTTTACCTTCCCACCAGAGCGGTACCTATTTATCTTGTTGCACTTTGACGTGCTTTCAAACTCCTAGGTTGGCAGGAGCAGGGACCGAGCAACGGGAGCTCACCCCGTCGCGGAGATTCGAACCGCCAACCTTCTGATCGGCAAGCCCTAGGCTCTGTGGTTTAACCCACAGCGCCACCCACGTCCCTTTCTGATTAAGCATAGTGCAAAGCTATTGATTTGGTTCAGGACCTGGCTGCAGCTCAGGATGGCCTTGCATCATCCCTGGATGGATCAGTACCACTCCAAAGCACCACTCTTTTTTCTCCCTTTGGCAATCATTCGGAGCTGAGTAAGAGTGTCTTCCATGAATACAGTCTTAACAGTGTATCCATAAGTGACTGTGGAGGCCAACTCTGGATTTGCACATCCTTCCACAGTGGGGACATAGGTTGATCACGGTGAGGATTTGCCAAATGTGCCTTCCCCTTAGCTTGTTTCTCCCTTTTGCCCTGAGTTTGTGCTTCTTCAAAGTCCATGGCACCTTTGGTAGAGGCTATTCTCCAACTGGAACGCTCACCAGATTGGTATGCACAGCAGAAGAGCATAACAACATTCTATTGGGAGGTGTGGCATCATACCCAGGCACATTGAACTAATAGGGTCTTTTAACAAACTGTAAAAGTCTGGTGACCAGCCAGCCCAATCACAAGCTTACACACAACGAACCTCATTAAAAGTGCCTGGGTTTGCTAGTTAATCAAATCAGCACAAGTCGACTGGCACCTCAACACTACTGAGACATATGTGTTCTTGAGCATAGCACCTAATTTCAAGTTGTAGCAGAACAGGGCTTTGAGGAGGAATTTTAGCAAATACAGACATTGTGGAGGATGCGAGAACTCCTGCTTGGTGGCATCCAGGGACAGAAAATGTCTTCATTGCTAGACATAGGTTTCTTCATATTGGGTCCAATACCTACATTACTTAGCTGGCCATATATGGTTTCTTGTGCAAGTAATTACTGATCAGTCTTTCTGACATTGGCAGGAGATACATATTTAAAGTTCCTTTTATAAATATAGTCCTGTTTGATTACAGAGTACACAGCATAGTACACAGTGTTCATGCTACCTTTTATTTTTCAGACATGGATGACTGTTTTGAATGCCCAGGAGATCAGTATCCAAACAATGAACAGGATGGATGCCTTCCGAAGCAAATAACTTTCTTGTCCTATGGAGACTATTTGGGGGTCATTTTGGCCACTTTTGCTCTATTATTTGCTTTTATCACAGCTTTTGTGTTTTGCATCTTTGTGAAGAACAAGGAGACTCCCGTAGTTAAAGCCAACAACAGGAGCCTATCCTATGCTCTCCTCATCTCCCTCATTCTCTCTTTCCTCTGTGCTCTGCTATTCATTGGCAAACCTCATAAAGTGACATGCCTCCTTCGACAAACCACTTTTGGCATGATCTTCTCAGTGGCAGTTTCTTGCATATTAGCCAAAACCACCACTGTGGTTCTAGCTTTCATGGCCACCAAGCCAGGGTCAAGGATAAGGAAATGGGTAGGGAAAAGGTTGTCAAATTCTATTGTGTTTTCCTGCTCCCTTATCCAAGCCACAATTTGTACTGGGTGGGTGGCAACTTCTCCTCCATTCCTGCACTTTGACATCCATTCAATGGCTGAAGAAATTGTATTGGAATGTAATGAAGGATCAGTCACCATGTTCTACTGTGTCCTAGGCTTCATGGGAATGCTGGCCCTTGTCAGCTTCACTGTGGCTTTCCTAGCTAGGAAATTGCCAGACAGTTTCAATGAAGCCAAGTTTATCACCTTCAGCATGTTGGTCTTTTGCAGTGTGTGGTTGTCCTTTGTTCCAACCTACATGAGCACCAAGGGGAAATACATGGTGGCTGTGGAGATTTTCTCTATCTTGTCCTCCAGTTTTGGGTTACTTGGCTGCATCTTTTTGCCAAAATGTTATGCTATTTTGCTGAGACCTGACTTGAACAGCAGGGTGCAGCTAATAAGAAGAAAGTACTAAAGAACTGGTGTCCACCTAGTCTAGTTAAATTTACCACTGATTAAACCTCCTCATTTTCCAGTGTATCCAGTTAGCAATTAGATAGGATCCCTTCCAGAATATCATCAAGGTGAACTTAATTAGTTGAGATGGTGGGGTAACCTGGAACCTGTCTAGAATCATAAATTCTCCCATCTCTGAAAACAGCAAGTCATTAGAAGCTGAGTCCCAAGTTTTCTAAAGTTTGTTCCCAGCTTGTAATATCTCCACCTACACGCCTAATATAGACCTCATTGTTGATGAGCCCTAAACTGATGAGCCCTAAACTAAACTACTCTGACAAAGGAAGAATGTGATTGAATATGGTATGGAAGATGTTATTAGTGTTGTCATCATTAAGACCTGGTTATATATTTAAATTTGTCTTTATGTGAACCAGCAGTTATGTTTCACTTAGTATCAAGGTTACATTGAATTTACTGTTCTGTTGTCTTTTACTAGTTTTTCATAGTGTATTTGTTAATGAAGAAAAGTGCTTAGTTGTGAACCCAGTCCCTTCTCTGTGTATGCATGTAGAGTTATTATTAGCAACAACAACAAAAATTGCACTGGTCACTTCTGAATCATTCTGAGCTTCAGCTAAAGTGTCCATTTCATGTTGGAGTGTGTGTGAATACGTGAGTGATCAGTCTTTAAACATGTCATTGACCACATGCGCATATCCTGGATATCCAGACAAGGAATGCCTTTGGAGGGGCTTCTCCCAAGCAGTGTGGGCGAAGGTGTCTGTGGAGGCATGCCCAAGGAGGTGGTGGTGCAGCTGGGTGAAATTGCCCGAAGGCCCCGGCTGAGAATGTGATCCTGCATGCAGGAGGACTATGAAGAGTTGAAGGCAGCTCTTTCTGGACTCAAAATTGGGTCACTGGTGGCAATGACATGTGTGGTGAGGTAGCCAATGCCCAGCTGCCAACGATAGGGCCCAGATGAGCGCCCAGAGCATGGTGGCCAAGAAGGTTCTGGCCTTGGGCAGGGACGGTGAGCCGTCACCCAGGCATTATCTTCCGTGATGCATCCCTTTACAGGCTTGATGGAGTTTATCTGTCTGTTGGGGAATGATTTATGACTGACTTCCATGTCAGCGGGGTTAAGGGATTGGTTACAGGTGTGAGTGGTTGGTGGCGAGTGTGGTGCTCGTGTGGCGGATAGGCTCTGGTTCAGGTGATAGGGATGGGGGAGCGCTCTCACCATCCCTATGTGAGGGGTATTCCATTAAAGGAATCCAGGGACTCAATGGTTTGGTCAACCGTGTGAGGGGATTGTTCCTGTGCCAGAGTCGAGGGGGACATCTGGGTGGTGGACATAGCCTGTTCCTGGCTTTCCACCTATCCAGGTGTTTACCCTAGGCTGACCTATGCTGGTGCCCTGGGTTAGCGCTACCTGCAACGGTGCAGGGAGCTAGTCGAACCAGAGCCTATGCACTTCCTGTAATCAATAAAGTTGTGGCTTAAATTCTGCCAAAAACAAAACCAAATTTTGAGGGGGAGGTTTAAAGGTCTAATCACGCAACTAGTTCTCACACCAAACTCTTCTGAGCTTCTGAGCTCCCTTATTGAGCTGCTTTTCATCTGATGCCCACTGCAATCTTGGGAGGCCACTATAACAAGGTATCATTTGCAGACAGACTTTGTATTTGTGGTTAACCTTTGGGGGAAGACATCACTCATTATCTGTTAGCCTATCTCTTAAATAGAGAACAAAGATTGCACTTTCTGAAACCTTTGTTCACTCAAGCAAGCAGGTATACCCCATCAGACGTGGTCTGGTTTCTTTATTTAGAGTGACAACAATAGCTTTGTAACATGGAAGATGGCAAGGAAGGAAGGAAGGAAGGAAGGAAGGAAGGAAGGAAGGAAGGAAGGAATTAGATAAGAGCTCTATAAATTATGGTGGTGAACTGGAGGTTTAATTTTGTGTCAATGTTGTGTCCGTTTGTCAGCCAAATAGACAAAATGTGTCCTACAATCTCCAAACATCCAAGAGGCTGAAACTTTCCAGAAGTCCACAATGACACTTCTGTTCATATTGGGGAGTTTCCTTTTTTGAGGGCCTTACTGTAGACATCTGTACCTGAAAATGAATATTGGAAAACTTTGATTAATCCCCAAAAATGGATTCCTATCTTAAATAAAGCTATATCTGAATTTAAGTTGTGCAAAGATTATTCCACATATAAGAACAATTGCCTACAAAATAGTTACAAAATATATAGCGATATATTTTCTTTTTATGAACTCAGATTTTAGATTGACTTCATTTTTCTACTTTCCCCCGCCTTTGCAAAGACCCATTATAACTCTCCCTACTAAGCAAAACCAGCTGAGACTTTGGCTCATCATTATCTCTGTTGACAGACTGTTAGCAGGAGATGTTTAGTCCACCCTCTTCTTCCTTGGAACTCCTGCTAAGACCCAGTATAACCTTTCTTCCCTACTAACTAAGACCAGGTGAGACTTTGGCTATGATAAGGTAAACATGATTTTCCATTGCAATCTGGTAGTAAACCTGCAACTCAGAACTGATAATTATCTCTCATCTTATTAATAGTCACTTCTGCTGCTTCTCCTCATCCCAGGGGAGTTTCAGAATCCACATGCACACTATGAACTAAGACTGGAGGACACAGTGAATAGCCCATTCTCTTTTTCCCCAGGGAGAATGTGATAACCAAGATGGCTTGGCTACCACATCATTATCTCTGTTGACAGACTGTTGACAGGAGATGTTTAGTCCACCCTCTTCTTCCTTGGAAATCCTGCTAAGACCCAGTATAACTTTTCCTCCCTACTGAGTAAGACCAGCTGAGACTTTGGCTATGATAAGGTAAAAATGATTTTCTTTTGAAATCGGATAGAAAACCTACAATTCAGAACTGATCATTATCTCCCATTTGATTATCAAATTAATCATAATCACTGCTGCTGCTTCTCCTCATCCCAGTGGTGTTTCAGAAGCCACATAAACACTATGAACTAAAGGTGGAGGACACAATGAATAGCCCCGGTGCCCTTCAGAGCTCATGCTAGATCCAAGGCTCTCTCAGACTGGTTGCAGATTTCCTTACCCTGAGAAGATCAATTTTTGGCAAGGGGCATTCCAGTGAGAGCTTTTGAAGCAAAAACATTTGAATGATAATGTGCAGGGTTCCTATTGCTCTATGTTCTATTAGAGATCCACTTCCAATTCTTCACCAGTACTATCTATCTGGGGATTTTATCATTGGTGGCATTATGTCTCAAATCTATATAGCTTCAAGTATCTTAACCTTCCACAAACCTCCCTCTCCTGAATTATTTGATGACATGTTGTAAGGAATTGTGGGTTTTTAAAAATTTACATATACATATGTATTTCAAATGGTTTTTTTAAATCCTTCATGAGTATATGTCTGCATTTGATATGTGTTGATCTAAGAAGATGGTGATGATTCCCACTTCTCCTTCTCTATACTTCAGATGTTTATGATGGGCTGGGGAAGTTCTCAAAATGCTTTGTGCAAGATCTGCTAACCTTACATTCATAATTTCAATATATAAGACAGGTCTAAAACTAGCATTTATCCATTATAAGATTACAAGAGAGTATAAACAGGATTGTTCACTTTCATTTCATTTAGGTTTTCAGGCTATTTCCCATGGAATACTTTGGACATAGAAAATCCATTTTTGGCTTTTCTCAAACCTGCCACAAATGGTTAATCACTCATATTTGGAAGTGATCTTCTTATACATTTTGGACAGTACTTGTATGATTGGGTGATCAGACACTGTCAATTCATTTAAGCAGACTACTATTATCACCATCATCGTCATCGTCATCATCAGTTGCAGTATGGTTGGCAGGAATACCTGCTTACTTTCTGCAAACAAAAGTACATTCCTACTTGAAATATGGCCCTAGGTCACATTCTGTTGTCGTATATGCACCAAAGGTCCACATACCAGTATGACATTGCACTGGTAGATTTGTTTTCTCATTTCCAAACGATTAGAGTATCAGAGTCATAATAGAGTCATAAAACAGTATCAAAAAACCTTAGGTGTTCGAGATTTTTCTCATGCGTTCTAAATATTTCAATGGATTAAATCCATATTCATTCAGTGGAGTTTGAATCCACATTCATTCATTCATGCAAGTTTTGTGTGAATGTTGACATGCACATAATATGAACACTTTTACCTTCTGAGATTTTCAGAAAACAATAGCAAGGGGAATGGTGAGTGTTTTGCAAGCATCTGCTCATAGAGGATGTAAATTAACAGCATTCAAAGCCATGCCAAGAGTTGACTGTAGAGGGTATCATGTCCCTACCTACCTGCCTACCTATCTAGAAAAATTTTCTTGAACTGTGGGCATGCCATCGATTTTTGTAAACATACACTGTTATACAATATGTAACTCTCCTCACAGGCCAATGACACAACTCTACCTACCTGCCTACCTATCTGAAAAAATTTCCTTGGACTGTCGGCATATAATCTATTTCTATAAACATGTTATACAATATGTTACTCTGCTTACAGGCCAATGACACAACTCTACCAGCATATTCTGGCCTTGGCATTTGCTGTGAGGGAGATCAATGAAAACCCACATATCCTACCCAATGACACACTGGGCTTCCACATCTATAATAGCCATTTCATTGCCAGATGGATCTATCAAGCCTCACTAGCAGTTCTCTCCAGGAAAGGAAGATTCATCCCTAATTACAAGTGTGATGTTGAGGACACTCCCATAGCTGTAATTGGGGGATCGAACTCAGATTCATGTCTCCAGATGGCCACCATCCTTCATTTGTACAAGATGCCCCAGGTAAGATGTGTGCATGGAGCACGGGCAGAGATGAAAACATGTACACTTGGATTTGATGATATGCGTTCAGCTTGAACGTTGTTAATTGATCAGTTGAGGACTTAGCCATCTTTAAAAATTGGAGGTGCATCATAGACCTCAAGGACAAAAGAATTATGGCCTCAAGAAAATAGAGATTTTTGATACTGCCTGAAGCAGTTTTTTAAGATGTGGTGATAGGTCATAACACAATTCGTTACCACTTTTCTTTTCCCATTTGTCCTTACTTTTAGCTCATCTACGGCTCTTCTCCCATGATGGAAAACAATGTACAAACTCTTTTCTCCCACTGGATGTTCCCAGATGGGACTCATCAGTACAATGGGATACTCCAACTTCTCCTGCATTTCAGCTGGTTGTGGATTGGGGTGGTTTCACAGAATGATGATACTGGAGAGCAATTTGTACAAAATATTCTTCCCATGTTTGCTCAGAGGGGTATCTGCTTTGATTTTATAGGAAGATTTCCTAAACTTAAGTTTTCTGGAGAGTTCAATGAAATGGTGGCTGATGGTTCTGAAACAATCCGTGTTATTATGGGAAGCACTGCCAATGCTGTGGTTGTTAATGGTGAGATTGACAGCATTATGGTATTGAGAATGATGCCAATGGTTGCAGTATTACATGATATACCAATGCATGCCGCATCAAAAGTCTGGATAATGACGGCACAGATGGAATTCACTTCCATCCCCTTTCAAAGAGGCTGGGAAATTGATTTTATCCATGGTGCTCTCTCCTTGGCAGTTTCCTCAAAGGAACTTGCAGGATTCCAGAAATTTGTTCAGATGAGAAACCCTGCCTCCAAAAGAGAAGACAGCTTTCTCCGGGTTTTTTGGGAACAGGCATTCATCTGTTCTTTCTCCAGTGCTTCTTTAGATAAGGAACTCAAGGAATCATGCACTGGGGAGGAGAAGGTTGACAGCCTTCCTGGTTCTGTTTTTGAAATGAGCATGACTGCCCAAAGCTACAGTGTCTACAATGCTCTATATACCGTGGCACATGCTTTGCATGCCATGCAATGCTCCACGTTCAAAATTAGAGCAATGACAAATGGAATAACATTGGACTATCTGAAGCAACATCCATGGCAGGTAAAATTTTGATCCTATTAATGCAAATGTTATATATCATATTCTAGCACTAAGCTAAAGGTGGCCTCTAGTTTTGCAGATCTTTTGTTGATGAGAAAATATAATTGCATCCAACTTAATGGATGGAATGTTGTTTTTATTCTGAAGTGTGATACCTACCCTCATTGCCACTTTGTCTGATTAGGTCTTATGAATTCTTCAAGTAATTTTTCACATGCAACCCTTATACCCCTTTCAGGAAGTTTTGCTATTGACCCTAGCTGATTCCAGAATTTGACCCCCCAATATTAAAATTGACAAAGATTTGAATTCCTTAAATTGTATCCTCTGAGGCTGAGCACATTTATTACTACTGAGGGCAATCATCATATATGCAAGGAACAAAAGGTTTGTCTCACTATAAGCATTCCAGAATGACTCTCTTAATTTTTGCACTTTCTGGTTTGACACTGGGTGCCATGTCCAGTTTTCCTTAAAGGGAATTCTACTGATTGTCCCCAGTACCTCCAGTGTGTGTCACTTGTTCCTTCATTTCTCTCCACTGCCTTTCCTCGGTCTCCCTCTCTATGCAACATTCTCAGACTTTACTTATTTCAAGCAATCCTGAAATGGCTATTTGTCCTCTGCTAACTTCTAAGCTTTAGGAATCCAAGCTCATCTCATCCCTATTTAGCAACACAAACTTTTCATGTGAGTTCTGTGCATCCCTACAATGTCTTCCAGACCCAAACCGTGCATCCCCCTGTCAGCTTTCCCGAGACACATTCCTTAAGGAGGAGATTAAGGTAGGTGCCACCATTCCCTGCGCTTCACTCTTCACCTAGCTGAAACAATATCCAACACCACAAACCAGAAGATAAATCAAAAGACACATCAGTACCCGTCCCACAGTGCACATCACATTGGACATCAGGTTTTGGCACATAGGTATTTAGGTTGAACCAATTGGTCAGCTGATATAGTTTAAATAAATTATGAATCAAAGATCTCAGAGGTAAACTATGATCTCATTAAGGAATCATTTTGTAGATCTTCATTATGGTTCCCCATCCGCAATTTAGCTCCAACACTTTCTGAGAAGTGTCTCCTTCAACAATAGTTCCGGAGAAGAAATTTCCTTTGACCAAAAGGGAGCGTTATTAGCTGGCTTTGATATTATCAACTGGGTCACATTCCCAAATGAGTCCTTTCTTAGAGTCAAAGTTGGAAAAGTGGACCCACAGATTCACCAAGAAAAGGGGCTCAGAATTCATGATGATGCCATTATATGGCCCAGCAGCTTCAACCAGGTATATCCCGTTTTATAGTATCTTCCATCCTTTCTTCAATGTTAAAAATGATGTCTCCTCAAGTCTTGTCTAGATTTAGTAGAACATCCATATAGACTTGGTTAGAAGACCCATTGCCATTGCACTTATCTGGAGCCATTTCACCAACCTAAATAACCCTCCAAAGCAGTTATTGCAAAAATGGCAAGGAACATTGGGAGATGAACAAACAGCTGAAAACCTCTGGGAACATGAATTTATGCACTGAAATGCATACTTGAATCAAAATAATTAAGCCAAATACTGACTGAATCATTACTATATTAGTAAAATAATTTTAAAAAGTAATCTTTAAAAAAAGCAGGCATGGAGGATGCCTATAACTGGAGGACCTCCAGTGTTCTGGAAAAAGTTCAAGAAATATTGCTTCATTATTTTAGTCTCTAAAGTAGTGATATTGTAAGATACTGCTCACAGGAACCTAGCATGTAAACTAATAGGTTTAGAACCTGGCCAGTCAAAGGTCACCATCGAAAACAAATATTAAAGCTGAAACATATGGGCGGGGGGAGTCAACACTGGAAGCAAGAAATATTAAAAGATTGTATGAAACACAGAGAATTAGAACAATCAACACCGGACAGTGTTCTAAGATATTTTAGTTACTTCATGTCCAAATTATACAAATTTGTTACTTACCATGTGTGTTATTTATATGTTGTTGCTGCTGCTACTGCTGCTGTTGTTGTTGTTTTCATTGCACATTGTTTACATTAACCTGCTACTGTCTTAATTTGTTTACAATAACTTTGTAAATATACTATAAATGAATTTCATTGTGTCTTAAAAGCTTGATCTTCCCGATTTCTTATTCTTCCCGTGAGTTTTGCCATTTCTGCATAGCCCATTAGTTTCCGTAACCCTTCTTCTTTTATTGGGACATTTCCTTTTTTCCATCTTTGGGCATATAACATTCTGGCAGCAGTGGTCGCATACATCAATACATTAGGTAACTTTAATCCCATTATTCCCAAAAGAAATGTCTCTGGTATCTTAATAAAGGTTAACTTAAACATTTTTTTTCAACTCATTATACAATGGCACCTCCGGTTGCGCATGGGATCTGTGCTGGAGCTCTGGTCGGATCCCAAGGAATTTGCAACCAGAGGTGCCTGTTCTGCACATGTGTGCTGCACGTAGAGTGCTTTTGTGCATGTGCATGGCGTGTTGAGTGCTTCTGCGCATGCACGCATGGCAAAGCCCAGAAAAATATTTCCGGGTCTGCCACGTGCGTAACCCGAAGGATACGCAACCAGAGGTGTGCGTATTCAGAGGTACCACTGTATATCATTTCCCTGTAGGCTTTTGCCTTATTACAAGTCCACCACATATGGAGAAAGGTATCTTCTTGTTCTTTACATTTCCATCAGATACTAAATTCAGATTTGTACATTTTGGCAAACAAATTGAGTCTTAAGTACCATCTATACATCATTTTAATATGATTTCCCCTGTAATTATAAAAAGCTGCAAACTTTATATCATTATTCACAATCGCTCCCAGTTTAGTCATGCTTCCCACACGACCTGGAAAGCTGTATGGGGACAAACGCCGGCTTCCTTGGCCTGAAAATGAGATTAGCGCCACAACCCCATAGTCGCCTTTGACTGGACTTAACCGTCCAGAGGTCCTTTACCTTTTACCTCATTATGACCAATATCCATTGCCCAATGTATCATTGAAGATTTCACTTGTTCATCTTTTGTTTCCCATTCTAATAGCATCTTATACATTTTTGACAAAACATTAACATTACATTCTAGGAGGTTTCTCTCTAATTCTCTCTCCATAAAAGGTGCTCTCTGGGGGGGGGGGAGCATTTTCCTATATTATTGTCGTATTTCTAAACTGTGTATTTCACCACCTTTCCTGTGCCCCGGAGATGCACTCCATGAAACTATTATCTCTTTTATTTATGTACAGACACCACCTCCTTCTGTGTGCAATGAGAATTGTCATTTAGGTTACAGTCGGACCAAGAAGGAAGGGAAGCCTTCTTGCTGCTATGATTGTCTTCCATGTCCAGAAGGGAAGATCACAATCCAGAAGGGTAGGAAATAAACTGTGAACTCTTCAAAAGCTATATCAGGATCTTGCTTGATCTCACCACTGAGATTTGTATTTGGTGTACAAATCTGAATAACATGGGAGAGATGGGATTGGGTAGGAGTTTTATAAGAGCCAGGCATATTATTTATATGTTCATTCATAAAAACCACTTGCATAGTACAATTTCATTAAAAATATCAAAGTAGTTTACAAAAACAACAAAAATTCACAGAGGCAGACAGACATGCACATGTAGACACAAAAAACATGCAAGTATATATACAATGGCACAAATTTCCAATCTTTTAGTTAACAGCCAAATACATTAACCCAGAGGAGGGTTTAAAAAGCAACAAAAGGGCAGATCACCAACTAATTCCTAAAGAATATATTTTCTTAATTTTCTCCATATGCTTGACAGGGGGGAAAAAGTTTTCAGATATCTAAAGTTTACTATACAAGATGCCTTCTGATTCACTATTGAAAGCATGTTCCAAAAGACTGGGTCCTATAACAATAAAGATGTGGTGCCAAAACCTCAAGAAAAGCAATTCTCTTATGGATTACCTCAATCATCAAGCTGGAATAGAAGGGTTCAGGCTGTTCCTTTAATAATCTTGACCTGAGTTGAGTGGTTGTAAATTAGCACAGGGACCTTGAATCTGGCTTGGTAATAGAGGACTAGCCAGTGTTGGCATGCTAACAAAGGTCTCATGTGTTGTCAGCTATGTACCACCATCAAAAGGATTCAAGCTATCACACTGCCTAGGGATGGAAGGAGCTGGCAAACCAGCTAGCCAGATAGTGGATGTTAGGAATAAAACTTCAGACCTGTAGACTGCTACCTTCTTGACATTGACCCAGGATGTAGATTGCTTGGCAATCAAAGCTGAATATTACCTCTAAATATAAGGATGTGTTTTTTACAACTGTTCTACGCATCCTAATTCAAGGCTGTAAAATACATAATTTCCACCAAGCATGGCAGAATGGATTTCCAGGTAGATAACTCTTTCTTTTCTTTTTCAGACATGGATGATTGTTTTGAATGCCCTGGGGACCAGTATCCAAACCATGACCAGGATAGATGCCTTCCAAAACAAATAACTTTCTTGTCTTATGGAGAACCTTTGGGCATAATTTTGTCCTCTTTGGCTCTCTCATTTTCTCTCCTCACTGCTTTGGTTCTTGGAATATTCCTGAAGCACATGGATACTCCCATAGTCAAGGCCAACAACCGGAACCTCACCTACACTCTCCTCATCTCCCTCTTGCTTTCCTTCCTTTGTGTTTTGCTATTCATTGGCCAGCCTGGAGCACTGACATGCCTCCTTCGACAAAGTGCTTTTGGCATGATCTTCTCTGTGGCAGTTTCTTGCATATTGGCCAAAACCATCATTGTGGTTCTGGCTTTCATGGCCACCAAGCCAGGATCCAAGATGAGGAGATGGGTGGGAAAACCATTGTCCAACACCATTGTACTTTCCAGCTTTCTTATTCAAGCCACCATTTGTACTGTGTGGCTGGCAACTTTTCCCCCTTTCCCTGATTTAGACATGAATACAATGATAAAAGAAATGGTTCTGCTCTGTAATGAGGGGTCAGTCCTTATGTTTTACTTTGTGTTGGGCTACATGGGCTTCTTGGCTTCTGTCAGCTTTATTGTGGCTTTTCTTGCTCGGAGGTTGCCTGACAGCTTTAATGAAGCCAAGTTCATTACATTCAGCATGCTGGTCTTCTGCAGTGTTTGGCTGTCCTTTGTCCCAACCTACCTGAGCACAAAAGGAAAATACATGGTGGCTGTGGAGATCTTCTCCATCTTGGCCTCCAGTTTGGGCTTACTGGGGTGCATCTTTTTCCCCAAATGCTATATCATTTTACTGAGGCCTGAACTGAATACCAAGAGACAGTTAATTAGGACAACAAAGAATCAGCCTAGCTGACCTAACTGAAGCCCATTGCATTCAAATATCTTTTATTAGTAATGAGTGACATACCCTCCAAGATCACAGAAAGCTTCTGTCAGAGAATGGGCCTTGATTTCCATGTACTCACTTAGGATGATCCCATTAAAGAATTTCATTTTATTATTACAGCTCTTTATTTAATCTTTATTCCACCCTTCAGCCAAAGTTTACAGGAAAATGCACAACAGAAAAATACAAAATGAGAACACAAAGTATAAAATAAACATCAGTCAATAGCCTGGTTACAGAGAAACATCTTTTTCTCATGCCTAAAAATATGTAACGACGGATTACAAAAAGCCACATGAGCTGCTGTTAAGTGAATGAGCCATGCTTCCATGAAGTCAGCTCTGATGATCCCATGAAGGCAGGAAAATAATGCATCAAAGTGTCCCTTGGAATATTGTAGCCAGCAATATTCTTTACTTCTATTAAACTTGATCCCAATAAGTAATAATAATAATTTATTATTTCTACCCCGCCCATCTGGCTGGGTTTCCCCAGCCACTCTGGGCAACTTTCAACAAACCATTAAATAAAGAATAAAACTCCAAACATTAAAAAACTCTCTAAACAGGGCTGCCTTCAGATGTCTTCTAAAAGTCGGGTTGTTGTTTATTTCCTTGACATCTGATGGGAGGGTGTTCCATGAGGCGGGTGCCACTACCGAGAAGGCCCTTTGGCTGGTTCCCTGTAACCTCACTTCTTGCAGTGATTTGGGATTTTGAAACAGCACTTTAGCATTTTATACAATTCCGTTTAGTTTGGGTGCCATTCAGTACTACCCAATAATCAACTTAAAATGTTTAATGTAAGTTTAGGAACATTTATCCAAGGTGAAATAAAAAAAAATAGTATTCCAGTATAATCTCTCTCCGAGACCAGGGAGAAGAGTCGGTGGAAGAAGACTGGAAAAAATTTAAAGACTATCTACAGAAATATTGTAAAATTAATGAATGTTAGAATGATGTTGGATTGAAATTAAGTGGTTACCAGCTGTAATGCTTTAAGAGAATATGAAAAAAAAGGATTATAAATAGGTAATAATATAATGGTAAGGATTTGCTGAATCAACAATTTGTGGTGGAATACAAAAAAGGGAGGTATGAGGAGGTCTGGGAAACAAGTTAAAGGAAAATAAGCAACTGAAAAGTTATGTGTTTTTAATTTTCTTTATTCTGTATTTTTGTTATTTATCTGTTTTTTCTTCTTTTTCACTTTATTGTAATACTTTAAAAAATCTTAATAAATATCCTATTAAAAAAATAATCTCTCTCAGTAACTTCCCCACCTTCATATGAGATTGATGTATTTTTATGTCCAGGTTTTATGCAAATGAGCTAAGATTCCTTTTCACTGTTCAGCAAATGATTTCTAATTCTCTGCATCCTCTCATTGGCCCGCCTGAAGCATTGTCATGCCTCCTTCGACAAACTGCTTTTGGCATGATCTTCTCTGTGGCAGTTTCTTGCATATTGACCAAAATCACCATTGTGGTTCTGGCTTTCATGGCCACCAAACCAGGCTCCAAGATGACGAGATGGGTGGGGAAACCATTGTCCAACTCCATTGTTCTTTCCTACTTTCTTATTCAAGCAACCATTTGTACTGTGTGGCTGGCAACCCCTCCCCCATTCCCTGATTTAGATATGCATGCATGCAATGAACAAAGAAATTGTTCTGCTCTGAATCAATATATGAAATGACAAAGGTTTTCAGATATTTTGTGTAAAAAGCTAGTCAAAAAAACAACCTTTGATCCAAAAGCTTCAACAACACTTTCCCCATGTTGATAAACAATAAATCCTTCAACTGTATTCACACATGAGTGTACTTAATGTGGTCATATCTTAAAACAGCAATCCATATTTATTTAATTGTTGTATATTCATTAATTCATTAATCCACACCCATTTCTGTATATTCTGATCCCATTTCCTGTCTGCCATGATTTTTCATCCTAATTTAGAAAAAAAAGAAGTTCCTTCCATTTCTTCTTCTTCCATTCTTTCTCCAGGGAAATTGCCAGAAGCTTAATAGCTTTTGCATCTAATTTCACTCCAAATTTCACTCCAAATCCTTTCTCTCTCAGCTCTAGAATGCTTTTTAATCTCTCCGTCCATAGTTTCATTCCACTTCTCCAACATCATGACTACACCACTTGCCTGTTTCACTCCTCCAGTCACCTGTGTGAAGATTCTCTCCATTTCATTGTTTACTGCCTCCAGCTTTACCATTCCACTCTGCTGTTCTGGCAGTGCTTTATCAATTCTCCAAATGTTCTGTGTCTTCTTTAACCTCATCATTCTCTGGTCCATTTTCATTCACCGTCTTATCCATCTCAGCTCTGATCTCTTTTAGTTGCTGATCCAGTAATTGATGCAAGATGCCAACAGTCAATGGGGTGTCCAACAGTGTTTTTACAATACTGACTGTTCTTGGTCTTACTAACAGCTCACTCTCCACCTTAAGATCTTACAATCTCTACCTTAAGCTTGATTCTCCAATCTCCCGTCACCATGTCAGACTTCATTCCTCGCCCCCCCCCCACCCGTGCCATAGAATAAAACATAGCTTCACTTTGCAGTCAGCACTTGCTTCAAAAGGACAGCAAGTTAAAAATAAAATGAAAATTTCTAACTGTCCCATCACCCCTTACATGTTTTGAATCTTTCTCAGTTGCAATAAAAACATATTTATTTATTTATTGCTTTCAGCCTTTTAATATTGCAGACAGCTCACATTCCAGATTTGAATTTCAACCAGCAAATAAATCACTTCATTTGTAATCTATAACAGTCTCAAAAGTATTTAAAGAAAGGGAGGTTTTACCTATGGCTGACCCCCAGTACTATTATGTACTGTTTGGGCGTGATGAAGGTTCCTCTGCTCCGGGTCACCCACCCTTATCTGGTTCCCCAATACACCTTGTTCTACCTTCATGGAAAGCTGCTTTCTGAGGGAATCAAAGGTGAATCCTTGTTCTCTCTTTTTTTCCCAAACAGAATGTGATAACCAAGTTGGCCTGGCTATCATTTTTCACCACATTATTATGTCTGTTGAAAGACTGTTGACAGTAGATGTTTAGTCCACCCTCTTCTTCCCAGTATAACTTTTCCTCCCTACAAAGTAAGACCAGCTGAGACTTTGGCTATGATAAGGAAAACATGATTTTCTTTTGAAATCTGATAGAAAACCTACAATTCAGAACTGATCATTATCTCCCATCCCATCTGATTATCAAATTAATCATAATCACTGCTGCTCCTTCTCCTCATCCCAGGGGTTTTCAGAAGGCACATAAACACGATAAACTAAAAGTGGATGACACAATGAACAGCCCCTGTGCCCTTCAGAGCGCATGCTAGATCCAAGGCTCTCTCAGACTGGTCACTGATTTCTTTACACAGAGCAGATCCATTTTTTGTGTGTGCATTCCAGTGAGACTTTCTGAAGCAAGAACATTTGAATGATAATGTGCAGGGTTCCTATTGCTCTATGTTCTATTAGAGATCCACTTCCAATTCTTCACCAATACTATCAATCTGGGGACTTCATCATTGGTGGCATTATGTCTCAAATCTATATAGCTTCAAGTATATTAACCTTCCACAAACCTCCCTCTCCTGAATTATTTGATGACATATTGTAAGGAATTGTGGATTTTTAAAATTTTATATATACATAGATATTTTAAATGTTTTTTAAATCCTTCATGAGTATATGTCTGCATTTGATATGTGGTAATTTAAGAAGATGGTGATGATTCCGACTTCTCCTTCTCTGTACTTCAGATGTTTATGATGGGCTGGGGAAGTTCTCAAAATGCTTTGTGCAAGATCTGCCAACCTTAGGTTCATAATTTCAATATATAAGGCAGGTCTAAAACTAGCATTTATCCATTATAAGATTACAAGAGAGTATAAACAGGATTGTTCACTTTCATTGCATTTAGGTTTTCAGGCTATTTCCCATGGAATACTTTGGATATAGAAAATCCATATTTGGCTTTTCTCAAACCTGCCACAAATGGTTAATCACTCATATTTGAAAGTGATCTTATACGTTTTGGACAGTACTTGTATGACTGGGTGATCAGGCACTGTCAACTCATTTAAGCATACTACTACTATCACCATCATTATCATCAGTTGCAGTATGGTTATAGCTGCTTCCTCTCTGCAAACAAAAAGTACATTCCTACATGAGATATGGCTCTAGGTCATATTCTGTTGTGGTATATCCACTAAGGGTCCACAGACCAATATGACATTGTACTGATAGATTTGTTTTCTCATTTCCAAACGATTAGAGTATAATAGTCATAATAGAGTCATAAAACAGTAACAAAAAACCTTCGGTGTTTGAGATTTCTCTCATGCATGCTACATATTTCAATGGATTAAATCCATATTCATTCAATGGAGTTTGACTCCTCATTCATTCATTCATTCATTCAAGTTTTGTGTGAATGTTGACATGTACATAATATAAACCCTTTTACTTTCTGAGATTTTCAGAAAACAATAGCAAGGGGAAAGGTTAGTGTTTTGCAAGCCTCTGCTCATAAAGGTTGTAATTTGACAGCATTCAAAGCCATGCCAAGAGATGACTCTACAGTGAGTCACATCCCTACCTACCTGCCTACCTATCTGAAAAAACTTCCTTGGACTGTGGGCATATAATCTATTTCTCTAATTATGTTATACAATATGTTCCTCTCCTTACAGGCCAATGACACAACTCTACCAGCATATTCTGGCCTTGGCATTTGCTGTGAGGGAGATCAATGAAAACCCACATATCCTTCCCAATATCACACTGGGGTTCCACATCTATAATAGCCATTTCATTGCCAGATGGATCTATCAAGCCTCACTAGCAGTTCTCTCCAGGAAAGGAAGATTCATCCCTAATTACAAGTGTGATGTTGAGGACACTCCCATAGCTGTCATTGGGGGGTCAAACTCAGATTCATGTCTCCAGATGGCCACCATCCTTTGTATGTACAAGATGCCCCAGGTAAGATGTGTTCATGGAGAATGGGCAGAGATGAGAATGTGTACACTCGTCTTTGATGACATCCTTTCAGCTTGAATGTTGGTACTTAAACAGTTGTGTACTTAAAAATTGGAGGTGTGCCATAGACCTCAAGGAAAAAACAATTGTGGCCTCAAGAAAATGGAGATTTTTGATATTGCCTGGAGCAGTTTTTGATACTGTCTGAAGTGGTGATAGGTCATAGCACAATTTGTTAGCACTTTTTTTTTTTTTTTGCATTTTATCTCACCATTTGCTGCCCTTACTTTTAGCTCATCTACGGCTCTTCTCCCATGATGGAAAACAATGTACAAACTCTTTTCTCCCACTGGATGTTCCCAGATGGGACTCATCAGTACAATGGGATACTCCAACTTCTCCTGCATTTCAGCTGGTTGTGGATTGGGGTGGTTTCTCAGAATGATGATGCTGGAGAGCGATTTGTACAAAATGTCCTTCCCCTGTATGCCCAGAGGGGTATCTGCTTTGATTTTATAGGAAGATTTCCTAAACTGAAGTTTTCTGGAGAGCTCAGTGAAATGGTGGCTGATGGTTCTGAAACAATACGTGTTGTTATGGGAAGCACTGCCAATGTTGTGGTTGTTCATGGTGAGATTCATACCATTTTGATAATGAGAACGATGCCAAAGGTTGCAGAAACGGATGATATACCAATGCATGCCACATCAAAAGTCTGGATAATGACTGCCCAGATGGAATTCACCTCATTCCCCATTCAGAGGGGCTGGGAAATTGATCTCCTCCATGGTGCTCTCTCCTTGGCAGTTTCCTCAAAGGAACTTGCAGGATTCCAGAAATTTGTTCAGATGAGAAACCCTGCCTCAGAAAGAGATGACAGCTTTCTCCAGCTTTTTTGGGAACAAGCATTCATCTGTTCTTTCTCCAATGCTTCTTTAGATAAGGAACATGAGGAATCATGCACTGGGGAGGAGAAGGTTGACAGCCTCCCTGGTTCTGTTTTTGAAATGAGCATGACTGCCCAAAGCTACAGTGTCTACAATGCTCTATATACTGTGGCACATGCTTTGCATGCCATGCAATGCTCCACGTTCAAAATTAGAGCAATGGCAAATGGAATGAAATTGGACTGTCTGAAGCAACAAATATGGCCGGTAAAATTCTGATCCTATTAATGCAAATGTCATATTCTAACACTCTGCTAAAAGTGGCCCCTAGTTTTGCAGTTCTTTTGTTGCTGAGAAAGTTTAATTGCATCCAACTTAATGGATGGAATATTGTATTTATTCTGAAGTGCGATTCCTATTCTCATTGCCACTTTGTCTGATTAGGTTGTTATGAATTCAGCAGGTAATTTTTCACATGCAACCCTTACACCCCTTTTTTGGAAGTTTTGCTACTGACCCTAGTTGATTTCAGAATTTGAACCCCCAATATTAAAATTGACAAAGTTTTGCATACCCTAGATTGTATCCTCTGAGGCTGAGCACATTTATTACTACGGAGGGCAGTCATCATATATGCTAGGAACTAAAGGTTTGTCTCACCGTGAATGCCCCAGAATGACTCCTTTAATTTTTGTACATTCCAGTTTGTCCAAATCTACTTAAACGGTTTTCTAGTTCCTCCTGTATGTGTCACTTCTTCCTTCATTTCTCTCCACTGCCTTTCTCAGTGTCCCACAACAGGAAGGACACCAGACTACTGCCTTTCCCCTTTTGCTCTTCTGTTGCCTTCTGATTTTATCCAAACACCTGGATCAAGGCCTGAGAGGTTGACCTCCCTCCTCCTCCTCACTCTCACTGAACCCAGACTCAGACCACTGCTTATCTGCTGATTGCCTAGCAACGCTTTGGCTGCCTTCCAATTCTTCCTCTCCTTGATAGCTAATAGAGTCTTCTCTAAAAAGGGGGGTCAAACTGCCCTTTTTTGATTCTGACAGTCAGTTCTCATCTGCAGAGTTGGTCCCTAGGTCAATCTTTGAGTCTAACTCATCCCCGACACTCTGGGGGGCCACGTTCCTAACACCCCTTCACTGAGCTGAAACACTATCCAACATCACAAACCAGCAGATAAATCAAAAGACACATCAGTACCTGCCCCACAGTGCACATCACATTGGAAATTAGTTTTGGGCCCATAGGTATGCTTTAGGAGAAGTAGCCTAGGGTAAAGTGGCCTGGAGAGAACATATGTTAACAAACACCTCTGTATTTGATGATGGCAGTGGATTCGAAGCGAGTTGGCAGACTGAAACTTAATTGGGACAAGACCAATGCAAGACATGAAACTATTATCTTCTTTTATTTATGTACAGATGCCATCTCATTGTGTGTTTAATGAGAATTGCCATTTAGGTTAGCCCAATTGGTCAGTTGATATAGTTTAAATAAATTATAAACCAAAGGTCTCAGAGGTCAACTGTAATCTCAATTATCTAATAAGGAATCCTTTTGTAGATCTTCATTATGGTTCCCCACCCGCAATTTAGCTCCAACACTTTCTGAGAAGTGTCTCCTTCAACAATAGTGCCGGAGAAGAGATTTCCTTTGACCAAAAGGGAGCATTAGTAGCTGGCTTTGATATTATCAACTGGGTCACATTCCCAAATGAGTCCTTTCTTAGAGTCAAAGTTGGAAAAATGGACCCACAGGTTCCTCAAGAAAAGGGGCTCAGAATTCATAATGAGGCCATCGTATGGCCCAGCAACTTCAACCAGGTAAATTCCATTTTATAGTATCTTCCGTCCTTTGCTCAGTGTTAAATCTGATGTCTCCTCAGGTCTTGGCTAGACATGGTTAGAAGATCCATTGCCATTGCACTTACCTGGAGCCATTTCACCAACCAAAATAACTCTCCAAAGCGGTTATTGCAAACATGGCAGGGAACATTGGGAGATGAACACACAGCTGAAAACCTCTGGGAACATGAACTTATGCACTGAAATGCATATTGAATCAGAATAATTAAGTCAAATAATGATGGAATCACTACTATGTTTGTAATATCCTTCAAAGAGTAATCCTTAAAAATTAGCAGACACAGAGCATGCCTATAATTGGAGGACCGCCAGTGTTCTGGAAAAAGTTCAAGAAATATTACTTGAAGACAATGCTATTACATAAGACAATGCTCACAGGAACGCAACATGCAAACTAATATGTTTAGAACCTGACCAAGCAAAGGTCACCATTAAAAACAAATATTAATGCAATATACAAAATAAAAATAAATTGAAATCACAGAAAGTCATTGGGCGACCTGGCAGCGACAGCTCCAGCCCCCAGGGATCTCCAGGAAGGAATAAAGACTCTGTTAACCTGTTATGGAATTAAAATTTGGCCACAACTTTATTAAACTCTCAAATGTAGGAAGACCTTGGCTTAAGTATTGTGCGTGTATCCCAGCCCCACAGCTGGGGGAACTGGGGCTCGTTAGGGTAAATGGGATATGGGGGTGCACTGCGAGACATATGTGCACGCAGGCAGCCCACGCCATATCCAGACACGCAGGGTAGTTCATTGACAACCTTTCAGTGTATGGCCTGTGGCACCCTTTATATAACCCCTTTAAAGAGGGGACTCTGGAATTGTCGCCACAGGGGAGTGAGTCACCACTTCACGCCCCTATTATAGGGAAGAAAAGACTAAAGGATTCCACCCAAGGCCTTAAACTGCCAAATTGTGACAAATTGCTATGGGGAAGAAAAAAACCTGTCAATACAGGAAAATTTCTTCCCAGTTCGTCAACAGCAACCAGTCAATAGACTGTAGCAGTGCCCGCTAAACAGGATGAAAAAAGGTTAACCTGCAAACAACCTGCAAACAAGAAACATTAAACAAAGGGAGGGTAGGGAAGGTAAATCTCTTGAGCCAACTGCCTGGCTGCTGCTGGCTCCACCCCCTATTTATAAAACTGGCCCCACCTCCCAGCAGGCTTGGCATGAACCTCCAAAGAATAACACTGAGAGGCAGGCCAGTCCCTAGTTGCCAGTAAGTTCCCTGGTAACAGAAGCACCGTGTGTGATCTCGCAAAGGGCACCCACAATGTAAAGTGTGAGTGCTCAGTCTCTCATTTCAACTCCCCTCTCCCTGTCTTAGAAAACTTCCTGCCCAGACTCTATTTTGATTGACCAGTTCAGTTTGATTTGCAGATCCTCTGGGCTGTTATATTTGATATGACCTTCCTCTCAAAATATGGTGTTCTGTGTCTTCTTTGAGCTGTATTGGTAAAGGCAGTGTTCCCATTGATAATTAATTCTGACATGCAGCTACATAAAATGAATTTTCAAATATTATTGTCCTATTTCTAAACTGTGTATTTCACCACCTTTGCTGTGCCAGGAAGATGCACTCCCTGAAACTATTATCTTCTTTTATTTATGTACAGACACCACCTCCTTCTGTGTGCAATGAGAATTGTCATTTAGGTTACAGAAGGACCAAGAAGGAAGGGAAGCCTTCTTGCTGCTACGATTGTCTTCCATGTCCAGAAGGGAAGATCTCAAACCAGAAAGGTAGGAGTTAAACTGTAAAGGTAGGAGTTAAACTGTTCAAAAGCTATATCAGGATCTTGTTTGATATCACCACTGAGATTTGTATTTGGTATACAAATCTGAATAGCATGGGAGGGATATATACAATGACTCAATCCTCCAACCTTTTAGTTAACAGCCATATGCATTAACCCATTGCGCCAGAGGAGGGTTTTTTAAATAAAGCCAATTTCCAGATAATTCCTACACAATATATTTTTCTTAATTGTCTCCATAAGCTTGGCAGGAAAAAAGAGTTTTCTGATGTCTAAAGTTTACTATAGAAGATACCTTCTGGTTCACTATTGAAAAAAATATTCCAAAGGAGTGGGTCCATTAACAATAAAGACTTGGTCCCAATACCTCAAGAAAAGCAAACCACCTATAGATTACCTCAAACATCAAGCTAGAAAAGAAGGGTTAGGGCTGTTCCTTTAATAACCTTGACCTCAGTTGAGGGCTCTGCAAATTAGTACAGGGACCTTGAATCTGGCTTGCTAATAGAGGACTAGCCAGTGTTGGCATGCTAACAGAGGTCTCATGTGTTGTCAGCTATGTACCACCATTAACAGAGGTCAGGCTATCACACTCCCTCGGAATGGAAATAGCTGGCAGACCAGCTAGCCAGATAGTGGATGTTCGGAATAAAACCTCATACCAGTAGACTGCTACCCACTTGACATAGGCCCAGGATGTGGACTGCTTGGCAATCAAAGCTGAATATGACCTCTAAATATGAGGATTTCTCTTTTGCAACTGTTCTCGGCATCATAATTCAAGGCTCTACAGTACATAAATTCTGCCAAGCATCACAAAATGGATTTCCACATATTTAATTCTGTCTTGTCTTTTTCAGACGTGGATGTTTGCTTTGAATGTCCTGGGGACCAGTATCCAAACCATTTCCAGGATGGATGCCTTCCAAAACAAATAACTTTCTTGTCTTATGGAGAACCTTTGGGCATAATTTTGTCCTCTTTGGCTCTCTCCTTTTCTCTCCTCACTGCTTTGGTTCTTGGAATATTCCTGAAGCACATGGATACTCCCATAGTCAAGGCCAACAACCGGAACCTCACCTACACTCTCCTCATCTCCCTCTTGCTTTCCTTCCTTTGTGTTTTGCTATTCATTGGCCAGCCTGGAGCACTGACATGCCTCCTTCGACAAAGTGCTTTTGGTATGATCTTCTCTGTGGCAGTTTCTTGCATATTGGCCAAAACCATCATTGTGGTTCTGGCTTTCATGGCCACCAAACCAGGCTCTAAGTTGAGGAGATGGGTAGGGAAACCATTGTCCAACTCCATTGTCCTTTCCTGCTTTCTTATTCAAGCCACCATTTGTACTGTGTGGCTGGCAACTTCTCCCCCGTTCCCTGATTTAGACATGCATACAATGATAAAAGAAATGGTTCTGCTCTGTAATGAGGGGTCAGTCCTTATGTTTTACTTTGTGCTGGGCTACATGGGCTTCCTGGCTTCTGTCAGCTTTATTGTGGCCTTTCTTGCTCGGAGGTTGCCTGACAGCTTTAATGAAGCCAAGTTCATTACCTTCAGCATGCTGGTCTTTTGCAGTGTTTGGCTGTCCTTTGTCCCAACATACCTGAGCACAAAAGGAAAATACATGGTGGCTGTGGAGATCTTCTCCATCTTGGCCTCCAGTTTGGGGTTACTGGGGTGCATCTTTTTTCCCAAATGCTATATTATTTTACTGAGGCCTGAACTGAATACCAAGGGACAGTTAATTAGAACAACAAAGAATCAGCCCAGCTGACAGAAAAATACAAAATGAGAACACAAAGATCACCCCTTACATATTTTTAATCTTTATCAGTTGCAATATAATAAAGCATGTGTAATGGTTCTAGGGGTTGCTCGTGCGTAAATCGACGCCACACCTGGCTAGGTTACCTGGGTGAACCTTTTCTGTCCAGACAGCCACTCACCCGTGGCTGTCTCAATCGCTGGCAGAATCCGTCAGTGGGCGTTTCTTGAACTTCTTCCAGCAAAGAAGCTCTTTGACGCCTAGTCTCCTCCTACTCTCCCTGCGCGGAAGCATTCTGCGCAGGGAGGGTGTGGGCAGTGGAGGACCCATGCTCTCCCCGCTGGTCTCCGGCGAGGAGTCATGGAGCCACCTCGCTGATTCCCCCATCTGCCCCCCTTCTCCACTGGTGCTACGCTGAATTCCTTCCCCAGAAGATGGGCTGCTTCTCTCCCTCCCGGGACGCTCTCCGGAACCCCTCTGGAGCCCTCCCTCTCCCTCGGGCTCCGATGGCAGTTCCCTGACATCCACCTCCCCCCCAGGACCCCCTCCACCCCGGCGCGATTTTCCGATTCAACCGCGCCTCTTTCCTCGCCCGACGATGCGGGGAATCCCCTGAAGGAGCTGTCACCATCCTCTGAGGATTCAAAACCAGCTTCCCACCCGCTCTGATCTCTTCCCGCGGGGTGGACCTCCCAGTCTGATTCTTCTCCCTCTGACACCTCCACTCCCTCCTCTTCGGAGGCAGGAAAACCCACAAAGTCCCCTTCGTCATCTGTGGTTCCAAATTCTTCCTCCCAGAACCTTGCTAGTGGTTTTGGTTTATCCGGGAACAAACGGTGGAATTCTCCCACCAGATAGCCGTCATTGATTGATTCGGCAGGGACCCACGTGTTTTCTGACCTGGGTTCTCCCTCCCAAGCTACCAAGTACTCCACCTGGCAGCCTCGCCACCTTGAATCGAGTATTTCCATGGCTTGGTTGCGGTGTTCCCTCTCCTCTACCAGCAGGTGGGTGGCGACTTCTCCCTCCCGCCCCGGAAATTCCCGCCCCTCCCTGTATGGTGAAAGTAGGGACCTATGGAACACCGGATGTATCTTCATGCTGTCAGGCAACTTGAGCTTGAATGCCACGGGGTTCACCTGCTGTGTTACCTCAAAAGGCCCCAGCCGCCTCGGCTGCAACTTCTTGCACCCTCCCTTTAGGGGTAACCCTTGGGTTGATAACCACACCCGGTCTCCCACCCGTATGGCCTCCCCCTCCCGACGGTGCTTGTCCGCCTGCCTCTTGTAAACTTTCTTGCCCTGCTCCAAGTTCATCTTGAGTTGCTGGTGCAAGGCCTCCATTTCTTCTACAAACTGATCTGCTGCGGGTACACTCCATCCTTCCTCCCCCCTCCCCAGGAAGGCCCTGGGGTGACACCCATAATTGGCCATGAACGGGCTCATTCCCGTGGACACATGTTCAGCGTTATTGTACGCAAATTCAGCCAACGCTAGTTTCTCTACCCAATCGTTCTGTCTCTCGCTGACGTAGCAGCGTAGGTATTGCTGGAGTATACTGTTCACTCTTTCTGTTTGTCCATTGGTTTCCGGGTGCCTCGCCGTCGAGAAGCCCACCTCGACCTGTAGCAAGCTCATGAACTTCCCCCAGAACCTGGAAGTAAATTGTTTCCCACGATCCAAGATGACCCTCGAGGGATCCCCATGCAGCCTGAAAATGTGATCCACAAACAACTTGGCTGTCTCCTCTGCCGTCACCGCGTGTGAGCAAGCTATGAAATGGCACATTTTTGTCAGTAGATCGACTACTACCATGACTGCTGTCTTCCCCCTTGACTTGGGCAAATCTGTCATAAAATCAATGGACACCACCTCCCAGGGCCTTCCCAGTGTAGGTAAGGGTTCCAGTAACCCTGCGGGGGCAGCTCTCTCCCCCTTTGCCTTCTGGCATCGGTCACACCCCCGTACATATTCCTGTACGTCTTCCCTCACCTTTGGCCACCAGAACTGCCTGGTAACGAGCAGCATGGTCTTGTGCTGTCCAAAGTGCCCAGCTGTTGGGTTGTCGTGGAGTTGTTGGAGTACCTTCCCCCTCAAGGTCTCCCCCGGTACATACAGTGCCCCCTTATAGTACAGTAGCCCTTCTTTTTCCTCAAACCCTCCATGGCTTTCCCTTCCGTCCCAGAGTTCCCTGATTTTCGCTTGAGCGAACGCGGCGTCTCTAGTAAGCCCAGCCAGTTCTCGTTTCCCAACCAAGGCTCCCCCACACACCCATGGATCCTCGGGAAACACATGTCGGATCTCCGGCGGTCCCTCTCCTTCCATGTACTCCGGTTTCCGGGAGAGAGCATCTGCTCTTACGTTTTCCTCTCCCGGGACGTATCGGATCTCGAAGGAAAACTTGGAGAACTCCTGAGCCCATTGAATTTGTCTCTGGTTGAGCACTCGCGCGGTCCGGCAGTATTCCAAGTTCTTGTGGTCAGTACAAACCTGGATCTTGTGCCGCGCCCCTATCAACAGATGTCTCCATTGCCGAAAAGCCGCATAGATCGCAAGCAGTTCGCGGTCATACACTGTATAGTTTTGCTCTGACTTGCTCAGCTTCCTTGAGAAAAAGGCACACGGCCTCCAGCCCTGCTTGGCCCCTGGTTGCAAAAGGACCGCTCCAACGGCTCTGTCGGACGCGTCCGTCTCCAGTCTCATGGGCTTCTCCAGATCAACATGCTGGAGCTGCTCTTCCAAAGCAAACGCCTTCTTCAGTCTTTCAAAGGATTGCTGGGCACTTTCTGTCCACGCAAACTTCTTTTTGCTACTGAGACAATCTGTGATGGGTGCTGTCAAGTGAGCAAAGTTCTTTATGAACTTTGGAGGTCAATGACGTCCGGGGGTCCGGCACACTTCCTGCGCGGCTCTGGTCTTCCCCCCTGGGACCTTTGACTCAGCAGAGCGTAAACACAGCGGAACAGAAGCAGGAAACGTTCTTCGTGTGAAGGCAATAATTCAGGCTGAAACGCAGCAGTCTCCTTATCTCTAAAGTCTTTATTCCTTAGCAAAACACAACAGCAATAAATCTCCTGCCAGGCGACAGAGCACACATCTTGCTCCTTTCTCCACGGAGCTAACACGCACACTGAAAGAACACAGAGAAACCACTCCCTTCAGTGTTCTAAACCCGCCCTCAGAATGTGAGGCGTCATCACTCAGAACTCTTAACCCTGTAAGTTCTGAGCCTCTCCTAACACCCCCTCTCGAATCACGTTCTGAGAGGACCTCTGAGTGTTCAACACTTTCCCCATTGCTTTCCGCCCCTTCCTGGCATCGTTATTAGGCACCTGTTGAACCTCACAAACCTCAGGTTCGCACTGTGCGAAACCAACCCACGCATTAGTGACCTGAAACCTCTCAGGTGGAATTCCCTTTGTAACCCGCGATGACCGCCTGGGCACAAACTGGGGTGCTCCTTTTGACCCACTGGGGCCCGCGTGTGCGTCTTCCTCATCAGACGACTCCCCCTCTGACTTGACACGTCTGTGAGCTTTCTCCATTATGCGCACAGGAGATGAGGGCTCACTCTTGGACACTCCCTTAACAACCTGTGGAGACGCCCTACTCTGTTCAGGGACCTGGTCTCCACCAGCAGGTTCAGGCTCTGGCTCTCCTTCCTCCTCAAAGTCAGACAGACAATCTGAGTGAACGTCAGAGCGCGCTTTGCGCCTTGCCCAACCATCCTGCTCAAAGAACTCAGCCTGTTTACTGACCAGAAGCTTGGTCTGATCACCTTCTGGGTATGCGAATCTCCACCCTTTTGTCGCAGGCTCATATCCACAGAAGATCATTTCCTGGTACCTTGGACCACCCTCCTGCTGCAGAAACTTTGGTACAGGCACCATGGCTCTGCTACCAAAAGTGCGAAAGAAATGCACAAGCGGCTTCTGCCGATGAAGCAGGAAATACGGGGTGTCACCTACCACTGCATTGTAGCACCTGTTCATCGTGAAATTAGCTGTCTTTACCGCCTCCCCCCAAAAACTTTGAGGCAAACCAGAGTCATCCAGTAGAATCTCTGATGCTCGAACCAGAGCTTTACTCCTAAGCTCTGCCACGCCACTGTCCTGAGGAGAAGTCACCTTGTGACGTATCCCCCTCTGGCGAAAGAAACCCTTTAGCGCAGACCCAGTGACCTCTGAACCTCGGTCACATTTGAACCCCTGCACCTTGGTGGAGAACCTTAGTTCCACCTCTGCAACCCAATCTTTGATCAGTTGTGTTGTCTCCTCCTTAGTTTTCAGCGTGAAAGCCCATGCGTTCTGCGTATAATCATCTGTCAGCACCGCCAGCCACTTGGCCTTGCCCAGACTTGGCTGTGGCATATCAGAAAGGTCTGCATGCACAAGCTCAAAAGGCTTTGTGGTTACTCTCTCCACCCTGGGATGGCTAAATCCCTTGTTTCTGGCTTTCCTGCAAGCTTTGCAATTCAAAGGTTGACCACATTCTTTTACCTTGCAACCTTTGGTGCACTCTGATAACATCTGAACGTCCTCACAGGACCCATGTGACATTCTCTTGTGCCACACGCAAGCACACGACACATGAGTGTGATCAGTGGCTTTCCCAGTATTCCCCTCACCCTCCAGAGGTGTTTCCAGAACAAAGAGGTTGTTCTGATCCTTTTCAACACTTATGAGCTTCTTCCCATCTCTGGAAATTGTGCAAACATTTTTTTCAAAACTCACTGAATATCCCTCCTGTAAAAGGCACGGTACAGACAACAGGCAATGTTTTATCTCAGGGAGAACATAGACCTTCAGTTCAGCCTGTAAAAAAGAGACAAACATGTTAACAACATGGGTTATACGTCCCTGTGAACCTGTAGCAAATTTAACTGTTTTCTCAGTTGAAACAGCCTTGCAGTTCCACATTTGTCCATCAGGTGGCGCTGTGACCAGATGGCCATTCGCAGCCGAGTCAACAACCCAACGTAGGACCCTCCCCCCTCCGGAGTTGTCCTTCTTTGTTGCCTTAGCAACTGACTTCCTGCTGCCCCCGACCTTGGGGCTCTCGCTGCAGGTGTTCTCCAAAACAGCCATCGACGCAGTCAGCTGATAAGCGTTCCCACGCCTGCCCACTCTGCAGGCCCAGTTGCCATGGAAACCCGGCTGGTTCCCATGGGAAGCGACCTTGGAAACATCCTGCCCTGGCTCCCTTGCTCTCTGTGGGCAGTTGCGACGCAGATGGTCAGCCGAAGCACAAACAAAACATCGCCGTGTAGAAAACTTTGCAAACTTGCCTTTGGTCTTCTCTGCCCCCCCAACCTTTCCAGCAGCACTGCTGTTGGGGAAATGGCTTTTGGCTTCTGCTGTGGTTTCTCTGCAAACCCCCTCCAGCTCCTGCCAAACAGCCTGGGCACTCTCAAGACCCTTGGAATGGCTTGCACCCCCATTCTCTGGTGCAAAGCTCTTCTCTTCTCCCAGCTGCTCTCTAGCATGTAGCTCATATGTAGGGGCATTCCGGCAGCCCTCCAACACAGTCCCAGCCCCCTCTGGGCCTTCTGGGCGTCCCTCAGCCCCTCTTGGACTTCCAGCCCCCTCTGGGCTTCTTGGGCGTCCCTCAGCCTCTCCTGGGCTTGGTGCTTCCTCAGAGCAATTCTCAGCCCCCTCTGGCCTGGCTCCCACTGCTTTCTTCAGTGCCTGCCTTCTCCTGGCCCAGGGCTTGCTCCCGTCCACCTTATCAAAAGGGATTGACGACTTCTGGCTGTCTGCCATCTCTGCCTCGGGGCCCGGCCTACTTACGGTACCTCCCGGTCCGGCAGATCTCAGCTCCTCCCGGCTGGCTCCAGCTACTCCTTAGCTGGCCTTTGGCTGCTCCTCAGCCTCTTTGCCTGCAGTCTCCCTTCCCAGCGTCTCATCAGCTGGCCTTTGGCTGCAGTCTCTCACACACGAACGTTTCTTATCTTTATTGCTGATCTCCCATAACCTTTGGGGGTCAATGACGTCCGGGGGTCCGGCACACTTCCTGCGCGGCTCTGGTCTTCCCCCCTGGGACCTTTGACTCAGCAGAGCGTAAACACAGCGGAACAGAAGCAGGAAACGTTCTTCGTGTGAAGGCAATAATTCAGGCTGAAACGCAGCAGTCTCCTTATCTCTAAAGTCTTTATTCCTTAGCAAAACACAACAGCAATAAATCTCCTGCCAGGCGACAGAGCACACATCTTGCTCCTTTCTCCACGGAGCTAACACGCACACTGAAAGAACACAGAGAAACCACTCCCTTCAGTGTTCTAAACCCGCCCTCAGAATGTGAGGCGTCATCACTCAGAACTCTTAACCCTGTAAGTTCTGAGCCTCTCCTGTAGAAGTTGCTGAACCCTAAGAACCTCTGCACATCCTTCCGGGTTTTGGGGGCTTTCCATTCCAGCACTGCCTTCACCTTGCTTGGGTCCATAGCTAGGCCCTTGTCTGACAACTTGTACCCCAGAAACTCGACCTCTCTGGCGTGAAATTGGCATTTTTCCAGCTTGACCCACAACTGGTGCTTCTGCAGTCTCTGTAGCACTTCCCTGACGTCTCTGACGTGTTGCTTCTCATTGTCTGAATAGATTAAGACGTCATCCAAAAAGGCTACGCAATTCTTGTACAGCAGGGGCCCCAACACGTGGTGCATGAATGCTTGAAAGCATGCGGAGCCCGATTGTAATCCAATGGCATGACTAAGTACTCAAAAGCCCCCAGGGGGGTGAACATGGTAGTTTTCCATTCGTCCCCCTCCCTTATCCTAATCAAATTGTATGCTCCCCTGAGGTCCAGCTTGGTAAAAAATTTCCCCTGCCTCATCCGTGTTAAAATGTCGTCAATCCTGGGCATTGGGAAGGTCATGGGTTCTGACACCAGGTTTAAGGCCCTGTAATCCACGACTAATCTGGGCTGATTAGTCTCTTTTTTGTCCACAAAGAACACCGGACTGCCCCCCCACCGCCTTTGATTCCCTTATGAACCCCCTCTTCAGGTTCTTGTCAATAAATTGCCGCAACTCCTGCATCTCCCGGTCGGACATGGCATACAGCTTACCCACCGGCAACTGAGCCCCTGGGAGTAAGTTGATTTGGCAGTCAAAGGGCCTGTGGGGGGTAGTCTATCTGCCTCCTTCTCGCTGAAGACTTCCTTCAGCTCAGCATATTGTGGTGGCACCTCCCCTTTTTGTTCCACTGCCAGCCCAGCCACCCTGGCCACCGTCATTCTTGGGTTCTCCCCTCCCAGACAGTGTCCTAAGTAGTAAGCTGACCCAAAGGTGACTGACCACTGATGCCATGACACTACTGGATCATGCAGTGCCAGCCAGCTCATCCCCAGTATTATTGGGGGTCCTGTCAGTGTGGCCACGTGAAAGGCAATGGTCTCCGTGTGCCTAGAAACCCTCATTCGCATTGGCGGGGTCTGGTGTGTCACTCCCCCCCCCCCCCCAGAAGTTCCCTGCCATTGATGGTGGTCACTTGCAAGGGAAAATCTAGAGGCAGCAGGTGGAGTTGGTGCTCCAGAGCGAAGTCTCTGCTGAAGAAATTACACAAGCTGCCCAAATCCAGCAGTCCCTTAACTTTGACGGGGTGCCCATTCGGGAGTTCTAGCACCACTTCTATGGCTACAGCTGCCTTGGGAGGGTCAGGCTGGGGCACTTCTATTGGTTGCTGGCCTGGCTGCTGCCCCTGCTGGTTGGCAGCCAGGCGTTGTTGTTTCCCTGCGCCTGCCCTTCCTCCCCCTTCTCCTCACAGCCAGCAGCCCCCAACATCCCTTGCCAGGCTTTTCTTTGAGGGCAGACCTTAGCAAAATGTCCTGGTCGTTGACAGAGGAAACACTTCTTTGTAGTTTTCCACTCCTTTCCCTCCTTTTTACGACCTTCACTGGAGTTTGAAACCTCTCTCTCGCGCGCGCCATCAATTTCCATTGGCTCAGCTGCCTGGGAAGGCGGTCTCAGTATCTCAGGAATGCGGTAGTCATGGAAACGTTCCGCTCTCATTTCGCGCTTCTCCTGAGCCCGCGCTTCCTGGCGTACGCCAATAGCAAGCACAGCCTTGGTGAGCTCATCCAGCGACCGTGGTCGGGGCGCGTGGGACAACTCGTCTTTCACTGCGGGGGACAGACCCTCCTCAAACAACATTTGTATCGGTTCAGAGTCCAGATCCCACTCGAGCCGGTGGACTAACATCGCAAAACACGACCAGTAGTCTCTGACGGACTGGCTCCCCTGCTTGCACCCCATCAGTTCCCGCCGAGTCACACTTTGCTCCACTTCGCTGGAGAACATCGCATCCATCGCCTGGAAGAATTTCTTAAGGTCCTTCAAGGCATCATTTTGCGTCGCCATTAGGGGCCTGATCCATTCACGCGCCCCATCCTGCAGATGCCCCACAATGTAAGCCACCCTCTCCCCGTCATCAGCAAAGTCATCTTTCTGCAGTTCCAAAGTGTACTGTACTTCCGTTCGGAAAGCACTGTAATCTTGGGGCTTTCCACCAAACTTGTGTACCAGCCCCGGTACCTTCCTTGTGATGGGGGTGAGTCTGACGTGTGCATCCTGAGTCCGTCTTTTGTCCAGCCGCGCCGTCAGGATAGCTACATGCTGCTCCAAGTCTCGGTTCCTCTCTACCAGACTTCGCACTTCAGCTGGTTGCTCCGTCTCTCCGGCTGTCCTGGTTTGGCTCATCGTGCTGCCTCTCTGGGGCTGCGCACAAGCAACGTCGGTGACTGACGGATTGCTGTAATGGTTCTAGGGGTTGCTCGTGCATAAATCGATGCCACACCTGGCTAGGTTACCTGGGTGAACCCTTTCTGTCCGGACAGCCACTCACCCGTGGCTGTCTCAATCGCTGGCAGAATCCGTCAGTGGGCGTTTCTTCAACTTCTTCCAGCAAAGAAGCTCTTTGACGTCTAGTCGCCACCTACTCTCCCTGCGCGGAAGCCTTCTGCGCAGGGAAGGTGTGGGCAGCAGAGGACCCGTGCTCTCCCCGCTGGTCTCCGGCGAGGAGTCATGGAGCCACCTCGCCGATTACCCCATCTGCCCCCCTTCTCCACTGGTGCTACGCTGAATTCCTTCCCCAGAAGATGGGCTGCTTCTCTCCCTCCCGGGACGCTCTCCGGAACCCCTCTGGAGCCCTCCCTCTCCCTCGGGCTCCGATGGCAGTTCCCTGACAGCATGTTTTTATTTCTTTGCTTTCAGCCTTTTAATTTTGCACACAGCTCACATTCCAGATTTAAATTTCCACCAGCAAATAAATCACTTCAGTTGTAATCTATAACAGTCTCAAATGTAATTAATGAAAGGGAGGTTTTACCTATGGCTGACCCCCAGTACTTTTATGTACTGTTTGGGCGTGATGGAGGTTCCTCTGCTGTGGGTCACTCACCCCCATCTGGTTCCCCAATACAGCTTTCCCAGGGAATCAAAGGTGCATCCCTGTTCTCTCTGTTTTCCCAGACAGAATGTGATAACCAAGATGGCCTGGCTATCATTTTTCACCACATTATTATCTCTGTTGAAAGACTGTTGACAGGAGATGTTTCGTCCACCCTCTTCTTCCTTGGAAATCCTGCTAAGACCCAGTATAACTTTTCCTCCCTACTAAGTAAGACCAGCTGAGACTTTGGCTATGATAAGGAAAACATGATTTTCTTTTGAAATCTGATAGAAAACCTACAATTCAGAACTGATCATTATCTCCCATCCCATCTGATTATCAAATTAATCATAATCACTGCTGCTGCTTCTCCTCATCCCAGGGGTGTTTCAGAAGCCACATAAACACGATAAACTAAAAGTGGATGACACAATGAACAGCCCCTGTGCCCTTCAGAGCGCATGCTAGATCCAAGGCTCTCTCAGACTGGTCACTGATTTCTTTACACAGAGCAGATCCATTTTTGTGTGCGCATTCCAGTGAGACTTTCTGAAGCAAGAACATTTGAATGATAATGTGCAGGGTTCCTATTGCTCTATGTTCTATTAGGGATCCACTTCCAATTCTTCACCAATACTATCAATCTGGGGACTTCATCATTGGTGGCATTATGTCTCAAATCTATATAGCTTCAAGTATATTAAACTTCCGCAAACTTCCCTCTCCTGAACTATTTGATGACATATTGTAAGGAATTGTGGATTTTTAAAAATTTATATATACATAGATATTTTAAATGTTTTTTAAATCCTTCATGAGTATATCTCTGCATTTGATATGTGGTGATTTAAGAAGATGGTGATGATTCCAACTTCTCCTTCTCTGTACTTCAGATGTTTATGATGGGCTGGGGAAGTTCCCAAAATGCTTTGTGCAAGATCTGCCAACCAATAAACAGGATTATTCACTTTCACTTCACTTAGGTTTTCAGGCTATTTCCCATGGAATACTTTGGATATTGAAAATCCATTTTTGGCTTTTCTCAAACCTGCCACAAATGGTTAATCACTCATATTCGGAAGTGATCTTCTTATACGTTTTGGAGAGTACTTGTATGATTGGGTGATCAGGCACTGTCAACTCATTTAAGCAGACTATTATTATCACCACCACCATCATCAGTTGCAGTATGGTTGCCAGGAATAGCTGCTTACTTTCTGCAAACAACAAGTACATTCCTACTTGAAATATGACCCTAAATCACATTCTGTTGTGGTATATCCACAGAAGGTCCACATACCAATATGACACTGCATTGGTAGATTTGTTTTCTCATTACCAAATAATTACAGTATCAGAGTCATAACAGAGTCATAAAATAGTAACAAAAAACTTAGGTGTTTGAGATTTCTCTCATGCATGCTACATATTTCAATGGATTAAATCCTTATTCATTCAATGGAGTTTGAATCCACATTCATTCATTCATGTAAGTTTTGTGTGATTTTTTTGAAATGCACATAATATAAACACTTTTCCCTTTCTGAGTTTTTCAGAAAGCAATAGTAAGGGGAAAGATGAGTGTTTTGCAAGCATCTGTACAAAGAGATGTTACTGAAGCTCATTCAAAGCCCTATCCACATGCCAACCTATCTGGACAAATTTCACTGGTAGATTTGTTTTCTCATTTCCAAACTATCTGGGTATTAGAGTCATGTTTGACCAACAAAATAGTAAAAAAAACTAACCCTTCGGTGTTTGAGATTTCTCTCATGCATGCTACATATTTCAATGGATTAAATCCATATTCATTCAATGGAGTTTGACTCCTCATTCATTCATTCATTCATTCATGCAAATTTTGTATGAATGTTGACATGTACATAATATAAACCCTTTTACTTTCTGAGATTTTCAGAAAACAATAGCAAGGGGAAAGGTGAGTGTTTTGCAAGCATATGTACAAAGAGATGCTACTTAACAGCATTCAAAGCCATGCCAAGAGATGACTCTACAGGGAGTCACATCCCTACCTACATGCCAACCTATCTGGACAAATTTCCTTGGTCTATGGATATGCAATTGATTTCTCTAAACATGCACTGTGATACAATATCTTACTCTCCTTACAGGCCAATGACACAACTCTACCAGCATATCCTGGCCTTGGCATTTGCTGTGAGGGAGATCAATGAAAACCCACATCTCCTTCCCAATATCACACTGGGCTTCCACATCTATAATAGCCATTTCATTGCCAGATGGACCTATCAAGCCTCACTAGCAGTTCTCTCCAGGAAAAGCAGATTTGTTCCTAATTACAATTATGAAGATGAGAACATTCCCATAGCTGTCATTGGGGGATCAAACTCAGATTTACGTCTCCAGATGGCCACCATCCTTCATATGTACAAGATGCCCCAGGTAATAACAAATTTGCATTGAGCATGGGCAAAGGTGAAAATGTGTACACTTGTCTTTGATGATATCTTTCAGCTTGAATGTTGATATGTGAACTGTTGTGTACTTCAACAACTTTAAAAATTGGAGGCGCATCATAGACCTCAAGGACAAAACAATTGTGGCCTCAAGAAAATGGAGATTTTTTATATTGCCTGGAACAGTTTTTGATACTGCCTGAAGTGGTGATAGGTCATAGCACAATTCGCTACCACTTTTCTTTTCCATTTTATCTCACCATTTGCTGTCCTTACTTTTAGCTCATCTATGGCTCTTCTCCCATGATTGGAAACAATGTACAAACTCTTTTCTCCCACTGGATGTTCCCAGATGGGACTCATCAGTACAGTGGGATACTCCAGCTTTTGCTGCATTTCAGTTGGATGTGGATTGGGGTACTTTCTAAGAATGATGATACTGGAGAGCAATTTGTACAAAATATACTTCCCATGTTTGCCCAGAGGGGTATCTGCTTTGATTTTATAGGAAGATTCCCTAAACTGAAGTTTTCTGGAGAGCTCAGTGAAATGGTGGCTGATGGTTCTGAAACAATCCGTGTTATTATGGGAAGCACTGCCAATGTTGTGGTTGTTAATGGTGAAATTGATACCATTATGGTATTGAGAATGATGCCAAAGGTTGCAGAAATACATGATATACCAATGCATGCCACATCAAAAGTCTGGATAATGACTGCCCAGATGGAATTCACCTCATTCCCCTTTCAGAGGGGCTGGGAAATTGATTTCCTCCATGGTGCTCTCTCCTTGGCAGTTTCCTCAAAGGAACCTGCACGATTCCAGAAATTTGTTCAAATGAGAAACCCTGCCTCCGAAAGAGAAGACAGCTTTCTCCGGGTTTTTTGGGAACAGGCATTCATCTGTTCTTTCTCCAATGCTTCATTAAATAAGGAACATGAGGAATCATGCACTGGGGAGGAGAAGGTTGACAGCCTCCCTGGTTCTGTTTTTGAAATGAGCATGACTGCCCAAAGCTACAGTGTCTACAATGCTCTATATACTTTGGCACATGCTTTGCATACCATGCAATGCTCCAGGTTCAAAATTGGAGCAATGGCAAATGGAGTGACATTGGACTATCTGAACCAAGAAACATGGCAGGTACAATTCTGATCCCATTAATGAAAAAGTTTTACCTATTTTTTCCTTGTATAAAACGCCCCCATGTATAAGACTACCCTTATTTTAGTGAACCCCAAATTTAAAAAACAGAAACCCTAAAATAGAAGTGAAAATCTGGGTGATCTGCCGTGGCAAGTTTGTCTTTTGGGGGGCTATCGCCTTCAAAGTTTCCAGCATGAGGTGCATGCAGCGCACCGTGGTGCAGAAGCAACGTGCAGCAGCTGGGGCACCGCATGTTCCCCCTCAGTGGCAGCTGCTCCTGCGGGGAAGCAAGGAGAAGGAGGTTCCCAAGTAGGATACTGAGGAAGAGCTGGTGGAAGGCAGCGCCCCCTATGCGCCAGGCCATGCCATTAAGCAAACTGAGCTGAGCAAGGTGTTCAGCGGACTGGGGGCAGGGTGGGGGTTTGAGAGAGGAAGGGGGGGAGAAAAAGGGTAAGGTTTGGTAGCTGAGGCAGCTCTCAGCAGCAACGCTGGCAGCTGCTCTTGCTCTGGTGGTCGAGCCAGTTGCCAGCATGCAACCCGGAGGGGGAAGAGAAAGTGGGGACGGCAGCAGGAGGGACTGCCTCAGCCCACCCAAGCCAAAATCCAGGACATATGCCTAAATTTTTTTTTTTAATCCCCCGGATTCCCATGTTCCATGTACAAGACGACCCCCAATTTTTAAACTTTTTTTTTTAATGAAAAGACCTCGTCTTATACAGGGAAAAATATGGAATATTGTTTTCTTGCACTCAGCTAAAGGTGGCCTCTAGTTTAGCAGGTCTTTTGTTGCTGAGAAAATATAATTCCATCCAACTTAATGGATGGAATATTGTTTTTATTCTACAGTGCCATTCCTATCCTTGGTGCCACTATGTCTGATTAGGTTGTTATGAATTCTGCAAGTTATTGTTCTCATGCTACACTTACACCCCTTCTAGGAAGTTTTGCTACTGACCCTAGCTGATTCCAGAATTTGGTGCCCCAATATTAAAACTGGCCATTCCCTAAATTGTATTCTCAGAGACTGAGCACATTTATTACTAGTGAGGTCAGTCGTCATATATGCAGGGAACTAAAGGTTTCTCTCTCTATGAGTGTTCCAGAACGACTCTCATAATTTTTGTACATTCCGTTTTGACACTGGGGGTCATGTCCAATTCACCTGAAAGGGGTTTCTACTGGTTGTCTCCAGTTCCTACTATATGTGTCACTGGTTCCTTCATTTCTCCCCACTCTTTCCTCTGTCTCCTTCTTCAAGCAAAATTCTCAGATTTTGCTTTTCCCAAACAATCCTGAAATAGCTATTTGTGGGCCCCTAACTTCTAAGCCCGTGCTTAGGATTCCTAGCTGATCTCATCCCTACTGAGCAACACAAACTCTTCATGTGAGTTCTGTGCATCTAAAAATGCCTTCCAGACCCCAACCATGTTTCCCCTTCTCAGCTTACCCGAGACACTTTCCTTAAAGAAGAGATTAAGGTATCCCACATCGCAAACCAGCAGTGCACATCACATTGGACATCAGTTTTGGGCACATAGGTATGGTTTAGGAGAAGCAGCCTAGGGCAGAGAGGCCTGGAAAGAACATATGTTCACAGACATCTATGTGTTTGATGTTGACAATGGTGTGGAAGTGAGTTGGCAGACTGAACTTAATTGGGACAAGACCAATGCAAAGCCCGAAATTATTATTTTCTTGTATTTACGTTCAGACACCTTTGTGTGTTTAATGAGCACTTACTGTTCCCAATCCTAAACCTGCGGGAAGCCATCTAATTAGACTTTAATTTGATTCTGACCTGGTTTTAGGAGGTAATTTAATTATTGTTTGATTTTTTACCAATGTTATTTATTTGCTGTTAGCCACCCTGAGCCCGACTTTGGCCAGGGAGGGCAGGTTATAAATTAAAGTTTTTTATTATTATTTTGGATAGCCCTATTGGTCAGTTGATAAAGTTTATATAAATTATAAACCAAAGGTCTCAGAAGAGAACTGTGATCTCAATTATCTAATAATGAATCCTTTTATAGATCTTCACTATAGTTCCCTACCCCAAATTTAGCTCCAACACTTTCTGAGAAGTGTCTCCTTCAACAATAGTGCTGGAGAAGAAATTTCCTTTGACCAAAAGGGAGCATTAGTAGCTGGCTTTGATATTATCAACTGGGTCACATTCCCAAATGAGTCCTTTCTTAGAATCAAAGTTGGAAAAATGGACCCACAGATTCCTCAAGAAAAGGGGCTCAGAATTCATGATGCTGCCATCGTATGGCCCAACAACTTCAACCAGGTAAATTCCATTTTATAGTATCTTCCGTCCTTTGCTCAATGTTAAATCTGATGTCTCCTCGGGTCTTGTCTAGATTTGGTAGAACATTCATGTAGACTTGCTTAAAAGATCCATTGCCATTACACGTAATTGGAGCCATTTCACCAACCTAAATAACCCTCCAAAGCAGTTATTGCAAATGTGGCAGGAAACACTGGGAGATGAACACACAGCTGAAAACCTCTGGGAACATTAATTTATGCACTGAAATGCATACTTGAATCAAAATAATTAAGCCAAATACTGACTGAATCATTACTATATTAGTAATATAATTTTAAAAAGTAATCTTTAAAAAAAGCAGGCATGTAGCATGTCTATAACTGGAGGACCTCCAGTGTTCTGGAAAAAGTTCAAGAAATATTGCTTCATGATTCTGGTCTCTAAGGTAGTGATATTGTAAGATAATGCTCACAGGAACCTAGCATGTAAACTAATAGGTTTTGAACCTGACCAAACAAATGTCACCATAGAAAACAAATATTAAAGCTGAAACATATGGGTGGGGGGAGTTAACACTGGAAGCAAGAAATATTGAAATATTGTATGAATCACAGAGAATTAGGACAATCAACCCCTGACAGTGTTTTAAACAGACAGGCCATTGAAGCAAGGGACTAAGGTTATGTTTCTCTCTCTCTCTTTCTCTTTCTCTCTCTCTATATATATATAATTTTATTTCTAAATTTTTACAATATACAAAATAAAAATAAAAATAAACCAGTCACTCTCTTATTTCAACTCTCCTTCCCTTTTTCTGTGGTACCTTGTTTATATTTTAGTTTACTGCATATCCAAATTATACCAATCTGTTATTTATCCACTATGTTTTCGTCTTCTTCTTCTTCTTCTTCTTCTTCTTCATGTTTTTACTGCACGTTGTTTACATTAACCCTGCTACTGTCTTAATTTGTTTACAATAACTTTGTAAATATACTATGAATGAATTCCATTCTGTCTTAAAAACTTGATCTTCTTGATTTCTTATTCTTCCTGTAAGTTTTGCCATTTCTGCATAGTCCATTAGTTTCTGTAACCCTTCTTCTTTTGTTGGGACATTTTATTCTTCCCATCTTTGGGCATATAACATTCTGGCAGCAGTGGTCACATACATAAATATATTAAGTAACTCTAATCCCATTACAGTGGTACCTCGGTTTACGAACAGTCCTGTTAACGAACTATTCAGTTTACGAACTCTGCAAACCAGGAAGTAGTGTTCCGGTTTGTCAACTTTGCCTCGGCCGAACAGTGGAAGGGCACCAGTGGCGGGAGGCCTGATTAGAGAAAGCGTGCCTCGGTTTAAGAATGGTTTCGGTTTAAGAACGGATTTCCAAAATGGATTAAGTTTGCAAACTGAGGTACCACTGTATTCCCAAAAGAAAAGTCTCTGGTTGTTTAATAAAGGTTAACTTAAACATTTTTTTTCAACTCATTATATATCATTTCCCTGTAGGCTTTTGCCTTATTACAAATTCACCACATACGGAAAAAGGTATTTTCTTTTTCTTTACATTTCCAACTGTTACTAGATTCAGATTTGTACATTTTTGCAAACCTATTGGGTGTTAAGTACCATCTATACATCATTTTAATATAATCTTCCCTCACATTATAAAGAGCTGTAACTTTATATCATTATTCACAATCACTCCCATGCCTCTATCTCAATATTATGACCAAAATCCATTGCCCAGTGTATCAGTGAAGATTTCACTTGTTCATCTTTTGCTTCCTATTCTAATAGCAACTTATACATTTTTGACAACACATTAACATTACATTCTAGGAGGTTTCATTCTAATTCTCGATACATAAAAGGTGCTCTCTGGAAAAAAATGCATTTTCCTATATTATTGCCGTATTTCTAAACTGTGTATTTCACCACCTTTGCTGTGTCAGGGAGATGCACTCCCTGAAACTATTATCTTCCTTTATTTATGTACAGACACCACCTCCTTCTGTGTGCAATGAGAATTGTCATTTAGGTTACAGTCGGACCAAGAAGGAAGGGAAGCCTTCTTGCTGCTATGATTGTCTTCCATGTCCAGAAGGGAAGATCACAAACCAGAAGGGTAGGAGATAAACTGAACTCTTCAAAAGCTATATCAGGATCTTGCTTGATCTCACCACTGAGATTTGTATTTGGTGTACATATGTGAATAGCAGGGGAGGGGTAGGAAATTTATCTGAACCAGGCATTTTATTTATGTATTTATTCATAAAAACCACTTGCATAGCGCAAATTCATTAAAAATATCAAATTAGTTACAACAACATTGCTGAGAGGCAGATGTTAGGAATAAAACTTCAAACCTCTAGACTGCTACCTTCTTGACATTGACCCAGGTGTAGATTGCTTGGTAATCCAAGCTGAGTGTTACTTCTAAATATGAGGATATCTCTTTTACAACTGTTCTAGGCATCATAATTAAAGGCTCTACAGTACATAATTTCTGCCAATCATGGCAAAGCAGATTTCCATGTATATAACTCTGTCTTTTCTTTTTCAGACATGGATGATTGTTTTGAATGCCCTGGGAATCAATATCCCAACCATTTCCAAAATGGATGCCTTCCAAAACAAATAACTTTCTTGTCTTATGGAGAACCTTTGGGCATAGTTTTGTCCTCTTTGGCTCTCTCCTTTTCTCTCCTCACTGCTTTGGTTCTTGGAATATTCCTGAAGCACATGGATACTCCCATAGTCAAGGCCAACAACCGGAACCTCACCTACACTCTCCTCATCTCCCTCTTGCTTTCCTTCCTTTGTGTTTTGCTATTCATTGGCCAGCCTGGAGCACTGACATGCCTCCTTCGACAAAGTGCTTTTGGCATGATCTTTTCTGTGGCAGTTTCTTGCATATTGGCCAAAACCATCATTGTGGTTCTGGCTTTCATGGCCACCAAGCCGGGATCCAAGATGAGGAGATGGGTGGGACAACCGTTGTCCAACTCCATTGTTCTTTCATGCTCTCTTTTTCAAGCCACCATTTGTACTGTGTGGCTGGCAACCTCTCCCCCATTCCCTGATTTAGACATGCATACAATGATCAAAGAAATGGTTCTGCTCTGTAATGAGGGGTCAGTCCTTATGTTTTACTTTGTGTTGGGCTACATGGGCTTCTTGGCTTCTGTCAGCTTTATTGTGGCTTTTCTTGCTCGGAGGTTGCCTGACAGCTTTAATGAAGCCAAGTTCATTACATTCAGCATGCTGATCTTCTGCAGTGTTTGGCTGTCCTTTGTCCCAACCTACCTGAGCACAAAAGGAAAATACATGGTGGCTGTGGAGATCTTCTCCATCTTGGCCTCCAGTTTGGGCTTACTGGGGTGCATCTTTTTTCCCAAATGCTATATCATTTTACTGAGGCCTGAACTGAATACCAAGGGACAGTTAATTAGAACAACAAAGAATCAGCCTAGCTGACCTAACTGAAGCCCATTACATTCAAATATCTTTTATTAGTAATGAGTGACATACCCTCCAAGATCACAGAAAGCTTCTGTTAGAGAATGGGCCTTGATTTCCATGTACTCACTTAGGATGATCCCATTAAAATATTTCATTTTATTATTACAGCTCTTTATTTAATTTTTATTCCACCCTTCAGCCAAAGATTATAGAAAAATGCACAACAGAAAAATGCAAAATGAGAACACAAAGTATATAATAAACATCAGTCAATAACCTGGTTATAGAGAAACATCTTTTTCTTGTGCGTAAAGATATGTAACGAAGTTGCCAGGCAGGCTTCCCTGGGGAGAGCATTTCACAAAAGGAGAGTCATTGCAGTCTTGCGCTGTCACTTTCTCAAGGGAAAAGCCTCAGATGATGATAGCAGGGTCCAGATTGGTTCATATGGAGAGATGCGATCCTTGAGGTATTGCTATCCTGAGTCATTTAAGGCTTTATAGGTCAAACGGCACTTTTCCCCAAAGTATCTTAATTGAAAGTTTTCAACATAAAATACAATAAAAACCAATCTAATCTAAAAAAGAAAGAAAGAAGAGTAAAAATAGAGAATAAAAAGCAAGAAATAAAAAGTTGTCAAGAGTTATAGGTCATTTTTTAATCTAAGTAATCAATCACTCGTGCTTCCTGAGAAGAATTCCAACCTGTAAGATTAATCTGCTTTACAACCATCAAAAAATAAATTATCACCTTTGTGGTGTTTAATTGCCAGATAATTTGTCCAATTAACATTTATTTCCCTATTTCTATAATAATTAAAAGACTGAGGGTGCAGACCTGAAGCTTTTTAATTAAAAAGTGGTTTATGCAGTGTCAAGCTGATGAAACAATCCTTGTTCTGGGTTCCTTCACGTCCCTCAGAAATATTCTCTTTTCCCCAGGACAAATGACAGGTGCCTCTTCAGAACATCTGAGGGCATGCTAATTCTGAGGGGGTGGGGATTAGATAGTCAGACTGACAATCTCTTATCACTCTTCACTAGCAGGGAACTAGTGGGGGAGCACCTCTGTCAGACATTCCTCAAACCAGAATCCCCTGACCTCTTTTGGAGGGAGAGTTTCTCCTCTACCCGCCACCCCCAATGAATTTTACTTACGGTACTTCTACATGTCCCAAATATGCAGATTCCTCTCTTTTGTTTGTTGAGGTGTGTGTGATTTGCATACAAAATAATTAGAATGGCCCATCCCAAGTTCAGCATTAGAGGGAAAGATGCATAATACATTCTCTCAGAGTTTCTGCCTAGTTAACATTTGTGTCTGAAATTCAGATGCTGACAGCAGATGTCCTTGTAGTTCCACTCAGCTACCAGGTAAACATCAGACTCTGCTCTACCTCTGTCCCCACTTTGAGTCCTGGTCTCTTCCTGCAGGAAAATGAGGTGATAAAATTTCAGGTGGCAGGATGGATTATGCCACTTCAGAATGAAGGTAGGGTATACCATTTATGAATGCTCCCTAATGTAAAACAAACAAAGCAATGCAAGTGATAAACCTCCCAATGCATCGTGGTTCTAGGCTTGCCCTCTCTCTGATATGCAGGTTTTGCACCAGTAAGACTCATTTCTGTTTTTGCTTTGCAACATTTTCATGCTATCCGTGTTTTCAAATACACCTCCATTTCTCCAATCTCTTCAACAACCTCCCCGCAGTCTCTTTCATCTGATCATTCCTCAGAGAATAGATCAGAGGATTGAGGAAAGGTGTGATAGCAGTGTAGAAGAGTGTTGCTGCCTTTGTCACATCTGAGTGGCTTTCTCCACCTGGAGCAGCTAAGTATACTCCTGCCACAGAACCATAGAAAATACTCACCACTACTAGATGGAACGATACGGTGGAGAAAGCCTTCCTACGACTGCCTTGGTTAGAGGTTTTCATCAGTGTGAAAACCACAGTGCCATAGGACAACAGAATGCAAAATAAGTTGCCTAAAACCATAACATTCACAAAAACCTGGTGGATGAGAGGACCATTTCCAAGTGGGGGGCGGGCAAGAGACAGGAGTGGCCCAGGATCACACAACAAATGGTTGATGATGTTGGATCCACAGAAGGACATCCTGGAGATCACAGTTACTGGGACAATGTTCCACAGGAAGCCAAGGATCCAGCAAGCAGCCATCAGAGCACAGCAGGCATCCTGGGACATAATTTGTGGGTAGCGCAGTGGGTGGCATATGGCCAAGTACCTGTCCAATGCCATGGCTGAGAGGAATAAACATTCTGTTGCACCAAGAGAGAAAAAGATGTAGAACTGGAAGAAGCAAGCCTGGAAAGAGATCGTCCCATGAGGGGACACCAGATCAAAGAGCATGCGAGGTACAGTGGCACTCATGTAGCACATCTCCAGCCAGGAGAAGGTGCTTAGAAGGAGATACATGGGAAGTCGTGACAAGTGTGAGTCTAGAACCACCAGTGTGATAATGGTCAGATTCTCAGCCAAAGTGAGCACATAAAGAACAGTCAAAAAAAGGAGCAGCAGCAAACGCTTCACCTGTCCACCTCCAAATCCCAGCAAAATGAATTCTGTTACTTCAGTTTCATTGGCCAGTTCCATCTTCAATTGAATAATCTGGCTGGGTTTCCCCAGCCACTCTAGGCAGCTCCCAAAAGAATATTAAAAACACAATGAAACATCAAACATTCAAAGCTTCCCTAAACAGGGCTGCCTTCAGACGTCTTCTAAAAGTTGCATAGTTCTTTATCTCCTTAACATCTGGTGGGAGAACATTCCACAGGGAGGGCACCACTGCTGAGAAGGCATTCTGCCTGGTTCCCTGTAACCTCACTTCTTGCAGTGAGGGAACCGCCAGAAGGCCCTTGGAGCTGGGCCTCAGTGTCCGGGCTAAATGATGGGGGTGGAGATGCTCCTTCAAGTATACTGGGCCGATGCCGGTGAGGGCTTTAAAGTTCAGCACCAACACTTTGAATTGTGCTCGGAAACATACTGGGAGTCAATGAAGGTCTTTCAGGACCAGCGTTATATGGTCTCAGCGGCCACTCCAGGTCACCAGTCTAGCTGCCGCATTCTGGATTAGTTGTAGTTTCCAGGTCACCTTCAAAGATAGCCCCACGTAGAGCGCATTGCAGTAGTCCAAGCAGGAGATAACCAGAGTAAGCACCACTCTGGAAAGACAGTCTCACCCTAACAGAAAGATTTACATAACATGACAGAGAGATTTACATATACCAAAAGGAAGTAACATCTGCCTTCCTGCCTATCACAGCTGTGAGTCTTTGCCTGTTTAAGAGTCATTCTTAACAAAGTACGACACTGCTGCCTGGTGTGCAATGTAAAACTATGCATGCTTTTGCAAAACTAAGTCCTGCTGTATTGATTTGTGTCACTTCCAAGTAACAACTGATCCACACCCTACATAAAACATAATTAAACTGTGGAACTCACTCCCATAGCTGTCAACTTTTCCCTTTTCTTGCGAGGAATCCTATTTGGAATAAGGGAATTTCCCTTTTAAAAAGGGAAACGTTGACAGCTATGGTCACTCCTACAGAAGGCAATGGTGGCCACCAAACTATACCCCTTTAAAAGAAAATTAGACCAATTAGTGGAGGACAAGGCTATCAACAAGGCTATCCATTCTTAAGGAAATCAGCCCTGAGTGCTCAGTGGAAGGACAGATCCTGAAGCTGAGGCTCCAATACTTTGGCCACCTCATGAGAAGAGAAGACTCCCTGGAAAAGACCCTGATGTTGGGAAAGATGGAGGGCACAAGGAGAAGGGGACGACAGAGGACGAGATGGTTGGACAGTGTTCTCGAAGCTACCAGCATGAGTTTGACCAAACTGTGGGAGGCAGTGGAAGACAGGAATGCCTGGTGTGCTCTGGTCCATGGGGTCATGAAGAGTTGGACACGACTAAACGACTAAACAACAACAACAACAAGGCTATCAACAGCTACCAGCCACAATAGCTGCATTCTACTTCCATTGTCAAAGGCATTATGACTGTGAATGCCGGTTTCTGGCAACTGCAGGTGGGCAGAGTGCTGCTGCACTCATGTCCAGCTTACAGGCTTCCCACAGGAGTCTTCTCAGCCACTGTGGGAAAATGGTGCTGCACCAGAGAGGCCATGGCCTTATCCAGCAGGCTTGTCTTGTGTTCTTATCCTTTTATGCTTGATAATAACATGTTCCCCTTGTACCCTGCACTCTTCTAAGCATCTTGGACAAACAGTTTCAAAAATACACAGGTATGGAACAGCCTTTGCTTGGAAGCAAGCACAGATTATTACAGTAGGACTTATTTTGTTGCTCCACAACACAATACAGAAACAGCTACCAAGTTTCCCATACTGGAACAAACTCATGAAAAACAAACAGTTGCAAAATAAGATCGGAGGAAGATCAAAGGAACAGTGAGTGAAGAGGTTTGCTATGCTGAATCAAATCCTTACTGGCCCAATCTGGCCAATGGCTGCATCTATTCAGATCCATCCTTCTAATATTCTTACCTCTTCCCCCATTTGACTTATTTGGCACCTCAGTAGCATTCCATGTGAAGATCCACCACCCTGAAGGCATCTCATATATGCTGTGTCACAAACCAAGAGGAGTATGTTGTTCGACGTGTTTTACAGTGGGACTTGGCAAGAAGAATGAATGGGCCTGTGCACAGAACAAAGGTTGAATGCATCTGATATATATATATATGGTGGCTCATAGAAATGAGTCCTTCAAGAACAATGTCATTAGTATCCACCAAAACAACAGCTCTTTGGAGACTGATTGCCTCCCTCTGAAGCACTAGAGAGCCTCCTCGGGTAATTGGTGTTTTCCTGGGTTCTGCAAAGGGATTTATTAGAACAACCAAATGGATATAGTGTGTTATGGAGTCTCAAGCTGATAGAGGCACTTGATTGACTTTCTATTACAGTGGTACCTCAGGTTAAAGATGCTTCACGTTACAGACGCTTCAGGTTACAGATTCCGCTAACCCAGAAATAGTACCTCGAGTTAAGAACTTTGCTTCAGGTTGAGAACAGAAATCGCACAACGGTGGCACGGCAGCAGCGGGAGGCCCCAGTAACTAAAGTGGTGCTTCAGGTTAAGAACAGTTTCAGGTTAAGAACGGACCTCCAGAACAAATTAAGTTCTTAACCCAAGGTACCACTGTATTTCCTTCTCTTACTGCAAGGTTGGCTAAACTGTGGGCCTCCAGCTGTTCCTGGACTCCCAACATCCCTGGACTTTGGCCATGCTGGTTGGGGTTGATGGGAGCTGGAGGCTAGCAGCATCAGGAATATGGCAGTCCTGCTATCCCCATCCAACTGCATCAGGAATCTTCTGTTGTATGTATGTATGTATGTATGTATGTATGTATGTATTTATTTATTTTAAAGCATGGTCATCACCCATCTAATGTGTGTTTGGGAAAACACTTTGTGCTTTAGTGTGGATATTGAGGAGAAGTGAACTTTACACAGAACCAGCAAATAAGAAGAGATGGTCTATTACTGATGTGAGCCAGAATTTTTGGGGAGGGAGGTGGGGTTGAGATAAATAAGGCAATGGTTTTAAAAAGGAAGGGCAATTTGATGGAGGGAGAGCTAATATTCTTCTACTCTTCCCTCCTCCCTTTGGAAAGGACTACATGTAAGGATGGACAAATTTGTCATGTTTGGTTTGTCATTTTTCCAATCTTAAATTCAGTTAACATTTCCAAAGCTTTGTGTGGTTTTCCTTTTTAAAGAAAAAGGGAAACAAAGAAATCCTGTTAAAAGTAATCATCAGTATTTTGGGAGTATTTCTCCTTATACACCCTAATTAGGGAGGGGGTACCCCAAAATAGCCACATGATTCCTGAACATGCCCAGTGCCCACAGGATGTTGTGAGGAAAGAAAAAGGAAAAAAGAAAAGTGTTACGGTAACTGGGAGAGGGAGAAATGGAGAGCTGGATATGGAAGAAGTGAGTGTGAAGGGCTTTATATCCAATGCTATTCCTAGTCAGGGAAAATGCATTGAAATTGATGAACATGATGGTGGACTCACCAATACTCAGGTCCATGAGGTTTTCTGCTGGTCCTCTGCTTTCTAGGTCTGGATCCGAGCATTTTCCCACTTGTCTCACTGCTTACCACAGGGAATCCAGCTCCTCCCCACTGAATCAGAGTGTACGTCAATCTGCGGGAAACCTGACTGACGTTTTCTCTGATTCAGTGGAAAAAAGCAGGTTTTCCCAAGGGAAAGAAGTGGGACAACCGCTCACCCACTCACTGTTATCAGCTGGCACTGACCCCTTGATTTGCACCCTGCCAAGCCAACCCCCCTTCACTCACTCTGGGATACTTGCTAACTGATAAGGGAGAGCTTTGAAGGCTTCCACCATCATCTACATGTCACATTTTTGTGACCGCCCCCCACATTACTTCCAGTCATGGCTGCTTCTGCTGCTTATACAACCAACATGGAATGGATCATGCAGAGGAGGGACACAGGTGGCGCTGTGGTCTAAACCACTGAGCCTCTCTTGGGCTTGTGATCAGAAGGTCGGCAGTTCGAATCCATGTGATGGAGTGTGCTCCTGTTGCTTTGTCCCAGCTTCTGCCAACCTAGCTGTTTGAAAGCACTCCAGTTCAAGTAGATAAAAAGGTACCACTGTGGCATTTGCGTGTGTTCTGGCTTCCATCATGGTGTTCCATTGCACCAGAAGTGGTTTAGTCATGCTGGTCCCATGACCCAGAAAGCTGTGTGTAGACAAACGTCACCTCCCTCAGCCTGAAAAGCAAGATGAGTACCGTATCCCATAGTCGCCTTTGACTGGACTTAAATGTATAGGGGCTCATGCATAACAGAGGGTATTGGTAGGCCTGAGGAAGTATAAAACCTTTAGAAAACAAACAAAATGTTAAGGCACCCTCTGTAGGGTTTTGGTGGTTATGTATATGTATATGTAGCAATATTAGAGTAATCAAGGTAAAGTATAATATGTGAATTAAAGTATGTGTCAGGTTGGGAGGTGGTGAACATGTGCTTGGAATAGTGAAAGTGATAGGATAGGAGAAGAGTTTAGAGTTTGGCAGTGGAGAGAAGTGAAAGAATGTGGTCAATAGGCATGAAATGTTGACCAGTTATTGCAGTGGAATAGAGATAGGGAATGGAATAGACCATTCTAGTCCAAACTGTAAACATCTGATCATTATCTCTCTCATTGCAGGGCTGGATATCTTGGTTTGTTGTTTGTTTTCAATATTCCTTCTTTCCTTTTTCTTGCAAAAAGTCAATGTGTCTGTCAGGATGCTGTCAGTGGCTCCCAGCTGCTTGCCCAAGAAAGTATAAAGACAAGGAAAAGTTTCTTACCGTCCTTTTTTATTTAAATATTACAGAGAGAGGCTACATAACCCAGCCACTTGGACAATGGCATTGTCCACCCCCACCCCACCCCCGTCTCTCCCACTTCCTCATTTGTCACTTCTACTGGTGCTGCTAGGTGCCCTCTGTCTTTGAGCTCTTTGGTCTCCTACTTTTAAGGCTCGCCAGGTTATGGGAGATGAGGGGTCTAGAATGGTTTCTAAATACACCATGTCAGCCAGCTGCCATTCCAGTCCTGTCTCCTCCTCTTCCATTATTTCCCAACTTTCCCCCTAATCTGCCTCTGGCGGGGTCAGGATAGGGAGGCAGTCTCCACCATTCCTCCTCTACCCAGTCCCAGACATTATCCATGCTCACCCACAAAAAAAAACCCAAGTTCACATTAAATCCATACCTTTTGTTAAGCTTCACGTTGATCTCACAAAACAGCATGCAAGCTTTTGAGAGACAGAAGAGCAGTAGGATGGGGTGGGTAGAGTGAAAGGTTGGCTGACGTTGGAGCCATAGAGTCTTCCCTTAATCATACTCCTAAAACGGCTAAGGATGCTTTTACACAATCAGCTTTCTCTTCACCAGTCCTATCTTCCTCCTCTGCAACCTGCCCACTGCCTCCTTCACCTGATTATTCCTCAAACAATAGATCAAAGGATTCAGAAATGGTGTAATTGCAGTAAAGAACAGTGTTACTACTTTAGTAACATGTGATTGACTTTCTCCACTTGGAACTACATACATCCCAGCCACCGTGCCATAGAAAAGGGTGACCACCACTAGGTGGAAGGATATGGTGGAGAAGGCTTTCATCCGACTGCCTCGTCTAGAAGACTTCATCAGTGTGAGAATCACAGCACCATAGGATAGCACAACAAAGAACAGGTTGCCTAGAACAATGAGACCATCCACAGAAAACTGGCAGATAATGGGAATATTTCCGACAGGAGGGCAAGCCAGTGAGAGAATTGGCCCCGGATCACACACAAAGTGGTCAATGATGTTAGGGCCACAGAAGGACAACTTGGATATCAAAATAACTGGACCAATGTGCCATAGAAAGCCAGAACCCCAACAAGTGGCCACCAGGACATAGCAGGACTTGTGGGACATCATTTGTGGGTAACGCAGTGGGTGGCAGATAGCCAAGTACCGATCCAAAGCCATGGCTGACAGGAAGAAGCACTCTGTGTGCCCAAGAGAGAAGAAGATGTAGAACTGAAGGAAGCACTCATGGAAGGAGATGACACCACATGGGAATGCCAGGTCAAAGAGCATACGGGGCACAGTGGTGGAGACATAGCATATCTCTAGCCAGGAGAAATTGCTCAACAGGATGTACATGGGTAGCCGGGCCAATTGGACATCTGCATGGACCAGCGTGATTATGGTGATGTTCTCAGCCAAAGTGAGGATGTAGAGCACAGCAAAAATGGCAAGGAGCAAGTGCCGCTTCTGCTGCCCAATTTGAAAGCCCAGCAAAATGAATTCCTCAACTGTGCTGCCATTGGCCAACTCCATCTTAAATGAGAGAAGTGCTATCACAAACACTCAATAAGTGGTGTACATATTACACAAGGATAAAAATCAGTGAAACTTAAAAACAAATGTTGGTAGCCAAGATATAGGTACACAGCATATTCTAGGCTGGGACCAAAATAGTGTTATTATGTAATCTTAAGGATTTGATTAATGGCACTGATATTGAATTATTAGGAATAAAATCATATGAGGAGATGCCTTCTACCAAGACAGACCACTGGTTCATCTTTCTCAGTATTGTCCACACTGTTTTGAAGCAGCTCTTGAGTTTTTCAGTCAGGGGTCTCTCTCTCCAAGTCCTAACTGAAGATTATATGGCTTGAACCTGAGTCCCGCTGCATGTCAAACAGCTGCTCTGTCATTGAGCCAAGGCAGTTACCACATATTCTAAACTCACCTATGTCTGCTAAAACATGTATAGGTGAAAACTAGAAGAAAAGTTACTCCACTGTTATCAGAATGATATGTCAGATTATGGAATAACTGAATACTTGTTACTTCCGCTCTGGCAGATCCTCTCTTGTGGTGGTGGTGTTGATCTGTAAGCTTCTCTGGGACCCTCTGGGGTAGAAATGGTACAAATAGAAAGCTAAGTAAATAATAGTAATTATTTCTTCCTTCTCTCACACATGGGATAATTTATAATGGTGTATCAACATTCCCTCCCCATAATCTTCTCTCTCGTGAAGAGATGCATCCCACTGTTTCTTACTCCAATCTACTTTGCCTTAGTAAAGGTTTCCATTTCTTCACCTGAACAGCATGCAAGGGGTCGATCCATCCAGCAGAAGGCTCACCACAATGGTGTGTTTGCAGTGTGTGTTGTGTGTGAAAGAAGTACCTAGTTGCTTCTGGTATGTCTCAGCTGTGACACTGTGTGTGTTGGGTGGAAAGATATGGTTGTTCTGCCTGTGGGCCAAAGCTTGGATGCTGATGTTATATATTCAACAGCCCTTGGGGATGTGCGTCTCAGGAATAGTACCATTATCTACCAAAACAGGCTGTCTTTGAGGACACGCCATCTTAATTTGCTGTGGTGAAACACAGGAAATTTCCACAGGTAGTTAATTGTCTGTTGTTTTGAGCTGAAGATGCCAAATAGTTCAGGGTGGTAGACACAGGATTGTGAGGAGTTCCCAAGGGGTCTCATAAAAACAAAGGAAAGTGTATTAAGAGAGAAAAGGTAAATAAGAGTAAAGTGAGGCATAACTTCACATACACACTAATTAGGTCTGGATTGGCAGGAACTGACCAGGAAAGAGATTTTGGTCTTGTAACAGGCAGATTCATGAAACTGCAGTATGTGGCAGTTGTGAAAAGGGAATTTCATGTTAGGGGTCATTAGGAAAGGGATTGAAAGTAAATCTGTCCAAATCATGGCCATATTATTAGCATACAGTTTTGAGTTTTCTGAAAGAAAATAACATCCCAATTGATACAAATGTAAAGATAAGATGATACTGCCATTCCAGGCAATCAAAAGCTTTATTAATGTCCAAAGAGAGTAAGGTGAAATGACGGTGATGTAAAGATAACATCAAGCAATCTTTGAATCGGGTTGAAAATATGTCTGCAGGGGATAAACCCCGTTTGGTCAGAATGGATGAGTCTCTAACAACCAAATTTTGCTGCAATGCCAGAAAAGATGAAAACGTTTTTTGATCTTGATTCAATAATGTAATAGGACAGAGGTTTTCAATGTTTCTGAGTCCACAGCTCCCTTGACCAACAGCATTCTTTCTGTGGCATCCCTGTGGGCCTCAGGAGCCCAGTTATGACACCCCTTGCCTGCAGAACTGGCAGCTTCTCACCCTTTTTAAACACCCTTCCTTGTGAAGTGTTCCCTCAGCCTCCTCTCCCCTCTCCTTGGGAGTCCTCCGGGCAGCCGCAGGTCTCTGGGCTGCCCCCTTCCCCAAAGAGAGGTGCTTCCTCACACTGACCCAAAAATTGGAGGGGTGGGGAAAGTGGCAGAAAATGTTTTCCCCCATTTCCCCCCAGGCCTTCACATCTGATTTTCAAAGGCATTCTGCTGCCAGCAGTGGAGGTGTCCCAGAGACCTCATGGCTAGTAACCATAGGTAGCCTTATCCTCCATTAATACTTCTAACCCTCTTTTAAAGACTTCCATGTTGGCAACTATCAATGTAGTGGATGCAAACTTTAAAGATTAACTAGATGCCATGTGAATCTTCCTACATTCAGCTTCTTTGGATGGCCACAAATATTATGAAAAGGGGAGAAAACCTTCACAGCAACTACCTTCACAGCAACTACTTTCTCTGCACCTTGCATAATCTTATAATACTTTATCATGTCCCACCATACCACTTTTTCCAAACTCAAAATCCCTAAATTTTGTAACCCTTCCTCATAGGGGTCTCTCCAGTTCCTTCCATCATTTCAGTTGCCCTTTTCTAAAGCTTTCCTAACTCTACAATATTCTCTTTCTGTGTGGTGGCTCTACACACTATCTAAATGTGATCCAGGCATAAATTAGAATAATGGCACTATGATATTAGGCACTTAAAAACACCTCTGGTGCATCTGGCACCACCAACCTGGTATCCCAGTGGCCAGCCAAGATGCTTATAGGAAGCTCACAAGCAAAACCTGAAACAGCAGTCTTCCCATTCCCTAGCACCTGATATTCAAAGGCATACCACCTCTGACAGGGGAGAAAGAGCATAGCCATTGTGGCTAGCAGCCATTAATAGACCTAGCCTCAATTAATGTGTCTAATCCTGTTTCAAAGGTGCCCAAGTTGAGTGGGATAAATCCAGCCTCGTATAACCAATATGCTTAACTCTAATTAATGCAGGATGCCGGTGGCACTGTGGTCTAAACCACAGAGCCTAGGGCTTGCTGATCAGAAGGTTGGCAGTTCAAAACCCTGTGACGGGGTGAGCTCCCGTTGCTCAGTCCCTGCTCCTGCCAACCTAGCAGTTCAAAAGCACGTCAAAGTGCAAGTAGATAAATAGGTACCGCTCCGACAGGAAGGTAAACGGCATTTCCGTGCGCTGCTCTGGTTCGTCAGAAGTGGTTGAGTCATGCTGGTCACATGACCCAGAAAGCTGTCTGTGGACAAACGCCGCCTCCCTCAGCCTGAAAAGCAAGATGAGTACCGTATCCCATAGTCGCCTTTGACTGGACTTAACCGTATAGGGGCTCATGCATAACAGGGGGTATTGGTAGGCCTGAGGAAGTATAAAACCTTTAGAAAACGAACAAAATGTTAAAGCACCCTCTGTAGTGTTTTTGTGGTTGTCTATATGATATTGTATGTATATGTAGCAATATTAGAGTAATCAAGGTAAAGTTTAATATGTGGATTAAAGTATGTATCAGGTTGGGAGGGGGAGAAAATGTGCTTGGAATAGTGAAAGTGATAGGATAGGAGAAGAGTTTAGGTTTGGGCAGTGGAGAGAAGTGAAAGAATGTGGTCAATAGGCATGAAATGTTGACCAATTGTTGCAGTGGAATAGTGACAGGGAATGGAATAGAATGGAGTATCCTGGAAAGGGAACTGTATGGCTGCATGGCATCCTGAAGAGGTAACCTTTTGTGTCAAGATAACATTTGTGCGTTGTGCTACTGTTCTTAACTGAAGGAGGAAGCTGCCTTGATTTGGTCTCCCCTCTGACCTTTTTCGCCTGGTTAGTTCATTTTGCACATCCTGACAGAGCAAAACATTTTTTTTACGAAGAAGCACCATTCTTGTCCAAATGATAAACATCTTATCATTATCGCTCTCATTGCAGGGCTGGATATCTTGGTTTGTTGCTTGTTTTCAATATTCCTTCTCTCCTTTCTCTTGCATAAAGTCAATGTATCTGTCAGGATGCTGTCAGAGGTTCCCAGCTGGTTGCCCAAGAAAGTATAAAGACAAGGAAAAGTTTCTTACTGTCCTTTTTTATTTAAATATTACAGAGAGAGGCTACATAACCCAGCCTCTTGGATAATGGCATTGTCCCGAGTGAATCTCCACCCCCACCCCTCCCCCGTCTCTCCCACTTCCTCATTCGTCACTTCTACTGGTGCTGCTAGGTGCCCTCTGTCTTTGAGCTCTTTGCTCTCCTACTTTTAAGGCTCGCCAGGTTATGGGAGATGAGGGGTCTGGAATAGTTTCTAAATACACCATGTCAGCCAGCTGCCGTTCCAGTCCTGTCTCCTCCCCTTCCATTATTTCCTAACTTTCCCCCTAATCTGCCTCTAGAGGGGTCGGGATAGGGAGGCAGTCTCCACTATTGCTCCTCTACCCAGTCCCTGACAGTATCCATGCTGACCTATAAAAAAATCCCAAGTTCACATTAAATCCATACCTTTTGTTAAGCTTCACATTGATCTCACAAAACAGCATGCAAGCTTTTGAGAGAGAGAAGAGTTGTAGGTTGGGGTGGGCAGAGTGAAAGGTTGGCTGATGTTGGAGCCATGGAGTCTTTCCTTAATCTTAGTCCTAAAACGGCTAAAGATGCTTTTACACAATCAGCTTTCTCTTCACCAGTCCCATCTTCCTCCTCTGCAACCTGCCCACTGCCTCCTTCACCTGATCATTCCTCAGACAATAGATCAAAGGATTCAGAAATGGTGTAATTGCAGTAAAGAACAGTGTTACTACTTTAGTAACATGTGTTTGACTTTCTCCACTTGGAACTACATACATCCCGGCCACTGTGCCATAGAAAAGGGTGACCACCACTAGGTGGAAGGATATGGTGGAGAAGGCTTTCATCCGACTGCCTCGTCTAGAAGACTTTGTCAGTGTGAGAATCACAGCACCATAGGATAGCACAACAAAGAACAGGTTGCCTAGAACAATGAGACCATCCACAGAAAACTGGCAGATAATGGGAATATTTCCGACAGGAGGGCAAGCCAGTGAGAGAATTGGCCCCGGATCACACACGAAGTGGTCAATGATGTTAGGGCCACAGAAGGACAACTTGGAGATCAAAATAACTGGACCAATGTGCCATAGAAAGCCCAAAACCCAACAAGTGGCCACCAGGACATAGCAGGACTTGTGGGACATCATTTGTGGGTAACGCAGTGGGTGGCAGATAGCCAAGTACCGATCCAAAGCCATGGCTGACAGGAAGAAGCACTCTGTGTAGCCAAGAGAGAAGAAGATGTAGAACTGAAGGAAGCACTCATGGAAGGAGATGACGCCACGTGGGAATGCCAGGTCAAAGAGCATACGGGGCACAGTGGTGGAGACGTAGCATATCTCTAGCCAGGAGAAATTGCTCAACAGGATGTACATAGGTAGCCGGGCCAATTGGACATCTGCATGGACCAGCGTGATTATGGTGATGTTCTCAGCCAAAGTGAGGATGTAGAGCACAGCAAAAATGGCAAGCAGCAAGTGCCGCTTCTGCTGCCCAATTTGAAAGCCCAGCAAAATGAATTCCTCAACTGTGCTGCCATTGGCCAACTCCATCTTGAATGAGAGAAGTGCTATCACAAACACTCACTAAGTGGTGTACATAATACCGTTGTCAATAACACAAGGATAAACACAGTGAAACTTAAAAACAAATGTTGGTAGCCAAGATATAGGTACGCAGCATATTCTAGGCTGGGACCAAAATAGTGTTGTTATGTAATCTTAAGGATTTGATTAATGGCACTGGTCTTGAATTATTAGGAATAAAATCATATGGAGAGATGCCTTCTACCAAGACAGACCACTGGTTCATCTTCCTCAGTATTGTCCACACTGTTTTGAAGCAGCTCTTGAGTTTTTCAGTCAGGGGTCTCTCTTTCCAAGTCCTAACTGAAGATTATATGGCTTGAACCTGAGTCCCTCTGCATGTCAAACAGCTTCTCTGTCATTGAGCCAAAGCACTTGCCAAGTATTCTAAACTCACCTAAGTCTGCTGAAACGTGTATAGGTGGGAACTGGAAGAAAAGTTACTCCACTGTTGTCAGAATGGTATGTCAGATTATGGAATAATTGAATACTTGTTACTTCTGTTCTGGCAGATCCTCTCTTGTGCTGGTGGTGTTGATCTGTAAACTTCTCTGGGACCCTCTGTGGTAGAAATGGTACAAACAGAAAAATAAGTAAATAATAGTAATTATTTCTTCCTTCTCTCACACCTGGGATAATTTATAATGGTGTATCAACATTCCCTTCCCAATATCTTATCTCTTGTGAAGAGATGCATCCCTCTGTTTCTTACTCCAATCTACTTTGCCTTAGTAAAGGTTTCCATTTCTTCACCTGAACAGCATGCAAGGGGTCAATACATCCAGCAGAAGGCTCACCACAATGGTGAGTTTGCAGTGTGTGTTGTGTGTACCTAGTTGCTTCTGGCGTCTTTCAGCTGTGACACTGTGTGGGTTGGGTAGAAAGATATGGTTGTTCTGCCCGTGGACCAAAGCTTGGATGCTGATGTTATTTATTCAACAGCCCTTGGGGACGTGCGTCTCAGGAATATTACCATTGTCTACCAAAACAGACTGTCTTTGAGGACACGCCATCTGGTGAAACACAGGAAATTTCCACAGGTAGTTAATTGTCTGTTGTTTTGAGCTGAAGATGCCAAATTGTTCAGGGTGGTAGACAGAGGATTGTGAGGAGTTCCCAAGGGGTCTCATAAAAACAAAGGAAAGTGTATTAAGAGAGAAAAGGTAAATAAGAGTAAAGTGAGGCATAACTTCACATACACACTAATTAGGTCTGGACTGGCAGGAACTGACCAGGAAAGAGGTTTTGGTCTTGTAATAGGCAGATTCATGAAACTGCAGTATGTGGCAGTTGTGAAAAGGGAATTTCTTGTTAGGGGTCATTAGGAAAGGGATTGAAAGTAAAACTGTCCAAATCGTGGCCATATTATTAGCATACAGTTTTGAGTTTTCTGAAATAAAATAACATCCCAATTGATACAAATGTAAAGATAAGATGATACTGCCATTCCAGGCAATCAAAAGCTTTATTAATGTCCAAAGAAAGTAACGAGAAATGACAGTGATGTAAAGATAACATCAAGCAATCTTTGAATCGGGTCGAAAATACGTCTGCAGGGGATAAACCCCATTTGGTCAGAATAGATGAGTCTCTAACAACCAAATTTTGCTGCAATGCCAGAAAAGAAGAAAACATTTTTTGATCTTGATTCAATAATGTAATAGGACAGAGGTTTTCAATGTTTCTGAGTCCACAGCTCCCTTGACCAACAACATTCTTCCTGTGGCATCCCTGTGGGCTTCAGGAGCCCAGTTATGACACCCCTTGCCTGCAGAACTGGCAGCTTCTCACCCTTTTTAAACACCCTCCCTTGTGAAGTGTTTCCTCAGCCTCCTCTCCCCTCTCCTTGGGAGTCCTCCGGGCAGCCGCAGGTCTCTGGGCTGCCCCCTTCCCCAAAGAGAGGTGCTTCTGCACACTGACCCAAAAATTGGAAGGTGTGGGAAGAGGCAGAAAGTGTTTCCCCCCATTTCCCCCTGGGCCTTCACATCTGATATTCAAAGGTATTCTGCTGCCAGCAGTGGAGGTGTCCCAGAGACCTCATGGCTAGTAACCATAGGTAGCCTTATCCTCCATTAATACTTCTAACCCTCTTTTAAAGACTTTCATGTTAGCAACCATCAATGTGGTGGCTGCAAACGTTATAGATTAACTAGATGCCATGTGAATCTTCCTACATTCAGCTTCTTTGGTTATGAAAATGGGAGAAAACCTTCACAGCAACTACTTTCTCTGCACCATACATAATCTTATGCAACTTTATTGTGTCCCACCATACCACTTTTTCGAGACTCAAAATCCCTAAATTTTGTAACCCTTCCTCATAGGGGTCTCTCTCCAGTTCCTTCCATCATTTCAGTTGCCCTTTTCTAAAGCTTTCCTAACTCTACAATATTCTCTTTCTGTGTGGTGGCTCTACACACTATCTAAATGTGGTCCAGCCATAAATTGGAATAACGGCACTACGATATTAGACACTTAAAGAGACCTCTGATGCATCTGGCACTACCAACCTGGTCTCACAGTGGCCAACCAAGATGCTTATAGGAAACTCACAAGCAAGACCTGAAACAGCACTCTTCCCATTTCCTAGCACCTGATATTCAAAGGCATACCACCTCTGACAGGGGAGAAAGAGCATAGCCATTGTGGCTAGCAGCCATTAACAGACCTATCCTCAATTAATGTGTCTAACCTTGTTTTAAAGGTGCCCAAGTTAAGTGGGATAAATCCAGCCTCGTATAACCAATATGCTTAACTCTAATTAATGCAGGACACAGGTGGAGCTGTGGTCTAAACCACAGAGCCTAGGGCTTCCTGATCAAAAGTTCGGCGGTTTGAATCCCCATGATGGGGTGAGCTCCCATTGCTTGGTCCCAGCTCCTGCCAACCTAGCAGTTCGAAAGCATGCCAAAAAGTGCAAGTAGATAAATAGGTACCGCTCCTGCGGGAAGGTAAATGGCGTTTCCGTGTGCTGCTCTGATTCACCAGAAGCGGCTTAGTCCTGCTGGCCACATGACCCGGAAGCTCTCTGCGGACAAACGCAGGCTCCCTTGGCCAGTAAAGCGAGATGAGCACCACCACCCCAGAGTTGTCCGCGACTGGACCTAACTGTCAGGGGTCCCTTTACCTAATTAATGCAGGAAAGGCTTAATACCTTAGAGTAAGCCGTCCTGCCAGGCCTAGCTAGGTGACACACCCTCACCTTAAGAGGAAGGTTTACCAAACTCTTTCTTCTCCCATCTTTCCATCATGTAACCAACCATAAGGATATCTGGACTGGCTGCTCCAAGCCCAGACCACATGCTTTAGCATGCAATCTTTGTGTTTCTATACAAATCATTTAGAAACTTTTACCCCTTTTTGTGACCTAAGTCAAACTGCTTGTCTTTTCTTGCTGCTGTATGGAAAAGCACATGAATCTGACCTTTGAAGAGCTTGTAAGGAAATCATTTTTAACTTACCAAATGTGTGTTCTTTTTCTATGCTAAGGGAAGTGGGAAACTTTGGAAGAAAATTGGAAGGGGGCTGTTTTAAAGGTCTAGCAGCCTCTTTGCTACATGTTTTGTAATTTTAAATCTCTGCTGGGTCTCTCTCTCACCAAAGGGTTCTTGCCCCAAATCTGGATCCTAGGCCCTGGACAATTTAGTGCTTTCAGCTCAAAATAATGGACAATTACCTGTGGAAATTTCAATGTGTTTCACCACAGCAAATGAAAATGGCCTGTCCCCAAAGAGCATTTGTTTTGGTGAATAATGAGAACGTTCCTTAGAGACACATCTCCAAGGGCTCTTGAAAATATAACATTAGCATTCAAGCATTAGTCCACAGACAGGCCAACCATCTCTTTCCACAGAGTACACCCAGTTCACAGCTGAAAGACACAGGAAACAACCATATATTTCTTTCACACGCAACACCCTCTCCAAACTCGGACACAGCCATTGTGGTGAGCCTTCTGCTGGATGGATGGATCAACCCAACCCAACATGCTGAGATACAGAAACTGAAACCTTTACCAAGGCAAAGGAGACTGGGGTGAGAGACACAGAGGAATTAATTTGAATGGGCTCCCTTCTCCAGAAATAAGATTATGGGCAAATAAATGTTGATTCGCCATTATAAAGCATCACCTGAGAGGATCATCACATACTTACTTATCTATTTGTAGCTTTTCTACCCAATTTGTAATCCCAGAAAAGCTTACAGACTAATAACAACAACAATAGAAGGAGCACCTGCCTTAGGGAGAGAAACAAGGTGGCTCTGTGGTCTAAATGACTAAGCCACTTGGGCTTGGCGATTGGAAGGTCAGCGGTTCAAATCCTCACAATGGGGTGATCTCCCGTTGCTCTGTCCCAGCTCTTGCCAACCTAGCAGTTCAAAAGAATGCCAGTGCAAGCAGATAAATAGGTACCGTTGTGGCGGGAAGGTAAACGGCGTTTCCGTGTGATCTGGCTTCTGTCAGTGTTCTGTTGTGCCAAAAGCGGTTTAGTCATGCTGGCCACATGACCTGGAAAGCTGCCTGTAGACAAACGTTGACTCCCTCGGCCTGAAATGAGCATCGCAACCCCTTTGACTGGACTTAACCATCCAGGGGTCCTTTACCTTTACCTTTACAGAGCTGTCCTAAGAATTACTCAGAGATGGTGTCCAACAAAATTTGGAGGTCTAAAATGTATCTACCCCACATTTAGAAAGACCTGCAGTATTCCGTATTCTCAAATATTACTCACATAACAATGAGGATAGGGGAACTTTTCTTCCAGTTTCCTGTGACATATATTTTAGCAGTCTTAGATAGCTTCAGAATACTTGGGAAAGGCCATGGCTCAATTCTAGAGCAGCTGCTTTGAATAAAGAAGGTCACAAGTTCAATCTCCAGGTAGCTCTGGGAGAGAGAGACCCCTCTCTGAAGGCCTTGAGAGTCTCTGCCAATAAGTGTGGACAATACTGAGGAAGATGAACCAATGTTCTGACTTGTTGTAAGGCAGCTTCCTATATTCCTAATCCTTCAAGACCAGCATAATTAATCAAATCCTGATGATTGCGTAATAGCATATTTTGGACATAAGCAGTATAATCTGGCTGCAATTTATTTGTTTTTCAGTTTTCTCTCTATGCAATTATGTACACAAAGGGTCTTCTGAGCAAGCAGTCTATCAGTTTTTTTCAATAAGTAAATGAATACATAAATCAATAAAGGTAAAATGCATGGAACCTAATCACTAGTTATATGTCATACAGTGATACCTCGGGTTAAGAACTTAATTCGTTCCGAAGGTCTGTTCTTAACCTGAAACTGTTCTTAACCTGAAGCACCACTTTAGCTAATGGGGCCTCCCGCTGCCACTGCACCTCTGGAGCATAATTTCTGTTCTCATCATGAAGCAAAGTTCTTAACCCGAGGTACTATTTCTGGGTTAGCGAAGTCTGTAACCTGAAGCGTATGTAACCTGAAGTGTATGTAACCAGAGGTACCACTGTATCTGATACCTAATTAGAACAAATAGGTACTTCTCGATAATAATCATATGTAAGTTAAGATGAAGATGGAAGGAGGTTGGCTGTACTTCTGCCCTCCCTAAAGACCATGACTACTCATCATTTGCTTTCGATGGAGACAGAGAGAGAGACAGGCAGGCAATATTTCTTAATGGTTTGCAACAGTGTTTCTCTTCTCTCGTTCAAGATGGAGTTGGCCAATGGGAGCACAGTTGAGGAATTCATTTTGCTGGGCTTTCAAATTGGGCAGCAGAAGCGGCACTTGCTCCTTGCCATTTTTGCTGTGCTCTACATCCTCACTTTGGCTGAGAACATCACCATAATCACGCTGGTCCATGCAGATGTCCAATTGGCCCGGCTACCTATGTACATCCTGTTGAGCAATTTCTCCTGGCTAGAGATATGCTACGTCTCCACCACTGTGCCCCGTATGCTCTTTGACCTGGCATTCCCATGTGGCGTCATCTCCTTCCACGAGTGCTTCCTCCAATACTACATCTTCTTCTCTCTTGGCCAGACAGAGTGCTTCTTCCTGTCAGCCATGGCTTTGGATCGGTACATGGCCATCTGCCACCCACTGCGTTACCCACAAATGATGTCCCGAGACTCCTGCTATGCCTTGGTGGCCACTTGTTGGGTTTTGGGCTTTCTGTGGCACATTGTTCCTGTTACTTTGATCTCCAGGTTGTCCTTCTGTGGCCCCAACATCATAGACCACTTTATGTGTGATGCTGGGACAATTCTCCTACTTGCTTGCCCCCCAATCAGAAACATTCCCATCATCTACCAGTTTTCCATGGATGCTGTGGGTATTTTAGGCAACCTGTTCTTTGTTGTGCTATCCTATGGTGCTGTGATTCTCACCCTGATGAAATCTTCTAGACGAGGCAGTCGGATGAAAGCCTTCTCCACCATATCCTTCCACCTAGTGGTGGTCACCCTTTTCTATGGCACAGTGGCCGGGATGTATGTAGCTCCAAGTGGAGAAAGCCAATCACAGGCCACCAAAGTAGTAACGCTCTTCTATACAACAATCACACCATTTCTGAATCCTTTGATCTATTGTCTGAGGAATGATCAGGTGAAGGAGGCAGTGGGCAGGTTGCAGAGGAGGAAGATGGGACTGGTGAAGAGAAAGTTGACTTGGTAAAAAAACAAAAAAACACAATGTTAGCCGTTTTAAGACCTTGACCCACTGCTCTTCATTGATTTTACTGATGCACCTGTATCATGATTTTCCTGTGACATTTTATAAGATTATGAATTTCTGTACATGAGATTTACTGTAGCAGACCTTAGATAAATATTTTTATATATAAATAAAAGAATACCAAAATGTGTTTACTAAGTGAAATACTCCCTAAAATGCTGGTGAATATTAAACAGGATTTAGATATAGATAGATGATAGTTAGATAGAGATAGATAGATAGATAGATGATAGATAGATGATAGATTAGATGATAGATAGATAGATAGATAGATAGATAGATAGATAGATAGATGATAGATAGATAGATGATAGATAGATAGATAGATAGATAGATAGATAGATGATAGATAGATAGGTATAGATAGATAGATGATAGATGATAGATGATAGATGATGATGATAGATATAGATAGATAGATGATAGATGATAGATAGATAGATAGATAAATGATAAATAGATAGATAGATGATAGATAGATGATAGATAGATAGATAGATGATAGATGATAGATGATAGATGATAGATGATAGATGATAGATGATAGATGATAGATGATAGATGATAGATAGATAGATAGATAGATAGATGATGATTGATAGATAGATGATAGATAGATAGATAGATAGATAGATAGATAGATGATGATAGATAGATAGATAGATGATAGATAGATGATTGATAGATAGATAGATAGATAGATAGATAGATAGATGGATGGATAGATAGATAGATAGATAGATAGATGATAGATAGATAGATGATAGATAGATAGATAGATAGATAGATAGATAGATAGATAGATGATATAGATAGATAGATAGATGATAGATAGATAGATAGATGATAGATAGATAGATAGATAGATAGATAGATAGATAGATGATAGATGATAGATAGATAGATAGATGATAGATAGATGATAGATAGATAGATAGATAGATAGATGATAGATAGATAGATGATAGATAGATAGATAGATGATATAGATAGATAGATAGATGATAGATAGATAGATAGATAGATAGATGATAGATAGATAGATGATAGATAGATAGATAGATAGATAGATAGATAGATGATAGATAAATAGATAGATAGATAGATGATAGATAGATGATGATAGATAGATAGATAGATGATAGATAGATAGATAGATAGATGATAGATAGATAGATAGATAGATAGATAGATAGATAGATAGATGATAGATAGATGATAGATGATAGATGATACATAGATGATAGAAAATCGCAAAATCCTATGGAAATGTGGAAAACTGAATTTAAGGCTGGAGCGATGAGAAGCCAAACTGGCATCCTTACAAGATTAAAAAGGTGAGAGGAAATAGAGGAAGATGAGATTCCATGCCATTGTGTTATCCCTTTTCAAAACCATTGTCTCATTTATCTTCCCCAACCACATCCTATGATTTGCATGTTGTGTAAAAAGTTCACTTTCCCCCCAGTTGCCACACTAAAGAACAAAGCTTTTTCCCATCTAGAAGACTACACACATTGCATGGGTGTTCATGCTGGCTTTTCATACTGGAAGCTAGCAGCAGAGTACAAATTAGGGGCCAATGGCTTCCATTGGGAGGGGGAGAAAGCAGTGCTGAAAATGGCGGAGCTCTTTGTACGCATTGACACTGTTGCTTCCACTGGGACTAATTCTTCATTGTTAGCTTCTTTTGTAAAGTCCCCTGCACAACGATGGCACATAACCAAATAAAACAATATGGTTGTTTTCTGTGTGGTTATACTATAGACAAGAGCCTTGTCTATAATTAATCATAATCATAATATTTGAACCCTGCCCATCTGACTGGGTTGCCCCGGCCACTCTGGGCAGCTTGCAATATATATAAAAACATAATATAACATTACACATTGAAAAGCGTTCCATCAATTTAATTGCTCAAAGGTGTTTAGCAAAACAGAATCCAGGTAAACAAGAAATACCTGTAGGAATTTCCTGTGTTTCACCGTGGCAGAGGCAGACCGCAAACCCCTAAAGAGATGGTGTTTCGGTGGATAATGACAATGTTCTTAAGGGGCATATTCTCCAGGGCCACCAAATACTTATCAGAGACATTCTAGCTTTTATCTGTACTTTCTTACCACTCAAACAATCCCATGGCCTGTTATTGCAGAAGGACAAGGCATGTGATGTCCCACAGCTGGCTAGATCAAGAGTTTGAAAGCTTCTGAGGTACTGAAATGGGACTGCTACCAAGCCAAAGGAAGATGGGTTGGAAGAAGGAGAACATCGAGGGATGGGTTTGAATGGGTGACACTTGCAATGCTCAGATTTTGGTTTTTCAAGAAAATGTAAACAGGCTATTATAAAGTTCTACACAGGGAGGGAGAGAGAAATAAGAGTAAGGGGAATTATTATTATTATTATTATTATTATTATTATTATTATTATTATTACCCTACCCATCTGGCTGGGTTTCCCCAGCCACTCAGGGCGGCTTACAGCACATAAAAAATTGTAAAACATTAGACATTAAAAATTTCCCGATGCAAGGTTGCCTTCAGATGTCTTCTAAAAGTCAGATACTTCTATATTTCCTTGATATCTGATGGGAGAGTGTTCCACAGGGCGGGCGCTACTACCAAGAAGGCCCTCAGAGCATAGAATCAAGATTTCCCAGCTGCGCTCCTGATACTAATTCAAACCTGTTTTCCTCAACTCAGACCCTGAGAAAATTTTTCGGAAAATGCTCAGCAGCAAAGGTGGTTTTAGGATAGCGTGACTGCTGGGAAATCGCCCTGGGTGCCACACTGCAGGGGTGCCAAAACAATGTTGTAGAATGGAGCACGAGAGGCAGGGGGCACCAAATTTTAGTGGCGCACAGGCACTGCTGAAATTTGAGAGCCCAAAGTCCACCACTGGCAGCAGCCACCTTGGCAATTAAATGGTATATTAATTTTTTATTAAGCAGCAGTAGCAGCACCTTAAAAGGTAAAGGTAAAGGTACCCCTGCCCGTACAGGCCAGTCTTGACAGACTCTAGGGTTGTGCGCTCATCTCACTCTAGAGGCTGGGAGCCAGCGCTGTCCGCAGACACTTCCGGGTCACGTGGCCAGCGTGACGAAGCTGCTCCGGCAAACCGGCACCAGAGCAGCACATGGAAACGCCGTTTACCTTCCCGCTAGTAAGCGGTCCCTATTTATCTACTTGCACTTAAGGGTGCTTTCGAACTGCTAGGTGGGCAGGAGCTGGGACCGAATGACGGGAGCTCACCCCACCGCGGGGATTCGAACCGCCAACCATGCGATCGGCAAGTCCTAGGCGCTGAGGTTTTACCCACAGCGCCACCCGCGTCCCTGCAGCAGCACCTTAGTCTTGCATAAAGCTGCAATTTATTGTTTAGTTTCCTTATGAACAACAGTTGGAAAGACCCTCATTTCAAGGAAGTCATTTAGTGGTCCTGCTTAACCCTCATCTCAAGAGAAAGCAGAGTAGACGATCACTATGGGTAAGGCATTTTCATATCCTGATCACCCATTTTCCTGCACAAAATCTAAATTTAATGGATATTGTTAGCATGTAGAATCATAGAATCATGACAGATGGCCATCCAACCTTTGCTTAAAAACCTCCAAGGAAGGAGAGTCCACCATCTCCCGAGGGAGACCATTCCAACCATTCCACTGTCAAGCAGAAACTTTTTCCTGATTTTTAATTGGAATCTCCTTTCTTGTAACTTGAGTCCTACCCTCCAGAGCAGGAGGAAAAAAGCTTGCTCCATCTTCCATGTGACAGCCCTTGAGATATTTGAAGATGGCTATTACCTCTCCTCTATTCCAGGTTAAACATACTCAGTTCCTTCAACCATTCCTCATAAGGCTTGGTTTCCAGACCCTTGGTTATCTTGGTTGTCCTCCTCTGCACACCTTCCAGCTTCTCAACATCCTATGTAAACAGGACATGTAAATATTTCATTTTCTCGCTACCTTTTCCAGAATATTTTGTCCTGCTCCTGTTTGCCCCACTCCAAGCTGATCTTCTCCTAGTTGATTTTGCCATGCAAAGCCTCCTAGTTGACTCAGCCATTTGAAAAACATAGGAAACTGCCATATACTGAGTCAGACCATCCATCTAACTCAGCATTGTCCACACTGACCGGCAACTGCTCTCCAGGGTTTCAAACAAGGGTCTCTCCAGACCTACTTGAAGAAGCTGGGGATTGAACCTGAGACCTTCTGCATGCAAAGGAGATGCTCTACTATTCAGCTCCAAATATCTGAAGGGCTATCAGATCAAAGAAGAAGCAGACTTGTTTCCTGTTGATCCAAAGAGCAGAGCTAAAATCAGTGAGTGAAAATCACAGGGAAGCAGAACAATAGTAGAGGCTGGCCCATTCTTATTATATGAGTCTGCCGAGAGAAAGTTGCAGGCGACTTTTGACATCTTAATCTTCATATTTTGTCTTCTTCTCTTCTTCTTTTGGACAAAGCCAGAGAGATCATGCTGGTAGGACTTTGCAAAGTAAATATTCTTCAGAAAGCATTTCAGACGTGTTTTTGCTTATCAAAACGACCTCTATTGTTCTATGCTCTCTTACCATATCTGGTTATTATGCAAATATATATTTTGAGAGCTTGAAGGAAACTAAGTTTTTATAAAGTCTTCTCTCTCAAGCAGTTTTATTCACATTTAATGGCTATACAATACCCCACACACATGCACAAAAACAGGTTATGTTCCCTATGGATAATCTCACATATTATGGTAAACACAACTAACTCGGTGTTTGCTTAGCTACCAGGGTTTAAAAACATATCTGTAAGATGCATATGGTGACAAAATGTGATCTGAAATATATGGGAAGGGGGTTACAACAGTCCCTTCTCTCACTCCACCTAATAGGCATTTCTGCATAGCTTTTGTCCTCCAGACAATGAGACAGGCAGCTGATACTTGCTTATGGCATGGGCTGATGGTTCTATTATCCACTTGCAGATGGAGATGGCCAATGGGACCACCATCCAGGAATTCATTTTGGTGGGCTTTGGAGATGGGCAACAGAAACGTTTCCTGCTTCTCGTCTTTTTCACCACCCTCTACATTCTCACTTTGGCCGAGAACCTCATGATTATCACACTGGTGGTCCTGGACACCCATTTATCCCGGCTTCCCATGTATGTCCTGCTGAGCAACTTCTCCTGGCTGGAAGTGTGTTATGTGAGTGTAACTGTGCCCCGGATGCTCTTTGACCTGGCGTCCCCTCAGGGAGGAATCATCCCCTTTCACGACTGTTTGGCTCAGTTCTACCTCTTCTTTTCTCTTGGAAGCACCGAATGCTTCTTCCTCTCAGTCATGGCCTTGGACCGCTACTTGGCCATCTGCCACCCACTGCGCTACCCACAAATCATGTCCCTGGATTCCTGCTATGCCCTGGTGGCTACTTGCTGGGTCCTTGGCTTCCTGTGGAATGTTGTCCCAGTGACCTTGATCTCCAAATTGTCCTTCTGTGGGCCAAACATCATTGATAATCTGCTTTGCGATCCTGGGCTGATTATGTCCCTGGCCTGCCCCCCACTAGGAAATGTTCCTTTCATCTGTCAGCTTTCTATGACTTCTGGGGTTTTAGTCAATATCTTATTTGTTGTGCTCTCCTATGGTGTTGTGATTCTTACTCTGGTGAAAGCCTCTAGCCGGGGAAATCGTAGGAAGGCTTTCTCCACAATATCATTCCATCTAATTGTGGTGACACTTTTTTACGGGTCAGTAGCAGCCGTCAATTTAATTCCACGTGGAGAAAGCCAGTCAGATCTCAATGCGGCCGTGACGTTGTTCTACACTGCTGTTACCCCCTTTCTCAACCCGCTGATCTACTGCCTGAGGAATGATCAAGTGAAAGAGGCACTGGGACGGTTGTTGAGGAACACAGAGAAATGGAGGAGCAGAATTGTGACAGAGTGAAAAAGTGGGAAGAAGGAAAAGAAAGAGAGCACAATACCCAATCAGTCTGTTGAAGAAATCATGGGTGTGTTTAGTTTTGACCAGAAGAATGAACATCCCTCCTCAACCACATTGTAATGTTCAGTTAAGATTCCTCAAAAATTGACCAGCCCTAACATTGGGCAAAGTGAGATCGCTGCTTCAGGCAATGGATGCTGGATGTCAGGGAGTGTTGGTGAGATGTTGGAGCCCAGGGCTGTGTCACCCCCTACATGATTCCACTGTCACTGGGACAACTGGAAGATGCTGTCCTGTCGCCAGTAATTTTAAAAAGATCATATTGACAGTCAGGTTTGCGAGACGGGGGGTGTGTCATCCTGTCAGCAGGCAGCAAAATGTCTTGGATCAGCTCTATTCCAAAAACTAAGCTGAGGAGAAGGTCAGGGATGGGAGTATTCATTGCCTGTCAACCACAAGACACTATAAGAATGTTTACTTCTTCCTTTGAGAACTAGAATGCAAGGGTCAAACATTATCGGCTCAGAATTATTTGGTGTATCTATTATGTAATAAAATTAAACTGATTAACAGTTCCTTTCTATAACAACATGACTTGGGGGGTTTTGTGTGTGTGTTATGCTTAGGAATGGAGCAGAAAAATTATTTTTGTTGTATTTTTAATGAGAAATTACCTAATTTCACTTTTTAAAATTAAATTTAGTTACATTTTGAAATAAGTAACATGGCAAACTAAACACACATACCCTTTTTACTCAACCTGAAGGCATTGTTCAGATCTAGATGATGATGATATAAAGTTCATATAAACACTGAATTGGAGAGAGTAAAAATTGCTGACTTCCGGGGGCGGCGCGAACGGTAATGGCGGTCCCCTTTCACTTGTGAGGGGGAAGCTCCGCAGAAACGGGTCGTCCGCTACGGCAAAGCGGAGACCCCCGTCAGAAACCCACAGGTGGGGATAGCCTGTGGTCGTGGGACTCGGCGGGCGCCTGTAGCGCTCCTCCGTTACGTGAAGGGACCCCGTAAGGAGCTCCGGATCGTGTCGGGGGTGGCGCGGCGCTGTGAGTCGATCGCTCTTTTTGCGGAGTGAAGCCGCTAAGCTGCTGCCGGTGAGCGCTGACCCTTTTCCTGGGAACTATTTGGCTACAAACTTCAACCCGTAAGTAGGGGACTTTATTTGGTTCACGAAGATAAATTTAAGAATTTGGCATACAAGCGGGAGACGCAACCAGGAAGTCCGTCTCCCGGGTTTTGTTTCAAGAACAAAGCAAAGACTTTCAAAAACCCAAGCCCCAGACTTTGGGATAAATAAGTTGCAAACTCTCACATCAAGCTTAAAGACCCCCTCTCAATTTTATTGAGGGGAGGAGGGGTGAAAAATCAGCTTTTTCCTGCCAATTCTTTGAACTTTGGGACTGGAAAATATTGAATCCCTGGTTACTGAGCTGCCAGGGTTTGGAATTTGAAGGCTACTTTGGAACTGTTACTTAATATCTCGCACTTTGCTGGGACAATTCATCTTTGTTAAAGAGTAACTCTGTGGAAATTTAAGGGATTTAAGAGGAGTCTGAAGGTCTTTTACAAATTGGACACTGTTTAACGCCTAGAGGGAACTTTTTAACTTTTTAACTTTTATGAACTGCGACATTTCTGAACTTTCCTGATTACAGTATCCCTCTAGTGGAACAACTTAGTTTGGCAACCTACTGGGGGAATTTTCCATCTGTTGATTTGGGGATTTCCATGAGAAAGACAGACTGTGAGACTGACCTTGACGCATAGATAAGAAGGGGTATGAGCGGAAGGACAAGATCAGCTAAAGCAAAAACATTGCAAACTACTTTAACTTCTCAGCTGCGCAGATCATCTGTCCCCACAATCCCTGTGGCACGAGTGGAAGAAATAGAACAACCTAGGCCGGAAGGAATGGCCTCAGGAGGGGACTTTATTTCAGTGCTAAATAAAATTTTGGAAAAATTGGAAGGTTTAAGCAAACAAGTCACTGACCAGTCAGCTAAGATATACCAAAATACTGCAAGCATTAACAACCTGACCCAACAAGTAAATTTAAATGCACAAACTATTGGAAAGCTTGTGGAAGACACTACTGCAAATCGTAAAATTGCTGAGGAGGCAAAGCAGAAAGTTGAAGAAGTTCAGGGAGAAATTAAACCTATGCGCAAACAGATAGGGGAACACCAGGCACTGCTGTCTATGATCGAACTGAAAAATAAGGAAAATAACTTAAGAATCAGATCTGTACCGGAAATTGATAATGAAAATCTAATCGAGTACCTTACGAAAGAATTTACACAATTTTGGCCCTTGGAAGAAGAAAAGGATTTTAAAATTGTAAGTGCATTCAGACTGGGAAAGGGAGGGAGGAAGATTAAGTCGAGAGACTGTCTGATCTCCCTCAGAACGAGGGAAGAAAGAGATAAAATTCTGAGTGCGCACTTCAAGACGCCTTTAGAGATCCAAGAATCAAGGCTGGAAATTTATAAGGACATTCCTAAGCATTTGTTGGAGCTCAGAGTGAATTACGGTGATCTGGTGCAACTTCTGAGGAGCAACAGGATTATCTTCAGATGGGAATTCCCCCAGGGGATTTCCTTTACTTTCAGAGGGAAAAAAGTCAAAATTAAATCGGTGGAAGACAAAGATAAATTTTTGAACGACTACGGAGAAGACCTTCAGAAAGGGATTGAAGAGCCAAGCGATCCAGGACCTGGATCATCAAGCCTAACACCTGCACCTGGGGAATCGAAAGATCCTGAGAAAGACACGCCACTTTTGGGAGCAACAGGAGGAAAATAACATCATCTCAATATGTCTCTGCAACTACTAAGCTGGAATATTCATGGTTTAAATTCCCCGGAAAAGAGGAGGAAAGTTTTTCATTTATTAAAAAAGGAACAATTGGACATAATTTGTTTGCAGGAAACACATGTGATTAGGCTGCATAGAAAAGTGTTAATTAATAAAAAACTAGGCCAAGAATTTATCTCATCAGACAAGGTCAAAAAGAGAGGTGTGGCAATTTATGCAAAAGAAAGCCTATCACCAAAGTTCCTTTTTAAAGATGAACAAGGAAGAATATTGGCAATTGAAATCCAAACACAAGGAGAGAAATTTTTGATTTTAGGAATTTATGCACCAAATGAGGGGAAATCAGAGTTTTACAAGAAACTGCATGAGACATTGATGGACTTTATGGATTATAACAATATCATTATGATGGGAGACATGAATGGAGTGGTGTCTACGAATATGGACAAAGCACAAAGACAGACCATAACGAAAGAGGGCAGACTACCAAAAACTTTCTTTGAACTGACTGACAACATGGATTTGATTGATATTTGGAGGACTAAAAACCCCCTAGGTAGAGAGGGAACATTCTTTTCTGAAGCCAAAATGACATGGACAAGGATCGACCAAATTTGGACAACTAGAGGCCTGGCACCTAAGATAAAAAAGGTGGAAATCTGCCCAAAAACCTGCTCCGACCATAACGCGGTAAAGATGGAAATGAAACTAACACCCATCGGTTCCTTCAGATGGAGGATGAATGACACCTTACTAAGAAACCAGGATATTGTAAGGAAGGCCCAAAAGACTCTGAAAGACTACTTTGAAATAAATATGAGAACTACAGTTGAAAAAAGAACAGTTTGGGACGCAAGCAAAGCGGTCATGAGAGGGTTCTTGATTCAACAGAATGCAATAAAAAAGAGATCTCAAAATGAGAAGAAAGGGAAAATTTTGGAAAAAATAAAACAAGAGGAGAAGAAGTTAAGAGCTAAACCAAACTCAAAAGAGATTTTAAGAGAAATTAAGTTATATCAGGTGCAATATATGAAATTGATTAATGAAGAAGTAGAGTGGAAAATTAAACAAATGAGACAAAAGACTTTTGAGTCAGCTAATAAATGTGGGAAACTATTGGCGTGGCAATTGAAAAAAAGACAGAAGTTAAATACGATTACAAACCTTGAGATCGATGGAAAAAACATACAGAACCCGGAGGAGATCAGAAGGTGCTTTCAGAGATACTTCAAACAACTTTATATGCAAGGGCCGCAGAAAGAAACTGAGATAGACCAATTTTTAAGAACCAATGGATTACAAAAAATATCTCCAGAAAACAAATTAGTATTGAATCAGCAAATTACAGAACAAGAAATTGAAGGTGCCATTCAGAATATGCAACTGGGCAAATCTCCAGGACCGGATGGATTAACCTCCAAATATTATAGAACTTTGAAAGACTTTTTAATTCAACCATTAAAGGAGGTGTGCAATGAGATTTTGGAAGGGAAAAGGGCGCCTGAATCGTGGAAAGAAGCATACATCACATTGATACCCAAGACAGAAGCTGAAAAGACACAACTAAAGAACTACCGTCCCATCTCCCTTTTGAATGTGGATTATAAAATTTTCGCGGACATTCTAGCCAGCAGACTTAAAAAAGTATTAGTGGAAGTAATACATAAGGACCAGGCAGGCTTTCTCCCAGGTAGACATTTATCTGATAATACAAGGAATATAATTGACATTTTGGAGTTGTTGCAAAGGAATATTAATACGAAAGCTGTTTTAGTTTTTATTGATGCGGAGAAAGCCTTTGATAACATTTCCTGGAGTTTTATGAAGAAAAATCTGAAAGGGATGGGAGTGGGACAGGGGTTCGAAAATGGTATAGGAGCAATATATTCAGAACAAAAAGCAAAATTGATTGTAAACAGTGTGGTGACTGAAGATTTTATGATAGAAAAAGGAACACGTCAGGGTTGCCCTATCTCTCCATTATTATTTATCTCGGTCCTGGAGGTGCTGCTGAACATGATTAGAGGGGACCGGTCTATTAAAGGAATACAGGTCGGAGCCAAACAATATAAATTGAAAGCTTTTGCAGATGATCTGGTTCTAACTTTACAGGAGCCGGAATCTAGTATGAAAAGAGCTTTGGAATTGATTAAAGAATTTGGTCATGTGGCTGGATTTAGATTAAATAAGGTAAAAACTAAAGTACTAGAGAAGAATTTAACTCCAATGGAAAAGGATAGGTTTCAGAATGAAACAGGTTTAACTGTGGTTAAGAAAGTGAAATACCTAGGGATTAATATGACTGCGAAAAATTTGAATTTATTTAAAGAGAACTATGAGAAATGTTGGTCAGAAGTTAAAAAAGACTTAGAAATTTGGTCTAATTTGAAGCTTTCCTTGTTGGGTCGAATTGCAGCTATAAAAATGAATGTATTGCCAAAAATGTTATTTTTGTTTCAATCTTTGCAAATTCTGGACAAGATGGACTGTTTCAAGAAGTGGCAGAGAGATATTTCTAGATTTGTCTGGCAGGGCAAGAAACCTAGAATAAAGTTTAAAATTTTAACTGATGTAAAAGAAAGAGGTGGATTTGCCCTGCCAGACCTCAAATTGTATTATGAATCAGCAGCATTCTGCTGGTTAAAAGACTGGCTGCTTCTTGAGAACACAGACATTTTGGATTTAGAAGGTTTCAACAATGTTTTTGGGTGGCATGCATATCTGTGGTACGACAAGGTTAAAGCTCATAAGGCATTTAAAAACCATATTGTCAGGAAATCTTTGTTTAATGTCTGGATAAGATATAAAGATTTGCTGGAAAGCAAAACCCCAAGGTGGTTGTCACCTATGGAAGCTAAGGCTCAGAAAAAGCTCAATATGCAGGCCAAATGGCCAAAATATTGGGAAATTTTGGAACAAGAAGGTGACAGATTGAAACTGCAGAGTTTTGAAAAATTAAAAGATAAAGTGCGAGATTGGCTTCACTATTATCAAATAAGAGAGGCCTATAATTTGGACAGAAAAATTGGCTTCCAGGTGGAGAAATCAAAATTGGAAACAGAACTGTTAGAATCAAAAACCAAGATTTTGTCAAAGATGTATAACTTGCTGTTGAAATGGAACACGCAGGACGAAACGGTTAAATCAGCAATGATTAAATGGGCGCAGGATCTAGGTCATAACATTATGTTTGCTGACTGGGAGCAGTTGTGGACCACCGGTATGAAGTTTACGGCATGCATTGCCTTAAAGGAGAATATTATGAAAATGATTTACAGGTGGTACATGACCCCAGTCAAGCTTGCAAAAATTTATCATCTGCCTGACAACAAGTGTTGGAAATGTAAAGAAGCTGAGGGAACATTCTTTCACCTTTGGTGGACGTGCCCAAAGGTTAAGGCTTACTGGGAAACAATATATAATGAACTGAAGAAGGTATTTAAATTTACCTTTCCTAAGAAACCAGAGGCCTTCCTTTTGGGCATAGTTGGCCAATGGGTGCCAAAGAAAGATAGAACATTTTTTATGTATGCAACAACAGCAGCAAGAATACTCCTTGCCAAGTATTGGAAGACACAAGATCTACCCACCGTGGAGGAATGGCAGACGCAAGTGATTGATTACATGGAGATGGCTGAAATGACTGGCAGAATCCGTGACCAGGGAGAAGAATTGATTGAACAGGACTGGAAAAAGTTTAAGGACTATTTACAAAAACACTGCAAAATGTTTGAGTGTTAATATGATGTGGGAAGGGAAGGTAACAGGGTTTGTGGGATCTGGTTAAATGCGAATGAAAAGAAGAATGTTAAAAAGGAGAAGGGGTTATGAACAGAATAATATTATGTCATAGTATATAAGATGAGGAATTGGGTTAAAACAATGGAAAATTGGGACATAATAATTAGAAGAATATAAATTTAAGCATGGTTTAAACAAGGGTTTGAATTTGCTGAAATTGATTGGAATAAAGAGGAACACAAAAAAGGGGGATGTGAGGAGGTCAAGACAGAGGGGTATGGAATTTTGTAAATGTAAGAAAGTGGATATTTCTTTTTTCTTTTTTTCTGTTTTTCTATTTTTGGTTATATATCTTTGTTTTTCTGTTTATCATGTGAGCCTCATTTATGGTAATGCTATATCTGAAATGATGAATTTTTTGATTTGTAAAACTTTAATAAACATTTTTTTAAAAAAAAGAGAGAGTAAAAATTGCTAATGCCAATATAAAAAAAACATAGAAAAATAAAAAAAATTGTCCAGTAGCACCTTGGAGACCAACTAAGTTTGTTCTTGTTATAAGCTTTTGTGTGCATGCACACTTCTTCAGCTACAGTACACTTCTTCAGATACACTTCACATACAGTGTATCTGATGAAGGGTACATGCACATGAAAGCTTATACCAAGAACAAACTTAGTTGGTCTCCAAGGTGCTACTGGTGAATTTTTTTATTTTTATATATATATTGACTGCGTCAGACCAACAGAATAAAATACCTACCAGAATAAAATAATATGTTAACACAATGAGACATGGTAGATATGGTTTGTCCTGCAGAATCTTTGTTCATGTGCTAGATAAATGGATATCAGCTCAGAACGAATCTACACACACTAATAGTGGCTCTCCAGGATTTTAGACATGTGACATTCTAAGCCCTGCCTACAGATGCAGGGATCAGGGGTGCCTGTTCCTGGGGCCCAAGCCCTTTTGCCCCCCCCCCATATTTTGAAGGTCACCAGTGACCAAAAATCACAGAGGCAAAATAGAAAAACTAAATCACACATGGAGTCCATGTCTGGAGGAACATAATAAACAGATGCATCTGAAAATATCATAGATATTTCCAAATGAAATCATATTTGTTCAGAACTAAAGGTCCTCCACATGGCTGCAAAGTCCTCTGGCTCAGCCTTCTGCCTGAAAACCTTTAAACAGGTGCGTTTTTCAGACACAGCAAGGTATCACTTCTGTTGTTGGCCTCTATCTGTCTCAAGACAATGGAGTGTGCCTTCGGGGGGGGGAGTCAAACTGCTGTGCTGGCAGCACCCAAGTGATGTCCCTGGGGCACATGCCTAGAAGGTGTGTATTGAGGTCCTGGGCTGCCAAAACAAGACCCCACTCTCAGCCTCACTGATGTGGTCCAAAGGAAAGCAGAGCAATACATTTGGCACCAGCTGGGCTGCAGAAGTTTCCAGAAGGAGGTGTACAAGGTGCCATCCAACAGTCTTAGGGACTCCAGAATTGTGTTGGGTTTGCTCCTTAGCCTTTTCTTCTGCTGAGGATGTCCTGCAAGGCAACAGAGCTTTAGTATCAGAATTTTCCTTCTCCTAGATGGGCTCCCTTCCCAGGTTGATGAGCCTCACCTGCCCCTCATTTCCCTCTATAGCACATGCAGAAACCACCTTCTTGACTGCTGGGCCCACTATTGATCTTGTCTGCTCAATTTGCCAGAGGCTGTCATCATATGCACTCCTCCAAACAGCAAATCTACTGTCTCGTATAAGAATATTTGTAGTAGCACCCTAAAGGATGCCGTTCGCATTCCAGAGTTCAAAGCAAGGGGGGTCAGACTGGAGAACCCTTAGGGACCGTTCGGACTCTACCATTCTATTCTTCTGGGAAAGCTCACTCTCTGCCTCTTTCTCAGTGTGTCTCGAAACTGAAGCTTCTCTTTTCTTCCTTCTCTCTCTCTCTTGTTTACATTCACCCTAGGGATAGGGGGGAAATTACTCGGATTGCCATTTGGTAACATTCCCTGAACTAGGGGCCCAGGGAGCAGTGGCATAGCATGGGGGCAGGGGGGTCATGGCCCCAGATGCACAATTCTGGCAGGCAGGGGCCAGCTTCTGTGAGAATCCCCATCTTGCCCTGGCAAAGGCAGCAGAGCAACCCAGGCCCACAGTGAGCGGGCATGGATGGAGGAAGGCGGGCAAGGGGCAACCCCAGCATGGCCCGGTCCAGCTCTCCTCTGCATGGGCATTGGGGGGATTCACCTGCCATGGGTTGCTGTGGCCTGCTGGGCTCCCTCTAGCATGGGTAGGCTCGCTACTCAGCATGCCCCCACGTGGCTCCAGTGGGGAGCGGCTTGCCCAACCCGGGCACCAGCAACCCACAGTATGCTGCTGCCAGGGAGACCCTATTTTCATAACTCTCCTCTGTATCACTTGATAAATATGTTCGCGTAAACATGGCAATTAAAAAATACAGGTCTGTTTTTGTGCTGCACTCTGGAGATAACGTTCCACTGTGGCTTCATCCTATGATTTCAAGACATCAGCCTTCTTCTCAAGATGACATCTCCAGAACTCGATGGCATCTGGAACTGGGAGGCAGTAGCTGTGGACCAGGTGAGCCTTTAATTTCACATTGGTTTTTCTTTCAAATAGCTCCCTTTCCAAGTTGCTGTGCAGCTCCACAGCATTTTCTTCAAGGAACAACAAATGGTTTGGAAGACATGGGTGCCTAGGCATGCTTGAAGTGGTGGGTCTGAAAGGAGGAGCTTTCTCAGCATTGTAACTTGATATTAATAAAATTATACTAAGGGTTGTTGTGCATAGATTTTTAAAATGAACATGTTCCCACTTGCAGATGGACCATCTGAATAAAAATTTCAGCACAAAAGTGAAGGGATTATATGGCATTTGTGGTTGAGTGCTGGACTGGTGTGTCTTGGCTCAATAACGGACTGGGTGAGAGCCAACAAACTGCAACTCAGATAAGAGTGAGGCAGTGTTAGCAGGTGGTTCCCTAGACCAGGTGGATGAGAGACTATTGTTCTTGCAGTATTTTATCAGTGCACAGATACATGTGTTGGGGACACCACCACCTAGAGGGAAACTGCTCCCTCAGTCCCCCTTTTAAAAAATTAGATATTTGTGGCTCTTTTCCTCAATGTGACCCTTTCCTGCTGCCACCCATTCTCTACAATGCTTTTTAAGCTTCCTTGTAGCTTGGTGTAATATGCTTAGACATGAGATGGACACAAACACTGGAGACGGGATGAACTAGGTTTGTTGAAACACGGGGAAAGAGGAGAGACATATGAACCGAAGAAGGAAAGGCCCATAAGAATAGACTCCAAATCTACAGATTTGTTTATTTACCTACTTACTTAATACAATTTATAACCTGTTCTTCACAATGATGTTGTGCATCTACAGGAGCGGCAAATGGATCTGTCCAACGCCACCGGCCGGAAAGTGACTGAATTTGTTCTCCTGGGCTTCCCCTCCCTCTCGCCCACATTCCGCTTGCTCCTGTGCTCCTTCCTTTCCACCAGCTACGCTTTCACCCTACTGGGGAACCTCAGCATACTGTGGACTGTGCTCAGGGACACCCGTTTGTCCCGCATGCCCATGTACATCCTGCTGGGCAACTTCTCCGGACTGGAAATGTGCTACGTCACCTCCACGGTACCTCGGATGCTCATCGACATGGCCTCTCCTCCAGGGATCATCTCCTTCCATGACTGCTTCTTGCAGTTCTATTTCTTCTTCTCCATGGGGGCAACGGAGTGTTTATGCCTCTCCAGCATGGCCTTAGACCGGTACCTGGCCATCTGCCACCCACTGCGCTACCCAATGCTCATGTCTCCCCAGTTTTGCAGCACCTTATCAGCTTGCTGCTGGATCTCTGGTTTCCTATGGTTTCTCGTGCCCATCATCCTCATTTCCCAGCTCCCCTTTTGTGGCCCCAACATCCTGGATCATTTTGTCTGCGACCCAGGCCCACTTCTAGCTGCCTCCTGCAGCCCGGCACCCCTCACGCAGATGTCCTGCTATGTCCTCAGCTCCCTCATCATCTTCGCAACCTTCCTCTTCATTGTAGCCTCCTATGGCACTGTTCTGCAGAAGGTGCTGAAGCTCCCTTCCGCTGCAGGCCGATCCAAAGCGTTTTCCACCTGCACCTCCCACCTGGCGGTGGTCAGCTTGTTCTACGGCTCCGTCATGGTCACCTATGTCAACCCAGAATCTTCAGGAGGGAGCAATAAGGCGGTGACTCTCTTCTACTCTGTGGTAACCCCTCTGCTCAACCCTCTCATCTACAGCTTGCGGAACAAGGAGATGATAGCGGCACTGAAGAGGACATTGCTTCAGGGATGCTGAAGGCCTCAAGTGCAGTTCTCAGGGAGCAAGTGATTCTCCTTCTGCGTACCCTACTGCACAACGGTTGTTGTAAGGGTAAAATGCTGTTTCTAAGCCTCCTGGAAATTGGGCTACAAATGCAACACCAAATAAACCAAGTGAATCAGAGATTCTGAGGAGGAAAGAAAGTTACAGCTATGGTTAGCATCCAAGCCAATGGTTGGAATATAATGGACATACCCTATATCCTGTTCATTATTTTTATTTTCTCATACAACAACCCCAACCCTCCCCAGGAGATGAGATTACAGATAGCCATGCGGCCAGTACACCCTAAAATAATGTGTTTCTGGCCACTTATCCAAGTGAATAAACAAATTATGGTTTAAAATTATGCTAGCCAGTAAATTTTGTAGTATGAGGGAGGTTCTGCCCTGTCCTCTTTGCCTAATAAAAGTATGCCAGTCTGTTGTTTAATTTGCTAGTCATTTTTCTATCAAAGCTAACTGCCATACTTTCTTATACCATGTGGCAATTAATATTCCTCCCCCCCACCCCAAATCCATTAGCTTGCTATTACTAACCTCATTGCCAACAGTAACTAACCAAAGGGATGCTTGAATATCTGTTTTAAACATTTGATTCATTTTATCACTGCTTTTTAAGGCAATGATGTTTTTTATGTACATTTGTTTTTATCTCGACTGTGGACTTGGGTCATGTTTTAGCTCCAATTTCATGTGTACACCACTTGGTACCCATTTTATAAATCTGCTAAAAAAAATCAGCTTTCTGCATTGGTTTTTAGTATTCCCCTTTTAGCTGCAGTTTCTTACTGGTGTTTCTGCTTCTCATTGAAAAGGAATGTCAGTGTAGATTATAAATTGTTGCTTTTCTATGTTCTATGGCCCTTTATATGTTCTACCCAACCCACTTCACCCCAGTTCTCCATTGTAACCTTGGCCGTTCTTTGAGATACTGAAGAGGGCATTTAAGTGGCCAGCTAAGGCCACTGTTTTACAAATAAATTTGTCCAACCGGTTCAGCAACCTCTTCTACTGGAGTCTAACCCTCACTGGATACAGGATCACAGGCCTGGAAAAGATTCAAGGGTATCATCCAGACTGACCCTCCCAAACTCCTAACAATACAGAAAATAGGCTGTGGTGATGGGAACTGTTTAATGATTTCTAGGAATTGTTCAGATAAATGTGTGTGTTTCTGACAGCTGCTTCATGCTGCAGTGGCACAAGGGAAAGAATGACCGAGGTCTTTGGATAATGCTGCTCTGGCTTGTATTCTGGCTTAGACATGTTGAAACTTATCTTTGGGGGATGCCAAATGTGGGAGACTGGGTAATCTGCTTTGGGGTGCAGAACTGTGAACAGGAGTGTGCACAAGGAGAAGGAGGGAGGCTGGAAGAGATCCTGGTGGACTGGAAACTTACCTGAAAGGAATAATACGGTGTTAAAAGTGTAATTGTGTTTTATTATTGGTTTTTGATTATGTGTGTTCTAATTGCCTTTGCCAATTCGTTATTTTTCTATAGGGAAGTTGTATTTTGCTGCTTGTTTGTACATCTGGGGACAGATGCCTTGTTCTTGGGAATGGGTAGTGTTATGAGTTTGGGAGGGGCGATAAACTGTATGCCTAGAGACTTCTAACCCCTGGATCCAGCAAATGTTAAAATATAAGCCAGGCTAGCTTCTTGGTCAGACGATCGCCTGGGTGATGGGCTATTAAGAAGAACATTAATGGTGATGGGCCATTAAGGGGCCATTAAGGACTCTGTGTGAGGTGGCAAATGGCTGGGGCCCCTCCCTCAACTTGCGGATAGTTAGAAGAATAAAGTCAGAGCTGGAAGTTGAGACTTGCAGTGATGTGAGCTAGATGAAAAGCAGCAAGCTGGAAAGACAGTCTGATTTCTGCTGGAATCCAAAGCTGTGGCTCTGGAAGAAGTAAGGCCTTCTTGGGCTGTTAATACTGTGAACCTCTCCACTGTAGAATCAGGTGGTCTATATGTGTAAATAAACCATATATCATAAAGACACCACAGTCTCTGCTGTGCCTCATTTCCAAAGGGAAACACAAACCCTGGGTAAGCGCCTGGAATCCTTGGAATCTCTCACCGCTCAGAGAATGGGGTAGTGCACAACAATATTTACTCTAAGAAATTGGCCTCCCCTGCCTTATTGTGTGAAATGTTTGTGCTGCAATTGTTTTTAGGATGCCAGCAAAAGGCAGACTTATTTCTGTCTTCCATCAGCTGATGGCAGAGGGAGAAAGAAACCTGGCTTTGGTAGGCATTGGCTGTGTGAGGGAGAACTCTTTTGCACAGCAGATGTCTAGAACCAGGTGATGGGCAGGAGAAAGAAGCATTTTCCCAGGCCTAGGCTTGATGTTTCCCAAAATACCACACACATCACTGGTAATACCCTTTGTACTTTGGTTCCCAAGTGCCCAACAACCAGTGCAAAGAAATTTGACAGGTGGGCAGAACAGCCCACATATCAATCTTGTGCTATCATGATGGTGCCATGTGATTGATGGGTGAGTTGTCCCACCCACCTGTCATTGGGTGGCCAATATAAATACTGCTGATAAGAAAAACCACTGTAAGTCCCTCAATAAAAGACACGGGAACATAGCACACTCCACAACCACCTTTGATGGGGAAAATAATAATATCCCATTGTTTGGCTTTTATTTTTACATTTTTAAACAGTCAAAAAGAAGCCATGCCTACTGCAAAAAAGCCATTATAGCAGCAACTCCAAATGTCAATTGGTAAATGCTCCAAATCTGGAGAAATACTCCCTGGTTTCTCTCCAGCAAGCATATAATATTCTTTCTTCCTCAGCTCACCTGCGGAATATTAGCACAGTTCTGCTAAAGTGACTGTCACTATTCAGATCTTTGCTTCCCCATCACCCTCTGGAGATAAGGGTCCCCTGAGGCTCTGGCCTGAGGAGCTTGACATAACAGCCTCCTTTCACCGGCCAGTTCTTTGGAACTAAAGACGGGGTCATGCTAGCAGAGAAGTATTCGGGAAAGGTAAGGTATGTTTGCTTGTTTGCACTCTCCCTCTGTCCAAAGCCCTCAGCCTAAGTAGGCAGCTATTCTGCAGAACGAGGTGGAGGGGGTCTTCCCTATTTTAACCACTGTACCCTACTGTCCTTCATCGAAGCAACATAAAATAATGGACTCTGGAGGAATTCCACTTCTCTGACCTAGAAGATCTTTCACTTTTCGTCTGCCAGAACTGTAAACAGAATTATTAGTTGTGCCTGCATCTGAGCATTGCTTGAAATTCTGAAGACAGGGGAGAGGGATAGAAAGCTCCAGTGATGCATATCTAAAGCCTGTTTATTTCCATGCCCTATTTTTCATCCACGTAGCCATAGAATTGTAGAGCTGGAAGGGACCCAAAGGGTCATCTAGTCCAACCCTCTGCTATGCAGGAATTACTTCTAATGGAGGAATCACAGCTTGGGTTCCATCATTTTTAGTGGTAGTAGTAGTAGTAGTAGTATTTCATTTTTTGCATTTATTTGTCACCTTTGCTCCAAGGAGCTCACATGATTCTCCCTCTCTTCATGTTCTCCTCACAACAACCCTGTGAGGTATCTTAGGCTGAGAGCTGGTGACCGACCGAAGGTCACCCAAGGAGCTTAATGGCCAAATAGGGATCTGAACCCTGGTTTCTCAGATCCCATCCAGGCACACACCCAACTGAAACTTGCTTAGCTTTGCTGGCGTGCTCTGGTCCATGGGGTCACGAAGAGTCGGACACGACTAAACGACTAAACAACAACAACAAAATCTACAGACCACTGGTCCTTATAAGCCTAGTCTTTACTGAAGTTGTAAACTTGAGAAGGTTTGCCTAGATCCAAACAAAGCTCAGTGCATGTTTGCCAACAGTAAAATACAAATTAATGCATTGTGCTTTTCTTGCTATAATCATATGCAAATGTGTATGTGTGTAATTCAATTGATTGCTACTTTCCCCCTTCCGCTTCCAGTTTTCCCATGCACTAGATCTGAATTTAACAAATTAACATGACAGATGTCGTCCTTGAATCTGCCCAAACATGCGGTAAGGAATTTTGTTAAATATTTCTTCCTTGTCCTCAGCTGAGTATTGCTTTTCAGTCTTATTTGTAAATATAAAGTAGTCTGGCAGTAGCAGTCAAACCGGATACTGCAATAAGATAAGATGACAAGATAAATCTTCATTATACATGAAATAGCCTTTTTGTGTCCTCTGTGTACAAAGGCATAGGGATCTGATTTAATCCAGATTAGACTATATTGCCCATTTAGCGAAGTATTGCTTATTCTGATTGGCAGCAGTTCTGCAGGGTCCGGTCAGAGATCCTTCCTAGCACCTGCACCAGATCATTTTAACTAGAGATATCAGGAAGGGAAGCTGGTTCTTTCTGCAAATGAACCATGTTCTCTGTCAGTCAGCTATGGTTCCTCCCTGAAGATTCTGATCGAGGGAGGAAACGTGTTTGGGGTTGTCTTTGACAGAATGGCCCCAAAATCTTATCCCAAAAGATATGATTGCATATCATGGCTTGGGAAGTGGGATGTGGAGCCAGGGAGTAGCTTGGATGTCAGACTGTTGTAGTTAGACTGGGGCCACATCTATGCCATACATTTAAAGTACTTCTACCGCTTTAACACTCATTACTTCCCCCAAAATAATCCTGGGACCTGTAGTTTGCTGAGGGTGCTGGGAAATGTAGTTCTGTGACAGCTCTTAGCAGCTTTGGGGACGTTTAATGAACTATGAGGGTGGCTCTGTGGTCTAAACCACTGAGCCTTGGGCTTGCCGATCAGAAGGTCGGCGGTTCGAATCCCCACAACGGAGTGAGCTCCTGCCGACCTAGCAGTTCGAAAACACGCCAAAAGTTCAAGTAGATTAATAGGTACCACTCCGGCAGGAAGGTAAGCAGCATTTCCGTGCACTGCTCTGGTGTCAGTGTTCCATTGAGCAGAAGCGGCTTAGTCATGCTGAGCACATGACCCGGAAAAACTGTCTGCGGAGTGGACAAACGCTGTCTCCCTTGGCCTGTAAAGCGAGATGAGCACCGCAACCCCAGAGTTGTTCACAACTGGACTTTACTGTCAGGGATCCCTTTACCTTTACCTTTAATGAACTACAGTTCCCAGGATTCTTTGGGGGAAGCCATGATTCTCAAAGTGGCATAAGAGTGCTTGAAATGTATGGACCCCAGCTTCAAATCTCTGCTTAGTCACAAACCCTGCTAAGTGACTCTGGGCCAGTCACTGCCTCAAACTCCCTCACAGGGTTGTTCTGAGAATAAACAGAATGGGGGCCAAATAATAATAATAATAATAATAATAATAATAATAATAATAATATCTTATTAACTAAATAGTATGTTCTCAAAGAAAGAAGTAAAATTTCTGGAAACATTGAAAATGCTCTGTGTGTATGTGTGTGAGTGTTTGTGAGAGAAAAACACAGACAAACATAAATTCAATTCATAATAATAATAATAATAATAATACGGACAAATAGAGAATTCTGTTTTCTTGAAAATTAGGTATTTTTTTAAAAATCAGCATTCACCTGACATCTAATGCCAGCATTGCCTATGTTTCTTTTGCCTCAGATTTCATAAGTAATTTTTTTAAAATTCTGATTATCCTTTTAATATGTTTATGTAGTTCTTTACTATATTGCTGTAATTTATTGTTGCAATCTATTCTGGAAAATCACTTTGGGACATTCTGTTGTAGGAAGTGATTCAGTAAACTAATTAAACAAACTGACCTGTCCGAATATCACCATGCAAGTTTAAAACCGCAACAGAAGCAATCTCAGATTTGTGTAATAGCAACTGAAACTTTAATTCTTCTCAGAATTAGTTCATTTTCAGTCACTTTCAGGACCCCTTTTAGAGCTAAAATGTGGCAAGAAAATGTTGTTATGAATGAAAATTTTAAAAAGAATATTTAAGGCAGTTCCCACCATCCATACAAGTTCAAACATTTTCTGCTTTTTACTATTATTTAGTTTAACGTACGGATGCATTTGAAATATTTATTTTTTGTATTATATGCTATATCATTTTTTAAAATCAAAGCACTTTACTATAATGTCTATATATAATTAGCACATATAAAATGTTAAAATCAGAGGCAATCAACTAACTATAATGGTAAGATGGTGATGAAGATGATAATAATTGGGGGGAGGGGAGCAGGAACTCAAGAGAACTGAGTTCCCTTACCTTTTTAAAATTAAATATATTTTTTTTGTCTGGGGGCACTGGAACAGATATACACTCAATGCCTGAGCCAAAAATCCACCTATATCTGTAATCAATAAAGTTGTGGCCATTTCTAATCCAGATCATTGACGGCTTGAGTTTATTAATCACATCTTACATTTAGCCACTGCAATAAACAAACAAACTTTGTGATGAGTTCCCCTACCTTTTTCCAGAAAAAAACACAGATAATAATAATATTAATAATATCATTGCTACAAATATATAATAGACAATGTACAATATTAGAGAGAAAAGAAGTGAACAATAAGAAAATGAATATATATAATGCATATTCTCCACCTCTTTCTTCCCCCTGCCCCTCAAATTGCTAATCCCGCCAATTCTCAGTCCTATCCTCACAACGTCTAGACAAATCCTGTTTCGCTTTTGTTCTCTTTGAACAGTTGCCAGCTTTTTTTTTCAGCCTAACCATATAATCTTGCCTGCACACATCCAGAAATTGGCAGGAAGGGGGGAAGCAGAAGAGGACTGTGAGGTCAGTGTGTGTAGCATTTGGCCAGGCTAAAAACCTCCCCTAGCAAAAGTTAACCATTTCCCCCCGCTTTGTGCCAACAGGGGCAGCACCCTTTGGACCAAGCCAACAACACGAGCTTGACGGCAGGGTTTATCCTCCTGGGCTTCCCATCCCTCTCGCCTGCCTCCCGCCTGCTGCTTTGCTCTTTGCTGTCCATTTGCTATGCCTTCACCTTGGTGGGGAACCTGTGCATCGTGTGGGCCGTCCTCCGGGACTCTCGCCTCACCCGCTTGCCCATGTACATCCTCCTGGGGAACTTCTCCACCTTGGAGATGTGCTACGTAACCACCACGGCGCCTCGGATGCTGTGGGATCTGTCCTCCCCGCTGCCAGGCATCATCTCCTTCAACGGATGCTTCCTCCAGTTCTACTTTTTCTTCTCTATGGGAACCACCGAGAGCTTCCTCCTTGCAGCCATGGCCCTGGATCGCTACCTGGCCATCTGCCACCCGCTGCGTTACCCGATGCTCATGTCCCCCCGGTTTTGCTGCTCCCTATCAGCTTTCTGCTGGGCATCTGGTTTCCTGTGGTTCCTGGTGCCCATCGTGCTGATTTCCAAGCTCCATTTCTGTGGCCCAAACACCCTCGATCATTTCATCTGCGACCCAGGCCCACTGCTGGCTTCCTCCTGCATGCCAGCCCCCACCACAGAGATGGCTTTCTACAGCCTCAGCTCGATTGCCATCTTTGGACCCTTCCTCTTCATCGTGTGCTCCTACGCGGCGGTCCTCAAGGCAGTCATGCGGCTGCCTTCAGCCGCCTCGAGGCAGAAGGCCTTCTCTACTTGCACCTCCCACTTGGCGGTGGTGGGCCTTTTCTACGGCTCCATCATGGTCACCTACGTGGCTCCCGAAGCTTCAGGGGGCAGCAACAAGGTGGTGACCCTCTTCTATTCTGTGCTGACCCCTTTGCTCAACCCAGTTATCTACAGCCTGAGGAACAAGGAGATGAAAGACGCCTTAAGGAGAACACTGTTCCAGGGAAATTAGGGGCTTTGATTCGCGGGTGGTTGGTTTGGACCTTGACCAAGAGATCGGGGCCTTTCCCTCTGTAGGAGCTACCATGGCTGGCTGGCTGGCTGGCTGGCAACAGGAGAGAGGGGCGAAATCCAGTTCAGTCAGCATTTAAAGGCAAACTTACCTCATTCCTGTTCCCCGAAATAACATCATGTGAAACCAAACACAACTAGCTTTTGAAATCCACATGAATTTTGCAGTTCAGCTGTCCATCCAGAAACATGTCCATAAATGTGCATATATTAGGGGAAAGCGTTGATGAAATGCATATGCTAAGTAAAAATAACTAACAAAATGTTATTATAAAATATTTAAAATGGGAAATAGATGGCCAAAGGTGTACATTACTAGCAATGCACACTAAAATGCTAATGATTTTTCATGATGACATTTTTTCTTAAAAAATAGAATAAAATTGCAAACTGACAAAGAAACATGACAATCAGAACCTAATATTGGATAAATGAGATGCTCAAGAAACCATCCATCCCTAGCTGCAGGTGATGAATTTGAGATACTGGCTACATACAAACACCTTTGAAGCACATTGCTTCCCCCAACTGTAGTTCACTCCTCAAAGAACTACAGTTGCCAGCACCCTTAACAGCTCCCAGTTCCCAAACAAGTTTCTTTGCTGGAACTCCCATGTGTCAATTGCGATTTAAATGTGTGGTGTGTACTCAACTGCTATATATTGTGCTGTACAGTGCCGTATCCTATACATAATAATGTTCAGTACTGTATTATTATTTATCATTTCATCATAAGCTGATTCATGATTTGCTTGCAATATAGGGGTGAGAGAGGCTTCCAACAATATGTAATATATAAACATATGTCAAGGTGGCATATATAAACATATATAAACATATGTCAAGGTGGGAGTTGGCGAGCAGGTCAGCAATAACTCACAACGTGTCTGTGAAGCTAACTCTTCCTTCAAAGAAACAAAAACAGTGAGCACAGCAGCTCTTCCCAGTAGGTCTTGCCCAAATGAGGCAGTTGTGAGGACTGAAGGTCCCCGCCTTCCCACACTCTCTAAGTCTCCACCTTCTCTGGTTCCTTCCTGTGGGATGTAATCCATTGGAGCAGTCAAATGCAACATTCCTTATTTTCCTAGAGTAGGCACAGACAGGGGAACAACCTGTTCCACTGATTTAGAGCATCCTCCCCCCTGCATGTGACCTGGGAGATGGGCATGGCTCTGGCTGACTCCATAAAAGAACCAAGTCATGCAGCCATTTTCTCAGTCGCAGTCTAGTTTTTGTCTTTCTTTTGTCTTGCTGTTCTTTTGCTGCCATGCTGCTCTCCTGCAGCCATTTTGTTGTCTTAATGTAATTTTGCTGCCTGCTGGCTCTCAGCCAGCAGCACATGAGTTCAGTCTCCCTATGAGATGAACTTACCGTTTATTATGTAACCGCTAAGCAAAGCCTGCCTTTCAGGGATCATATCGTGAACTGAAATGTGAGTAAACTTTTTGTTACTTTACACAGAAACACTCTTGTGTCTTTGTTCTTTTGTTTTTTGTTTAGTCGTGTCTGACTCTTCGTGACCCCATGGACCAGGGCATGCAAGGCCCTCCTGTCTTCCACTGCCTCGCACAGTTTGGTCAAACTCATGCTGGTAGCTTTGAGAAAACTGTCCAGCCATCTCGTCCTCTGTCGTCCCCTTCTCCTTGTGGCCTCCATCTTTCCCAACATCAGGGTCTTTTCCAGGGAGTCTTCTCTTCTCATGAGGTGGCCAAAGTATTGGAGCCTCAGCTTCAGGATCTGCCCTTCCAGTGAGCACTCAGGGCTGATTTCCTTCAGAATGGATAGGTTTGATCTTCTTGCAGTCCATGGGACTCTCAAGAGTTCTTTTAAGAGGGATTAAAGGGGACACCAGGAAATAAACTTAACTAAGAGATTCAAATGAATCTGCAAACTAGCTTCCAGCTATATTGAGGGGAATCTGCTCCGCTACATCATTTACTAGAGTGAGTGAAGGAAGGATAACACTTATTCAATATATCCTTTCCTACTATTCTTAACATTCCCACATTTCCCAGACAACCTGAGACTTCTTCACATTGTCTGCCTCTGCTCCGCCCTCTTCATGCCTCTTCAGGTTCTGTGATACCAGAGGAGAGGGGAGCTTGTCCTATACACAGAACCTAGGAGATGCTTTCTAAATTGCATTTGTTCAAGAAAGCGGTCTCTCCTCAGCAGAGAGGGTCCTATAGCTGCTGAGCAACTAATGTCTCTGTGACTCATAATGTGGCCCTCTTTATGCTGGTGGCAAGAAAAATCAGGAAGAATGAATTGGATAAAATTTCAGTAAATTGTAAGGTAGATTAGGAGGTCTAAATAGAATTGTATGGCATGTAATCATGGAGGCACCCCATTTGCAGTCTCACTTGCAAAATACCGTTCTGATGGCTTATGCAGAGGCTTTGTTTACATACGCATTCTTTTTTAAATTGTATTTCTGATTTTCAGTTTTACACATTTCAAGAATTTTACAATTGTTTTAACATTTCAAAACTTGACTTCCTTCCCCTTCTTTCTGTGGTTCCTTATATTTATTTTTAATATTTTCTGCATATCCAAAATTGCTCATTTATTCATCTACCTTAAATATATACTCTTTAAAAACTGCAGGTTATTACAGCAATCCCGCCAATGTTCTTATCTGTTTTTAATTTGTTTGTAAATATTCCATAAACAATTTCCATTCTTTTATTAAAAAGTTTGTTATTTTGATTTCTTATTTTTCTGGTAAATTTTGCCATTTCTGTGTATTCCATTCTTCTTTTGTTGGGACTTCTTTCCTTTTTGGGGCAAATAACATTCCTGCCGCTGTAGTCACATACAAAAATAATTTCTATACAGTTTGGGTAGTTTACACATGCATTCCTTTGTTAAGTGTTTGTACAGTTTTGTTATGGCCTTTGGTTAGTACAATAAAAGCTTATTTTCTTTACATTAAACTCATTCAGAGGTTTGAGCAGGTCCATATCTCCTGGCCTAATGTACGTAAAGAGATGAGTTGTAGAGCACTTTGTCCTAAAGAAAACAAAAAAAGACCACAAAAATTGCCAGCAATAATTCACTATCTGTCCCAAGCACTTATTTCAGGTTCACTGCAGTGCTGAGGTATCTTTTCCCTCAGGCCATCACACTCTACTCATCCCAGAAGTAACAAGGATAAGGACCAAACGTATTGGCTTGAATCTACCCTTTTCCTCACATTCTTCTAAGCAGCAACTGCACACATCACTCCAATTCCCAGTTTAGACAGCCATTTCCTCAGGAGGATTGAGCTCCAGAAGCTTCCGTCAGAGTTAGATCAGAAGGAAGGAAAACCATTTTGGCCTAATTAACTGGTGCCTGGATATGAACTTTTCTGGCAAGATTTGTTGGGCTACCCTGCGGGAGCCAATTTAAAAGATGATCTGTAACTGCAACATTTCCTTCTAGCGGTGCCAAAGTAGAGTGAATTTAATGGAGGAGTCAAGATGCAGTTCACCCACTCAAGAGGTCACAGAAAAGTCACCTTGCTCTGTTGTCAGTTGAAGAGAGGGGATTGGTGGGGTGAGTTCTGCTCAAAGGAACTCTTTGAAATTGAGGAAAAATTCAGTCACTTTTCCCAGCAGAGTACAGGTGATAGAAGAAGCTAAGCTTATTCTCTATGCACCAGTTTTGTTCTGCATGGGGAGGCAAGCTAGTATTTAGAGGGATGATTTTCACTAGTGAAATGGCACGGGGGGAGGGGAAGGAGAGTTAAACCTCTCCTCCACCAGCCATCATATGCCCAATTCAAATTTTCTCCCTTCCCCAGCTGTTTTTAAAGGCTTTAAAAAGTGTAGTTTGGACCTTGGTGTCATGGGTTAAAAATACTCTCCCTATATAAGGGACCCCTGACCATTAGGTCCAGTTGTGGCCAACTCTGGGGTTGCGGCACTCATCTCGCTTTCCTGGCTGAGGGAGCCGGTGTACAGTTTCCAGGTCATGTGACCAGCATGACTAAGCCGCTTCTGGCGAACCAGAGCAGTGCACGGAAACGTCCTTTACCTCCCTACCAGAGTGGTACCTATTTATTTACTTGCACTTTGACATGCTTTTGAACTGCTAGGTTGGCAGGAGCTGTTGCTCTCCCTATATAATTTCTGTTAAATTGAGGCACATTTTTAAAATAAAACTTTGTGCAGACACTAGGGGGCGTTACAACATAAAGGATGGGGGATACGGGAGAAAACCTGAGCATTAGTAACATGCAAAATATCTGCAGGTATTTTTTAAGTCTCATAGACGTACTCTGTTTTGCAAGCCACATCCAATCATGTAAGCCTGTAGTGAAACTCAGAAGTCTACATGCTGGACTGTGGTAATTATGGGATTAGTGTTCCTTCAGCAATGCTCTCCAACCCGTTTGTTTTTTATAACAAGGAAGGTCAACATCTGTACTCTAGGACCACTCAATTCTCCACACAGCTGTTCAAGGGCTGAAGTGTATTTTACCTCCAATGAGATCACCCACCACAATAAAGCTGTCACCATGTGAGGGCTTCCTAAATGAGGAGCCCATCGTAACACAGGGCACATGTTAACACTACTTGATTTTGTATGTTACATGAGTCAAAGAGAAAGATGTTAACATTTCATCATCATCATCTTTTATTTGTATCCTGCCCTCCCCAGCCAAAACCAGGCTCAGGGCAGCTAACATCAAATATGTAACATTGGTATAAAATCAAACATTACCTCCTAAAAACAAGGCAGGATCAAATTAAAATCTAATTTAGATGGCTTTCCGCAGGATTTGGGTTGGGAACAGTAAATGCTCACCAGGCCCAACCGTTTACGCTGTTCTTATATGAGCCTGTGATAATGCTGGGAGGCCTCTTTCATACTAGTTCTTATACAAAAAGAGGGGAGTCAGGCTGAGCCCTGACCAAAGGCCTGGTGGAACAACTCCCTCTTGCAGGCCCTGCAGGAGGACGTCAAATCCCAAGGGCCCTGATCTCGTGGCAATCTCCCTAATTCTTGAAATCCTTTCTTTCCCTTCAGAATGGACATGTGGGCAAACCTTTGAACCATTCCTCAATCAAAATTTGGTAGGTCCATCAGGGACTAAATGGCACTGCTTCCAGGAAGGGTGGATCAGCAAGGCAACTTTTACCTGGGAGTCATTTTGGACTCACAGCCTGGGAGTCATTTTGGACTCACAGCTGTCCATGGAGGCGCAGGTTAACTCTGTGTCCAGGGCAGCTGTCTACCAACTCCACCTGGTACGCAGGCTAAGACCCTACCTGCCCGCGAACTGTCTCGCCAGAGTGGTGCATGCTCTAGTTATCTCATGCTTGGACTACTGCAACGCGCTCTACGTGGGGCTACCTTTGAAGGTGACCCGGAAACTGCAATTAATCCAGAATGCGGCAGCTAGACTGGTGACTGGGAGTGGCCGCCGGGACCACATAACACCGGTTCTGAGAGATCTGCATTGGCTCCCAGTACGTTTCCGAGCACGATTCAAAGTGTTGGTGCTGACCTTTAAAGCCCTAAACGGCCTCGGTCCTGTATACCTGAAGGAGCGTCTCCACCCCCATCGTTCAGCCCGGACACTGAGATCCAGCGCCGAGGGCCTTCTGGCGGTTCCCTCATTGCGAGAAGTGAGGCTACAGGGAACCAGACAGAGGGCCTTCTCGGTAGTGGCGCCCGCCCTGTGGAACGCCCTCCCATCAGATGTCAAAGAGATAAATAATTACCTGACATTCAGAAGACATCTTAAGGCAGCCCTGTTCAGGGAAGTTTTTAATATGTAACGCTGTACTGTTTTTAACACTGATTGGGAGCCGCCCAGAGTGGCTGGGGAAACTCAGCCAGATGGGCGGGGTATAAATAATAAATTATTATTATTATATTATTATTACCCACCCTTCTTCTATAGCAAGGAAAGCTGGCCATACTCCCATGAGGCAGGTCGCCACTGCTCAGCCGTGGTCTCTTTCAGTGTACCCTAGACTGTGAACCTGAAGAAACTTCTCCACCCCCATCATCCAGCCCAGAGACTGAGGTCTAGCTCTGGGGTCCTTCTTGCAGTTCTCTCATTGTGAGAAGTGAAGCTACATGGAAACAGGCAGAGGGCCTTCTTGGTAGTGGTGCCCACCCTGTGGAATGCCCTCCCAGCAGATGTCAAGAAGATAAACAAGTATACAACCTTCTGTTAAATTACCGTATTTTTCGCTCTATAAGACGCACCAGACCACAAGACGCACCTAGTTTTTGGAGGAGGAAAACAAAAAAATATATATTCTGAATCTCAGAAGCCCGAACAGCAAGAGGGATCGCTGCGCAGTGAAAGCAGCAATCCCTCTTGCTGTTCTGGCTTCTGGGATAGCTGCGCAGCCTGCATTCGCTCCATAAGATGCACACACATTTCCCCTTACTTTTTAGGAGGGAAAAAGTGAGTCTTACAGAGCAAAAAATACAGTAAATCTGAAGGCAGTCCTATACTGAAACACTTTTAATGTGTGATGTTCTGTTGTTTTTGTATATTCTGTTGGAAGCCACCCAGAATGGCTGGGTCAACCTAGTCAGGTGGGTGGAATTCAAAAAAGAAATTAACAACCACCATGCAGGGCTGCTATGAGGATAAAACTGGATTATGTGCTTTACCCTGCTTTCAGCCTTGCTATCGAAATCTTCTTTTTTATCTTTCTTATAGGAACCAAACACAAGGCATTGCCCAAAGAAGCAAAGAATGCAGGTTTTTATTGGTTAAAGTAGGGAACAGAGAGAGCAGAATATGTATAAAAATTACAAAGTTGAACTCAAAATGTTGCCAAATAAATACGGATGTTATTATCTCCTGTATATATATATATACACACACAATAAAAGACAATGGGGGCTAGTGCTCAGCCAACTGGGATCTACAAAAGACAGAAGAGCCAAACGAGCTCAAATGCCCAAACTCAAGAGAAATGGAAGTTAAGGTGAGAAACAGTAGAGATGGGGCAGGCCTGCTGTTGGAAAAGTGGGAGGAGCCTAGGGAAAGACATGGGAGTGAGTTGAGCAGCCCCACTGATTTTTCAGACTGACTCATGAAGGCTAACTCTTATTACTGCAGAGGATCGAGGCTAGGCTGATGCATAGGGAAGTAGAACTGAGAGGGAGCAAAACTAGGGCTTAACCCTGGAGTCCTGCAGTTCCCTCTCTTGTCTCTCACTCCTTCAATCTAGTGTCTTTGAATGTATGATAAAAACAAGTCCAACCTTGCTGGGCCCTAGATAGCCAAGGTAGTGTCCTCCAGATGTTGTTGGACAACAACTCCCATCAGCCCCGGCTATCATAGCCAAGGGGGAGAAATGCTGGGAGCTGTCGTTCAGCAACAGCTGGATGGCACCGCCTTGGCTAACCCTGCCCCAGGCCTTTGATTTTCTAGATCCTCTGAGAGGTAGCAGGTTCTGCCTGAAGGCCAAGCACCACCAGGCAGGAGAGCAGTCCCCCCACTTGCCGTCACCTCCTCCTGCCCCCTCACTTCATTCACTTTGTGCCTGATATGCAATGGTGGCTGCAGCCTGGCTCTGGGATCCTTGCACTTTGCCGTTCACCACTAGCAGGAGAGGCGTCTCCACCCGGATGCTAGAAAAAGTAAAACTCTGAAAGAGAGGAATGGAGAAAAGGTTAGGGTGCGGAGGAAGGATTCAATCTAAGTAAGGCCTCCCTCCCTCCAAACCTTGCTGACTGTAACAGGGACTACAGGGACTATTTTCAGGCAAGATTTGCTTACATATTGGCAAATTCAGGCAGCGTAATCACAGCTGATGGAGAGAACCTTGCACAACAAAACCAATGTCTCCAAAAGACCTGACATTTTGCAATAAGGAAAGTGACAGGAAAATGCACTGGGACAGTGTTAACACTTGCTTAGGTGTAATGTCTAGCTTTCCTGCAAACAAATCAAAATGAACTACGCATTAAATAGCTGGCACTGTCTAATCTCCTCTACAGGAAAATCAGGACAAATGCTCAAATAAGCAGGTTATCTGAAAACACACCCACACCCAGATTTACATAACTTCCAACTGAAACGAAGTTTTAAAAGTGCCATTTTAAAAAAGACATAGAGGCTTCCTCTCCACTTGGAATCTTTCTCCCAGAACGACTGATCTGGGAATGGGTGGGGGAAAATACATAAGAACAAGGGGGTGCCGAGACAGACAAGATGACGCCAGTAAGCCTTGAATTGTTGCCTCTGCTTTCAACTGTTTCCATCACTTGTGCATTCAAGTAATTCTGTGCTGTCTCTTCCAACTACCTCTTTGGAGGCTCTGGTTGCATCACGAGCAACATGGAAACAGGTATGTAATAGAATTTGAAAGGGCCAAAGAAAGAGCACAGACGGAACTCACCTTGCCTTGGTGCTGGATGTGATGATGCCGAAGGTGAGGCTCAGGGATGGCCACCGAGTCCCCAATCAAAACCCCCCAGCTTTGCGCCATGTTGTACACAGTGACAGCAAAACAGGGGCCCTCAGTGGAGTCAGTCAGGCCAAAAGTGCTGTTTGAGTAAAGAGAGGAAAGAACAAAATATGTTTAAAAAGAAGCATTAGTCAGGTTGCTGGATGGGTAGACAGGCAAGTAGAAAGATCAAGAGATGAGCAAGATGGATATCTGCCCACACAGCAGAGCCCAAGGAGCTGGTCATGGTTGATAAAGCTCAAGGACAGACTAAGCATCTTGTAGGAATCATAGTCCCTAAGTTCAACAGAGAGTTCCCTGTTATCCCAATCAAAGGTAGTTTTTCCTTATTAGAACTGCCTTCCTCTACAGCAAGGATGGACAACCTCCAGCCAGTGGGCCAATCTCAGCTTGTGTAGTCGTTTTCCCCAAAACATGGCTACCGCTCATAAGCCAACATCAGTTGTGATGTCAGCTGATGGGCGAGAGGTCAGGGTTAAATCCTGTGTTGACTGGGCATCATTGTGATGTCAGCTGATTTGGCAGGTGGTGAGTCAATTTGGCCAGCAAGGCCAATCCTGATAAGGATCTGGTTCATAGAGCCAAAAGGTTTTCGACCCCTGCTCTAGAGAACCACCAACACATCAAGCTGAACACATTTCAGAATCAAGATTAAGGTATTTACAGTGGTACCTTGGGTTAAGAACTTAATTCGTTCCAGAGGTCCGTTCTTAACCTGAAACCGTTCTTACTTAACCTGAGGTACTTTAGCTAATGTGGCCTCCCGCTGCCGCCGTGCGATTTCTGTTCTCATCCTGAAGCAAAGTTTTTAACCAGAGGTACTATTTCTGGGTTAGTGGAGTCTGTAACCTGAAGCATCTGTAACCCGAGGTTCCACTGTACTTCTGTTTAAGCAAGTGCCTGGTGGCCTCCATATGGATTAATGATGTGCGTTTGTGGGATAAGTTTCTACAGCTTTTTGCTACTTTTTAATAATTATTGAAACCTATCCCAAGCCTTCATCCTAGGGAAGAATATAAGCCCTAACAAACTATGAAGAGAGTGGGATAAAGCTAAGCAGGAAGGAAAAGTGGATATAGTCCGGGGCGGGGGGGAATCCCATTTTTTCTGGGATTTCACATCTCTAGGTAGACATGATGAGACATATGAAAAGATTCCAAGGCAGGATGTGGCAGAAACTCACAAGGGCACTTTTTCCTCTGTGGTCAGACTGAACAGCACCTTCCCCAGCACCACAACACCAGAGTTAACGCCAGGCCTCAAGGTGCCCAGGGGGCGCTGTTCCAGTTGCACCTTCTGACCCGAGGGCCCTTGGTAGCGCCCATCCCCACACGGGCCCAGCTGGGAGGTACGCAGGCTTCCCAGCATGCTCTGCAGCTTCTTGCCTTTCACTTTTCCCTGCAAGGGAGAAAAGCAGCACGGTGAGTCACCTTTGCATGGTTGGACGATGCTACATTTGCATGGGTCGGGCAGTGAGAGGACACCAAGTCTTGTTGCCGTTAATAATACCTTGTTTTCAAGGAGGCTGGTTAGCCGCTCCAGGAAATCTACGAGTTGCTGCTCCCGTTGGCGTGGTTCAGGACAAGCTGGATCAAGGGCTGCTGCCTGTGCAAAGCCCTCCAGAGCTTCCATGTAGTTTTCTTCATACTTATATAGCTGCCCCCAAAAACAACAGAGTAGAAGGTGATAAGCTAGGGTCACGTGGAACTTACACTACTATAGAAATAGGAAACTGCAGGCACAGGTCAACTAAGTCAGAACAAGGGCAGAGATTGAAAATCGGCCCCTTGATGACTGCTTAGATGGTTGCCTTAAGATGTATTTCACTTGGAATTGCCAGCCACCCACCCTCTAACCCGTCCCACACTTTTCAGAGTTCTCCGCGATAGGTCAAGCACAAGCCAGCCAAACCTATCTTGCCCCATGACCCTCACCGTGGCTCGATTAAGATGTAGATCTGGATTACAAGATGCTGTGGGGTCCACCTTCTCCTACAGAAAGAAGACCAAGAGAAAGGCATGAGCATCCACCATCACTTTTTCCTCTGTGAGGACACACTCCTCCTGCTCCCCAAGCACTTTCCACCACAGTCATTTTGCTTTTACCAGCTGCAGCCCAAAATCCCCATCCACCCACCATCTAAAGCACACCTTTAGCTACCTCATTTTCTTTCCCCTTCATCGGTCCAGCTCACAAAATCCACAGAACAGTTACATAAGTAACCAATCCCATTATGTGTTGTTCCAGGCATTTATATGCTCACAGGATCACTCTGGAAAGTTATTGCATGGGTACCAAACATTTTTTCTAGGCTGCCTCTAACTATCCCTATTGGGCAACTTTAGCCTTCATTTTGATCTCTTGTACTTTTCCACTATATTGGTGGGTCCAGCTGGGGACAGCAGCTGAGCTGAGCAAGAACCACTGTACAGATATGCCACAAAGTCACGATTTAGAAAACCAGGCATACTTCTACACCAACTACTGTCTGCCTCTATTCTATTCAAAGCAGAGGAGCACAAAATTATGCACCGTGATCTGAATGTAGATAGAGGTTTCTCTCTCACACATACACAGTACTAGAACCCAGGGTCACCCAGTGGTGAGGAATATTGTCAGATTCAGTACAGACAAAAGAACTTCTTCACAGACTGCATAGTTAAACTTTGATACTCACTATTATAATATGGAGTGGTGGGCACCAATTTAGCTTTAAAACAGGATTAGAAGAATTCACGGAGAATACAGATCTCAGGGGGTACTAGTCATGATGGTTACATATTAAGATTCAGATGCTGATGTCAGAATATCAGCTGCTAGGGATCACGAGCACAATTGCACTCATGCCCTGCTTGTGAGCTTTCCATGGGCATAACTGGCCACAATGAGAACAAAATGCTGAACTCAATAGGCCTTTGGTATGACCCAGCCTTTGGGCTCTTATCTCCAAACAACCTCTTTTGTCAGATGCTAAAAAATAACAGGAGGTGAATATCCTCATCAGCCTGGGTATGAGAACTTCCCAGGAGCATGGCAAACGTATGCTAGTGAAGACTGCAACATCTCTATTTTATTTTGCAAAATGCATTAATTGTTTTACATTAGAAATATCAAAGCAATTTCTGAAACAGAAGGGACCTTTAAAAACAACATGTGTATCTCATTTTTGCCTTACAGCAAGTTGGTTTGGTAGACTAGATTGAGGTTAGGCGTGTATATGCAGCAAAAGGAAGTGGCAGAATCCCGAAATGCCACCTCAACCTGCAGACAGGAGGTGCCCTTTCAGTATCCTTGCCTGTGTAGACAGACAGTATGCTGTAGTGGTTAGATTGTTGCACTAGGACGGAGGAGACCAAGGTTCATATCCCCACTCAGCCATTAAGTTCTCTGGGTGACTTTGGACCAGAAACTATCTAACCTACTTCGCGTGACTGTTGTGAGGATAAAATGGGAAGTTGGGTGGGGGTGGGAAAGAGAACCGTGCATACTGCCTTGAGCTTCTGGGAAGAAAAGTGGGTATCAATCTAATAAATAAAATAAAACAGTTACATAACTAGCATTCCAAGAAAGGATTACAGCCAAGATTATAGCTCCAGCTGTGCAAGTTTCTCACTTGGAGAGAGAGTTTGCTATTTATTTTATTTGTGTGGTTTTACTTAGAAGAACATTAGAAAATGTGATCTCCCTGCATGCAGTCAGAAGTGACTTAACCTGTTCCACCCCTTTAGAATGCAACTTGCTCAGGTAACCCAGTAAGCTTTGCAGGCAAGAAAGGATTTGAAACTGGGTCTCCCTGCATCCATTACTAGCCCTCTAATCTGCCACCTAGAACTAGCCATTTCCACCTCAGCTCCTGGCAATGTAGAATCTTCAGAAGAGGCTTAGCCTGGGCCCCCAGCCCCCTCCTCCCCACCATACCACAGGCTTCCTCTAGAGTCCCCTCCAGCACCTACTGCTTGGGCATAGGCACTCAGCGCCTGCTGGGAGATCTTGGGGTTCTGCCCTGAATTGAAGAACAAGGAGAGGTAGGCATTGCCCAGAACATCTGTGGAATACAGAGAGCATAATTAGCAAGTTGCACAGCCGGTTCTCTTCCTTGCTCTATCCCATCCCACCTCAGGACCACCTGAAAAGGGGCGCATGACAGACTCACACCAGGAGCGGCCATCGCGCACATCCATCTGCACCGCCAGCTTGGCCTGCCGCACGCTGTCCATCACGTTGTGTGCATGCTCATCAGCGGAGTTCGTGCGCAGCTGCCTCAGCACCATAGAGAGATTCTGCAGGGAGGCCTTGTTCTTGCACTGAAGATAAAAAGGGCAGGAGAAAGACAAGGCTTCTGCAATTAGCAAGAATTCAAATCCTACCTAGTGAAATGCAAACTATGACTCTCACTTCCCCAAAATATTCCTTGAGGTATGTCCTTTGGCTGAATAGTCCTGGCTTGAAGTGCCAAGGAGTTCTCCAAACTAGAATCACCGCCTGCCCAAGGGAGGACTGAGGGGGGACTTACATGGCTAAGCGCTCCAGAGAAGCAGGTGTGGGCAGCAGAGACATCACCCTTTTTCCAGTAAACTTCCCCTAACTGATTCCAGGCTTCTACCAGTTCTGGGTCCAGCTTGACAGCTTTGGAGAGCAGCTCTTCAGCCTGGGCATTATAATCTGGGGACACATTCAAGGCTTTCCCCTTCAGCATCAGTGTGTGAGCTCGACCCTTAGACAGGCCTAGCAGAGGATGGGAGAAAGAGAGATGCCGTAAGTGAACTGCAAGTCCATGAAATCCACACTGTGCTAGAAATTCAGTCACCGAGGTCATCCAAAAGAAATAATAATAATAATTTTATTATTTGTACCCCGCCCATCTGGCTGGGTTTCCCCAGCCATTCTGGACGGCTCACAGTAGAATATTAAAAACACGGTAAGACATCAAACATTAAAAGCTTCCCTAAACAGGATCATACATAACCACTCTAATATCACCAGGAGCACAAATAATCAGGAATGCACAATAAAAATGACACCTGCAGAGCCTCACAGCATATGAGGAAGGAGGAGGAGGAATGGTATACAAGTTGGAGAAAGGAGAATGCTGGTTCTGTTGAGATTTACCTTCTAATGCTTCCATTTTCTGAAGAGTCTTCTCCATTTCTTCCTGTACATCCTGCTGCTTTTTCCCAGCATCTTCCACCTTGTGGCTCTCAAAATAATGGTCACGGAAATGATATAGCTGGTCAACCAGTTCCTATCAGGAAATCGCCAAACAAGGAACATTACCATCAAACCAGAGCAACAACGTCTTGCCAATATACAGCATGCACTGAAAACAGAAGCTAAACACACACTTGTCTATCACTACCTTGACATTTGATGGTGGTTAACGGATGCCAAAGGAAGCATGTATGGGAAATTTGTGCAAACTGAGGTGTCTTTAGTTTTCCATTCAATATCGTTCGTTTCCAGGTTCCAGCAGTCTAGAGTTGCTCAGGCACGAGCCAAAAAAACCCCCCAACTTTTAAAGACATGGCTGAGCACTCCACACCCTTGATTTCAATAACTAAGCTCTGAAAGTGATAAGAAAGGGGGTTGAAATAAATGACCCTCAGGGAACTGGACTAGATGCCCCCCCCCCCGCCAACGTGCTACGAGTCCTGGTCCTCAGTGGCTTGAGGGGCGAGCAAAACCGAAGTACAAAGAAGAACGGGCAGAATCCTATGCAGTCAAAAGAAGGGGCAGGTTGCACCCCCTTCTCTGCACGGTTTCCACATCCACATTCCTCCACTCCCCCTCTAGCTACATCTCCTCCCTCATCGCTTGAAGTATTGTAATGGGGGGGGGGTCCTGCTGGAGAAGCATATTCGGCAGCATATTCCCAGTAAAATGAGATCCGGGTGGATCCTGACACAGTTAAAACACCTGCACGGAGCAGGATGGAACTCCTGGCTGCTGCTTCCATGTTTTGCCAACTCGGGTGGGGGGGCGAGGAAACTGTTCGGATAATATATTGACTTTAGCAGAGGTCAGAGGAAGAAGGAAAAACGGTAGGCTTATGACACGGCGAGATGTTTTGCTCGCCCTACCTGCAAACCTTGCCGAGCTTGGGGGTTTTCTTCTTCTTCCTCAGCCATGATCGCTCGAGACTCTCCTCCGTTTCCTGTTATTCTCTTTGCTTGCAACCACGGAGGCTCCTGCAGAGACATCTAAAGGACTGGAGGCCAAACTGCAAGCCACAAAGAGAGGAATCGACCATTCTTCCTGGAAGCAGTAGAATCATCCTGGCCGTGTTTAAATAAATGTTTTGCATTACACTTGCGTGACAGAGATGTATGTACCTTCTTTTCTTATGCTGTTTCATAGCGATGGTGTTTTGAAAGATAACAGCCGTTCCTTATATTCGTTAAAATAAAATAAAAACAGCTTGTTCCCTGCCCAATGGAAAATATTCTGTACGTGCTCTGAGACACTGTTTCTGAAAGACGAAGCTGCAGCTATTCAAAAGGAAGCTTGTCATATTTTTCCTTGTGTATTTTCAGCTGTATCTTATGTGAATTGCTTACAGGTTTCTGCGATACAAATGCCATGAAATTACATACTGTATTTACATTTCATATTAAAATGTTTTCACTAGCAAGACAGAATCCAATCCTTTGCATAGGTAAGCATGCTTAAACCCATTAACTTCAATGGTTTTGTGCAAAAATCATGAAACAGGTTGTGTCTGGGTGCTCAGTGAAATTTTATTTTTATTTTGTATTCCTCCTCTGCTTTCTTTCCCAAGAAATGGATGTTTGTAATTATGGTAATACAGACTAGTTACCCATTATGCATCTTAATCACTCCATTCTATATATGGTGAGGGTGACATCAGAAGTGTGAATACAAAATCAAATGGTGATTAATGCAGGCAAAATGCATAGAATCAAAGGGGCTGGAAGGATCCAATTATCTGATTTGCAGAGCAATACAAACTCAACTGAAGTCTAGTAAATGCCTAAAATTTTAAAACAGGCTTCCTTAACCTCGGCCCTCCAGATGTTTTTGACCTACAACTCCCTTGATCCCTAGCTAGGCAGGACCAGTAGTCAGGGATGATGGAAATTGTAGTTTCAAAACATCTGGAGGGCCGAGGTTGAGGAAGCATGTTTTAAAATGACTAACTTTAAAAAGCTATTAGAACTTAGGTTGTAGCCAATGCTAGTCCTACTCAGAGTACATCCATTTGAATTAATGAACCTGTTAGTCATGTCTATTCTACTCTAAGTAGGACTAGCATTGGCTACAACCCTAAGTTCTAACAGCAAAAACTGCTCATAGTGGTGTGTACCAACAAAAAGTGTGTGCACACTAATCAGAGGCAAACACAACAGGCATATTAGATTTTTCCTCCCCACCCCACAAAAAACCTCAACCCCACCTGTTTCAATAAGCAGTGAACAAATTAAACACAGGCTTGCAAACATGTTTATGCACGTAATTGGAGAAAAAAGTACCATTACATTACAACACAAATGTGGCAGTTCAAAGCAATAATCGGGAGGAAAGATCACATAACACATTAGTTGCAACAATATAGTAATTAAACAATTAGGCTGTAATCCTGTACATCTGTACCCAGACACCACAGAGTTCAATAGACCTTATTACCAGGTAAGTATATGTAAGATTGCAGCCTTGGTGCCAGAAAAAAATGACATGGTGAAGCAAGCTTTCACATTTCACTTTAAGGAATCATAATTTGTGTGAGAGCCGGAGTCATAATCGTATGTTGCAGGGCAGGAATTAATCTTGCTGAGTAATGGAACAATGACAGCATATATGCAACAATATCTAGAGGTGCGGGTGGCTATAGTAACCATTAGCAACAACTGGAACACTCTGCTGAGAGAAAGAAAGAAGCTTAGAAAGGAATTGGTTTTAACTGGAGCATTTACTCCTTTAGTCCTCACTGCAGGCTCTCTTCCTTTAAAATTTGCTACTTCTGAGATTTCAGGAAATTTAACGCACATTAGACTTCACTGAGATCTGGCCTGTGGGTTCTTTTAAAAGCCTCAAGTCTTCAACGAGCATTTCAGTCCAACAAGCATTTCATGCTTAACCTGGATATTCAAAAAGGCCTAAACTTGTCAACATAAGTTACAATTTATATTCTCTTAATTTTATATGCCTTGTTGCCTCCTGCTTGCTGTTCCAAACCATTGCCAGGAGAGGTAAAGAAGCTGTTGCCAGACTGGCCCAGTGGTGGAGAGGCAGCAAAGAAGGGTTTGAAATGGAAGTCCCCATCACCACGCCAGCCCTGGATAGGTGTTGCATTCTCAGAGAACCTGGCAGCATTACCTAGAACATGTGAACAAGAGATATTGTATTAGGGGGATTTAATCTATAAGTAAGCCAATATTAGCCACAGTAGTATGTTAACACAGAGAATACTCAATATATGCCTACAGTTTTACTAGAGTAGAGTAGAGTAGACTGATGGATTGTTTGTTAAGCCTCTCTGGGAATTGTAGCTCTGTGAGGGAAATTTAGGAATCTCCTTTTGACTCCTTACAAACTACCATTCCCAGAAATTGAGGCAGGAGGCTATGGCAGTTTAAAGTGGCAAGATCCTGCTTTAAATGTATAGTGTAGATAAGGAAATGATTAGGGCATATTCAGTGAGGTGTGGCACTCAAGAGAATTAACCACAAAAATTGGGCAAAGTTCCATTTGCTTTGCTAGGAGAGACAGAAGAAATGAGTTGGTAACATCATCACCATTGTCATCATAATTTATTATTTATATGCTGCCCATCTGACTGGGTTGCCCCAGCCACTCTAAGCGGCTCCATGTGTCTGGGGGCAAAACTATACTTTTCTAATATACATAGGATTTCCCCATCATGCCTATGTTTCTCTCATATTGCTCTTTGTGGAAAAAAAGGTAATTGCACTGAGTATGCTAGTACAAGTTTAACTACCCAACTGAAAGGCCCCTGTCCTTACCCAAAGAGAAACCAAATACAGGCTGGGGCACCATAGGAGGCTCTTGGCCTGCCTCCTGGTTGGCCACAGCAATGTTGCGCAAGCGTAGGCTGTCATAGAGGCCCTGCAGTTTCTGGTACTGCCGATTGCGCTCCATGAGTTTCTCTGAGAGCTCAGTGAATTTCTTTTTGTATTCTTCCAGTACTTTCTTTAGGGAGGAGACCTCACTCTTCATGGAAGTCAGCTCCACATCTTTGCTCTGGAGTTGCTGGGTGTAGACTTTCTCCATCTGCTTCAGGTGGCCCTCTGCCTTGCTGTAGGTATATTCTTGGTATAAGCGCTCCTGATGAACCTGCAAGGATAGAAGATAGAGTAAGCAGGAGCATAAGAGCCACTGTGATGTCAGGGCTGAGCAATATGTGCTCGATGTATTCCCCCCTCCCTTGATTCTTTTATTCTTCCTCATTATTTTTCTTCCTTTCTCTTTCAGCTGAAATCTCTAGCAGAAGTTGAGCAGATTGGAGGCTGGAGTAGTAGTACAGTCAAATCTCAGTTGTCAAACGTAATCCATTTTGGAAGACAGTTCAACTTCTGAAATGTTAGACAACTGAAAACTGAAGCGGAAGCCTCAATAAAATAAGAAAACTCAAAATGGAAGTCACGTAACACGTTCGGCTTCCAAAAACCGGAGCAGTTACTTCTGAGTTTTAGGCGTTCGGGAGCCAAAACATTCCAAAACGGAAGCGTTCGGGGACCTAGGTTTGACTGTAGCAGTAGTAAATTTAATGTCTACACCTCCCTTCATCTAATGATCACAGGGTGGTTTACACAACACAAACATGCATAACATAGTAATAAAACAAAGCAAAACAACAAAAGAAAAGAAAAGAAATAACCCCCAACACACAGAGTTTAAAAGGCCATAAATTGTTTAATTAGCCAAAGGTAGTTTCTTAACTATTTTATGTCTGGTTTTTCTGTTACAAATCCACCCCAATCTGCATCTCCTCTTGATAGTGAAAAGATAGAGTACAGCTAAATTTTCAAAACCTTAAAATTCCATTGGTGGAAACCTGTTCAAGGAGTGTTTACCTGGTATGTCCAGAAAGCCAGAGCCCTGGAACTGATGTCCAGAATAATCTCTGGTCGCAGTCCAGATAGGACCATGGCTTTGTATTCCTCAGAAGGACTGAGTTCTGTTCGAACAATATCCAGTTTACCAGAAAGAGCACTGGTGCAAGCAGGGCAGACTGCAGGCGAGCGGCTAAATTCCCCACTGCCATGTTGGTCACAGAAAATATGTGAGCAGGCTGTGACCCATGCGTAGCCTGAAAGTTTGACTCGGCATTTGCGGTAATTGCAAAGAAGCATATCCTCACAGACTGACATGTTTGATGGAGCCAGTGCAGAAGTTTTACAAGTACTTTTTATGCGATGGAAAGGTAGCGCTCACCATACCACACCTATAAAATGAAATAAGTATTAATGCTAGGATTTTCAAATTGCTTATAGGCTATGGCTGCCTGGCGGAGAACTGGACTTAAGATCATTATATGTTCATTTAGCAGATCTGCAATTCAGATTACCTAAAAGATTGCCTCCTCCTATTACAATATATGTCTACCTGAACCTTAAGGTAGTCTTCTCAGGCCCTGCTCCTGGATCCCCTAATTGAAGTGAGTTGGATGGATTCCAAGGACAGGATCTATTCAGTGGTGACACCTCAGCTACAGAATAGCCTCCTCAAAAGATGTCTGGTGCCTTTTTCAGCACCACATTAAGACATTTTTTATTGACTCAGGCTTTACTATTGCATTTTGAATCCATGCAGTAGCTCACCCCCAGCTACCTGAATTCAGTGGCATATTGCCCACAGCTATCATGGCCTTTGACAGTCAATAAATTTGTCCAATCTCTAAGCTCATCTAAACAAGTGACCATTGCCACATCTAAATCAATAAATAAAAATCATGTGATAGCAAATTCCATAAATTATGTGCTGGGTACTGAAGCATGTCTTCCAGACTTGGTTGTAGAAGATCATTTTTATAGTACTAGTTCTGTCATGGACTTTAGGGAGGATGCTAGGCAAGTCATTTTCTCTGCCTCAGTAAGATCCCCATCTGTAACATGACATTTATTTTGTCCTGTTTCACAGGATTGCTACAACAATGAAAGCAGTAAGACTGTAAAGTATGTTGCAACTTTGACATACTGTACGAAAAAACAATCCGTAGTACTTTCTTTACTGTCAGTGAGTTCTAAAAGGGGAATATATTGTCAATTTTGGGGGGGGGGGGGTGGAATCACAAAAGGAGTTGTATCTGTTATTCAGACTTGGAATAACCTCAGTGAAACTAATGGATCAAGGGTTGTATCTGTCGAGTTCCACTCATGCAATAGGACTTCCCCTTCCTCTCATGCACCCCCAAAATCTCCAGAGATCCTCCGAAACGGGCTTTAAGGGTGCACAGGGGGCTGCTGAGGAGATGGAAGTTTTGTTGCACAAGTAGAACAACAATGTTGAATACAACCAGTGCCTTCTTTTCATTGGGTTACTCAAAGGTACGCAGTAACAACTTCATGGTGAGTACAGGCACCAATTTTCTAGGGGGGAAAGCACTGGATACAACCCATACTAAGTTCCATTAATTTCAGTGGGCCTACTCTGAGTAGATACAGCCCAAGGAGTGCAAAACAGCCAAGAGACCAATCATCCAGTTCACCTTTTAAAGCATATTTGAAACACACTGTCCCTTCCAATTCTGCAATTCTATTGTTCTTCTCCTTGAAAAATTCTAGGCACTGGGCTTTTCCCTACAGTTGCACTTTCCAACAAATAACAGTGCCCAGAATTCTTTGAAGGAAAGGATGCTCTTCACCCTCCACACCCCATGCCCATCCACAGAGGATTTTTTAATAATATTTATATACTTTAAAAACACACACACATTAAGCCCACTTTTTATTCGCAACACATCAGTTCAATACTAAAACACTACCCATTGTTCTTTTTTCTTATAGTGGGAGGCAAGTCCCAGAAATTTAACAGACTTTAAATTTCCCTTCAAGGAGCATAAAATCCTGCTGGATCAGACCAAGCAGCCCCGTCTAGTCCAGCATCCTTTTTCTCACAGCAGCCGACCAGAAAATGCCTTTGGGAAGCCCATCGACTAGATAAGATTAACCAGATGTACTTCAGCCTCCCACACAGCTATCACGGTGTGAACAAAAAGTGGCACTCTTGAGTAAACAATAAAAGTTCAGCGAGTAGCTATTTTTGGCGGGGGGGGCGGGGTGCAAAAACAAACAAAACCCTGTTGTTTTAAAAGAAAGCCAGGAAGTTGATGCTTTTGTGACGTAATATATTGAACTCTTTCGAACGAGGTATTTTACTGACATGAGTGCGCAGGCTTGTCAGGCAGTTATTTACAAATGGGAGTTAGAAAGATGGGCGATGGGGGAGGGGGAATAGGCAGCGAAGATAAGGCGGGAAAATATGTAGAACGCCGAGGTTGGAAAAGAAGAAAGATGCTCACGCGCCGCCTCTTGATTGGTCCCCCACCCCCCGCGTCTCCAACGGCCGGAGCTCGCGCTGCTCTTCAAACCTACTTTTAATTCCAGCTCTTTTTGCCAACGCTTCCCCTGAGGCGCTAAAGAAGGCGAAGGGCGGGAGAGGGGGGGGGAAAGTGGATAGGAATGCGAATCGCCAGGGGCATATCGCTGGCGGAAAGAAAAGCGAGTTAAGCTGTCGTGTTTGTGTTTTTAAGCTGGACTTCTCCACGTCCCCGTCACAAAAATTAAAATGCCCCTCACGTGCCAGTCAGTGAATTATAAAAGTTGCAAGCCGGAGTTCTGCAAACAACCAAAAAATGGTTGGATTGCGCGCGCGCACACACACACAGCCCTCACGCAAAGCTCCCCACGTCTATGAATCCCAGCTTAGTGTGGTTGCTCCATTTCTGCTTTTATACAGTACTAATAACTAGGCAGTGAAGAGTGTTTTAAGTCATTGCCTCTCTCGCACCCATGCAGTTCTTAATCCACTTAAGGCAACTTCAAGTGCAAAAACCATTGTCTGGAATGGACAGTAAAATAACTTTATTAGTCAGACAAAAACGAATCACCAGTGCAAGTTTTCAAAGTCCATCAGAATTGTTCCCGAGCCTAGTATGTATTTTTATGTAACACAACAGAAGCTACATCCAACAAATAAGTTTGAAGTTTCCTGTCCCCACATCAGCCCTTTTCAAAGTGAACTCTGTATTCACAACATCTCTTTGCACCTCCCAGTTCTAGTACTGTACTGAAAATCACCATTTGCAAGTCACAAAAAAAGTGTTATGGGCTGTAAAGGTATTGTGTATATACACAGCCTAATTTTGATGCTTTTATTCAAGGCAAAGCTATGTACCCTTTTGCTATAGCTTTAGCCCAAGGCTGGTAATATTCAGAAGACTGGATTCTTGTGTCTGTTTCAGTATGCGTGAAGCCTCCTAATTGCAGTACCAAATGGCTGAAAACTTATAAAAATTGACAACTCTTCACGGTGGAATATTTGTGGTTTGGACTTTTAACAAATCATGGACCCTTTCAGTTTTTAAAAGGCTTATTTTAGATATGCAGGTGACATTGCTCCCATCCAAATAAAACTGAAAAGTTACACTGCATTTCAGCTCACCAAGCACAAGCCATGTTCGTATTTTCACCAACCCAATAACACTAGGTAAATACGCTGTGTGCTGCAATTCCAACTTGTTTCCTTGGTTCTCTCAGGAACATTATTCCAGCAGCACACTTAAAATTTAACCTGACTCCATTTAGACGAATCCTATCCTATCCTGCTACAAACCTGTATAGCCGTCCTCTCCCCTCTCATGGCTTTTAAGGTTTGTGTCTCAACTAAAGGGTAGACTATTTTAACTAGCCACTTGATATGTTGTATCTCTAATACTTTATTAATTTGAATATTGAAAAGATGTCACAACTATAAAAGATGTCATATGCTTTGACAAGGCTCTAAAATTAAAGTGTCAACTTAGATGAAAACTTTGTCATTGGCTACACTAAGTTATATTCAAGAGAAAACCCACTGAGATTAAGGAACGTAACTGATTAAGGTCTAATAATTTCAATGGATCTGGTTGAGTACAACTAACACTGGAACAGTCCTTTTGTTTTCAAAGTTGCAATGACTTGTGAATTTGTAAAAAAGAAAGCACCCTGTTCACAACTATGTATTTTGGGTGAGGGTGTACAAAGCAGGTTTATGGCATCAAGATGGCGTTTTTATCTCCAAATGTTGGTTTTGGAAAACAGCTTTTTCTCAGAGTAAGATACAACATGTGCTAGAGGGAGCTATTTTCCATGTACACTTGTTCACCCATCTTTAGATATGTGGCACTGTTTTCCATAACCATATTGATGTAATTATACTCTAGCAAAGAATTTGTAAAAATCTGAAACTCGACCATTTCTTAATTATGAATTGTACACAATTTCAAAAGCTGTTCAACATATACTCCACTTAGTAAATGTGGACGATAATGAGCTACAACTTAATTATTAGGACAATTTTTTTATTGTTGGTGGTCACACATATAACACTCAAGAGAGTAAGGAGCCACTATCTTGTTTTCACATGTTACAGCAAATTCATCCATCTTCTGTACCACTTTTTTCCATGGTGAAACAGAGAAATACTATTCTCACTTTCATGCCTGTGTCCAACAAACCTGTAGAAAATGATTTAAACATTTAGAAATGTAAATTCAACCTTCCTGTTAAAAAGCTAGGCAATCACAGTTCAGTTATTCCATTAAAAAAACACTCCTTTTGGCTTGCTGGCTCATGATTTAAAGCTTCACGTTTGCATTTTTCCGAATGTCTGGCCCCGCAAAATTCAATAGTGCCAACAGACAGCCAACCCATCCAAAGGCACATTGAGTGAAGAAAGGCCAGCTTTAATATTTGATGACACAAAATCTCACCGTCTACGGCTTGCGACAGCAAGAGGAACAGTCATCATGCATTTACATTTTGAGCACACTTACCAACCCCTGCTCCACCCACCCCTATTTATACTTCAAATTTCCACTATTATTTTGATGATCCACTCCTTTTAAAGAATCTGTTGCCCTCCTGAGGATGTTGGACTGTAACTCCCATAGTCCCTAGCAGCTGGTCATGCAGGCTGGAGTCTGAAAACATCTGGAGGGCCAAAGGTGCTTTAGAGGCACTGACACTGTATAGTTTGTTTGGATCCTGCCCATTAGATTTCATACTATGAAAGATAAATTCTACTATATAAACAGCAACTTCTTACAAGACAGTAATCAGTGGTATGGATGCAAATGTCTTCTGCTAAGTGGCGAGAGAAAAAGCTTCAGTCCTTACATTTTGTAGAGGCTCAGGATGGGGAATGTGCACCGTTGCTGTTTCATCTCTTTAGAATCATTTGCCCTATAAAAGAAAAGAGTGGCAGCTATTTATTAGCAAGCATCCTTCTTTAGATCTGACTGGTTCTTGCTCCCCTCTCTACTGAATGGGTCATGTCTCCATACAAAGCAATTTAAATTTTATTCCACTGTCTAATTTCTATTGACTGGATGTCGTGTGTCCCCCCAGTCTATAGCAGTGCAAAATCAAGCAAACCCCCCAACCTCTCTTCATAAGAGGGTGAGAGAAGACCACTGTCACCTGACCTACACAGGAAACTGGAGGGTTCGCCCTCCCATCACAAGATAGGAAGAACTCAGTTTTGCACATTCCTGTCTGGTGGAGTGGGAGGGACAACCCATATGAGGATCCCCTCCTCCCTGCAGGAAAATAAGTCACTACGAACCAAACACCAGCCAAAACGTAAATGCTTTTTTCCTTACATCCCTTGGTCTTCTTGCTTCTGCTCAGCAGAAATTTAGGAAGTTTTGGGGAAGTGAGAAGAGCTAAGGGCCATGACCTGGTACAACTTCCAGTTTGAGGAAGAAATCAGCAACTAAAAGCTTGCTATCAGATTTAATCTAATTGGTCCAAATAAATGACCATCTTAACCATTTTTAGAGAAGTATGCCTAACACTTTGGGGGAAGTAACTCTTGAGTTCATCACATATATGCATAGATAAATACATTTAATTGACCCTATAAAAACAAGAATGGCATATATTTTATAAGATAAACAAGTCATTCAGGTATTGTTGCAATAGGTTACTATACTGTTTCTGTTATCTAAACAACATCAAGCCTTAACAAAAAGAAAACATACACTCATCAGCATTTTTATGGAAATATCGCTTGTGCCAAGGAGAGATCTGCTCAGAGCATGTGCATAATCAGGGTTAATCAGGTGAAACACGGACAGAACATGCAGTTCATCATAACAGGCTCCCCAAGTCTCTTGCCATCTCCTACTTAGCAACCAAGATACCTCAATTTCTTACTTCAAGAGAAACCAAGGTCATACCTTTTTCCTCAGTATCAATTCCGACTTCCATAAATCCTAGTATTTTCAGTGTTTGTTCAGTCCATTTTGTATTACAGCTGTTCACTCTATGCAACTCTTCAGGAGACGTATTTGGTGTTCATTTTCCTCCAAACACATGCTCTCTGAAATACAACCACTAGTTTTTATTACTGTTTGCATGTGTCTGGCAACAATATCCTTAAGCAGACATACACTCATCAGCATTTTAATAGAAATATCACTTGTGCCAAGGAGAGATCCGCTCAGAGCATGTGCATAATCAGGGTTAATCAGGTGAAACACGGACAGAACATGCAGTTCATCATAACAGCCTCCCCAAGTCTCTTGCCATTTCCTACTTAGCAGCCAAGATACTTCAAATTCTTACTTCAAGAGAAACCAAGATCATACCTTTTTCTCATTATCACCAAATGGACCAAACTCCATGACTTCCAGAAATCCTAGGAATTTCCTGAATTTGTTCAGCCCATCTCTGACTGCAACGGTTCCCTTCAAAGAACTCTTCTGAAGAAATATTTGCTGCTTCTCAAAACCCATGCTCTATGAAAGAAAACAATTATGAACTGAACATAACTTTTGTCAGCCTAAAAGTTGCAGATATGGGCAATGTATCATCATATTGTCCTCTTCTTAGCAATATGTGCACACAATTCAATGACTATACTGAGAAGCAGAAAAATGGAAGCTGTTAGGCAGAGCATGGGCAAATTAATAACTACCCTTCTCCAGCAGAAACATGTGCTATTAACAATCAGGCCAAGTCTAATGAGGCTAGAGGTTTTTAGCATCATAACTAATGGGTTTATTCCTTTTTTTCCCCTTTTAGGTATGAGACTAACACATTCAATTTTTTCATCATAGAACTTCTATTCAAAATACAAAAAAAAACACCCTTGAACCAACCTCTCCATTTTACCATTCTGTACTTTTAAATGAAAGTAATCCACATCATCTTTATGTGCCTCTCAGCCTTTCACCACATTGTTATTATATGCGCAGGCATTTGTACACAGCAAATGCTGGAAACAAATGTGTACTACAAGCAAGTTCAATTTGCCATTCTTATTTATATGCAGGGCTGCCTCTGAAGATAGTTGCTGATTTTTCTTTGTCCTTATTATGTATGCATTTTGTGTTTTTAGCTTGTATTTTTATGTTGCGAACCACCCTGAGATCTACAAATGAAGGGTGATATGCAAATTTAGTAAGTAATATTTACAGAATACACTTGCATAAAAGATCCCTAGGACTGCATACGTCCTACCAAACCATGGAGTTGCAAGGGTTCAAATCTCCACTCTGCCATGAAGGTTACTCTCTCTCAGCCTAACCTCATAGGGTTGCTGCGAGGATAAAGTGGGGCAGGGAGAACAGCATATAAGCTCCTTGGAAAATGCAGTGATATATAAATGCATTAAACACATACTTTCACAGTGCAAAACCAGAGGCACAAGAACTCCCCTTCACAAAAGGCTTACCCAAATGCACGGACAAGTGAGTGCATTCCAGAAGCACTGCTTTGATGATCCATTTCTCCGCAGGCTGTAGAAAGCAAGAGAGACGGTGAGAGCATTAAGGGAGCACACAAGCAAGCCTCAACTCTCATTTCGAGAGGGTTGGCTCCAATTAAGTCATTAATGTAAAGTGGAGGAAGAACACAAGACTACAAAAAGGCTTAAGAAATACTGCCTTCTAAGGCCAGAGATTTAACTGCCTTTTCTCCTACCAGGCCTTAAGAACCTTTGACTTCTTTTTGCTATTTCTGGGGAATTGTTTATAATGCAGCATCTTCACAACAGGCCTAAGCAAACCCACACTTATTTTTATTCTATTTTTGTACTAAAACCATTTTCACACCACCCATCAATAGGACCCAAACATGGCATTAAGCTTCCTAGTGTAGTAAACTTTGCTAGATATCTTGCCCCCCTGAAAAGACCCACCGTGAAGTTTTCCCCCCTCCTCATTACCAACTCAATGGGCCAGAAGAAAACTACTTCGGAGCGAGCGTGCCCAGTTTCCACCCCCGGACCAAACCTTAAAAGCTTCGTCTTCAACACGTAGCCCGCATTTCATTTCGTATCACACCGATGCAATTAAAAAAACGAACACGTGCTCTCTCCGGAAGGGAACAGAAGAGCAAGCCTTGATTTCTACTAGGTTCTTTTTCACGGGGAAATACTCGGCACCGAAAGCGCTTTCAATGGCGCAGTAATCGGACAGTAGCATGCTGCTTTGGAAGCAAGCCCCACTGAAATCAGTGAAGAGCATACGCACGAGCACTAATGCTAGAGTGGGGTGCAAACGATCTGAAAACAAAAATCTAGCAGCCCAACCCCCACCCGCACCGTGACTCTTTCCAAAGGCATTACAAGAACGGATGGCAAGAACTAACCTGCGATTAAGAATGGATTCGATAGCACAAACGACAAATGCTTAACCCAGCGCCAAAGAACCGCAAGGCAGAGGAAGAAGGTAGGCGGGCCAGGAAATACTGGCAGACCGCCTTGGCATTGGCTGAGAAGGCAAGCCAATCATCTCTCGAGAGACTAGGCGCTTTTGTGACACTGAAAGACTGTGAACGAGTCGTGATCTTACTGTTGCAAGTAGGTGGCGCTAATAAGGCCTTTCCTTGGCTTCGCTGCATCATTCAACCCAAGAAGGATACAGATTGTAAAGAATGATTACTTTCCATCAGCACTCTAAGGGTTAACCGTTAACCTAGTAGCTGGAATCTGCTTTTTTTTGTACACAGCTGCAATCATAGCTATGTGGGTGCCTGCGGTAGTTTCCCAGAAAGACAAAAAAAAATCTTAACACCACTTTTCATGCTATTCTTAGATTAATAGAAATCATTTTTATTTGTATTTACTGTTAAATTTCCACACTGCCTTTATTCTAAACAGCTTAGCACAGCATAGATCATAATATAAGAGCCTGTTAGATAGTATTTGAAATTAATTTATTCAGAGTTTCAGTCTGGGTTGGGGTGGTTTTTTTAGGACAAGGAAAGAAGGGGCAGAGATCTAAGACAAAATGTTGTTCTAGTTCTGGTGTTTGTGTACATTTCAAAATATAGCATCCTGATGCAGTCAAGGACTGGTTGCCACATCTAGAAACTTTTCAAACCACACAATTCAATAATGTCTCAAGATTAGTTTAGATAAGTCATGTTCTCAAATATCTAAATATTAATACCCCAAATGTTTGTATTGTTCTTACAGCAACTCCATACTGTTCTGGAAAACTGACTTACTTACAAATGTTGTTTCAAATGAATTCATTTAATTATTGTTTTCTTATGAAGTAAGGGCCTAGGCATGGACTAACGCAAACTATGAGTTCTATGTGTCAGTCTTATATGTGGTGTTGCTTCATTGCTTCTTTTTAGTGTCTAAGACAAAAATGTTGTTCCAGTTCTAGTGTTTGTGCACATTTCAAAATAAAGCATTCTGATGCATTCAAGGACTAGTTACCACATGTAGAAGCTTTTCAGACCACACAATTCAACAATCTCTTGAGATTAGATTAGATAAGTCATGATGGTCAATAAATAGCAATACTAAATAGCAATACTTTTGCAAACCCCAAATGTTTGTATTGTTCCTACAGCAACTCCTTAATGATTTTATGACAAACCAACTTTAAGCAAGCATTTTCGAATTTGACCTTCTGGGTGTTGACATAAAAAGAGCCCTGCTGGATCCAGACAGACAAAGGCCAATTTATAGTTGTGTCCACAATGGTCAGCTAGATGCTGCCTGGAAGCCCCCAAAACAACGTAGTGGCAATAACTGAAATGATAAGGCTACAAGGTTAACTGGATGACCAATTTAAGCCAGGGTCAAGCAACAGAAGATGTGAAATACATAATCATTATCACAGTTCTATATCTGCAGGTGAGGCAATGGATGTGCTGAGCCTTGTCTTTCCTAACTAATGAACTAAATGAGAGCCAACAAATTGAAGCTCAACAATTCGTTCCATCTCTTAAAAAAAAAAAGGCTCAACATGTCCACAAATGCTCTGGAGGGTGGCAGATGGGAATGGGCCTTTTCTGTAGTGGCTCCCCATTTGTGGAATGCTCTCCCCAGGGGTGTTCAGCTGGTGCCTTCATTATACAGCCTTAGGAGTCAGGCAATAGTGTTCCTCTTAAATCAGGCCTTTGGCTGGTTGACATCCGATACCCTTTTAAAGGTGGTGTGGGAGGGGAGGTTATTGGTTAAATATAAAGCATATTTTGGGGGCCCTTGGGGTCCCCCACACCTTGAAGCCCTTCTCTGTGCGCCCCCTCCAAAGGAGGTGCCGAGAGTGGCAACAAGAGAAGAGCCCTTTCAAGTAGTAGCCCCTGGTTGTGTCATGCTCTTCCTCATTAGCCTTGCCCGCCACTGATGTTATTAGCTTTTGAATGCCAGGCACATACATTTTTCTCCTGGCTTCTGATTCTTTGAATCGGTGCAATTTCTATCTATTGCTTTTATTTTTTTATATTAAAAAATTATATCCCACTTTCCACATCATAGGTCTCAAGTGGCCTGTAACAATTAAGTGTACAATATACACAACTTAAAACATCGCTTAAACTTCCAAAATTTAAAGTCTAAAGAATTTAAAATCTCTCTCTCTCTGAAAAGAATAACTACCACTGGCATTGACCATTTTAACCGTCTGAGATGCATTCAGGATCCAAAGGCCAGAGAATGAGAGAGAGAAAGAGAGATCCACTTCTTCAGTGCCATTCATAATCTTGTAAATGTCCATTTTTTAATTACTGAATTCAAAAGTCACAAACATGTTACACTTTTGTTACAAAATTATCAAATAACTGTGTCTTTCAGTGGCAGATCAGCCCACCATTCATCATTTGTGAGAAGGGATTGTGGAGAGAGAGAGACAGAGAGACCCAAGGATCTATGCCTTAGTCTAAGGTTTTTATTTCAACAATAACAATACAAGATAAATAAAGTTCCAACTCTCCGATTCTATGATTCTATGGTTCTTTTTAATAAGTTTGAATTTTAAAATTACATTCTTAATTAGTCATGCACACTCAAGCACACTCACTGGTCTGGCCATGGAAATCCCTCTCAAGATTAGATTAGGTAAGTCATGTTGGTCAATATCTAAAAAGCAATACTTTCACAAACCCCAAATGTTTGTATTGTTCTTACAGCAACTCCTTACTGATTTTATGACAAACCAACTTTAAGCAAGCATTTTCTAATTTGACCTTCTGGGTGTTGACATAAAAAGAGCCTTGCTGGATCCAGACCGCAGGTCAATTTATAGTTGTGTCCACAATGGTCAGCTAGATGCTGCCTGGAAGCCCCCAAACAATAAGGTGGCAATATAAGGCTATGAGGTTTACATGATGACCACCGTAAAACAATTAAATTGTTCATCCAGTAAATCTCTCAGGGACGAGCAACAGAAGATGCAAAATAAGTCAATTTGTTAGTTGCTTTATCTTGCCCAGGGCAACACTCACAGCAGTTTATCCATACCCGTATTAGATTATTTCATATCCATTTCTCCATGGCCTCCTAGGTCTCTTCCAAATCATCAGATTCAAATAGCATTTCAGTTGTCCCTTGCAAAAAGTCCTCCTTTTTGTTCAACATCAGTTTGAACCTAATAAAATTCGCTGAAAGTTCTACAGCACTGGTACATGCATCCATTCAAACTTAATACAATTAATGGCAAGATTACTTCATTATGTCCCCCAATATCCTCTATGTGAGATGAGGGGTTGAGAACTAAGTACAGTGGTACTTCGGGTTAAGAACTTAATTTGTTCTGTAGGTCTGTTCTTAACCTGAAACTGTTCTTAACCTGAAGCACCACTTCCCGCTAATGGGGTGCCCACTGCCGCTGTGCCACTACTGCGCAATTTCTGTTCTCATCCTGAAGCAAAGTTCTTAACCCGAGGTACTATTTCTGGGTTAGTGGAGTCTGTAACCTGAAGCGTCTGTATCCCAAGGTACCACTGTATTCCAAATATGGCAACAGCATACATGTGTAAAAATGCATTCAGGTATTATTATTATTTATTAAAACTCTGTATCACCCTTCATCCTAAGATCACAGGACAGTTCACTTTATAAAAAACAAAAAACAAACATGACATACCAACAAACAAAAGAAATACCCACCCCATTTTAAAAGGCTACAGATTGTTTAATTAGCCAAAGGTTTGGGAGCAGAGCACTTAATTCAGATCTCTTTTATGCATGGATTTTACAGACCTGGGATTAAACCCTTATGGAAACACTAACTGCAGTACAACAAGAATATCGTACCGAGGGGGGAAGAATCTTCTTTTCTTACGAAATGGTTTGATTTTATTGAATATGCACAATCCACTGAACATGCTTTCTGTCCACCAGCATCACATGGAATATCATGGAACGATTCATTTGTTTGACCACAACACTAGAAAATGGTATATATTCTAAGTTCCGCTAATGCTATATTTTTGTTCCTGGAAGACTCTGCACTCTGAGAAGGGGAGTGGGAGGGTTTTCTTGTGACTGTTATCTTCGTTTATCATCTGAAAAGAATCAATAAATGTGTCTTTTAGTTCCAATGTAGGTGGAGCGGTGTGTAGTTTCTCATTAACCCATAGCCTCTTCCATCCTATATAAACAGCAACTGTTCATACATGTCCCTCATTCTCCACCAAGAGAAGCAGCTGCCACCTACTACAAAACTTTCTGTGTGAATACCACGAATACCGGTAAGTCTTGGAGGGATACTGGGCAGGAGGGGAGAGAAACTACTTTAGAATTTGGGGCATAAGGGAGAGAGCACTTTTTTGTGGACCTGCACTCTAACTACCTCTTTTTATAAAGGATATTGTAAGAGCCGCCCGAGGTCCCAGCTCACCAAGGACCAACACTGCTTCGTTGTTTAGTATAAAAGTCTTTATTGAAGTTCAGTTTCACTTCCACAGCCGCAGCGTGCAGCACTACGTCTCAAACCCTAGACCGCCGAAGCTCCATCTGAATCTCCTCCCCCCTGACACCAGTTTAAGATTCTAGCCTTGCTCCACCTCCTCCTTTGTTCTTTCCTCCTCTGGGTCCGCCTGCCCTTCGGGGTCTCTCCCTTCCTAGACTCCTCTGACGCTGAGTCCCCTGACTCTTCCCCCTCCCTCCGTCGGGCTTTAGGACCTGGCTCCCAATCCGGGTTTCCTGCTGTCCCGCGCGCCTGTACATTTGAACTTGGCACGCGCGCCCAGCCTCCCACCTTCCTTCTGACCGTTACACTGCTGTCACTACTCCCTCCTTTGGGGAGGCTAGCTGGAACTGACCTCCCCTCCGTTTCCCCACTTTCCGATGGGGGCGTGGTCAGCCCTGACTCATCTTCTCTCCCTGCTGGAGGAGAGGCTGGCCCTGACACATGTGACTCTTCCCCCCCACTGCGCTCTGGTGGGGGTGCTGGTCCTGATCCCCCGCTGCTGCCTTGGGAGTCCCCGCTGGCCCCCTGCTTCTGGTGCGTCCCCCCTGGGACCCCCCTTGCCCTCACCATCGGCGCCCCCTTCTGGGAATCTTCTGATTCGCTGGAGAAGCTCATGGAATCTCTCGGGTCACTGTCATACTCCCCTACGCTCCCCTCGGATTCCTCCCCTTCGCTCTCCATTTCCTCTCTCCCCTGTGCTTCTGCTCCTGAGCCCCTGACAGATATAATCATAAACTCTAAGGTTTTTATTTCAGCAATAACAGTACAAGTTAAATGAAGTTCCTTTTAATAATCCAACAACCAGTCTACTAAAACAGACCATGTATTCTAGCAAAAAACCTTGAATCTAAAAATGACATTAATGCATATTCAAGCAGAATCTCTGCACAACTGAAGCAAAATCCCAGGGTGTTCCAGGTGGTGCTTCTTTGTGGACCTGTAGTCTAACTACTTCTTTATAATTATTGAGTGCCAATGATATTCCCTATGTGATATTGAAGTGACATGGAGCCTTCCCCAGTGGCGGAGGAAGGGGGGGCGGCCCCCCAGGTGTCATCTCTGAGGAGGTGTGACAAGAACGCACACCTCAGGGGGCTCGCCCTGCCACCCCCAGGCATGCACCGCCATCGTGCTGCCGCAGACGCATGTGGAGGATGCGTCTAGAGTTATGGCACCAGAAGAAGGAGAGAGGAATAGCCACTTCTTTAGTGTCATGCATAATCTTATAAAATTCTGTTATGCCCCTGTTTTTATATTCCTGAATCAAAAACACCCAAATGGTGGAGTTTAGTGGCTGATCAGACTACCAGCCCTTCTTGTGCAGAGTGAGGAAGAGACCCAAGAACACAGGATCTATACCTCACTCTAAGGTTCTTATTTAAGCAATAACAGTACAAGTTAAATGAAGTTCCTTTTAATAATACAACAACCATTCTACTAAAACAAACCACGTATTCCAGCAGCTGAGTTTGAATTTAAAAATGACATTCATGCATATTCATTTCCTCTGCCAAGCTGTAGCAAGATCCCAAGGTGTTCCAGGGACTCACCCAGTGCTCCTTTGGAAAATTGAAGACATGGTAGAGATTGTCGTAGCTTTAAGAAATATGATTTATACACATACTTAAACCTTCAGTCTGCATGGAGGAGGTGCAGATCTTACAGCATGGCAATCCCAAGCAGGGATGCTCATCTAGTCTTAACAATCTGCACCTCCTGGACACGTTGGTGTTAGAAGGAACAAATCAGACGCCACCAGAAAATACGAGGGGGGAAAAATTGGGAAATCTCTTCTCTTCCCCCACAGACCCCATAGATGTGTACTTCCATCCTCTCTTAGCTCTGAACCTCATCAGTCTGGCACTATAGTACTATTGCTGTAGTTGCTGTACTGAGGTTGAGGGTATGCAAGTAAGTTTCTCTGCCCCTTCCAGTGCGGTGTGGGTGAAAGGATGGTGTCAGTTTATTCACACAGTGAGATTTTGCTCCTCTTTCCAAGATATTCTGAGCTGTTAGGCAGTCTCTTCCCATCAAACTGAGATAGGAAATTTAATTCGAACAGCAGTTACCAGCATGGCACTCATGAGTGCCTGGGTGCCCTCGTATGGTGCTCACAAAAGGTCTCGGTAAATATCCCCTCAAAATCAACTGGCTCAGCCTCTCCATTTAATGGGGCTTCAGTATTGAAGGCCCACTCTTTAATATGTTCTGAACAAGGGAGAGGTGCAAAGAGCTTCTCTTTGTGAACAAGCACAGCAGTGATGGATGTCGGTGTTTTAGCCACACTGAGCCTTCAAACAAGTATTGATTTTCTGCAAAATCTGGATCTTTCATTTCCCAAACAGCCATTCCCTAAAATCACAAGGCAAACTGCTTTTAAAAGTGATCAGCCTGTTAAACACAATTTATATTCCTTGGAAGGGGTGGGTTGGTCTCCTATCAAATGGAGAGAGAAATAGATAGAGAAATATGTCTTGACAAGCAGAAGATGTTTGGTTTGTCTTTCAAAGCACCTCACAATTAATTAGTAATCATTTACCTTTGGCATCATATTTGGCACTGGCAGGTATAACAGTATCATAAGCAATGAGACTGTTTCCCAAGAGGTCTGCAAATTCTGTTAATTCTTTCATTATCAAAAATAATATAATAATAAAGTAATTACAAAGAGTAAATGAATGATCAATTTGTGAAATCTTACTGAATACATTGCTTTCTTTTCCTAGAATCAAGCACCATGCCAGAGATAGTCCCTAAGAACAAAGCCCCAGGGGTTGATTTCTGTGGGGTAGATAAATATTACTACATTGTCCGCTCAGACCTGGGCTGCTACATGAGATCCACCAATTTCCATGAGGGCAAAGACCTTGAAGTGTTTAGCCTGCACAGTTCCTGCACAGGAGGAGAACACTACTTAGCCCATGAGGATGACCTATTCTACATCATCAAAGGAGACAACTATCGCCGTGTCAGCAACATGAATAAAGACTTAGGTTCTGTAGTATACAGCCTCCATCCCAACTGCCGTGGAGGGGACCATTACCTCTCAGCCTTTGGATACTTCTATATCATTTTCCAGAAAAGAGGTGTTTACCGTCGGGTCAGTAATATGCATGAAGATACAGATGCAGTTGAATACACACTTCACCCAGCTTGCAAGGATGGTCTCTATTACTGGGGCATCAAGGATTACTATTACTTTGTAAAACCCCATGATGAATGGGGGGTCCAGTACTATAGATGCACCAACTTCAATGGAAATTTGGATGCTGTTACATACTCCTTCCATAGTGATGTTGTGAACATGCTCCCTGGAGGAATGGCTGTTAGCCGAGGCCCAGCTTATGGTAAGTGGGAAGCTATCAAGACCATCTCCAATGACTCCAACACTCCCATTGTATGGAATAAGAAGATCACCAAGAAAGTGGGATACACCAAGCAGAAGATGAGCAGTGTGGAGCACAACTGGAAGGTTTCCATGACTGCATCATATGAGTCAGGTGCACTCACTGAGGCCATTGCCAAGTACCAGTTCTCTCTCACTGCTGAGTATGGTGGAAAGAGTGTCAACACAGAGCAGGAAGACTGGAATGAAGCCACTGAGATCGAAGAAGCTATTAATTTGACCCTGCAGCCCAATGAGAAGATGTACATATGGCAATACCAGCTGGGTTTGGGCAAGGAAGCGGTCTTGTTCTGCCGTGATATGAAATTTACGAGTGATTCTACTCCACCTACAGATATTCCTTTGCCACCTTCCAATAAGTGAAAAGAAAAGTGTTAGGCCAAAAGGCACCTTCAAAGGCTTCCTCTCTATTATAACATTTAATTGATTACTATGGGCTAATATTTAGACAATCTAGAGCTCTCATAAGGGGGCGTTAGCTGAGTAGCATATAAACATGCATAAGCTAAACACGAAGTGAGGTTAATGATTACTAGACATATTATATACTTTCATATGGACATACATATCCTGCTAGGCTGCTGTTAGAAAAGCATATCCAATATGTGCATGATGCAGGTGACCCAAGCTGAATGCCTTTTAGATAAGCTACTATTTCCCTGGTGCCTATGAATCCCTTTGCCAAATTTGTGCCTTCATCTTAATTTGTACCTGCTGAACTCTGGAATCTGTCCCAGTGTTATACAAATAAAATAAAATGAATAATCAATGGTTTAAAAATGTGTTCTGTGGCGCTTTTCACACTTGTGTACAAAATGATTTTCAACATATATTTTCCAGAAGACACAAATACCTTCTTCCTTTTCCAGAAGCTTTTTCCAGAGGGTATTGAGGCAGTGGGGAGCTCTGTTTACAATTTCATGCTGGTGTGCCGTCAGAAACCCTCACTTTTTTACATCATAGTTTTTAGCTGGCACCAATTTTGAGGGTTGGCTTCGTTCAGAGATGGGTCCAGGGGCCTGATCCAGCACCACAAGCACATTTTTATGTCCCCTTCCCAACCAAACCCAGAATCCCCCTAATTCGGCAGCAGCAAAACCAATCTAAAGATCAGACACAGTGTTCAGGTGGTCAGAGAGATTTATGCATGTGTCCTGTGTTCACAGGCATGAGAGTGTGAGTTGACCACAGCCACTTTGGGTCACTCACCAATGACATACTGGTCCTGGGAGGCTGCCTAAGGTGAATGTGCCCTTATAGCTAAAAGCAATAGCTCTTTTAGCCCTATCCCCTCCCTGTCCTAGAGGAACAAGAAGGAACATTTCTCTTTACCATTTGCCATTTGATTACTAGCCCTAATTCAAATGCTGGTTTTGACTCATGTGGTTCAGAATCTCAGTACCTCAAGGACCTCTTATATCAACCTACCTGAGCTCTGCAGTGATCACTTGAAGCCCTTGTCTGTGTGCCCCCTCCAGCAGAGGTGCCGAGGGGGGCAGCAAGAGAGGAGGCCTTGCCAGTGGTAGCCCCTGGTTGTGTAGTGCTCTCCCTCGTCAGGCTTGCCCACCGCTGATGTTCTTAGCTTTTGAATGACAGGCAAATACATTTTTCTCCAGGCTTCTGATTCTTTGAATGGATGCAATCTTTATGCATTCCTTTTATTTATTTATTTATTTATTTTAAGAAATAATATCCCACTTTCCACATCACAGGTCTCAGGTTGTCTTTAACAATAAAATGTACCATGTACACAATTTAGAACATTACTTTAACTTCCAAAATTTAAAACCTCAAGAATTAAACATATCTCTCTCAGTAAAGAAAAACAACCACCAGCAGTGAGCGACAGCGCAACAGCACTTTCTCAACCTCACGTTGGGCCAGCCCTCAATTAAATATAGTGTGACCACCTCAAGGTACACCAGTTACACGAATTTCTACAATTTACCTCAGATTATCTAGTGGGGGACATGTATGAGGTAAAAATGATTTAGAGTCTCAGGCAGGAGTTGCTCAAACAAACAAGAAAAGTTTTATTAAACAAAGGAAGTTTATGACACAAAGTGGGTCGGGAAACAAGTTCTTTCAGGTAGAATTTAACTTATTTACTTTAACTATAAGATGTCTCAGGTTTAAACATAACACTTTAGGCATAACTCTTCTTAAACTTCAGTTACTAAACATCAGTTGGTTCACTTCAGGTAGATAAATATTCAGGTTTCCAGAAGAGATGGCAAAATGTTCAAATCAGTTTCGGTCACTTAGATAATACAGGCTGGATACCTGGAGGTCTCCGCCTACGTCAGCCAATCGCCCAATCTCATCTGGGGAGGCGTTGCCAGAGGATCGGCCAGGTACGGGGAGGGACCGCCCTGCCCACAGAACAGAAGGTGAATCTTACCTGCAAAGCAGTGTCAGTTGGCTCCAGAACTTCTGCCCTCCCTCAGTTAAGCCTCCTTTTGCAGGTTAACCTTTAACAGGTACGTGGGTGCTGCTATGTCATGGTCACTGTTGAAGGGCTGGAAAGGAACTTTCCTGCATTGGCGGCTTTCGCCTTTCCTTTAGTAAAACATCACAACTTTGGCAGTTTCAGGCCTTGGGCGGAATCCTTTAGTCTATCTTCGTAAATGGGAGGCGAGTGCGTGAAGCGGTGACCCACGCCCCCCTTGCGGTGGTGTTCCCGGGGTTCCCCGTTAAATGGGTCTTGAGGGGAGGCAGTGGTCATACGCAGAGAGGTTGTCATTGCTCTCCCCTGCAATGGCGGCAAAACGAGGGGCAGGCTCTCTGCTTGAACATATGTTCTCCAGAGCCAGCCCAATCCCCACACATTCTGGATAACCCAGATGTCTCTCAGATCCCCGGCTGGGGACTGGGAAGGATAAACGCCCAATGCCTGAGCCAAGGTCTCCCTACATCTGAAACGTAATAAAGATGTGGTCAATTTTATTCTCATAGCACATTGTCTTGAGTCAATATTCCACTGAGGGGTCACCTGGGGTTGGGGGGACTTCCGCCTGTCCACACAATGCTTTCAACTCTATACCACTTCCTTCACAGCTTAATACTTTGGCCAAACTGACACCCAGGTAGCCTGAATTCCCACAGGATCTGCCTCTCCTGGCTCAGACTTAGCCCTCCCAGGACACTCCTGTCTGGATATCTTCCCCAGACCCTCAGCCTGGTCTCCCTATCCAAGCTGTGAGGCTCTGTCCTCTCGCTATGGATGGTCTCCTCAGTGTATGTATGTTTAACGTCACTCAGAACCAGAATTCTCTATCTCCAACCTGAAACCTGTCTCTCCTCCCAAAACAAAATCCTCTCCTTTTCAACTGCCTCCCCTGGAACCCCGGCCAATCAGAAGCTGTTCTTCGTTAACTATTTGCTGGCAGGAAAAAGAAAATACTTGGTGACCCAACGTGCCCAGCAAACAAACTTTTCCATCACACAGTGACTATTTTAACCTTCTGACAAGCATTCAGGATGCAAAGGCCTCCTGAATTAAAACAGTTTTGACCAGACCTCTTGAACTCAGTAGGGAGAGTGTCTGCCTAACTTCTTGTGGCAGGAAGTTCCATAGATTTGAGTCCACAACACTGAAGGCACAACTCTTTGTTGACACGAGACACGCTTGTGGTCCATAGAGAAGCATTAACCATGCTTCCCCCAGTGACCTCAGGGATACCTCAGGCTATCTCTGAGGTATCCTGGATGTAAAGTATTCAAGGACACGAGTACAAGAACCTTGAGTACAACTCTGAACCAAGCTCGTGGCTGAGGCAAAGTCAGTGGAGGTCTTTTAACAGTGATACCATGTGTTCATGGTGTTTGCGGTGGTCATCATGTTTCATGGCCTGAGACATTTTGGCATCTGAGGTGTGCCTCAGAATAGCCTCCCTCCCCCCATTTCCACCAGGGAAGAACGGGTGAAGGAAGATCAGGGACAAGGGAGGAAGAAATATTGACCCCTGCTGCCTCAGAACATCCTGCCGGCTGAGGATTTCCTTATTGCATTGTTGGTAGATGAACACTTTTAATTTTTCCATATTTTTAAATTGCATTTGATTGATATTTATGGTGTTTTCTTTTTTTTTTTAAATAAATGTTTATTAGGGTTTTACAAAACATAGAAATTGTAGAATCACATGAATCAAAACATCACATATAACAAAACAGAAAACAGAAAACAAAAAAAATACACACTTAACAAAGAGAAGAAAAAGGAAAAAAGAAAAATCCACTTTTAAATTTCAAGATTCCATATCCCTCTTTCCTGACCTCCTCACATCTCCCTTTTTTGTGTTCCTCTTTATTCCGTCAAATTCAGCAAATTCTAGCCCTCTTTCAAACCTCGTTTATAATTATATGTTTCCACTTATTATGTCTCTAATTTCCCTTATCTTGGTCCTTTACTCCACCTTGTATACTTTGACATAATATTATTCTAGTCATACCCCCCTTCTCCTTGATATTTATGGTGTTTTCAACTATTATCTTCCGGGGCCAAAAAACATGTGATGCAAAATAGAAAGCACATCAGGATTTGTACTTATTTATATAATAATGAAGTTAATGGAAATCAACATACGTACATGGCCCCTGATTAACCTTAGGAAAAAAATTTTCCTTTGTGCCTCAGACAAACTGAAACTTACAGAGTGTATTTTTGCTTACAAATCCTATCTTAAGGGTGTATTTGTGTAGGAATAGGGTGAGCCTGTGTCCTGGATTCAGGAATTAAAGTATTAACCACAACAAAACAATGGCCAGACTGCCCAGGTAATGCAACCAATGACCATTATCAGGTCTCCTCTGCTGTAGACCGCCTCCTTCTGTGATGTATGTATGTTTTAGAGGGGTGGTCTTGGGCTACAGGGTGTGCAGTTTTTAAAGTTTCTTTAAAGACTGCTCCATTGTTCAGGGTTCTCCTCCCTCCTGTGTGTGGTGAGTGGGGACCCTGTTGCAACAGTTTAATAAAGATCAGGCTTACTAGCTGCTTTGCTTCTCAGTATACTCTGGTTGGCCTCTGTTATTTTCTCCCACCAATGGGGAACCCACTTCAGGACTCTTGGATACCCCATAAGGGAAAAGGAGCTGTTTTTTCTTATTACATTGGACTGAGGTGTACTGAACACTGTGGTGTACTGTATATACAACCTTAGCATAGGATGGGGGAACTCAAAACATCAACATTCCAAGAGATCTTGCTCCCCCATTAAGTTTTCAGAGAATCCCCGAACTCAGCTTTTTGTTTTTAATTATATTTTTAATTACTCATGCACCCTTAAGCACACAAAATGGGCTAGCCATGGACCCACCCCCTAAACTCTAGAAATTAATAAATGGTAGGATTTTGACTTATTGGGATAGGACAGAATAAATAGGAGGAATTAGCCCATGCAAAACGACCTGGCAGCTGTGACAGAGACAGGGGATTTGGAAGGTTGTGAGGGTCACTGGGTGTGATGCCACAGGAAGAGGGGGGCGGCTTTGGCATAAGGCCTAGAATAGAAGGGGTGGGGGGGAGGCAGAAAGATCTGTGCTGGCTGGCTGAAATATTTTTGTGAGAGATTCCTTGGATTCCAGTGCTGAACTGCTCTTGGGGTTTATTAGGGGCTTGTTATATGGACTCCCTCCAACTAAATTCCTGTGTAAATATGTGAATAAATCATGTTTTTTAAAGTTTTGGCAGCATCCGTCATGTCTTCAGTTCTTAAAAGGAGGTTGCGGGCCAAGCAGATCCCAGCAGCCAAGGTCTTGCCTTTGTTTAGCTGATGGGTAGGCAAACTAAGGCCTGGGGGCTGTATCCGGCCCAATCGCCTTCTCAATCCAGCCCGCGGATGGTCCGGGAATCAGCCCATTTTTACAGTAGTAGAAGGTGTCCTTTTATTTAAAATGCATCTCTGGGTTATTTGAAGGGCATAGGACTTCGTTCACCCCCCCCCCAATATAGTCCTGCCCACCACATGGTCTGAGGGACGGTGGACTGGCCCACGGCTGAAAAAGGTTTGCTGACCCCTGGTTAGCTCCATCAGCAGGCAAAGGAGGGAGGGTTCTGGCCACCAAGGTAGGGATGGTCAAGGAATTTTTCATAAAGTGCCCGCAGGTAAAGTCTGGTGGCAAGATTTGGATTTGGAATATGCGGCAAGAGATGGGGTAGACTGGACCACAGAGAGAAAGCAACAGAAACTCTTTTGGGACTGGGAGTATGAGTTTGGAGGTCCTGACCCAAACCCTAGGAGAGTTCTAGGAAGACTGAATGTGTGAATTAAGCAGAATAGACTGGGAACTGTGGGCGGGACTGTTGGATTTACTTAAGAGGAAGAATTCTATGGAAACTCCAGGCAACCTACTGCAGCAAAGGGAGTTGTTTCTGGCTCTTGGGACTGTGGACTGATTCACAAAGAGGCTCTTCCTGCAAGATCAACAAGTATTTTGCAATGTTGCGAAGCAATTTTTGTGTTTCCTTTTCTTGCATGCTGGTTTAAGGATTTCTTAAGAATTGCTCATATAATATTTGTGTGTGCCTGAAAGTTGTTTTGAAATGCAGAACTGACTGGAGCATGCACCAGAGAGAAGAGCTGGCGATGGTATATTGGTGGACTGGAAGAAGTGGTTACTGGTTAGTGATGATTTTCATAAGTTTAGATTTTTAAATTACATTCTTAATTACTCATGCACACTGAAACAAACACACTGGTCTGGCCATGGAACCCCCTCTTGAGATTAGATTAGGTAAGTCATGTTGGTCAACATCTAAATAGGAATACTTTTGCAAACCCCAAATGTTTATATTGTTCTTACAGAAACTTCATACGGATTTTATGACAAACCAACTTTAAGCAAGCATTTTCAAAAGCCTGTTCTAATTTGACCTTGTGGGTGTTAACATAAAGTGAGCTCTGCTGGATCCAGACCAAAGGTCAGTTTATAGTTGTGTCTACAATGGTCAGCTAGATGCTGCCTGGAAGCTCCAAAACAACACAGTGGCAATAACTGATATGGTAAGGCTACAAGGTTAACTGGATGACCAATTTAAGCCAGGGTCAAGCAACAGAAGATGCAAAAGACATCATCATTATCACAGTTCTGTATCTGCAGGTGAGGCAATGGATGTGCTGATGAACTAACTAACTAATGAGGCAATGGATGTGCTGATGAACTAGCTAACTAATGAACTAAATGAGAGCCAACAAATTGAAGCTCAACAATTCATTCCATCTCTTTAAAAAAAAGGCTCAACATGTCCACGAATGGTCTGGAGGGTGGCAGATGGGAATGGGCCTTCTCTGTAGTGGCTCCCCATTTGTGGAATGCTCTCCCCAGGGGTGTTCAGCTGGTGCCTTCATTATACAGCCTTAGGAGTCAGGCAATAGTGTTCCTCTTAAATCAGGCCTTTGGCTGGTTGACATCCGATACCCTTTTAAAGGTGGTGCGGGAGGGGAGGTTATTGGTTAAATATAAAGCATATTTTGGGGGCCCTTGGGGTCCCCCACACCTTGAAGCCCTTCTCTGTGCGCCCCCTCCAAAGGAGGTGCCGAGAGTGGCAACAAGAGAAGAGCCCTTTCTAGTAGTAGCCCCTGGTTGTGTCATGCTCTTCCTCATTAGGCTTGCCTGCCACTGATGTTATTAGCTTTTGAATGCCAGACACATACATTTTTCTCCTGGCTTCTGATTCTTTGAATCGGTGCAATTTCTATCTATTGCTTTTATTTTTTTATATTAAAAAATTATATCCCACTTTCCACATCATAGGTCTCAAGTGGCCTGTAACAATTAAGTGTACAATATGCACAACTTAAAACATCACTTAAACTTCCAAAATTTAAAGTCTAAAGAATTTAAAATCTCTCTCTCTCTGAAAAGAATAACTACCACTGGCATTGACCATTTTAACCGTCTGAGATGCATTCAGGATCCAAAAGCCTCCTGAAAAAGAACAGTTTTGAACAGACCTCTGAAACTCAGTAGAGAGAGTGTCTGCCTAGCTTCTTGTGGCAGAAAGTTCCACTGAAGGCACATCTCCTTGTTGACACAAGACATGCTTGTGGTCCATAGAGAAGCACTAATCATGCTCCCCCAGTGATCTCAGGGATACCTCAGGCTATCTCTGAGGTATCCTGGACGTAAAGTATTCAGGGATTTGCACACAAGTACCAGAACTTTGAACCAAGCCCGTAGCTGATGCAAGGTCAGTGGAGATCTTTTAACAGTGGTGCCATGTGTTTGTGATGTTTGTGGTGGTCATCATGTTTCAGGGCCTGTTCAGGTTTTCCTTTGCACCTCAGAGAAACCTGCCGTATTTTTCGCTCTATAAGACGCACCAGACCACAAGGCGCACCTAGTTTTTGGAGGAGGAAAACAAGAAAAAAAATATTCTGAATCTCAGAAGCCAGAACAGCAAGAGGGATCGCTGTGCAGTGAAAGCAGCAATCCCTCTTGCTGTTCTGGCTTCTGGGATAGCTGTGCAGCCTGCATTCGCTCCATAAGACGCACACACATTTCCCCTTACTTTTTAGGAGGGAAAAAGTGAGTCTTATAGAGCAAAAAATACGGTAACTTACAGAGGTGTTGTGGGGAGAAAACAGAGTTGGGGATCTTCCTGGACAATGGAAGCTTAGATCAAAACTATGTTCTGCACATCCCAATCCCAAAGTGGGGAGAGACTCCTGTGATTCCTGTGCTTACCCAGGATTCAGTTTCCTTGGACTGAGGGGTACTGAACACTGTGCTGTACTGTATATACAACCTTAGCATAGGATGGGGGAACACAAAACATTAACACTCGAAGAGATCTTGCTCCCCCATTGAGTTTACTGGGAAGCCCCCAACTCAGCTTTATGTCCTGCACAGAGCAAGACAGAGAATGGGAGAGAGACAGAGAGATCCACTTCTTCAGTGCCATTCATAATCTTGTAAACTTCCAAAATGTCCATGTTTTTATTACTGAATTCAAAAGTCACAAATATGTTAGACCTTTGTTACAAAATTATCAAATAACTGTGTCTTTCAGTGGCAGATCAGCCCACCATTCATCATTTGTGAGAAGGGATTGTGGAGAGAGAGAGACAGAGAGACCCAATGATCTATGCCTTAGTCTAAGGTTTTTATTTCAACAATAACAATACAAGATAAATAAAGTTCCAACTCTACAATTCTATGATTCTATGGTTCTTTTTAATAAGTTTGAATTTTAAAATTACATTCTTAATTACTCATGCACACTGAAGCAAACACACTGGTCTGGCCATGGAAATCCCTCTCAAGATTAGATTAGGTAAGTCATGTTGGTCAATATCTAAATAGCAATACTTTCGCAAACCCCAAATGTTTGTATTGTTCTTACAGCAACTCCTTACTGATTTTATGACAAACCAACTTTAAGCAAGCATTTTCTAATTTGACCTTCTGGGTGTTGACATAAAAAGAGCCTTGCTGGATCCAGACCAAAGGTCAATTTATAGTTGTGTCCACAATGGTCAGCTAGATGCTGCCTGGAAGCCCCCAAACAATAAGGTGGCAATATAAGGCTATGAGGTTTACATGATGACCGCCGTAAAACAATTAAATTGTTCATCCAGTAAATCTCTCAGGGACAAGCAACAGAAGATGCAAAATACCGTATTTTTCGCTGTATAGGACGCACTTTTCCCCTCCAAAAATGAAGGGAAAATGTGTGTGCGTCCTATGGAGCAAATGCAGGCTCCTTGGCTTCGCAGCGACGCGCCTGTCCTGGAAGCCGGAGGAAGAACAGAAGGGTCTCCTTCTGTTCCTTCTCCAGCTTCGCTGAAGGGCGCTGCACCTTCTCCCTCTCTGCGCAGCGCCTCTCCTGTGAAGGAGAGGCACTGCGCAGAGAGAGAGAGAAGGCGCAGCGCCCCTTGAGCAATGCGCCTATCCAGCGAAGCCGGAGGAGGAACAGAAGGGTCTCCTGTTCCTCCTCCCGCTTCGCAGCGACGCGCCTGTCCAGCGAAGCCCGAGGAGGAACAGAAGGGTCTTCTTCTGTTCCTTCTCCAGCTTCGCTGAAGGGCGCTGCCCCTTCTCCCTCTCTGCGCAGCACCTCTCCTGTGAAGGAGGGGCGTTGCACAGAGAGAGAGATGGCGCAGTACCCCTTCAGCGACGCGTCTGTCCTGGCTTCTGCTTTAGCCCTGTGCAGCCTCTTTGGGCAGGGGGAGCCTTCATCCAGCTGCCCTGAAGAGCCTTGGCGCGGTTACCCCAGAAGCCAGAACAGCCACACGGTATCCCAGAAGCCAGATCCCTCTTGCTGTTCTGGCTTTTGGGGTTCAGAATAATTTTTTCTTGTTTTCCGCCTCCCAAAACTAGGCGCGCCCTATGGTCCGGTGCGTCCTATGGTGCGAAAAATACGGTAAGTCAATTTGTTAGTTGCTTTATCTTGCCCAGGGCAACACTCACAGTAGTTTATCCATACCCGTATTAGATTATTTCATATCCATTTCTCCATGGCCTCCTAGGTCTCTTCCAAATCATCAGATTCAAATAGCTTTTCAGTTGTCCCTTGCAAAAAGTCCTCCTTTTTGTTCAACATCAGTTTGAACCTAATAAAATTCGCTGAAAGTTCTACAGCACTGGTACATGCATCCATTCAAACTTAATACAATTAATGGCAAGATTACTTCATTATGTCCCCCAATATCCTCTATGTGAGATGAGGGGTTGAGAACTAAGTACAGTGGTACTTCGGGTTAAGAACTTAATTTGTTCTGTAGGTCTGTTCTTAACCTGAAACTGTTCTTAACCTGAAGCACCACTTCCCGCTAATGGGGTGCCCGCTGCCGCTGCGCCACTACTGCGCAATTTCTGTTCTCATCCTGAAGCAAAGTTCTTAACCCGAGGTACTATTTCTGGGTTAGCGGAGTCTGTAACCTGAAGCGTCTGTAACCCGAGGTACCACTGTATTCCAAATATGGCAACAGCATACATGTGTAAAAATGCATTCAGGTATTATTATTATTTATTAAAACTCTGTATCACCCTTCATCCTAAGATCACAGGACAGTTCACTTTATAAAAAACAAAAAACAAACATGACATACCAACAAACAAAAGAAATACCCACCCCATTTTAAAAGGCTACAGATTGTTTAATTAGCCAAAGCTTTGGGAGGAGAGCACTTAATTCAGATCTCTTTTATGCATGGATTTTACAGACCTGGGATTCAACCCTTATGGAAAAACTAACTGTAGTACAACAAGAATATCGTACCGAGGGGGGAAGAATCTTCTTTTCTTACGAAATGGTTTGATTTTATTGAATATGCACAATCCACTGAACATGCTTTCTGTCCACCAGCATCACATGGAATATCATGGAACGATTCATTTGTTTGACCACAACACTAGAAAATGGTATATATTCTAAGTTCCGCTAATGCTATATTTTTGTTCCTGGGAGACTCTGCACTCTGAGAAGGGGAGTGGGAGGGTTTTCTTGTGACTGTTATCTTCGTTTATCATCTGAAAAGAATCAATAAATGTGTCTTTTAGTTCCAATGTAGGTGGAGCGGTGTGTAGTTTCTCATTAACCCATAGCCTCTTCCATCCTATATAAACAGCAACTGTTCATACATGTCCCTCATTCTCCACCAAGAGAAGCAGTTGCCACCTACTACAAAACTTTCTGTGTGAATACCACGAATACCGGTAAGTCTTGGAGGGATACTGGGCAGGAGCGGAGAGAAACTACTTTAGAATTTGGGGCATAAGGGAGAGAGTACTTTTTTGTGGACCTGCACTCTAACTACCTCTTTATAATTATAAAGGATATAATCATAAACTCTAAGGTTTTTATTTCAGCAATAACAGTACAAGTTAAATGAAGTTCCTTTTAATAATCCAACAACCAGTCTACTAAAACAGACCATGTATTCTAGCAAAAAACCTTGAATCTAAAAATGACATTAATGCATATTCAAGCAGAATCTCTCTCAGCACAACTGAAGCAAAATCCCAGGGTGTTCCAAGTGGTGCTTCTTTGTGGACCTGTAGTTTAACTACTTTTTTATAATTATTGAGTGCCAATGATATTCCCTGTGTGATATTGAAGTGACATGGAGCCTTCCCCAGTGGCGGAGGAAGGGGGGCGGCCCCTCCCGGGTGCCATCTCTGAGGAAGTGTGACAAGAGTGTTCGCCACTGAGTGTTTCTGAATAGCAATGAGTAGGGCTTCATGAGTCACCAGGAGACAATGGCTATCTCAATGCTTTGTGAAAATTTATTTCATAAGGGAGTTTTGCATTGTGTGGAAATGTATGTTCTTTTGCCTATCACTGACTCTGCTGTCAGGCTATTTTAATAGGACCTCTTGAGCTCTAGAGTTATGGCAGCAGAAGAGGGAGAGAGGAATAGCCACTTCTTTAGTGTCACGCATAATCTTATAAACTTCTGTTATGCCCCTATTTTTATATTCCTGAATCAAAAACACCCAAATGGTGGGGTTTAGTGGCTGATCAGACTACCAACCCTTCTTGTGTAGGGTGAGGAAGAGATTCCTGAATCAATAAAGAATTGGGAAATCTCTTCTCTTTCCCCACAGCCCCCATAGATGTGTACTTCCATCCTCTCCTAGCTCTGAACCTCAACAGTCTGGTACTATAATACTATGGCTGCAGTTCCTGTACTGAGGTTGAGGGTAGGCAAGTAAGTTTATCTGCCCCTTCCAGTGCTGTATGGGTGAAAGGATGGTGTCAGTTTATTCACACAATGAGATTTTGCTCCTCTTTCCAAGATATTCTGAGCTGTTAGGCAGTCTCTTCCCAGCACAGCTGAGATAGGAATTAATTAAAACAGCAGTTACCAGCATGGCACTCATGAGTGCCTGGGTGCCCTCGTATGGTGCCCACAAAAGGTCTCGGTAAATATCCCCTCAAAATCCACTGGCTCAGCCTCTCCATTTAATGGGGCTTCAGTATTGAAGGCCCCCTCTTTAATATGTTCTGAACAAGGAAGAGGTGCAAAGAGCTTCTCTTTGTGAGCAAGCACAGCAGTGATGGATATAGGTGTTTTAGCCACACTGAGCCTTCAAACAAGCATCGATTTTCTGCAAAATCTGGATCTTTCGTTTCCCAAACAGCCATTCCCTAAAATCACAAGGCAAACTGCTTTTAATAGTGATCAGCCTGTTAAACGCAATTTATATTCCTTGGAAGGGGTGGGTTGGTCTCCTATCAAATGGAGAGAGAAATAGATAGAGAAATATGTCTTGACAAGCAGAAGATGTTTGGTTCGTCTTTCAAAGCACATCACAATTAATTAGTAATCATTTACCTTTGGCATTATATTTGGCACTGGCAGGTATATTGTGTTAAAGCAATGAGACTGTTTTCCAAGAGGTCAGCAAATTCTGTTAAATCTTTCATTATTAAAAATAATATAATAATAAAGTAATTACAAAGAGTAAATGAATGATCAATTTGTGAAACCTTACTGAATACATTGCTTTCTTTTCCTAGAATCAAGCACCATGCCAGAGATAGTCCCTAAGAACAAAGCCACAGGGGTTGATTTCTGTGGGGTAGATGAATATTACTACATTGTCCGCTCAGACCTGGGCTGCTACATGAGGTCCACCAATTTCAATGAGGGCAAAGACCTAGTAGTGTTTAGCCTGCACAGTTCCTGCATGGGAGGAGATCATTACTTAGCCCATGAGGATGACCTATTCTACATCATCAAAGGAGACAACTATCGCCGTGTCAGCAACATGAATACAGACTCGGATGCTATAGTATACAGCCTCCATCCCAACTGCCGTGGAGGGGACCATTACCTCTCAGCCTTTGGATACTTCTATATCATTTTCCAGAAAAGAGGTGTTTACCGTCGGGTCAGTAATATGCATGAAGATACAGATGCAGTTGAATACACACTTCACCCAACTTGCAAGGATGGTCTCTATTACTGGGGCATCAAGGATTACTATTACTTTGTAAAACCCCATGATGAATGGGGGGTCCAGTACTATAGATGCACCGACTTCCATGAAAATGTGGATGCTGTTACATACTCCTTCCATAGTGATGTTGTGAACATGCTCCCTGGAGGAATGGCTATTACCCAAGGCCCATCTTATGGTAAGTGGGAAGCTATCAAGACCATCTTCAATGACTCCAACACTCCCATTGTATGGAATAAGAAGATCACTAAGAAAGTGGGATACACCAAGCAGAAGATGAGCAGTGTGGAGCACAACTGGAAGATTTCCATGACTTCCTCATATCAGGCAGGCGCACTCACTGAGGCCATTGCCAAGTACCAGTTCTCTCTCACTGCTGAGTATGGTGGGAACAGTGTCAACACAGAGCAGGAAGACTGGAATGAAGCCACTGAGATCGAAGAAGCTATTAATTTGACCCTGCAGCCCAATCAGAAGATGTACATATGGCAATACCAGCTGGGTTTGGGCAAGGAAGCGGTCTTGTTCTGCCGTGATATGAAATTTACGAATGATTCTACTCCACCTACAGATATTCCTTTGCCACCTTCCAATAAGTGAAAAGAAAAGTGTTAGGCCAAAAGGCATCTTCAAAGCTTCCTTTCTTTTATAACATTTAATTGATTACTATGGGCTAATATTTAGACAATCTAGAGCTCTTGTAATGGGGAGTTAGCTGCATGCATAAGCTAAACACAAAGTGAGATTAATGATTACTATTATATACTCTCATATGGACATACACATCCTGCTAGGCTAGTTAGAAAAGCATATCCTAGTTTGTGCATGATGCAGGTGATCCAAGCTTAATGCCTTTTAGATAAGCCTATCTAAATAGGCTGGTGCCTATGAATCACTTTGTCAAATTTGTGCCTTCATCTTAATTTGTACCTGCTGCACTCTGGAATCTGTCCCACTGTTCTACAAATTAAATAAAATGAATAATCAGTGGTTTAAAAATGTGTTCTGTATGCTTTTCACACTTGTGTACAAAATGATTTTCAACATATATTTCCCAGAAGACACAAATACCTTCTTCCTTTTTCCAGAGTGTATTGAGGAAGTGGGGAGCTCTGTGTACAATTTCATGCTGGTGTGCCGTCAGAGACCCTCACTTTTTTTCATCATAGTTGTTAGCTGGCTCCAATTTGGGGGGTTGGCTTCGTTCAGAGATGGGTCCAGGGGCCTGATCCAGCACCACAAGCACATTTTTATGTCGCCTTCCCAACCAAATAAAAAATCCCCCGAATTCGGCAGCAGCAAAACCAGTCTAAAGATCAGACACAGTGTTCAGGTGGTCAGAGAGATTTATGCATGTGTCCTGTGTTCACAGGCATGAGAGTGTGAGGTGACCACAGCCACTTTGGGTCACTCACCAATGACATACTGGTCCTGGGAGGCTGCCTAAGGGTGAATGTGCCCTTATAGCTAAAAAGCAATAGCCCTTTTAGCCCCGCCCCCTCCCTGTCCTAGAGTTTCTAGAAAGGAAATGTTTTCTTTTCTCTGGCTGCCGACTGATTACTAGCCCCAATTCAAATGCTGGTTTTGACTTACGTGGTTCAGAATCTCAGTACCTCAAGGACCTCCCCTTCCCATATGAACCTACCTGAGCTCTGCAATGATCACTTGAAGCCCTTCTCTTTGCACCCCCTCCAACAGAGGTGACAAGGGGAGCAGCAAGAGAAGAGGCCTTGCTAGTGGTAGCCCCTGGTTGTGTAGAGTTCTCCCTCATTAGGCTTGACCACCACGGATGTTATTAACTTTCGAATGCCAGGCACATACATTTTTCTCTTGGCTTCTGATTCTTTGAATCGATGCAATTTTTATCTATTCCTTTTATTTTATTTATTTTAAGAAATTATATCCTACTTTCCACATCATAGGTCTCAGCTTGTCCTTAACAATAAAATGTGCCATATACACAATTTAAAACATCACTTAAACTTCCAAAATTTAAAACCTCAAGAATTTAAAATCTCTCTCTCAGAAAAGGAAAAACAATCGCCAGCTGTGACCATTTTAACCTTCTGAGAAGCATTCAGCAAGCAATGACTCTCTGAAATAAAACAGCTTTGACCACACCTCTGAAAGTCAGTAGGGTGAGGGTCTGCCTAACATCTTGTGGGAGAAGGTTCCACCAGTCATCATTTGTGAGAGGGGATTGTGGAGAGAGAGAGAGGAAAAGAGACCCAAGAACACAGGAACTATTCCTCACTCTAAGGTTTTTATTTCAACAATAACAATACAAGATAAATGAAGTTCCAACTCTACAATTCGAGGATTCTGTGGTTCCTATTATTAATCCAACAACGTGCCTACTAAAACAGACCGTGTATTTCAGCAATTGAGTTTGAATTATATAATTACATTCTGAATTACTCATGCACACTTAAGCACACACACTGGGCTGGCCATGGACCCCTTAAGCTCTAGATATTAAAAATGGTAGGATTTTGACTTATTGGGATAGGACAGGATAAATACAAGCAGCAGAGGAATTAGCCTATGGAAAATGACCTGGCCAAGCTTGAACCATTAAGAAACAATACAGGGCTAGTAAGGGTTCTTGGGAAGGCAAGAGAACTCTACTTCGGCCGCTGCCCTGAGCTGTGACAGAGGCAGGGGATTTGGAAGGTTGCTGGGGTCACTAGGTGTGATGCTGCAGGAAGAGTTGGGGGGGGGGCTTTGGCACAAGACCTTGAGTAGCAGCAGGGGAGGAGGCACCACAATTTGTGCTGGCTGGCTGAAGTTATTTTGTGAGAGTTGCCTTGGATTCCACTGCTAAACTAATGTAGAAAACAAGCCCCTATTGGAGCTTGTTAGGGGCTTGTTAGATGGATTCCCTCCAACTAAATTCCTCTGTAAATATGTGAATAAATCATGTTTCGTAAAGCTTTGGCAGCATCCGCCCTGTCTTCAAATCTTAAAATGAGGTTGAGGGCCAAGCAGATCCCATCAGCCAAGGTCACCCAGAGTCCATGGGTTTAGGCGATAGGGAAGTTGCTTGCCCCTATTTAGCCCCATCAGAAGGCAAAGGGGGGAGGGTTCTGGCCACCAAGGTGGGGTGGGGGTGGGTCAAGGAATTGTTCATAAAGTGCCCCCAGCTAAAGCCCGGTGGCAAGATTTGGATTTGGAATACGCGGCAAGAGATGGAGTAGGCTAGACCACCAAGAGGAAGCAGCAGGAATTCTGAACTTCTGTTTTGAAGTGGCCACAGAAACTCTTTTGGGACTTAGGGGTATGAGTTTGGAGACTGTGACTGTTATGTACTGAAGTTCTCACCCTGGGCCAGCAGGGGGATACTGTAGATAGTTATGCAAATGAAGGATCAAAAGTGACGTTCAGTGATTGGATAGTTTTTATGCAAATGAAAGATCGAAAGTGACGTTCAGTGATTGGATAGTTTTAGAAAGTTGCTACAGTAACGTTGTACTGGAGCTCGATATAAGCAAGTTGACTGAGCCCTTCAGTTCAGTTCTGTTCTGGCCTCTGAATAAAGAAGAGCTGTTTGAAGAATCGCTGTGTCGTCTGATATGTTCACCCACAACTTAACAGTGACCATAATCCTACGAGAGCCCTAGGAAGACTGAATGTGTGAATTAACCAGAGTGGACTGAGAACTGTGGAAGGGATGTTTGATTTACTTAAGGGGAAGATTTCTGTGGAAACTCCAGGCAAACTACTGCAGCAAAGGGAATCTTTGTAGGCCCAGGCAAAGAGCTCCTCCCCTCTTGGTGACAAAACGAGACCAAGGACTCACACATCACGACGTCTACTGGGATTTAAAATGGCCACAACTTTTATTATCAATTTCAGATGTAGGAAACCTTGGCTTAGGCATTGGGCATCTATCCCTCTCAGCCCTGCAGCCGGGGGAACTGAGGCACAGCGGGGTTCATCAGATCAGAGGGGGCACTGCAAAATGCATGTTTACACAGCAAGCCCCCCCCCCGCGCGCACCTTTGGGGCGTTCACTGTGCCAGTCACTCCCTTCACAAACCTCCTTTAATGGGGAACCCTGAAAACGCTGTTGCAAGGGGGGAAGAGTCACCATTTCGTGCTCCCCTATAAGAAAGATAGACTAAAGGATTCTGCCTAAGGTCTAAAACCACTCAAGTTGTGACAATTGCTATGGGGAAGATGAAACTTGCCATGCGGGGGGAATTCCTTCCCGGTCCTTTAACAGCAACCATCATAGGACCGTAGCAACATCTGCGAACCTGAAAAGGTTAACCTTTAATAAAGCTGGTGATCAAAGAGAGGGTCAGGTGGGTGGAGCTCCAGAGCCAACTGCGCACTCAGAGCAGGCTCCGCCCCATATTCCAACCCCTGGAGTGGAGCAGAGTGAAGCCTGCTCACCTGCGGTCTGCTCACCTGGCCCCGCCCCCAACAGCGCTGCAGATAGGTGTGTTTGATCAGGGGGGTTGGTGGAACCCCCAACGCTCCACGGCACTGGGAAGGTGGGCCACATCCTGCAAATCTCAGTGAGGATCGGGGTTTGCTGCACGCCAGGGGCCTCAAATAGCACCCAGCGAGCGCTTATTCGGACTCTAGGGACTGTGGAGTGATTTACATAGAGGCTTATACAATCTTTCTGTGTGTCCTAAAGTTGTTTGAGATACATAACAGTCTGGCGCATCTACCAGAGATGACAGCTGGAGAAGGGGGAATATTATGGAATGATTCATTTTCAACAACACTAGAAAATTGTATATATTCCAAGTTCTGCTGATGCAATATTTTTGTTCCTGGCAAACTCTGCACTCAGGGGAGTGGGAGGGTTTTTTTGTGGTTGTTATTTCCATACATTGTCTGAAAAAAATCAATAAATCGTGTATTTGGTTCCAATGTAGGTGGAGCAATGTGTCGTTTCTCCTTAATCCATAGCCTCTTCTATCCTATTTAAACAGCAAGTGTTCACACATTTCCTTCATTCTCCACCAAGAAAAGCAGCTGCCACCTACTACAAAACTTTCTGTGTGAATACCACGAATACCGGTAAGTCTTGGAGGGTTACTGGGAAGGAGAGGAGAGAAACTACTTTAGAATTTGGGGCATAAGGGAGAGAGTACTTTTTTGTGGACCTGTAATCTAACTACCTCTTTATAATTATAAAGGATATAATCATAAACTCTAAGGTGTTTATTTCAGCAATAACAGTACAAGTTAAATGAAGTTTCTTTTAATAATCCAACAATCAGACTACTAAAACAGACCATGTATTCCAGCAACAGACCTTGAATCTAAAAATGACATTAATGCATATTCAAACAGAATCTCTCTCTGCACAACTGAGGCAAAATCCCAGGGGGTTCCAGGAGGTGCTTCTTTGTGGACCTGTAGTCTAACTACTTCTTTATAATTATTGAGAGCCAATGATATTCCCTGTGTGATATTGAAGTGACATGGGGCCTTCCCCAGTGGCGGAGGAAGGGGGTGGGCCCCCCGGGTGATCTCTCTGAGGAGGTGTGACAAGAAGGCACACCTCAGGGGGCTCGCCCTGCCACCCCCAGGCACACACTGCCATCGTGCTGCCGCAGACACGTGCGGAGGATCCTCTGCTCGCGGCTGCACTCTCCTCTGCCATCCGTACAGCACTCGAGAGGTGCCATCAGCAAACCGGCCAGTGGCGCATGCGCAGCACCGCTCAAGCGCCATACAGTGCACCCTAACCCTTCACCACCGCTGCAGCCGCAAGCGAAGGTTCCCTCTGATGACTCTGCAGCTGCGAGCAGAGGATCCCACCGCCATACATACGATGAGCACGCATGCATGATATGTAGCAGTGCACACATGGTACGTTGTGGCACACGCGCATGCCCCAGTAGGCTGCTTGCCCCGCCCCCAGCCCTGGGTGCCTGTTCTCCTTCCTTCACCACTGGCTTCCCAAAGGCTTTAGGGATTGGTATCTCTGGTCCCTCCAGCAACCAGAACTCCCTTCATTTACTCAGTCTCCTCTAAATGTCATGAAACACCTTGCAGGATGAGATCATGATGTGATCCAGAGGCAGAATCCCCATTCCTACCAGATTCTGAACTCATATGCAACATCTTGGGTTTGGAAGGGGCCCATGGGTATCTTTGAGAACGCAGATGGGACTGGAAGGGACCTCTAGGTAGGGGAAGGATTCAGCAGCAGAGAAGCTAGAGCTCCCTGGAACATTTCTTTTGTAAATAGCTTATCAAGTTTATCTTACATTAGGAACATCCATCCCGACCTCCAGATCTCTTTCAGAATATGATCCTATACAAACTGAGTGTTTCTGAGTAGCAATGAGTAGGGCTGCATATAGTCACCGGGAGACAATGGCTATCTGAATGCTTTGTGATAATTTATTTCATAAGGGAGTTTTTCATTGTGTGGAAATGTATCTTCTTTTGCCTATCACTGACTCTGCTGTCAGGCTATTTTAATAGGACCTCTTGAGCTCTAGAGTTATGGCACCAGAAGAGGGAGAGAGGAATAGCCACTTCTTTAGTGTCACGCATAATCTTATAAACTTCTGTTATGCCCTTATTTTTATATTCCTGAATCAAAAACTCCCAAATGGTGGAGTTTAGTGGCTGATCAGACTACCAGTCCTTCTTGTGCAGAGTGAGGAAGAGACCCAAGAACACAGGATCTATACCTCACTCTAAGGTTCTTATTTAAGCAATAACAGTACAAGTTAAATGAAGTTCCTTTTAATAATACAACAACCATTCTACTAAAACAAACCACGTATTCCAGCAGCTGAGTTTGAATTTAAAAATGACATTCATGCATATTCAAGAACACTTCCCTCTGCTGAGCTGTAGCAAGATCCCAAGGTGTTCCAGGGACTCACCCAGTGCTCCTTTGGAAAATTGAAGACATGGTAGAGACTGTCGTACCTTTAAAAAATATGATTTATACACATATTTAAACCTTCAGTCTGCATGGAGGGGGTGCAGATCTTACAGCATGGCAATCCCAGGCAGGGAGGCTCATCTAGTCTTAACAATCTGCACCTCCTGGACACGTTGGTGTTAGAAGGAACAAATCAGACGCCACCAGAAAATACGAGGGGGAATAAAGAATTGGGAAATCTCTTCTTTTCCCCCACAGCCCCCATAGATGTGTCCTTCCATCCTCTCCTAGCTCTGAACCTCAACAGTCTGGTACTATAATACTATGGCTGCAGTTCCTGTACTGAGGTTGAGGGTAGGCAAGTAAGTTTATCTGCCCCTTCCAGTGCTGTATGGGTGAAAGGATGGTGTCAGTTTATTCACACAGTGAGATTTTGCTCCTCTTTCCAAGATATTCTGAGCTGTTAGGCAGTCTCTTCCCATCAAACTGAGATAGGAAATTTAATTCGAACAGCAGTTACCAGCATGGCACTCATGAGTGCCTGGGTGCCCTCGTATGGTGCTCACAAAAGGTCTCGGTAAATATCCCCTCAAAATCAACTGGCTCAGCCTCTCCATTTAATGGGGCTTCAGTATTGAAGGCCCACTCTTTAATATGTTCTGAACAAGGAAGAGGTGCAAAGAGCTTCTCTTTGTGAGCAAGCACAGCAGTGATGGATATAGGTGTTTTAGCCACACTGAGCCTTCAAACAAGCATCGATTTTCTGCAAAATCTGGATCTTTCGTTTCCCAAACAGCCATTCCCTAAAATCACAAGGCAAACTGCTTTTAAAAGTGATCAGCCTGTTAAACGCAATTTATATTCCTTGGAAGGGGTGGGTTGGTCTCCTATCAAATGGAGAGAGAAATAGATAGAGAAATATGTCTTGACAAGCAGAAGATGTTTGGTTCGTCTTTCAAAGCACATCACAATTAATTAGTAATCATTTACCTTTGGCATTATATTTGGCACTGGCAGGTATATTGTGTTAAAGCAATGAGACTGTTTTCCAAGAGGTCAGCAAATTCTGTTAAATCTTTCATTATTAAAAATAATATAATAATAAAGTAATTACAAAGAGTAAATGAATGATCAATTTGTGAAATCTTACTGAATACATTGCTTTCTTTTCCTAGAATCAAGCACCATGCCAGAGATAGTCCCTAAGAACAAAGCCCCAGGGGTTGATTTCTGTGGGGTAGATGAATATTACTATATTGTCCGCTCAGACCTGGGCTGCTACATGAGGTCCACCAATTTCAATGAGGGCAAAGACCTAGTAGTGTTTAGCCTGCACAGTTCCTGCATGGGAGGAGATCACTACTTAGCCCATGAGGATGACCTATTCTACATCATCAAAGGAGACAACTATCGCCGTGTCAGCAACATGAATACAGACTCGGATGCTATAGTATGCAGCCTCCATCCCAACTGCCGTGGAGGAGACCATTACCTCTCAGCCTTTGGATACTTCTATATCATTTTCCAGAAAAGAGGTGTTTACCGTCGGATCACTAATATGCATGAAGATACAGATGCAGTTGAATACACACTTCACCCAACTTGCAAGGATGGTCTCTATTACTGGGGCATCAAGGATTACTATTACTTTGTAAAACCCCATGATGAATGGGGGGTCCAGTACTATAGATGCACCGACTTCCATGAAAATGTGGATGCTGTTACATACTCCTTCCATAGTGATGTTGTGAACATGCTCCCTGGAGGAATGGCTGTTAGCCGAGGCCCAGCTTATGGTAAGTGGGAAGCTATCAAGACCATCTCCAATGACTCCAACACTCCCATTGTATGGAATAAGAAGATCACTAAGAAAGTGGGATACACCAAGCAGAAGATGAGCAGTGTGGAGCACAACTGGAAGGTTTCCATGACTGCATCATATGAGTCAGGTGCACTCACTGAGGCCATTGCCAAGTACCAGTTCTCTCTCACTGCTGAGTATGGTGGGAACAGTGTCAACACAGAGCAGGAAGACTGGAATGAAGCCACTGAGATCGAAGAAGCTATTAATTTGACCCTGCAGCCCAATCAGAAGATGTACATATGGCAATACCAGCTGGGTTTGGGCAAGGAAACGGTCTTGTTCTGCCGTGATATGAAATTTACGAATGATTCTACTCCACCTACAGGTATTCCTTTGCCACCTTCCAATAAGTGAAAAGAAAAGTGTTAGGCCAAAAGGCATCTTCAAAGCTTCCTTTCTTTTATAACATTTAATTGATTACTATGGGCTAATATTTAGACAATCTAGAGCTCTTGTAATGGGGAGTTAGCTGCATGCATAAGCTAAACACAAAGTGAGATTAATGATTACTATTATATACTCTCATATGGACATACACATCCTGCTAGGCTAGTTAGAAAAGCATATCCTAGTTTGTGCATGATGCAGGTGATCCAAGCGTAATGCCTTTCAGATAAGCTACTATTTCCCTGGTGCCTATGAATCACTTTGTCAAATTTGTGCCTTCATCTTAATTTGTACCTGCTGCACTCTGGAATCTGTCCCACTGTTCTACAAATTAAATAAAATGAATAATCAGTGGTTTAAAAATGTGTTCTGTATGCTTTTCACACTTGTGTACAAAATGATTTTCAACATATATTTCCCAGAAGACACAAATACCTTCTTCCTTTTTCCAGAGTGTATTGAGGAAGTGGGGAGCTCTGTGTACAATTTCATGCTGGTGTGCCGTCAGAGACCCTCGCTTTTTTTCATCATAGTTGTTAGCTGGCTCCAATTTTGAGGGTTGGCTTCGTTCAGAGATGGGTCCAGGGGCCTGATCCAGCACCACAAGTACATTTTTATGTCACCTTCCCAACCAATCCCAGAATCCCCCTAATTCGGCAGCAGCAAAACCAATCTAAAGATCAGACACAGTGTTCAGGTGGTCAGAGAGATTTATGCATGTGTCCTGTGTTCACAGGCATGAGAGTGTGAGGTAACCACAGCCACTTTGGGTCACTCACCAATGACATGCTGGTCCTGGGAGGCTGCCTAAGGTGAATGTGCCCATATAGCTAAAAAGCAATAGCCCTTTTAGCCCCGCCCCCTCCCTGTCCTAGAGTTTCTAGAAAGGAAATGTTTTCTTTTCTCTGGCTGCCGATTGATTACTAGCCCCAATTCAAATGCTGGTTTTGACTTACGTGGTTCAGAATCTCAGTACCTCAAGGACCTCCCCTTCCCATATCAACCTACCTGAGCTCTGCAATGATCACTGGATGCCCTTCTCTGTGCCCCCCCTCCAACAGAGGTGCCAAGGGGAGCAGCAAGAGAAGAGGCCTTGCTAGTGGTAGCCCCTGGTTGTGTAGAGTTCTCCCTCATTAGGCTTGACCACCACGGATGTTATTAACTTTTGAATGCCAGGCAAATACATTTTTCTCTTGGCTTCTGATTCTTTGAATCGATGCAATTTTTATCTATTCCTTTTATTTTATTTATTTTAAGAAATAAAAAGGGGAGAAGGTTCCACCAGTCATCATTTGTGAGAGGGGATTGTGGAGAGAGAGAGAGAGGAAAAGAGACCCAAGAACACAGGAACTATTCCTCACTCTAAGGTTTTTATTTCAACAATAACAATACTCTTTTTTTTAATAAATATTTATTGGAATTTTCAAAAAATAAAGAAAAAACAAAAAAAACACTTAAAAACACATAAAATTTACATTTCTTACTGTCAATGACCAATTTCCTTGACTTCCCCACACCTCCCCTTCTTGTATTCCAGTTCCAATTTTTAGCTCAGCAAGTTCTTGTCCCCAAACTTTACCTTATTTTCTCTAATTCATTTTAGTTAACCAATTTTAACTTATAAACCTCAATCTTTATACATCAATACTTATTCTTAAAAATCTTTTTCTAAGGTCGGCCCCAATTCCCTTCCCCGAATTCCCCATTTTTATGTTATTGGCAAAACAAAATTAAATGAAACAGAATATAATTGTACACCCTTTGGATTCCCAAAGCCCCACCACCCCCTTTCCCGGTTTCGAACCCCAACAAAAGTCCATCAGTCCATCTGCAATCAGCCTGGCGACCTCACGTCCGAGGCTCTTAATTCTCTCTCAATTCCTCTCTGCCGGTTTTTTTGATAGTCCTTTATATTGAACTCCAAATCTCGAAGAAGCTCTGTCCCAGTAAGGTCCATGTTTCTTCCAGCCAGGCCTCCATATTTAAAAATAATAATAATAATAATAATAATAATAATAATAATAATAATAATAAATTTTATTTATATCCCGCCCTCCCCAGCCGAAGCTGGGCTCAGGGCGGCTAACAACAATAAAACAATACAAAAGTACAACACAAACAACACTCTAAAATCATTCATTATAAAATTAATTAAATTCAAGCCACTGGCCACCATTGGGCCAGAGCTCCGCGAAGATTGCCGAGGGAGGGAGTCAGGCTGTGCCCTGGCCAAAGGCCTGGCGGAACAGCTCTGTCTTGCAGGCCCTGCGGAAAGATGTCAAGTCCCGCAGGGCCCTAGTCTCTTGTGACAGAGTGTTCCACCAGGTCGGAGCCACAGCCGAAAAAGCCCTGGCTCTAGTTGAGGCCAGCCTAACTTCTCTGTGGCCTGGGACCTTCAAGATATTTTTATTTGAAGACCGTAAGTTTCTCTGTGGGGCATACCAGGAGAGGCGGTCCCGTAGGTACGAGGGTCCTAGGCCGTATAGGGCTTTAAAGGTTAAAACCAGCACCTTAAACCTGATCCTGTACTCCACCGGGAGCCAGTGCAGTTGATATAGCACCGGATGAATGTGATCTCGCAGCGAAGACCCCGTAAGGAGTCTCGCTGCAGCATTCTGCACCCGCTGGAGTTTCTGGGTCAGTCTTAAGGGCAGCCCCCCGTAGAGCGAGTTACAATAATCCAGTCTGGAGGTGACCGTCGCGTGGATCACAGTGGCTAGGTCAGGGCGAGAGAGGTAAGGAGCCAACTGCTTAGCTTGGCGGAGATGGAAAAATGCCGCCTTTGTTATAGCTGCAATCTGCGCCTCCATGGAAAGGGAGGTGTCGAAGATTACACCCAAACTCTTAACGGACGGTGCTGGCACTAACTGCGCCCCCGCAAGAGATGGGAGTTGCCCCCGCAATCCCATATTGTCCCGTCCCAGCCACAGGACCTCTGTCTTCAAAGGATTTAGCTTCAACCGGCTCCCACGTAACCATCCAGCCACAGCTTCCAGACATCTGGTCAGTGTGTCTGGGGCCGAGTCAGGATGGCCATCCATCAACAGATAGAGTTGGGTGTCATCGGCATACTGGTGGCAACCCAGCCCAAAACTCCGGACAAGCTGGGCGAGGGGGCGCATAAAGATGTTGAAAAGCATTGGGGAGAGTATCGCACCCTGAGGTACTCCACACACCAAGGAGTGGCGCGATGACAATTCCCCCCCAAGCGCAAAAATCTTGTTTCTTACTTCTCTTAAGTCCAAATGTCCCAAAAGCTCCAGTTTCCACTTTAGCCAGGTTTGTATTCCATAGATCTTCAGATCTCCACATAGGGAGATCTCTCCATTCTCCATTCTTCAATTCAAACCAGATTTTCATCATCCTGATCTTATTTTCCTTTATATCCATCTTAACCGGCCTCTGGCTCTCCTCAATCATCTGTGGCATTATAGCTCCTCCTTCTTTTTCCTTCAAATCATCATGTTCCTCTTTCATCACATTCTCAGATATCTCAAATTTCTTTTCTTGTTCAGCTGCAAAAATTTTTAATTCAACTGCAAAACTTTCCTGTTCAGCTGCAAAGACTTGAGTCAAGTCCCTCCCAGGCTCAGTAACTTTATTTACTGTTCCATTCAGTATTGTAACATTTGTAGCCAAAACATCACTCTGTTCCTGCAACTTTCCCAAGAGAAAAAAAGTTGTCTCCAGTTCAGCCAGTGTTTTTCCACTTACAGCCATTTTTGTAATGTCCTGAACCCCCTCTAGAGGGATTCTGGTTTCTTAGTATCTTCCAGTTCCAACCCAAAAGTCAAGTTAGCCTTTTCTTCTTTATTTTTAACAATTTGTTACCAAATTGTAACGAATATAACCAGCAAAGACAACAGAAACAAAGTTCTCCTTTTTTCCCAACTTTGACAGCTAGTTTGACAGCTGTCAAAGTCTTCTATATCTCTTCCGCAGGCTCTCTCACCGATCGCTCCCGGGTCTTGGGGGAGGGGTGAATTCCGCTCTCAATATTAGCTCTTATCCTCCAGCACAATCACTTATATTGCCAAAACGTGGAGTTAATGGCTTTTATCCACAAAAAAGAAAGGTATTCTCTCAACCTTAGTTGTAAAATCCTTGCTTTAAGATGTTTACAAGGCGGGTAGGCAGACTTCCTCTTTACACCTTACCCGGTCGTGCCTAATTCCCAAAAAAATTTCCTTTTTAAGTCCAACTCACGGGTTGTTACTTTTAGTCCAAATGTTCAGAGAAAGAAGTCAGCGCTCTCCGTCCATGGCATGCGGCTTCACTCAGTAGGGGAAGCAGTCGACTCTCAGCACCGCACCGCTCTCCGTCCCCCGTTCCGGAGCCTTTAAAAAGGCTCCCTCGCGGGTCGGGGGGGGCGCAAATGGTGCCCGCCGAGTCACCAGGTCCACAGGCTTCAGCGCCTGTGGTTTCTGAGGGTCCCCGCGTCGCCGCCGCGGCAGGACCCGACCCCTACTAAGCTCCGGACCCCTTCCCGGAGCTCGGAGGGAATCCGCCATTAGGCGATGGCGCTAACCCGGAAGTCTCAACAATAACAATACAAGATAAATGAAGTTCCAACTCTACAGTTCTAGGATTCTGTGGTTCCTATTATTAATCCAACAACGTGCCTACTAAAACAGACCATGTATTTCAGCAATTGAGTTTGAATTATATAATTACATTCTTAATTAATTACTCATGCACACAAGCACACACACTGGGCTGGCCATGGACTAGATATTAAAAATGGTAGGATTTTGACTTATTGGGTTAGGACAGGATAAATACAATCAGCAGAGGAATTAGCCTATGGAAAATGACCTGGCCAAGCTTGAACCATTAAGAAACAATACAGGGCTAGTAAGGGTTCTTGGGAAGGCAAGAGAACTCTACTTCGCCCGCTACCCTGAGCTGTGACAGAGACAGGGGATTTGGAAGGTTGCTGGGGTCACTAGGTGTGATGCTGCAGGAAGAGTTGGGGGGGGGGGCTTTGGCACAAGACCTTGAGTAGCAGCAGGGGAGGAGGCACCACAATTTGTGCTGGCTGGCTGAAGTTATTTTGTGAGAGTTGCCTTGGATTCCAGTGCTGAACTAATGTAGAAAACAAGCCCCTATTGGAGCTTGTTAGGGGCTTGTTGAGGACGAGATGGTTGGATAGTGTTCTCGAAGCTACAAACATGAGTCTGACCAAACTGCAGGAGGCAGTGGAAGACAGGAGTACCTGGCGTGCTCTGGTCCATGGGGTCACGAAGAGTCGGACACGACTAAACGACTAAACAACAACAGGGGCTTGTTAGATGGACTCCCTCCAACTAAATTCCTATGTGAATATGTGAATAAATCATGTTTCATAAAGCTGTGGCAGCATGTGCCGTGTCTTCAATTCTTAAAAGGAGGTTTTGAAGTAGCCACAGAAACACTTTAGGGACTGGGGGTATGAGCAGAGCGGTAGCCAGGTGATATTGCACCCCTGGCAGAACCATACAGATTGTGCCCCTTAGCCGCGGGCAAATTAACTCTTCTTTCCGCCTCTCCTCCAACCCCTGCCCCTCCACCCATTCAATTCACCCTTTATTTAAAACCATTTCTTATGAGGCAATAATTGATATTTATGGACATATTTTTAGTCGATTTCGCGCCCCCTGTCACCTGTGCCCCTGGCGGGGCCCACCTCACCACCCCCTAGCTACGGCCCTGGGTATGAGTTTGCAGGCCTTCCCTAACCCCAGGAGAGCCCTAAGAAAACCAAACTTGTGAATTAAGCAGAGTGGCCTGGGAACTGTTCTTCAATGGGACTGTTTGATTTATGTAAGACGAAGAATTCTGTGGAAATCCAGGCAAACTACTGCAGCAAAGGGAGTGTTTTCGGCTCTCGGGTCTGTGGCCTGATTCACAAAGAGGCTCTTCCTGCAAGATCAACAAGGATTTTGGAGTGCTGTGAAACCATTTTTGTCTTTCCCTTTCTTGCATGCTGGTTTAAGGATTCCTTAAGAATTGCCAGTGCTTTTTTTCTACCAAAAAAAAAATGTTTAGGGGTACTCTCATTTTCCTCCTCATATTGAAATACAGCTCCTCAATGAGGACAACCTTAGATTCACAAAATGTTTAGGGGTATGTGTACCCCTGCGTATCCCCGGGGGGAAAGCACTGAGAATTGCTCATATAATCTTTCTGTGTGTCCAAAAGTTGTTTTGAAATGCAGAACTGTCTGAAGTATGTGCCAGAGGTCCCAAGCAACTTTTTATGCTCTACCTCAAAATGGCTCCCCTCTTCCATCCCCTATTATTTATTTATATAATAATAGAAGTAAATGAAAATCAACAGACACAAACCAGTTCCCTTTATTAGCCAGAGGAAGCAAGCTTTCCTTAGCACCTCAGCCTTACCTAACTTCCAGAGTGGCTATGGGTGGGAAATGGGGTTGTGGATCTTCCTCGATATTGAAAGCTTGGATCCAAATCCTGTGGCACACACCCCAATCTGTAAGCAGTGAGAGGCCTCAGCAGTTGCTGCACTTACTCAGGGTTACTCAGTGGACTAAGGGTTACTGGCGTTTGCCAGCTAACCTGAAATAAACCAAACACCATGGAAAAGCTTCAGCTTGACCTAAAATAGGCAGGCACTCACTACACACCCCCCCCAAGGCCAAATAAAGAAGAGGGCTGTTTAAATAGGATAGAAGAGGCTACGGATTAAGGAGAAACTACACACTGCTCCACCTACATTGGAACCAAATACACAATTTATTTATTTTTTTCATACAATGTACGGAAAGAACAACCACAAGAAAACCCTCCCACTCCCCTGAATGCAGAGTTTGCCAGGAACAAAAATATTGCATCAGCAGAACTTGGAATATATACAATTTTCTAGTGTTGTGGTAAAAGAAATGGATTGTTTCATAATATTCCACCCTCTCCAGCTCTTCTCTCTGGTGCATACTTCAGACAGTTCTGCATTTCAAAACAACTTTTGGACACACAGAAAGATTATATGAGCAATTCTCACACAGCAGGGTGGAGCTGGGTGGAGCCAGCCTACATAACCTATCAACACCTCTCTGCATGAGGTGAAATCTCCATCGGCCCATGTCATTCTCCCACAGGGAGATACAACCTTTTGCCATCTTCCACGGTTGGAAGGGAGATGGTATTCTGAACCAACAGACCCTGCTGTCATCTGTTTCAAGGCCCTCTATGCTAAAGTTACCAGATATTTTTCAATGAATCCTGGGACACTTATCAATCAATCAATACTCCACGTTCTCGTTTCCCTTTCCTCCGAGGCTTCTATCTCCTTTCTCCATGAGCCTGGGCAGCCCCTGAGTTGTTGATCTTTGGTGGTGGTGGAGCTGGTGGGGTAGAAGTTGGGAGGCTGCTCTGATAGGCAGCATGAAGCCTCCCTTCACAGCTTAGTTGTTTGGGGTCAGGGAAGGTGGAGGCAGCCTGGAAGCTGCAACTTAGAGCCGCTGCATCACCATCATATGAGGACTTCCGAGCAGCTCCTGAAGCCAGTCAGAGCCAACTGCTCCAGGCTGCTGAGACTGCCGCTGCTGCGTTTCCCGGGGACATGAGATAAAATCTGGGGACATTCCAGGATGGAATTTGTCCAGGGATTTATTTGCAAATCCGGGGACTATTCCAAGGAAACAGGGATGTCTGCTAACCCTACTCTACGTGATTACAGGTAAGACTTGGAGGGACACTGGGAGGAGGGAAGAATGACTACTTTCCACTTTGGAGCAGAGCTTTCCAAACTTTTCATGTTGGCGACACATTTATTAGACATGCATCATTTCGCGCCACAGTAATTCAGTTTTACTAGCAAACCAGAGGTTAAACTAACCTCTTTCCAGCCCCAGGAGGAGCATGGGGAGCATTCGTGCAACTCACCTACACATTGCAGCTGACACACTTACATGTCACAAAACACAGCTTGGAACGCTGTGCTTGTTAGTTAAATTCAGCTCCGGTCCTCCGAGCTGATACAGCTCATCTTTGCTTGAGCCCAGCAGAGTATAAAACACCCAGAGTCCACAACGAAAGGATGAGGCAGGTATGGCTACATTGCTATGCTTTATTACTAAGCTATGCTGAGAGCATACATCAGGGTCTTTTCCAGGGAGTCTTCTCTTCTCATGAGGTGGCCAGAGTATTGGAGCCTCAGCTTCACAATCTGTCCTTCCAGTGAACACTCGGGTCTGATTTCCTTAAGAATGGATACGTTTGATCTTCTTGCAGCCCATGGGACTCTCAAGAGTCTCCTCCAGCACCATAATTCAAAAGCATCAATTCTTTGGCGATCAGCCTTCTTTATGGTCCAGGTCACACTATTGTAATACAAATCAAATTAAATGAAGAGTAGCTGGGGAAACCCAACCAGATGGGCGGGGGTTTAAATAAAAAAATATATATTAATAAATGGCTTAAACATCTGTGCTGATCTGCATTTCATATTTGTGACAACATGATTTAGAACATATTTTTTCCGGAAGACACAACTACTTTTTTCCTTTCCCAGAAGCTTTGTCTGGAGCGTATGGAGGAGTTGGGAGCTCTGAAAATAAATCCATGCTGATATACAGCCGGTGACCCTCACGTTTTTGCATCATTTTTATCCTCATGGAGCAAAACACGAAAGGAATCTCTCCCAGTTCTAGCCTGGAATTCAAACATCTTTTCAAACCCCTAAGTTCACTACAAAATTGTATTTTTGTCCCATCAAGATGCTGGTCCACAGAAGGTATTCAGGGTATGCATGGTCATCAAAAATATACCACAAGACAACTGACTGGCTGGGAACAAAGGGTTGTATCAGCTTCTTCCCCTTTGCTTCCGAAATAAGAATATTGAGGGATCCCTTCAAGGGATTCAGCTTCTTAAGGAAGACTGGATCTTCGGAGAGAGCGTATCTTTAAATTCTCAAACTGATCGGGAAATGAACAGAGACCAGACCAGGATATACAAAAGCAAAGCAGCTATAAGCCTGATCTTAGAATCATAGAATCATAGAGTTGGAAGAGACCACAAGGGCCATCGAGTCCAACCCCCTGCCAAGCAGGAAACACCATCAGAGCACTCCTGACATATGGTTGTCAAGCCTCTGCTTAAAGACCTCCAAAGAAGGAGACTCCACCACACTCCTTGGCAGCAAATTCCACTGTCGAACAGCTCTTACTGTCAGGAAGTTCTTCCTAATGTTTAGGTGGAATCTTCTTTCTTGTAGTTTGGATCCATTGCTCCGTGTCCGCTTCTCTGGAGCAGCAGAAAACAACCTTTCTCCCTCCTCTATGTGACATCCTTTTATATATTTGAACATGGCTATCATATCACCCCTTAACCTCCTCTTCTCCAGGCTAAACATGCCCAGCTCCCTTAGCCGTTCCTCATAAGGCATCGTTTCCAGGCCTTTGACCATTTTGGTTGCCCTCCTCTGGACACGTTCCAGTTTGTCAGTGTCCTTCTTGAACTGTGGTGCCCAGAACTGGACACAGTACTCCAGGTGAGGTCTGACCAGAGCAGAATACAGTGACACTATTACTTCCCTTGACCTAGATGCTATACTCCTATTGATGCAGCCCAGAATTGCATTGGTTTTTTTAGCTGCCGCATCACACTGTTGGCTCATGTCAAGTTTGTGGTCCACCAAGACTCCTAGATCCTTTTCACATGTACTGCTCTCAAGCCAGGTGTCACCCATCTTGTATTTGTGCCTCTCATTTTTTTTGCCCAAGTGCAGTACTTTACATTTCTCCCTGTTAAAATTCATCTTGTTTGTTTTGGCCCAGTTCTCTAATCTGTCAAGGTCGTTTTGAAGTGTGATCCTGTCCTCTGGGGTGTTAGCCACCCCTCCCAGTTTGGTGTCATCTGCAAATTTGATCAGGATGCCCTTGAGTCCATCATCCAAGTCATTGATAAAGATGTTGAATAAGACCGGGCCCAAGACAGAACCCTGTGGCACCCCACTAGTCACTCTTCTCCAGGATGAAGAGGAACCATTGATGAGCACCCTTTGGGTTCGGTCAGTCAGCCAGTTACAAATCCACTGAGTGGTAGCATAGTCAAGACCGCATTTTACCAGCTTCTTTACAAGAATATCATGGGGCACCTTGTCAAATGCCTTGCTGAAATCAAGGTAGGCTACATCCACTGCGTTCCCTTCATCTACCAGGCTTGTAATTCTGTCAAAAAACGAGATCAGGTTAGTCTGACATGACTTATTTTTCAGAAATCCATGCTGACTATTGGTGATCACAGCATTCCTTTCTAGGTGCTCACAGACTGTTTGCTTAATGATTTGCTCCAGAATCTTCCCTGGTATTGATGTCAGACTGACTGGGTGGTAATTATTTGGGGCCTCTCTTTTCCCCTTTTTGAAAATAGGGACAACATTTGCCCTCTTCCAGTCTGTCGGGACTTCGTCTGTTCTCCAGGAATTCTCAAAGATGACTGCCAGTGGTTCTGAGATCACATCTGCCAGTTCTTTTAATACTCTTGGATGCAGTTCATCTGGCCCTGGAGACTTGAATATATCTAGACTAGCCAAGTATTCTTGTACTTGGTTATTCTGGGCTGTGTTTCCTCTGCTGAATCATTTGCTCCAAATTCTTCAGGTCGGGCATTGTTTTCTTTATCGGAGAAGACTGAGGCAAAGAAGGCATTGAGGAGTTCAGCCCTTTCTGTGTTCCCTGTTTGCATTTCACCATCTTCTCCTCTGAGTGACCCCACTGTTTCTTTGTTCTTCCTTTTGCTACGAACATACCCATGAAAGCCTTTTTTGTTGCTTTTAACCTCTCTAGCAAGCCTGAGTTCATTCTGTGCTTTAGCTTTTCTGACTTTGTGTCTGCACGTGCTGGCTATTTGAATTCCTCTTTGGTGGTTTCCCCCCTTTTCCATTTTTTGTACACATCCTTTTTTAATCTTAACTCAGTTAAAAGTTCTTTAGATAGCCACCCTGGCTTCTTTAGGCACCTTCCATGTTTCCGTCTCATTGGTATTGCCTGAAGTTGTGCTTTTACTATCTCCCTCTTAACAAACTCCCAGCCATCATGAACTCCCTTTCCTTTTAGTATTACTGTCCATGGGATCTCACCCAGCACTTCCCTAAGTTTTATGAAGTCGGCTTTCTTAAAGTCAAGAAATTGAGTCCTAGTATGCTTGGCTGCTCCTTTCCGCTGTATAGTACACTTCAGAAGAGCATGATCACTCGCGCCTAATGATCCTTCCACTTCTACCCCACTAACCAGGTCATCAACATTGGTTAGGACCAGATCTAAAATGGCTGTTCCTCTTGTTGCTTCTCCCACTTTCTGGACAATGAAGTTGTCTGCAAGGCCAGTGAGGAATCTGTTTGACCTTATGCTCTTGGCTGAGTTTGACATCCAACAAATATCCAGGTAATTGAAGTCCCCCATTACTACTATCTCCCTTCCTTTTGCATGCTTGGCCATCTGTTCCAGGAAGGCATCATCTATGTCCTCTGTTTGGCTTGGGGATCTATAGTAAACTCCCACAATGAGGTCACTGTTATTCTTCTCTCCCTTAATTTTGACCCAAATGCTCTCACTTTGGCTTTGAGGTTCTAAATCTTGGATCTCTTCACAGGTATACACATCCCTGACATATAACGCCACTCCTCCTCCTTTCTTGTCTGGTCTGTTTCTCTGAAATAGATTGTATCCCTCCATTATTACATTCCAATCGTGGGACTTATCCCACCAGGTTTCAGTGATGCCTATTATGTCATATTTAGTTTGCTGTACCAAGAGCTCAAGCTCATCTTGTTTATTTCCCATGCTTTGCGCATTAGTGTACAGACATTGAAGTCCATTAATCATTCCCCCGTGTCTCTTATTTAAGGATTTTTTCCTCCCACCACTAGGTCTGCGTGCTGTTTGCTCCATTCGGTCTATATTCGATCTTTATTAAAGCTGTTGCAACAGGGTGCTTCCCCACGCACACAGGAGAGAGGAGGAGGACCCCAGACAAAGGTGTGCAAGCCCTTATATAGACTTTGAAATTGCCCACCCTGTAGCTCAAGACCACCCCACAGATACATCATACCTACATCACAGAAGAGGTGTAGCCCAACACCACCCCCTTAATACATCAGAGAAGGGGCAGACTACAACAGAAATCTGAGTGTGTTGTTTTTTCTCCTGTCTGCTAGGTTACTTGATTGGATTACCTGGGCATCCTGGCCACTCTTTCATTATTATAACTACTCAGTTCCTGAATCCAGGTCACAGGTCACAGGCTCACCCTATTCATCTCTTAAAAGTGCCCTTGAGACAGGATTTGTGAGCAAAGAAAGAATGGGGAGGCTACCCATTTCCTTCCACCTTGCAGAGAAATATTTGAAGTCAATTTGGAAGAGAGAAAATGGTTTCAGGACTTTTCTGTGGGTTTCAGACATGTAGTTTACGTATTTGTATGTGTTTGCTTGATACATTTCTGAACATCTGTTATATATATATAAGACCTTAAAAGTCTTATAACTTCATAGGTGGCAACACTATTTTTTCATCCCCACTCCTCCTCCAGACAACATAAACCCACTGCCTCTAGAGGGAGAAAATGATTTAATGAGTAGGCTATGTTGTACTATGTTAACACAAAAGGGGTCAGATTTCTGTGTTCATTTTTGTTATGTTCTCACCCTGGGCCAGCAGGGGGATTCTGTAGATAGTTTTCACTTAGGTCCACATATGCAAATAAGGAATTGAAAGTAACATTCAGTGATTGGATAGTTACAGAAAGTTGTTACTGTTGCTTTTGTAGTTGAGCTCTATATAAGCAGGTTGGCTGAACCCTTCAGCCCAGTTCTGTTCTGGGCCTGTGAATAAACAAGAGCTGTTTGAAGAATCGCTGTGTTGTCTCATATGTTCACCCACAACTTAACAATTTTTGCCAGTGTATTGTTCATGGATGCTGAGCTTTAGGAGTTGGGAAAGGAGAAAGGGCTGTAGCTTGTCGTTCAACACATAGGGTTGTGTCCAGTATTTATTCCAATGGCTCTATTCTGCATATGCCTAACTTAGGCCCATTAATTTCAGTGGGTCTAAGTACGGTATAACTTAGTTGGACACAACCCATACTTTTACATGAGGGCTGTCAGTTCAGTTTCTGGCAGCTCTGCCCTAGATCTTTGAGAATCGCTGCTCATCAGAACTGGCAGCACTAACCTAGCTGACTTCCTGATCCAGCATAAAGACTCGTTACACGGGTGTTGCAAGCCACTCTACCCTTGTCTCAGATTCCCTTCACCCCAAATCTTCAATGTAAGGATATAAACTACCGTACATTGCAGAATTATTGCAAGCCACTTTTCCCCCTCAGCCTTACCTACTGAAACATGGGCATAACTTCTTTCAGCCTCAACCTCCACACATTTGCAGTACGGAAATAAAAAAGAAAACCTTCAAGATATTGTGCTGTCAGGCAATTTTTTAATGTTGTGAACATTAAAACCAAAAAGCGGAGAGGAAACCTTTTGGGGGGTGGGGAACCCCTCACACAAGATGGACTAAATTCAAAAGAGCATGTCTACTTTTCTAGGATGGGGAGAGGCTGCCAAATAATATAACAATATGGTTGCAGTGGATTTCTGCATAACTCTAACCAGTCTAATCAGAGACAGCCAAAATGTTACTGTCAGAGCTGCCCGAGGTCCCAGCTCACAAAGGACCAACGCCGTTTCGTTGTTAAGTACGAAAGTCTTTATTGAAGTTCAGTTTCACTTTCGCAGCCGCAGCCGCAGCGTGCAGCTCTACGTCTCAAACTCTAGACCGTTGAAGCTCCGTCTGAATCTCCTCCCCCCAGACACCAGTTTAAGACTCTAGCCTTGCTCCACCTCTTCCTTTGCTCTTTCCTCCTCTGGTTCCGCCTGTCCGTCGGGGTCTCGCACTTCCTAGACTCTTCTGACGCTGAGTCCCCTGAGTCTTCCCCCTCCCTCCGGCGGGCTTTAGGACCTGGTTCCCAATCCGGGTCTCCTGCTGTCCCGCGCGCCTGTACATTTGAACTTGGCGCGCGCGCCCAGCCGGCAACCTTCCTCCTGACCGTTTCACTGCTGCTGTCACTGCTTCCCCCTTCGGGGAGGCTAGCTGTAACTGACCTCCCCTCCGTTTCCCCACTCTCCGATGGAGGCGTGGTCAGCCCTGACTCATCTTCTCTCCCTGCTGGAGGAGACGCTGGTCCTGACACATGTGACTCTTCCCCCCCACTACGCTCTGGTGGGGAAGCTGGTCCTGATCCCCCGCTGCTGCTTTGGGAGTCCCCCGCTGGCCCCTTGTTTCTGGTGCGTCCCCCCTGGGACCCCCCTTGCCCTGACCATCAGCGCCCCCTTCTGGGAATCTTCTGATTCGCTGGAGAAGCTCATGGAATCTCTCGGGTCACTGTCATACTCCCCTACGCTGCCCTCGGATTCCTCCCCTTTGCTCTCCATTTCCTCTCTCCCCTGTGCTTCTGCTCCTGAGCCCCTGACAGTTACGTATAACCTGGAAGTCTCGTTGGCAAACAGAAGAGCTCCCTCTCCCCAAATCAAGTCTTCGCCCTTTCTGCAAGCTGTGCAACTAAGAGCCAACAAATGTGCCTACACTGACGCTTAGTGGATAAATGTTGTCATAATCTCTATGCATTTTAGGCTGGAGGCAGACAAAAAGTTTTGACTCTGTGCAAACATACAGTTTGAGGAATGATCCTAATATGGGAGCATTTATTACTGCAACATTCCATTTTCTAGTGTGGATTAAGCTCAGAGGACATGTGCTCTGTGTGGTATCAGCATAAACTGGCTATGCACAGTGGACCACTAACCCACCTTCCCAATCCTTTCTCGTCCACTGTGCAAGGGGAGCAGCATCCTCCAACCTTTCCATATTACAATTCCTATCAGCCCCAGGCAGCATAGGCAATGGTCAGGAAACATGGGCATTGTAGTCCAAAATATCTGGAGGGCACCAGGTTGGGGAAGGCTGGTATATTAGCCATCAGAAACCATGGGTTGTATATCTTGCTGGTTTTCCCCCTCCTTCTTCCTTGCATATTAAGTCTCCTACATCTGTACAAATGTAGTAAGAGCAACCTGCACTTAAGGTAAAAGCAAAGGGACCCCTGACCATTAGGTCCAGTCGTGGCCGACTCTGGGGTTGCGGCGCTCATCTCGCTTTATTGGCCGAGGGAGTCAGCGTACAGCTTCCGGGTCATGTGGCCAGCATGACTAAGCCGCTTCTGGCGAACCAGAGCAGCGCATGGAAACGCCGTTTACCTTCCCGCCGGAGCGGTACCTATTTATCTACTTGCACTTTGACATGCTTTCGGACTGCTGGGTTGGCAGGAGCAGGGACCAAGCAACTGGAGCTCACCCATCGGGGATTCGAATCGCCGACCTTCTGATCGGCAGGTCCTAGGCTCGGTGGTTTAACCCACAGCGCCACCTGCGTCCCCTGCCCTTAGATGGCTCATAGACATAAGAAGCTACCTGTAAGTGAATGTTGAATCCCACTGTTGAGGCAACAGTTATTGCATGATCTTACCTATAGCAGTTAGTGATTTAATCTTCCACCTAGAAGAGAGACATACTTCAGATTAACATGTTTAAAAGATCCTATTCTAGAGTCGCGTCCCCCCTCTCCCTGCCTTGCCTTTATAGAGCTGGTATACTGTCAGGGGTCAGTTTTATGTCGTCTCTTTGGTTTCTGCATGCAGGAATTCTGCTAAGGGTGTTGACCCTGCCGAATTTTCAAGGCTGATGATAGATCCCAGAAACTTCAGTTCCAGCATCCCACTACACTACTTGAAATGCACACAGATGCACTTCTTTTTAAAAAATATAATAATTTTTATTAGTTTTCCAATCATAATCCAATGATAGCCTCATTATAACAATGCCAATTTAAAATACAATTACTAATATCAATCATTCAAGTAGAAAATTATATAATTTAGGAAAAGATGGGGCCCCCACATGCTGGAATTGATTGTTTTGATGATTTTCTTTATTTCTGCGTTCCAAAATCTTATTGATTTAAATTACATTCCAGTCATGATAATAATCCCTTATATTATAAACTGCAATATTTATAAGTGTTGACACTTTAAATGATTTACAAGACTACAAGTGAAGATCTCATACTGTATCATTGTTCTTCCTGTGTGACATTTATTCTGTCCCTGGCAGGACTCAAGACAGCTTCCAGATAAAAACAAGGGGGGGAAAACAATAATGGGGGGGGGGAATACACACCGATGAAATTTAAACTTTTTAGATATATAAATTTTGTTTAAAACATACAAATAAAAAAAATCTGTTTAATGCATACTTTCTGTGTGATATAAGGGTTAAGAGCTAACTTTGAAAGAGGACTCTGCATTGTCATTTCTTTCTCTGTTTTTATTTAGATTAATTTGTTTTTGATTGTATTGTATTATGAAAAAAAGTTTAATAAAATTTTATGGGAAAACACCATGGCACCAGCCCTTTGATTAAAAGCAGGCAGTTCCCACAAGCCTGCTGGGCTATACCTGCCAGCAGAAGGACAGCAAGGAGGGAGAACCAGAGTCCAGGAGCATCTGTGGAGAAGGTCCTTCCATATAAAGCTGTTGAGTAGTTCAACCACTTATAGTGTTACATGCCACCTGCAACCTCCAGGGAGTTGCAGGCACTTATTGAGGGTCCATGTGTCCTTTGGAAATTAGGCACAGTGGAAATGGTGGTGTGTTTATGATGTATGGTTTATTTACACATATGTAACCTGGCCAGTGGAAATGATGGTATTCCAGCTGAAATATTTAAAATTTTAAAAGATGATGCTGTTAAGGTGCTACACTCAATATGCCAGCAAGTTTGGAAAACTCAGCAGTGGCCAGAGGATTAGAGAAGATCAGCCTACATCCCAATCCCAAAGAAGGGCAGTGCCAAAGAATGCTCCAACTACCACACAATTGCACTCATTTCACACACTAGCAAGGTTATGCTTAAAATTCTACAAGGAAGGCTCAAGCAGTGTGTGGACCGAGAACTCCCAGAAGTGCAAGCTGGATTTAGAAGAGGCAGAGGAACCAGAGACCAAATTGCAAACATGCGCTGGATTATGGAGAAAGCTAGAGAGTTCCAGAAAGACATTTACTTCTGCTTCACTGACTATGCAAAAGCCTTTGACTGTGTCGACCACAGCAAACTATGGAAAGTTCTTAAAGAAATGGGAGTGCCTGATCACCTCATCTGTCTCCTGAGAAATCTCTATGTGGGACAAGAAGCTACAGTTAGAACTGGATACGGAACAACTGATTGGTTCAAAATTGGGAAAGGAGTACGACAAGGCTGTATATTGTTTCCCTGCTTATTTAACTTATATGCAGAATTCATCATGCGAAAGGCTGGGCTGGATGAATCCCTAGCCGGAATTAAGATTGCCGGAAGAAATATCAACAACCTCAGATATGCAAATGACACAACCTTGATGGCAGAAAATGAGGAGGAATTAAAGAACCTTTTATTGAGGGTGAAAGAGGAGAGCGCAAAATATGGTCTGAAGCTCAACATCAAAAAAACGAAGATCATGGCAACTGGGCCCATCACCTCCTGGCAAATAGAAGGGGAAGAAATGGAGGCAGTGAGAGATTTTACTTTCTTGGGCTCCATGATCACTGCAGATGGTGACAGCAGCCACGAAATTAAAAGACGCCTGCTTCTTGGGAGAAAAGCAATGATAAACCTAGACAGCATCTCAAAAAGCAGAGACATCACCTTGCCAACAAACGCCCATATAGTTAAAGCTATGGTTTTCCCAGTAGTGATGTATGGAAGTGAGAGCTGGATCGCAAAGAAGGCTGATGGCCAAAGAATTGATGCTTTTGAATTATGGTGTTGGAGGAGACTCTTGAGAGTCCCATGGACTGCAAGAAGATCCAACCTCTGCATTCTGAAGGAAATCAGCCCGGAGTGCTCACTGGAAGGACAGATCCTGAAACTGAGGCTTCAATACTTTGGCCACCTCATGAGAAGAGAAGACTCCCTGGAAAAGACCCTGATGTTGGAATATATTGAGGGCACAAGGAGAAGGGGACGGCAGAGGACAAGATGGTTGGACAGTGTTCTCGAAGCTACCAGCATGAGTTTGACCAAACTGCAGGAAGCAGTGGAAGACAGGAGTGCCTGGTGTGCTCTGGTCCATGGGGTCACGAAGAGTCGGACACGACTAAACGACTAAACAACAACAACAACAACCTGGATCTACAGTGGAAGGGCTTCCAGCATTATGCCCCAAGCAGGTCCTGTCTCTCTCATGGTGCCAAGTTGGATCTAAAGCTGCCAGCCCCCATGGTGATCCAACCCCCTCCCTGGCTCTCTCTTGCAAAATGCAGCTACTTCCCCTCTTCTGCTTGCATCTGCAACCACCGCAGTTCAGACCCTCCCTCCTGGCCTTTTTTCCTTTCTAACTAACCAGCTGTTGAAGGAGGGAGGCTCTTCCATTTGCCCTCTGGCACAGAGACCCTCCATTGTCCCAGCTAATGACTCATCTTTAATGCACGATCAGCAGGCTTTGTTCTCCTTAATGGTTCCTCTGCCAGGCAGATTCCTGGACTGGAAAAACTGGTTTGGCTGGTCTTGTATTTTCAATGCCCCAAATTTCGATTTGGGGTCTAACTTTAATTAGACCCTGAAATTTAGTGGGATCTGCCCCCCCCCCAACTCATAACAATATATTTGAAGGAATACATTTCTGTTACTTGCAATACAGTAACCTTAAAAACAGGGAAGGAACGGTCCTACCATTAGGTAAAGGGAGGAGGCCACCTCTGACAACTCATTCTGAGTATTAGGAAATTTAATGCTTGCTTCTATTATTATTATTATTATTATTATTATTATTATTATTATTATTATTATTATTACAGTGGTACCTCGGATTACATATGCTTCAGGTTACAGACGCTTCAGGTTACAGACTCTGCTAACCCAGAATAGTGCCTCGGGTTAAGAACTTTGCTTCAGGATGAGAACAGAAATTGTGCTCTAGCGGCACGGCGGCAGCAGGAGGCCCCATTAGCTAATGTGGTGCTTCAAGTTAAGAACAGTTTCAGGTTAAGAACGGACCTCCGAAACGAATTAAGTACTTAACCTGAGGTACCACTGTAGTAGTATTATTATTATTATTATTATTATTATTATTATTATTATTATTTTCCTCCAAGGGAGAGGTGCTTGTGGGATATTGTTTCAGGTGCCACAGTAACATGGCCAGTCCTGGGTAACCTGTGTTTGAAATGGTGGGGGTGGGGTGTCCATATGCTATTCTGCATCAGGTAGCAAAATGTCTTAGGCGGGTGTTGCTTTCTGTGTTTCCCGCCTGCATTTGATCAGCTCTGAATGCCTTTTCTTAATTTCATTTCCTGACTTATGCAAGAGATTCATGTGCATGACGAATTTGCATGCACGGATATGATCGCAGTCACCGGGATCAGTCATGCCTCATGCTGCCCACCACTTGCGATGCAGTTCTGCCAGCTTTGCAAATGAAGACAGACAGTTTGTACTGTTTGTTTCTGCTGCTGAATGGAAAGTTGAGAGGACAGTCCAAATGACAACAACAAAGCGCATCACCCAGCCTGAGTCATCATGCCCTAAGCCTAGCATAGCTGAACACGCCACCGATGCTCTTTTGGGGTATTCTAGATGTGGGCTATTAACAGGAATATGAGGGGTGGTCTCCTTGAAGTAGGCTCTGCTCCTAACCTGCAGACACTCATGTTATAAGAATTTTAAGGTCTTATATATATATAATGTTGTTGTTGTTGTTTAGTCGTTTAGTGGTGTCCGACTCTTCGTGACCCCATGGACCAGAGCACGCCAGGCACGCCTGTCTTCCACTGCCTCCCGCAGTTTGGTCAGACTCATGTTTGTAGCTTTGAGAACACTGTCCAACCATCTCGTCCTCTGTTGTCCCCTTCTCCTTGTGCCCTCAATATATTCCAACATCAGGGTCTTTTCCAGGGAGTCTTCTCTTCTCATGAGGTGGCCAAAGTATTGGAGCCTCAGCTTCAGGATCTGCCCTTCCAGTGAGCACTCAGGGCTGATTTCCTTAAGAATGGATAGGTTTGATCTTCTTGCATCCATGGAACTCTCAAGAGTCTCCTCCAGACCATAATTCAAAAGCATCAATTCTTTGGCGATCAGCCTTCTTTATGGTCCAGCTCTCACTTCCATACATCACTACTGGATATATAAAATAGATGTTCATAAATGTACCAAGCAAACACATACAAATATGTAAACCACATGTCTGAAACCCACAGAAAAGTCTTGAAACCATTTTCTTTCTCCCAAAATGACCTCAAACATTTCTCTGCAAGGTCGAAGGAAATGGGAAATCTCCTCATTGTCTCTTTCACAAATCCTGTCTTAAGGGCACATTTAAGATATGAATAGGGTGTGAGCCTGTGACCTGTATTCAGGAATTGAGTAACAAAAGAGTGGCCAGGATGCCCAGGTAATCCAATCAAGCAACCTAGCAGACAAGAGGGGGGGGGAACGCACTTAGATTTCTGTTGTAGTCTTCCCCTTCTGTGATGTATGTATGATGTTTCTGGGGGTGGTCTGGAGTTTGAGGGTGGGCAATTTAAAAAAATCTATCTAAGGGTGGGCACACCTTTGTTCAGGGTCCTCCTCCTTTCCTGCATGTGAGGGGAGCACCCTGTTGCAACAGCTTTAATAAAGATCAGGCTTACTAGCTGCTTTGCTTCTCAATATTCTCTGGTTGGTCTCTGTTATTTTCTCCAACCGATAGAGAACCTACAGAAGGACTCTATATGGGCTCTTGGGTACCCCATAAGGGAAAAGGAGCACTTTTTTTCTCATAACACTCATGTAGCCAGACACCAAAGACAGAGTGCATTACAGGGTGTGGGATGACCCTATGGGTCCCTTTCATTTTGAATTATGGTCTGGAGGAGACTCTTGAGAGTCCCATGGACTGCAAGAAGATCAAACCTATCCATTCTTAAGGAAATCAGCCCTGAGTGCTCACTGGAAGGACAGATCGTGAAGCTGAGGCTCCAATACTTTGGCCACCTCATGAGAAGAGAAGACTCCCTGGAAAAGACCCTGATGTTGGGAAAGATGGGGGGAGGGCACAAGGAGAAGGGGACAACATAGGACGAGATGGTTGGATAGTGTTCTGGAAGCTACCAACATGAGTTTGACCAAACTGTGGGAGGCAGTGGAAGACAGGAGTGCCTGGCGTGCTCTGGTCCATGGGGTCACGAAGAGTCGGATACGACTAAACGACTAAACAACAACAACATGGGTCCCTTTCAAGTCTACAATTCCATGCGTCTATGAGAGGGATGGAGCCTGCCGCCAAGATGCTCTGAGCCAACCACATTCATTATGCATGTTTATGAGTACCTGAAAAGAGCCTGAAAATTGACAGATTCCCCCATGTCTAGTCCCAGGACGGGCTATGTGTCTTCTCTGAAGACCATCTTCCGAGAGAGAGATGTGGGTGCTGATCTGCATGGTATCTGCTTTCCTCCTTTTGCCACTTATCATGAGCTGCAAGTATTTGAACCCTGATGAGATCCCCGAGGTCTTGTAGTGCTGGGGTCTTTGCTGCCTGTGCCCCAGGAGTTCGTGCAGGAGTGGGCTGTAGATGTCTGCTGTAGCTGCATTATGTATGTTGTTGTGTAAGGAGACAGGAGGCTGTCCTGAGTGGCAGGTCCCCCACCAATGTTCACTGGCTTCCCTCCATGTACGGGCAGCATGTGGGTGTTGTCGTGTTTGTTGTGTATTCATTTCAATCTGCCTTTCTGGGCATGCCTTTGTGGTAGGAATTTTATGGTCTCAGATATATGGTAATGTTCGTAAGTGTACCAACCAAGCACGTACATAGATCAGCACAGGAAGACCAACCTGGAACCATTTTGATTCCTAAACTGAGTAAATGTTTTCTCTACAAGGTCAAAGTGGGAAACCTCCCCATTGTCTCTTTCCTCACAAATACTGTCTTAAGGGCACATTTAAGATATGAATAGGGTGTGAGCCTGTGACATGCCCAGGAACTAAGTATTTATCATTACAAAAGACTGGCCAGGCTACCCAGGCAATCCAATCAAGTAACCTGCCAGACAGGAGATAAACGACAGGAGAAAAACAACATTAAAATTTCTGTTTTAGACTGCCTTTTTTGTGATGTAGGTATGATGTATCTGAGGGGTGGTCTTAGGTTACACCCCTTCTGTGATGTATGTATGATGTTTCTGGGGGTGGTCCTGATCTACAGGATGGGAATTACAAAAGTCTTTATAAGGCCTTGCGTACCATTTTTCTGGGTTCCTCCTCCTCTCCTGCGGGTGAGGGGAGCACCCTGTTGCAACAGATCAATAAAGATCAAGCTTACTAGCTGCTTTGCTTCTCAATATTCTCTGGTTGGCCTCTGTTATTCTCTCCTACCAATAGGGAACCTATGTAAGGACTCTATATGGGCTCTTGGATACCCTATAAGGGAAAAGGGCAATTTTTATTTACAACACCTTCCACACACACAGTTTATAAAACACAAAGGGTGGAATCCAACACTAATGCAATCAAGCTGTCAAGAACTCTGGTTAGAATGGCAGCTAGTATTTTGATGGTTACCAGTATCGGACAGCAAAAAAATTAATGCACATGTTCTATGTGACATGTTAAATCGGGGGTCTCCATGTATTTTGTCCTTCCCATTTTCAATGTAGCAGGAAGTTCAGGGAGGTCTTTACGGGGGGAGCAAGTATCTCTGGGAGGAGGAAGTGCCCTGAGCTACGTACACACTATACATTTAAAGCACATGATTTCACCCAAAGAATCCTGGGAACTATTGTTTCTGCCTCTCTATAATACAATTCCCAGCACCCTTAATAAGCTATAATTTCCAAAATTCTTCAGACTGAAACCCTGAATTAGCAAATATTAGTTTGGGAAGACTGAAGCACAAAATAGACTCGAAGAAATTAAAATCAAGTCTGGCAACTGCATAAGCAATTAAAGTTTCACAAAGTGGAGGAATTGCTTTCCTGAGATTAGACAACATAAAAACCATCTCATCAGCAAGTGAATTGATGGAATGTTCCGCTCCCTGAATGCCTACCTGCTTTTTATGACAACTGGATCTAGTTTTATCCTCCAGAGTTCCAGTGACCGATACAAATAGCAGTGAAAACAAAGGATGCCCAGCTTAGTTCCTGTCTGATCAATAGATATAAGCTGACCAATACATTTAACCTGCAAACTATAACAGCCACTAACAGTTTGTGGGTCTGCATCCCTGACTATTGACCATGCTGCCTGAGTTTGATGGGAATTAAGTGTCCAACAGCATGTGGATTTTGCAGGCTTCCCTTCCCTTATAATCATGGAGGTTTGTGAGTGTCAGTGGTTTGATTAACACTTACAGTCTTTGCTTATAATATTCTTCTGCCCTTTTTTCTCTTATTGAGCAGGCTGCCACTTTGCAAGAGGCATTCTCTTCTGGCCTCCCACTTTTCCTGGGATGTAGCCAGACTGCCAAGGAAGAATTTTTTTTGAGTAATAGCAGCATTTTATCAACATTTATGACACCCACTACATCAGCAATGTGCAGCTGAGTGCGCCACCTGCTGGCTGTGCAGACATGCAAGATGGGGGTGGGGGGTGGGTTGCAGCTTCTAAATTAGAGAGCTGCCTGAGCTTGGAGGTTTCTCTGGGAAACACCTGGTTATTTGAGGGTACTCCCCGGAATACCAGAGGAACTACCTCCTTGGAATCTTCCATGAGGCTTATGCGAAGCAGCGCACTGAAGTTGTGGGAGGAGATAATCAGGTGGAAATGCTCTTTTCAAAACCCAGAACTTCTCAGCATGGAGGGAAAGTGCAAAAACAAAGCCTGGGCTGATTTTCCTATTTGCAAAGCAAATTTTGTATGTGTTACTACTTTGTCATCCCTTTGGAGCTGCATTGTACCGTATTTTTCACCCTATAGGACGCACCGGCCCATAGGACGCACCTAGATTTTTTGGGGGGAAATAAAGGGGGAAAAATTTATTTTCCCCCCCCCACACACACAGGCACGGGGCTGAGGAAGCCCAAGCTTCCCCCGACCCCAGCCCCAGAACGGGAGCCAGAGCGATGCCGGAGCCGCCCCGGGCTCCGGAGGGCTGCGCAGAGCTTCCTGAAGCCTGGAGAGCGAGAGGGGTTGTTGCGCACCGACCCCTCTCGCTCTCCAGGCTTCAGCGAAAGCCTGTATTCACCCCATAGGACGCACACACATTTCCCCTTCATTTTTGGAGGGGGAAAAGTGCATCCTATAGGGCGAAAAATACGGTACTTTTGCTTTTCCAAACTCTTGTGTTTTAATGTTCTAATTCTTTTGACTCTGCATTTCCTTTCTTTTTGTTATGTTTGCACATCTTTGATAACAAATCAAGAACATTTATTTATTAATTTTGGAGGGAAGAGCAATCTGTTTTAGTCTATTTTATTGTGGCCTTAACTATCTGTTTAAAATTATGGTTGAAAATTCTTTAGTGCACATTTTATTACAGTGGTACCTCAGGTTACATACACTTCAGGTTACATATGCTTCAGGTTACAGACTCTGCTAACCCAGAAATAGTACCTCGGGTTAAGAACTTTGCTTCAGGATGAGAACAGAAATCATGCAATGGCGGTGCGGCGGCAGCAGGAGGCCCCATTAGCTAAAGTGGTGCTTCAGGTTCAGAACAGTTTCAGGTGAAGAACGGACCTCCGGAACAAATTAAGTACGTAACCAGAGGTACCACTGTATTTTATCTTTTTCGTAAACTGCCTTGAGGCTTTTTCTGCAGTCAAGCGGTATATAAATTGTTTCATTTTAAAGAAAGATATGAATGGGGAAAATGCTTATTTTCATGTGAATGTGGTTTTGGAAATTGTAATATTGAAAATTGTAAATAAAATTTATATTAAAAAAAAACTTTACTAAAAAATAAACAAACAAATAAGTAGTACCGGTAATATGGGGTCTCTCCATCCACTGCACCACCATTATAGGGAAATCTATGAGGAAGACTTTTGTATCTCGAGGAGTTAGGTATTGGTTTGTCCTAATCTTCCTCCCTGCTTATTAGCACCCTGGGAACTGGCAAGCATTTTTGGATTGGATTTACTGCTTGGGCTCCAGGGATCAGTTGCAGCAGGATGAGGGAAGATAAATTTCTCAAATGGGCGCCGATCCTTGTGCTTTGATGTAGGCCCAGACTCCAGCCACTGAAGTCTCTCTGTTATTGATCCCTGGAGCGCCTGATAAATGAATGGGGAAGTATCCTATCTTGTTCGTGCTGTGTGTTATCTTGCTTAAAGACTGTTTTGGTCGTGCTGCCTATTTAATAAAAGCACTGAATGTCCCTCCACTTGTGTTGCTGTTGCCCTTGAATCCTCATTTGGCAAAAGAAGTGTTGAGGAAGGAACCACTGCTCCAGCTCACTGCGTTGCAGGTCTGGATTCTCATCTTCCCTGGGAAGGGAATTTGGGATGCAAACAGAGCTGCTGAAGGGGACCGAGAGTGAAAACTACAACCACCAGATCAGGTTGTCACTTGATACCACATCGCCTTATAGATGTTGTCACCTGAGGAGACATCACAAGAGAATGAACATGCATAATGGACCCCAGTACATGAAGCTACCCATACTCCTGAGCATTTTAGCATCAGCCAGAACTATATGGAAGAACCTTCTCCCTCTAGATGAAGCTTCTCAGATCTCTGTGCATTGGCAAGATCTTGCCATACCATAAGAACCAGGGCACCGCCAGCCACCCCCATCCCCAAACTACCATTTAAAGAGACCTAATAGACCTAATAGACTGAAAGTAAATGGTGTTTCCGTGCGCTGCTCTGGTTCGCCAGAAGTGGCTTTGTCATGCTGGCCACATGACCTGGAAGCTGTACGCCAGCTCCCTCGGCCACTAAAGCGAGATGAGCACCACAGCCCCAGAGTCGGTCATGACTGGACCTAATGGTCAGGGGTCCCTTTACCTTTAATAAAGCTTGGGGGCTGCTGTTCTTATGAAACAGGCAATATAGAAAGAACCATCTTCTTGTCCTGAATCTATCAGAAACATTTCCAAAGGGGACTATCTGCCAAAGAAAGGAATGAAGACACATTATTTTACATTTAAAAAGCACGCTTAATTTAATACTGAGCTGTCAAAAAACAACAACACCCCAGTAAGTTTTCCATGTGTAAGCCATAGCAGAGTTAAGCATACTGTACAGACAACTAACCTCTATCAAGCATATTCCAGGAATTTAAGCCAATGAATTGAAAACCCTGAGGGAAGAGGAGCAACTGTACCTTTACAAAAGCTAAAGGAGAAGCTTCACAAAACTAGAAAAATGACAACCCTATCTTGTAGTTGGTCAATCCAATCCATCTTCAAACTTATTACATGATTCATGAGGTAATCATATTTATTTATTTCAAACTGCAGCTACTTAGAAGGACCAATTGCCCTTGGAAATGCTTCCATCTATAGGGGCCTAGGACATACCCCTAGGGTGAAAAAAGAGAGGGGAGACCTTTTGAAGCCTCATGGGAAAAAATGAGTGTTTTTACTTTTATTTGACAGTGGCCCTCTAGAGGCTGTTGTCTTGGAAGAGAGAGAGAGAGAGAGAAGCAGCTCTCTTGTTGAGAGAAACATTTTGATCCAGAAATTTTTGTACCTTCATAGTGGAGGAGGAAAGTGGAAAGGCTCCTCAACTAAAGTACAGTCCCAATGTCTCTGCCCAGTTTGCTCACATCCCTGTTTGTTCTGAGGAAATAGGGTTACCATACATCTGGAAATGCTCAACAACCTGGCCAAAAAAAGCTCAACAACCGTTTTCACTTTTTGAAATAATGGCAACCATAATCTCTCCACATAGACAACACTGGAACTTGTTAGATTCCTCACATCTCACCCTTTAAGTCCCTGAGTAGGAGAGAACAGACGTAGACAGGCAGAAGGCTTAGAGGAACCTCTTTGTAACCCCCCCAACACAGACAGAACACCCTGGATGTTCAGATAACCACAATCCTAATAGTGGGTTGGTGTGTAGCAGTTTTTATTTTGCTGATTTTGGCTAAGGAAACAGAGCAACTGTGCATCAGCAGGGAACTGGAATGTGCCTTCCTGTCTTTTATTTTTTAAGCCAGGAATTTCTCTTTCATATTGTCCACAGAAACACATGACAAACCATACGGCTGAGGCAGGCTGTGTGCTGTTTATGCAGTTTTATGAACATGGCTGAAACAGAGCAGAATACACCCAACAATTATTTGTAAACAAACCTTTCAGCTGTGCAATGATTTTATTCTAGATTGTGATATAGGCTTCTAAATCTAATCACATTAGAAGTTGAAGTGGAAAAGGAGAACTTGCATCAGAGAGAGTGCAGTCACAAGAAATGTCCTGCACAACATCCCAACCCGTATTTGACTCAAACACACTACAGATGTTGGTGGGACACACAAAATGGTCTCCATAGGAAATCACCCATTCATGGACATGTCAATATGGAGGAAGGTGTTCTGGTCCAAAGCTATATATGGCCTTGGAAATAATAACCTGCACTTTTTAGTTCCTCCCAGAAACTTTGGATGAAGGGCTCCCCTGACCATGATTGTCACCTGAGTAGTCAGGTTCCAAGCCAGGATCAGCAGCATCCCTAGACTGTGAAACAACATTTTCAAAGGAAGTGCTCCTTTCAGCCCTGCCCTGTCAAATTTCCCCCACGAGGTTAGATCTGATAAGAATTTAGCCTGTGGAACCAAAAAATGTTCCCCACACCCTGGCATGGAGCACTGGCAGTGCCACTCTTTTTATGAGGCAAATGACACCTCTACCATTAAAAACAAACAAAAACAATGGCTTCTTTATAAGGAAGTTTCTCACAAAAAGAATTTTTTTCACACCAGGGGCCTCTCTATATTTCAGTATGATTGTTTTTGTTTTCTTAAATTTTAAACCCCAAAAGAGAAGAATTTGAAGTGGTCCTCTCAGACTTGCTAGCCCAAGGAATCTTTCCTAGTCACTGGGATCTGGTAAGGCAAACAAAGAATACCCTTACAAAATCTTTTGTTTTGTTTTTTTAATGTGCAAAGGAAGGTGTTCTTGACTCCATGATTTTCACAGTCCTTCTTTTGAACCAGGAATGGCACACTGGAAGCATTAAATTGCACCCAGATGCCTTTAGTGCAATAGTAGAATGGATAAGGACAAGAGTGCTGAGGGGCTCAAAATTGGGGTTCACCATTCTTCATCTTGTCTTACACACACACACACGTTTTCAGAGAAGCCACCAAGGAAGCCCTTCCTCTCACCACCACATCCAGCCATTGACTCTCTCACTCCTTGTTGTCCAGAATTGGAAACAGCTAGAAAGGAGACAAGCAGCAAGGCAGAAGAATCTTATTTTTTGAGAATGTCCTGTTTGCTTAGAGGAGGAGGGGTGAACGAATGTTCACATATCCAGTACTGGTTCATAGAGAATATGAAAGGTCGGTGGGAGAGGCTGGGAACTGAAAACAACAACAACATGAACAACAACAAGAACATGGGATAAAAGCCACTTGTACTTGTAGTGCGGTGTAATACACTGAGAGGGAGAAGCAATTTGGAAAAGAGGGAAGAGGTAAGGTTGCTATTATTATTATTATTATTATTATTATTATTATTATTATTATTATCACTGCTGCAGCTGCCACTAATTCCACTACTGTTGCTGCTGCTGTTGCTGCTGTTTATGAATGAATGTATACCTCACCAAATACCCCTGATGAGACCCACAGGCTGAAAGTCCCTCATGAGCTGAACTGAAAAAGATGAGAAATGCCCACACAGTGCAAACAAGACCTCTCTGTTTTATTCCCTAGGGTAATTTACAAGCTTTTCGATTGGAGCAGTCATGTCCAAACAGCACCTCTTCCTAGCAGCCTTCCTCCTCCTTCTCCTCCAACTTCCACCAACATCTCCCAGCCCCTGCCAAATATTCCACAGATCCATCTGCATGAAGCAGGACAGCTTTGTGCCCGGCCACAGCTTCATTGGCGAGGGGGTGGACATCACCTCTCTGGAGAGAAAGGGAGCGTATGTGGTGGACACCAGCCGATGGCAGGGCCCCAACGGGACATGCATCCTCTGCCGGAATCCCTTGATGAAGGGGAAGCTGCAGAAACTCCCCTTGGCTGGCGTGGACTGGCGAGTACTTCATACGTGTCATCAGGATGTCAGCAGTTCCATTGAGAATTTGGATGTGGATGTCGCAAATTCAATGGCCAAGGAGGTGAAGAACGACTGGAAAGCAGAGCTGGGGTTCGGCACAGTGCTGAGCAAAGCAGGGCTGGAGCTGCCTAAAATGCGGGTGGCCTTTGCTGGATCTCACTCCCGGATGGCAATTTACGCACATGAGAAATCCCACCAGGACAGCCATATTTTTGTGAGGCAAGAGGTCTCCTGTGCATACTACAGGTGAGCACCAGTGCCCTACAGAGCCATAGTTGGCTGGTCAAAGTAATAAGATAAGAGCCAGTGTGGTGTAGTGGTTAAGAGCGGTGGACTCGTAATCTGGTGAACCGGGTTCACGTCCCAGCTCCTCCACATGCAGCTGCTGGGTGACCTTGGGCTAGTCACACTTCTCTGAAGTCTGAAGTCTCTCAGCCCCACACACCTCACAGGGTGTTTGTTGTGGGGGAGGAAGGGAAAGAAGATTGTTAGCCGCTTTGAGACTCCTCCGGGTAGTGATAAAGCGGGATATCAAACCCAAACTCTTCTATAGGGGTCCTTGATAGAGATAGCCCGCTTCGTTGAAGCACAATATGCTGTAAAGTTACCAACATTTGACAGAAGAAAATTGATACATGTGTTTTAGGTAAAATCAGTGTTTTTGTGCTTCTCGTTTTCTGAGTTGCAATAATTTCAAGGAAGCCTTTACGAGGGGAAGAAGTATCTTTGGGGGGAGGAAGAACACCTGACTTCCCCTAAAGTAGCCAGGGAACTGTAGTTTTCCCCTCACATAGCTACAATTCCCAGCCCCCTTAATAAATAACAAATCCCAGGATGTTCAGGATGAAACTCTGAACTGGCAAATATATGTTTTGTTCTAATATGGGGAAATTGAAATGCTTAATAGATATGGAGCAACTAATTTCAAGGCCAACAATGGCATAAAAACCATATAAATTTTCACAAAGGGGAGAGATTGCTCGCTTGGGATTGGACAACATTACAATGATGTCATCTGCAAATGAACCGATGGAATGTTCTACTCCCAGAATGCATACCCCCTTGATATTAGAAGTGGATCTAATTCTATTATCCAGAGTTTCTATGACAAATGCAAATAGCACTGGGAACAAACGATGCCCTGACTTCTCTTAAAGTAGAGAACCCATTTGTGACTGTTTCTGATGACAACCCCAAGTATTGTTGGTCAATTAAGTATAAAATTATTTCCTGAAATAAAATAAAAAATTAAAATAACATTTTCAGAAACACCCATTACACATTGTCAAACTTTGAATGTGTCTAGAGAGATAAAGAATTTCCAAATTCTTTATCTTTACGCTTTGGATCACGTCAATAATGTTCTGTCTAGGAATAAAGCCTGTCTGATCAATAACAATTTATTAGGCTGCGTCCCTGACCATTGGCTATGCTGGCTTGGGCTGATGGGAGCTAGAATAAAAAAAATTATGGACCCCTCAGGCTTCTCTTCTGTCATATAGATGGAAGCATGTGGTTGTGGGTAACACTATTTATCTTTGCTTATCTGCTCCTCCTTTTCTCTTCTTGAGCAGGCTGAGACTCCGCCATAGACGCTCACTCCTAGCCTCCCATTTCTCCCGCGCTCTGGCCAGTCTGCCAAGGAGGAATAACTCTGAGGAATACCAGCATTTTATCAATGTCTATGGCACCCACTACATCAGCAATGTGCAGGTGGGCGGGCGATTGCGCCACCTGCTGGCTGTGCAGACATGCAAGATGGCCCTGTGGGGGATTACCGCTTCCAGCTTTGAGAGCTGTTTGGGCTGGGAGGTTTCTCTGGGACACAAGTGGTTATTTGGGTCTGCTTCCCTGAGTTCTAAGTGTGAAGATCTCCGGAGGACTTACACTCGTGGAATCTTCCATGATGCTTATGCCAAGCAGCGCACTGAAATTGTGGGAGGAGAGAAGCGTGCAGAGATTCTCTTCTCTAAACCTGGAGAAGCCCAGAACTTCTCCGCATGGATGGAGAGTGCAAAAACAAAGCCTGGGTTGGTTTCCTATTCTCTCCTACCCTTGCACACCTTGTTGAACCAAAGGGACCCAAGGAGGGATTTGCTGAAGCAATCCATCGTGAACTATATAAACCAGAGGGCCCTGAAGAGGAACTGTTCACAGCCGTGTCCACGCTGGAGCTCTCAGAGCTCAGATGAGGAATGCACCTGCCGCTGTCATCACGGCAGCTTCCACAGCAGTATGTGTTGTGCCTGGGAGCGGGGCAGAGCACACCTCAAATTTATTGTGCACAGAGGATACAACCTTAGGGGTAACTGGTTAGGTATCACTGATGGTTATGTCAAAATTTTCTTCCACGGTCAGGAAAGGAGGACAATCGTCATCCCACATAACAATAACCCCTGGTGGACTGAACCTATCGATTTTGGGGCTGTCACACTGTCAGGCCACGACGTCTTTGAAATTCAGCTCTGGAACAAAAACCTCTGGGGCGATCGTATTTTAGGCCACTGTGGCCATAGCCTGCAGGCTGGAGCTGGTACTGTCTGGCACAAATGTCCTGCGACACATGGGCACTTTGATTATTATTACACGCTGGTTTGTGGTCATACATTGAGTGGCCCTTCCTGTCATAATTACGTCCCCTTACGGCTGCCCACTTCTTATTTCAATTAGTTCCCTCCCCAACCATCCTTTTCCATATGTTTCAGGACCTTATGCTGAAGAAGTAGGCAGGTTCATTAAAAAATCAGCCAAAGTTACTTAACAGCTACCCTATCTGCATTTAATAGCAACTTACTGCAATCAGTGGTGAAGATGAACAACAGTAAATATGTGTATAATTTTGTTTTGTTTTACACTTTAAAATACTCATTTTACATTCTTAAGATATCAATGACTTCCCTTCTTTTCTTTCCATGGTTCATTTTACAGATAATAAATCCCTGCATATTTTACAAAAACTATACCATTATTAAAGGGACGCGGGTGGCGCTGTGGGTAAAATCACAGTGCCTAGGACTTGCCGATTGTATGGTCGGCGGTTCGAATCCCCGCGGCGGCGTGAGCTCCCATCTTTCGGTCCCAGCTCCTGCCCACCTAGCAGTTCGAAAGCACCCTTAAAGTGCAAGTAGATAAATAGGTACCACTTTATAGCGGGAAGGTAAACAGCGTTCCATGTGCTGCGCTGGTGCAGGATCGCCAGAGCAGCGATGTCACACTGGCCATGTGACCCGGAAGTGTCTGCGGATGGCGCCGGCTCCCGGCCTATAGAGCGAGATGAGCGCGCAACTCCAGAGTCGGTCACGACTGGCCCGTACGGGCAGGAGTACCTTTACTTTACCTTATACCATTATTGCATCCATCAAACCTTGTTTACACTGTTGAATTTGTCTTAATGCTGCCAGCATTTTCAGCTGTACACAATTATTTTCCATATATTCAATAAACGTTTTCCAGTCTTCTACTGTATAAACGTATGTTCTTCTTGTTCTCTTATTCCATATGTTAAGTCTGCAAGCTGCACATATTCTGTCAACTTAAGTTGCCATTCTTCTTTAATTGGAACCTTGCTCGTTTTCCATTTGGGGGCTAACAAAACACAAGCCGCAGTAGTAGCATACATAAACAACCTTTTTTGACACCTGGGAATTTCAGTCTGAATTATCCCCAACAGAAAGGACAGTATATATGGCTTTTAATTTATCATGGTTACAAAAGTGCTTAAGATAGAGTGCATTAAGGATTTTTGAAAAACTGATTCAAGAACGGAAGCAAATATGGACCTCATGCAATATGGAAGAATGAATGGTGGTGGACAGATGGCAAGGAGGGCAGATTTGATTTGAGCAAATCATTTTTGGGCTGAACGTGGGTAAAAGCCTCAGTGCCTAGGGCTTGCCGATCGAAAGGTCGGCGGTTCAAATCCCCGCGGCGGGGTGCGCTCCCGTTGCTTGGTCCCAGCACCTGCCAACCTAGCAGTTTGAAAGCACCCCCGGGTGCAAGTAGATAAATAGGGACCGCTTACCAGCGGGAAGGTAAACGGCGTTTCCGTGTGCTGTGCTGGCTCACCAGATGCAGCTTTGTCACGCTGGCCACGTGACCCGGAAGTGTCTCTGGACAGCGCTGGCCCCTGGCCTCTTAAGTGAGATGGGCGCACAACCCTAGAGTCTGTCAAGACTGGCCCGTACGGGCAGGGGTACCTTTACCTTTACATGATTTCTGGAAATCATGAGCTCTAGGCAGGTCTAGCACAGATCTTCAGTTTCAAACCCCAAGCTAAAATTCTGATAGTTACACGGGATACAACGGGGACAATGGTTCCCCTAATCAAACAGGATTAAGATTCTTCTGCCTTATTACTTGCCTCCTTTCCAGCGGTTTTCAATTCTGGAAAACAAGGTTTGAATTATAAGTGAGTCACAAAGGCTGGATGTGGTGGCAAGAGGAGGAAGGGCTTCCTTGGCAGCTTCTCTGACAACGGTGTGTGTGTGTGTGTGTGTGTGTGTGTGTGTAAGACAAGACGAAGAGTGGTGAACCCCAATGTTGAGCCCTGTCAGCCCCCTATCCTTATCCATTCTACTTTGCTAACACTGAAGGCATCTGGGTGCAACTTACCCATTCTGCCATTCCCAGTTTGGAACAAGGACTGCTAAAATCATAGCGTCAAGAAGGCCTTCCTTTCTGCATTTTTTCCAAAATGGATTTTTGGGCAGTTTGTTCTTTGTTCTCCGTAGCAGAGCTCAGTGGCAAGGACAGAGACTTGCCAAGTTGGCAAGCCTGAGAGGATCGCTTCCAACCCTTTTCTTTTGGGGTTTGAAAATTACAGTCAAACCAGGAAAACAGGAACAATCATACAGGGATAAAGGCCCCCAGAAGGAAGAAAAGGAATCGTTTGTTTATGTGAGGAATTCCTTATAAAGAAGCCATTGTTAAAAAATTAAAATCTGGAGGCGGTCTCATAAAAAGAGTTTCAATGTGAATGCTCCATGCCAGGGGTGAAGGGCCTTTTGGCTCTGCAGATGTTTATCAGTTTGAACCTCACAGGCCAAATTTGATAGGTGGACAGGGTTATGTTGCTGAATCTGGCTTTGAACCTGAATATGTAGGGGACAGCCATGGTCAAGGGAGCCCTTCACCCAAATGAGGATGGTTCAAGAGTTACTCCTGTTCCTTGAGAATATTGTTCTGGTCACGGTGACACATGCCTTAGTTTCTGGGAGGAACTCAGAAGTGCTGGCTATGATTTCCAAGGCTATATATGGCTTTGGACCAGGATACCTAAAAAAGCAGCTTCATTCATACAGACATGGTCCATGAATGGTAATTTCCTATGGAGGCTGTTTTGGGTGTCCCACCAACATCTGAGGTGGGATGTTGTTTTTTAGTCGTTTAATCGTGTCCGACTCTTCGTGACCCCATGGACCAGAGCACGCCAGGCACTCCTGTCTTCCACTGCCTCCCGCAGTTTGGTCAGACTCAAATCCTGTGACTGTACTCTCTCTGATGCAAGTGCTCCTTTTCCCCTTTAGCTTCTAATGTGATTAGATTTAGAAGCTTTTATCAAAATCCAGAATAAAGTCATTGCATAGCTGGGCTTTTTAGCCAAAAGGTTTGTTTACAAATAATTGCTGAGCATATCCGGCTGTTTCAGCTCTGTTCACAACACAGCCTGCTTCAGCAGGTTTGTCATGTGTTTCTCTGGATATGAAACGAAAATTCCTGGCTTAAATAATAAAGGACAAGGGAAAACATTCCAGTTCTCTGCTGTTTCACAACTGCTCTGTTTTCGTAGCTGAAACCACCAAAATGAAATATGGCTACAGTGTGTGAGAGAGTGAGAGACACACACACACACACAGAGAGAATGTCTTTATCAGAACATCCGGTGTTTTTTTCTCCATCCTGAGGGGTTACAAAAAACAAAGCAGTTTCCTCAAACCTTCAGATTATCTCTGCCTCCCTCTAGAGACTTAAGGGGTGAGATGTGTGGTGAGGAATCTAAGAAGTTCCAATATTGTTTATGTTGAGAGGTTGGACAGTTCTCAAAAGAGACATGGAGGTGAGCGAACTGGGTAGAGGTATGGGAATAATCTCCTAGCTGAGAAGTTTCCCTGCTTTTCCCCTCCACTATGAAGGTGCTAGAATTTCAGGATCAAAATGTTTTTCACCCTAGGGGCAGGGGGTTGTGGTTGTCGGCATCCATCTGTCTTAAGAGACAATGGAGTGTGCTTCCGGGGGTGAAGTCAAACTGCTGCGTTAGCAGCACTGAAGTGATATTCAATAGTCTGCAAGCCTGGGCAGTGTGTATGCCCAGATGACAGGGCTCCACTCTCGGCCTTGCTGATATGGTCCAAAGAAAAGCAGAGCAAGATATAGAGGCTCCTATTTGTGGAAACATTTAAAAGGGCAATTGGCACTTCTGATTTGCTGCCTTTGAAATAAATAATTACCTTGTGAGTCCATAAGGGGTTTGAAGGACTCCCCTAGAAGATGGATTTGAATTACTCTGCAGGATGAAACTACAATATTTTTTTCTAGTTTCTCCCTTTGCTCTTGAAAAGGCACATTTCAATTCATTGGCTAAGGAAACTCCTTAGAATATGCTCAGTAGAGGTTAAGGTAAAGGTAAAGGGACCCCTGATCATTAGGTCCAGTTGTGGCCAACTCTGGGGTTGCGGCACTTCCAGGTCATGTGGCCAGCATGACTAAGCCGCTTCTGGCGAACCAGAGCAGTGTACGGAAATGCCGTTTACCTTACCACCGGAGCAGTACCTATTCATCTACTTGCACTTTAACGTGCTTTCAAACTGCTAGGTTGGCAGGAGCAGGGACTGAGCAACGGGAGCTCACCGCGTCACGGGGATTCGAACCGCCAACCTTCTGAGTGGCAAGCCCTAGGCTCTGTGGTTTAACCCACAGTGCCACCTGCGTCCCGACTAGAGGTTAGCTGTCCATATATTGTGTGTAACCTAGCTATGGCTTGCACATGAGAGTAGATACAACCTCCTTGGAGAAGCCCACATTTTACCACTGGATCAAATCAAACAAGGACTGTGCCTGGGGGCGGGGCAAAGCACCCCTCAAATTTATTGCGCACAGAGGATACGACCTTAGGGGTAACATCTTGAGTGGCACTGATGGCTATGTCAATATTTTCTTCCAAGGTCAAGAAAGGAGGGCCAGACTCATTGAATATAATGACAACCCTTGAAAGTCTGGATTTGGGACTTTAATGCTGACAGGCTACAATGAGGGCAAGCTAGAGGTCTGGGACAAAAATATCTGGTACGATAAGCTTAGCATCCAGCCTGAATCCCTCTCTTCACCATGGAATTATATTTTTTTAGTTTGCATTGCATGCAGAACAGGTGGGGTCCCTCTGACCTGTGGGTCAAATGTGAGTCACCAGGGGTTCAAATTTGGCCTGCAGGGCCATTCCCCCAAAGCCATACACACCTGTCCCACTCTATACTGTATATGTGATATCAGTATGGGGCAGACAGAGATGTGGCTGCCAGTGCATAATCAGGAGCCTTACATTAGGCTTCTTATCATGCATGCTGCTGGATTGATGGGTGGTTGAGTGAAGGTCAGCAGAAAGCAGGCTTTGGCGATGCAGCTATGCATTGTGTTTTGAAGTCCAGACTTTGGGACTTCAAGGCGCCCAATCACTTGACAGCATTGTGGTGACTGACAGACTTGCCCACTTGTCATATTTGGCCCATGAGGCTAGCCGTGATAAGGATAAATAAAGATATGGCCTCTTGGAGCCAAATGGTTTCTCCACTTCCTGGCACCATTGCATCTCTTTTTATGAGGTCCCCTCCAGACATTTTGGGTTTTGTTTTTTTTTTAAAAAAATTAGCTTCCTTATAAGGTTTTTCCTCACAAAAATAAACAGTCCCTTTCCCCCAGTAGTGGCCGCTCACTATCTTGGTATGATTGTTCCTGTTTTGTCTTAAATTTTAAACCTCAAATAGACAAGAGTTTAAAGCGGTTCTCTCAGGCTCACCCATGTAGAAAACTTCTCCTTTCCACTGGACTCTGCCAAAGGTAAGAAAGAACCACCCTTCGAAACTCTCTTGTTTTTTTAATGTGCAAAAGCTTTGTGACTGTAGCAATCCTTGAATGACAGGCTGGAAACATTAAATCACACCCGGAAGAGGCCTTTAGTGTTTGCAGAAGTGGGACAGACGAAAATATGGGGTGTTAAGAGGGTTTGAGATTGGGGTTCACCCTTCTTCTTCTTCTCCTCCTCCTCCTCCTCTCTCTCTCTCACCACAAACCACTTTTCAGGAAAGCCGCCAGGAAACCCCTCCCTCTCACACAGACACAGAAACACACAACACACTGGCCTTTGTTATTTTCCTATAATCCAAGACATGTGTGCCAGAATTGGAAGCAGCTGCAAAGGAAGAAAGCGGGAAGGGCAAAGAAGCATCCTATTTGCTAAGAAGGTGATTGGAAACTGTCCTGTTTGTTTTCGGGGCAGAGGGGTGAGTGAGTTTATACCCGTCCAATCTCTGTTTAGCAAGAATATGAAAGAGAAAGTAGGTCAGTGGGAGAGGGAGGGAATTGGAAAAATAGCCTGCGGGTGGGAACAGAGATGGAAAGACAATTTGTTGTAGCGCCATGTAATATACACTGAAAGGGCAAAGCAGTTGGGAAATGACAGAATGGGTAAGGTTTGCCACTGCATTCTTATTTTTTTTTATTATGAATGAGTTTATATTGCACCGTATACTCTTAATTAAACCCACAGGCTGGAAGCCTACCCCCCTGCCCAAATGAATATCATGCAGAGTATATTTGGGTTTACACTGAATTGATGTTCTTCATTCCGAAGATGAAAAGATATGTAACACTTAAAGCTTTTCTCCTTGTTGCAACTCTATGGCATGGGAAGTGACATCTGTTAGGTTTCTGCCCGTCACCAAGTTATTAGAGGGCAGGATAGGCGATGGTGCCAGGTCAGGAAGAGCTTCTGGTGCCCAGGTGGTACATGCCAGTTTTTAGATTGCAGTCGTAACTTCCATGCATAGTTCCAGGGCTTCCTCTTAATGTTTACGTTCCTGCTGTACATTCGGTGGCCTCCTCAACCACGAAGTTCACTGGGCGGTCAGTCCTTGGGCAAGTTGCTGAACTTCATCCTAATGAGGGAATAGCCCATGTGGTGCTCTTCAGACATTGCTAGACTACAGCTACATCCCTGACCCTTGACGGTGCTGGCTCGGGCTAAAGGGAATTGCGAGCCCAGCAACATCCGAAGAGCACTATGCTGGTCATCCATGCCCTTAAACCAATGTGGATAAGCTGTGGCCCTCCAGGTTCCCATCATCCCTAGCCATTGGGACATGCTTGCTAGGGCTAATGGGGGCTGTCATGAACCAAAGTGTAGGGCCAAAGGTTCCCCACACTGAGCCTCAGGTACATTAGCAGTGGCCATGGGTTGCGGGGGGGGGGAGACCTACTTGGCATGTATAATGTCCCAGGCTCACCTGCTGGTAGTTCTAGTTCAGAAGGATCAGGTAGGAACAGGTGATGTGAAACACCCTCTGCATGAGATCCTGGAGAGCTTCTGCCAGAGTGGACAGTCTTGGGTTAGATAGACAAATAGTGTGACTTGGTAAAACACAGCTCCCTGACGCCCAGTACGATGAGATAAAAGTTCATTTAAGCAAGGCTGAGTGTTTTGTTTGAAAAGAGGGGCTCACAGATGTGGAAAATTCCTAGACAGTGCAAAGAAGCCCTCTCTGTTTTGTTCCGCAGGGTTATTTACAAGCCTCCTGGAATGAAGGATCCCACCAGAGCAATCATGTCCCAACAACACCTCTTCCTAGCAGCCCTCCTCCCATTTCTCTTCCTACTTGCACCAACAACTTCCAGCCACTGCCAGACGTTCCACAGATCTGCCTGCATGAAGCAGGACACCTTTGTGCCCGGCCATAACTATATTGGCGAGGGGGTGGACATCACCTCTCTGGAGAGAAAGGGAGCGTATGTGGTGGACACCAGCCGATGGCAGGGCCCCAATGGGACGTGCAAACTCTGCCGGAATCCCTTGATGAACGGGCAGCTGCAGAAACTCCCCTTGGCTGGCGTGGACTGGCAGGTGGTCCGCTCATGCCATCGGCAAGTCAGCAGCTCCGTGGAGAATTTGGATGTGGATGTCGCCAACGCGATGGCCACGGAGGTGAAGAATGACTGGAAAGTAGACCTGGGTTTGGAGATGGAGACGAACAACGACAGAGAAGAAGACCCGGGGTTGCCTAAGGCCCGCATGGCTTTTGCTGGGTCTCGCTCCCGGATGGCTATTTATGCGCATGAAAAATCCCGTCAGGACAGTTACAGCTTTGTGAGGCAAGAGATTTCCTGCGCATACTACAGGTGAGCACCAGTAGACCTCTCAAGAGGGACTTGCATAGTCTGGTACAGCTACTGCCCTGGTTGACAGTTCGTTTCTGGGCCCAATTTAAGGTGTTCACATTAGTGTTTAAAGTTCTAAGTGATTCAGGACCTAAGTACCTGAAAGACTGCCTCCTTCCCCATAGACACCCTCTGGTGTTATAAGCAGCAGAGGGGACCCTCTTGGTTTCTCCGCCACTCTCACAAGCATGGCCTAGGAGAAAACATTCTCTGTGACAGTTCCTACGCTGTGGAATCCCTCCCCACAGAGGTGGGTCTGGCATCTTCATGATTCAGCTTTCAGTGAATGCTGAAGACACACCTCTTTACCCTGCCATTCATTCATTCATTCATTCATTTCCCCCCCAGTTTTATACATTTCAATGATTTTACAATCAGTTTAACGTTTCAAAACTCGACTTCCTTCCCCCTCTTTCTGCGGTTCCTATATATATATATATATATATTTCTGCATATTCCAAATTACCTCAATTTACTCATTTATTCTTCTACTTTAAATATATACTCTTATAAAACTGCAGGTTATTACAAGAATCCTGCCAATGTTCTTATCTGTTTACAGTTTATTTGTAAATATTCCATAAACCATTTTCATTCTGTTATAAAAAGTTTATCTTGATTTCTTATTTTTTCCAGCAAGTTTCGCCATTTCTGCATATTCCATAAGTTTTGGGATCCATTTTTCTTTCGCTGGGACTTCTTTTTCTTCTTTCCCTGCCTTTTGACACTTGCTGTGTACATTTTTAGGACCCACCTTGTTTCTGTGGTTGTTGTTTTATGCATCCTGTTTTAATTGTAACCATTCCAGGATGAAGAACAGGCAATAAAAGAATAACAATCTTTGCTCCTTCAGTACAGAATGCTATAAACTTGCTATAAACTTTGCTTACAAGATTTTGCTCTACTTTTTCTCTGCCTGTGCAGGCTGAGACTCCACCAGAGACCCTCGCTGCTGGCCTCACACTTCTCCCGCGCTGTGGCCAGGCTGCCAAGGAATAATAACTCCGAGGAATACCAGCATTTTATCAACATCTATGGCACCCACTATATCAGCCATGTGCAACTGGGTGGGCGACTGCGCCACCTGCTGGCTGTGCAAACCTGCAAGATGGCCTTGTGGGGGATTACCGCTTCCACCATCCAGCGCTGCTTGAACTGGGGGGCTTCTCTAGGAGTTGACTGGCTCTTTGGCTCCGCTTCCCTGAGCTCCAAGTGTGAAGATCTCAAGAGGGCCTACTCCCGGGGAATCCTCGAGGACGCTGATGCCAAGCAGCACGTCGAAGTTGTGGGAGGAGATAAGCAGGTGGAGATGCTCTTCTCCAAAGGTGGAGAAGCCCAACTCTTCTCCGCATGGATGGAGAGTGCAAAAACAAAGCCTGGGATGGTTTCCTACTCCCTCCTACCCTTACACACCTTGTTGAACCAAAGGGACCCAAGGAGGGATTTGCTGAGGCAAGCCATTGTGGGCCATATCAACCAGAGAGCCCTCAAGAGGGACTGTCCACAACAGTGTCCACGCTGGAGCTCCCAGAGCTCAGGTGAGCAATGCACCTGCCTGTGCCAGCAGGACGGCCTCAACAACGACATGTGCTGTGCCTGGCAGCGAGGCAGGGCCCGCCTCACGTTTGTTGTGGTCAACGGGTCCAAGCTTTGGGGCGATCACTTCACGGCCACCGATGCTTATGTCAGGATTTTCTTCCAAGGTCAAGAAATGAGAACCAGCGTCGTCAGAAACGACAACAACCCTCAGTGGTCGGAAACCCTGGACTTTGGGACGGTCACATTGGCAGACCACAATTCTTTTGAGGTTCAGCTCTGGGACAAAGACGTCTGGCGTGATGACCTTCTGCAGGGCTGTTTCCACCGGTTGGAGGCCGGGGCTGGGACTATCCGGCACAGATGTTATGCGCCTCATGGATACGTCGAGTATTATTACTTGCTGGAATGTGGCCGCACGTTGGGTGGCCCTAGCTGTCAAAATTATGTCCCCTTACGACTGCCAACTTCTCATTTCAACTAATCACCCCCTCCTAATTCAGTGCTTTTTCCTTGTTCCATTTATTTCAGGACGATGGGATTTGTAGTCCAACAATGGCTAGAAGGCCACAGGTTCCTCCACCCACTGAGGACAAAGTTGGGACAGACCCTACTGAGACAGATTCAGAAGAAATCTGGCAGATGTGGGGTTGGGGCCTAGTTGGTCCACATTGTTATAAACATACAAAGCATCTTTATGCAGAGTGAGACCACTTGTTTGTCTGGCCTTATACTCTGCCTGGTAGAGGCCAGGCTCTCAGGATCCCCAGGCAGAGATCATCTCTAAGACTGTTTCCTATCTCTGCTGTTTTCCTGCAGCTATGAGTCAGCGCCTGGAGATTCCCAGCCCCACAAGAGTGGCTGAATCACCAGTTTCTTTCTCTCCAACTCCTGCGTTACAAATACATATTTATGTTTACACATGCGTTGCTTTTATGCACCTCACCCTGCAAAATCCTCCATGGATTACAGACATTCCGGATTAGAAATTTGGTATTTTGAAAAAATAAATATGTTGCAAGGGAGCAGATATAATGAGCTCTATTCATTATAGTGGTGATGAAAATACTACTTTCTGTGGGACACGATAAAGGCCCACAGCAAACTCCCTAGACAAACCTGTCTATCCCACCTCTCCTGATACAAATGCCCAGGGTAACAAAAGTGAATTTGTTTTTAGACCTGTAGAGGAAGAGGTGGAATTCCACACCACAGGCTCAGCTGGGTCCAGTTGCTCCTCTTCTGGAACAATTTGCTCCCAAGAGACGAAGCTATGGCTTTTAAAAGAGGCTTTGAAAGAGGATCAGATAAATTCATGGAGGTGAAGGTTATCAATGACTACTAGGCATGATGGCTAGATTCTACCTCCACTGTCAGAGGTGGGGTGGGAACACGGCTATTGAGCTCAGGACCTGCTTCCAGCCTTCCCCCGGGCATGGTTTATGGTGTTTTATGCGCTTTTCTTTGTGCCTTGTGTCCTTAGCAATCATCTTAGTGGTTTTCCCACCTGTAATTGGGATGTTTTGGTAAGCACCATATGGTACACCAGATAAGCACGCTTGGTACCCCTGGAATTTTGCACTGCTCAAAGACTGGGGTGCTGTGTAACAATACAAAAGGAAAGGAGGTCTGTGGGAGAGGGTGGGAATTGGATAGGGGGAACAGCTTGCAAGTGACAATGATCAGAGTAGGGAAAGAGATGAATGAGTACCCTCAGTTGATTTCCTTCTTCTTTGCAGCATATTATGTTATAAAGTCACCAGCATTTTACAGATGTTTTACAGCATTTTACAAGCTGTCTGAGGACAAATGCCGGCTCCCTCGGCCAGATGAGCGAGATGAGCGCCACAACCCAAGTCGTCCGTGACTGGACTTAACGGTCAGGGGTCCCTTTACCTTTTGCACATATTCTAGTGCTTCTTTTATGATTGGACGTAAAAGGAAGTTGTTGGGAAAATAAATTGATGGAGTGTTCCACTCCCCGAATGCCTACTGGATAAATACAATCTAATTTTATTCTCCAAAGTTTCAATGATCAATGCAAATATCAGTGGGAACAAAGGGTGTCCTACTTAGGTCCTGTCTTAAGATGTGCACTCAGGTAAGAGAATCCATTTGTGGCTGTTGTTGCAGACAACCCCAAGATCAATTAAAGATAAAATCATTTCTAAATTTAGGTGTGTTTTGTTTTGTTTTTTAAAAAAGCACCTTTTCAGAAACACCCACTCCACATAGTCAAAATCTCTGAATGTGTCTAGAGAGACAATTCCCCACAACCCCAAGTCAGATTCTGTGTCACATTCGAGTGCCCTTTGGAACAAGTCAACCATGTTTTCTCCAGGAACAAAGCTTGTCTAATCAGTAGATATAAACCAACCAATACAGTGGTACCTCGGGTTGCATACGCTTCAGGTTACAGACTCTGCTAACCCATAAATATTACCTCGGGTTAAGAACTTTGCTTCAGGATGAGAACAGAAATCGTGCAGTGGCGGTGCAGCGGCAGCGGGAGGCCCCATTAGCTAAAGTGGTGCTTCAGGTTAAGAACAGTTTCAGGTTAAGAACAGACCTCCAGAACGAATTAAGTACTTAACCCGAGGAACCACTCTATGTACATTTAACCTGAAAACTATAACTGGCAATAATAATTTGTTAGGCTGCATCCCAGGCCATTGGCCATGCTGGCTGGAGCTGATAAGAATCATCATAATAATTAAACAATTGTACTTAACATGCCAGTCCCCCACTATATATGTGATGCTGATCTATGGGACAGGTAGACATGACTGCCAGTGCATAATCGGGAACATTATAGTATGTTCCTGATTATGCAGAGGCAAGAGAAAGCAGGTGTTGGGTCCACAGCCCATCAGTTGAGCCAAGGTCAGTGGAAAGCAGGCTTTGCCAGTATCGCTCTACATGGTGCTTTGAAGTCCCAACATACCCAATCACCTGACATCATTGTGGTGACTGACAGATGGGTGTCCCCACCCCTTTGTCACATTTGCCCCACAAGGCTATATCTAATAAGAATAAGGATCTGGCCTGTGGAGCAAAAATGTTCCCCCACTCCCTAGAACAATTGGAACTTCTTCTATGAGGCCTCTGCCAAACTTTTTGCATGGGGGGGGGGAAGGCTTCCTTATAAGGAATTTCCTCACAAAAGCAAACGGTCCGTTTAGTGGCCACTCACTATCCTGGTATGATGGTTTCAGTTTTGTCTTGAATTTTCAACCTCAAAAGAAAGGAGTCTGAAGCGGTCCGCTCAGGCTCACCAACCTGCAGAATCTTTCCTTGCCACTGGAGCTCTCTGCCAAAGGTAAGAAAGGACAATCCTTCCAAAAAAATTATTTATTTATTATGTGCAAGGGAAGGCCTTCCTTCTTGGCTCCATGACTGTAGCAGTCACTGATATGAACTGGGAATGACAAACTGGAATGGCAGACTGCTTTTGGTATTTACATTTTTTTTTTAATAAAATTTTTTATTGGTTTTTCCACATATAATATAAAACAGTACAAAAAACAAACACAAACAAACAAACATATAAACATGTATAATTTCATAATTTTTTTCATGTACCCAATTTCAGCGACTTCCCCATGCCCCCCTTTTCTGCATCTCTATTTTAAACTTTTTTTCCAGCAACCCCTGATCCAAATTATTATTAATTCCTTTCTTTAACCTCTTTCTTTCCTCTTATCCAATCATTTAACGCTGCAAATCTGTTATGCTTTACCCATGACATTTTAACACTCAGTAATGCTTTTGGTATTTACAAAGGTATGGAGTGGATAAAGAATTGGGTGATAAGAGGGTTTGAGATGGGGTTCATCCCTCTTCTTGCCATATATATATATATATAGAGAGAGAGAGAGAGAGAGAGAGAGAGAGAGAGAGAGAGGGAGCTATCAGGAAACCCCTGCATCCACCACCACCACCACCACCCCTCTCTCTCTCTCACACACAAAAATACACTGGTGTTTGTGACTCCTATAATTCACACCATTAACACAAGAATTTGAAACAGTGGGAAAGAGAAGAATCCAATTTTCTGAGAATGCGACTGGGTGCGGTCCTTGTTGGGATACTGCCAGGGAGATAAAGACCATCTGATGCCCCCAAGCTCGGTGCCGGACGATCCATCGACCTCCCGTAGTCAGGCAATATCAGCAATTCAGCGACACTAAGCCTCAGGCTTAGTGCACACTATATCAGCAGAATTCACACAGCAGGAAGTTGCACAAGCAGAGAGCAGAACATGCATATTTACAGTTTATTAGGCATTGGTCAGAACAAAGAAATCATGACCGTCTCCTCCGACTGCTCAGGCAAAACAGGCAAAAACGAAACGAACTTACAACATAAACATCCTGTGAGACAGGAACTTACGCAGGCTGTTATACAAACATCCTGCTCCCTTTTAAGGTGGAACGGAAATATCCTAACATCCTCCCCCTTTCCGTGTAACCTGTAGTACCTGTGGTTCAACCCAATTGCAACCTTTGTGCGTAAACCTTCAGTTGTTCTCTGTTAACAACCTTAGACAACAGATCAGCAGGAATTTCATTTCCTGGCATGTAGGACACCTGAATGAGTCCTTTCTGAATACACTCTCTTGCACGATGTAGTTTAATCTGCAAGTACTTGGTCCTTTGCTTGCAACTCTCCGAGTTCAGCAAAGCCAAACAAGATCTATTGTCTTGATACACTTGTATAGGACATTTCACAGAAACCCCAATGTCCTTAAACAGTTGCATCAACCATTCACAATCCATGAGTGAAAATGACAGAGCATTGAGTTCTGCTTCACAGGAACTTAGGCTAACTGTCGTCTGCTTTTTGCACAACCAATCAAACAGGCAGTGGTTGTACATGTAGCATACTCCAGAAGTGCTTGTACCATCCGTGGTGTCACTTCCAAAACTTGCATCTGCAAAGATTTCAAGACCTCCAGTCTTCTGACTGGTGAACCTCAGCCTGTAGTGCATAGTCCCTTTCAAATACCGGGCTATGCGCTTCAGAGCTTTCCAATCCTGAACAGTAGGATTGTTAGCATGTCTGCTAAGCAGGTTAGTGCTTACAGCAATGTCAGGTCTTGAGCATCTAGCAATGAAATTCAACTTGCCTAGAATGCATCTGTACAGCGTTGTGTCAGAAAACGCTTCAGCAGTACTGTCTACCTGGATACCTGTCACCATCGGTGTGTCTGCTGGGTTTGCATCAACCAAATTCAACCTGGTTAATACATCAGCAATTTTCTGTGTTTGGTGTACCAGAAAATTACCTGCTTGGTCCCTCTCCACCTGCAGAGAAAGATAGTTGGATACCTCACCAAGATCCTTCATGTCAAAGTGCTCCTTCAGCTGAGCTAGGGTGCTTTGGTAAAAAGCCTGATTCTTCCAAAACATCAGAAGATCATCAACAAAACATAAACAATACAGTTTGTTTTGCCCCTCCTCCTTGACAAACACACACGGATCAGCTTTGCCCTGGTGAAAACCTAGAGAAAGCAACGTTTCAGTGAGTTTTGTGTTCCAACACCTGGCACTCTGCTTGAGACCATACAAGGATTTCCGCAGTTTACAGACCATTCCCTTCTGTATCTGCATCCCGTCAGGTGGAAGCATGTACAGCTGCTCGTTCAAAATTCCGTACAAAAAAGCTGTATTAATGTCATGATGGGAAACATGCATTTTCTCCTCCGCAGCGATCTTGAGCATCAGCCGAATGCTCTCATATTTGACCGTGGGTGAGTAGGTCTCGTGGTAATCCTGCCCTGGTACCTGTGAAAAACCTCTGGCAACCAATCTGGCTTTGTGTCTGACAACCTTGCCATTCTGGTCTGTCTTGGCCTTGAAGACCCATTTGCTGCCAACCAGTCTCATTCCTGGGACTACCGGTACCAGTTCCCAAGTCTGGTTCCTGTTTAAGGAATCAACTTCAGCCTTCATGGCATTAAGCCAAGGCTCAGCATCTTTAGAGGTTAACTCCTGGACCTCTTTGAAGCTTGAAGGTTCCCACACCTTCTCTGAGCTACTAAGAACAGCAGTTGCCATCTTAGCAAACTCATCAGCAAATCTCTTTGGAGGTTTGCCTTTGGTCGCCCTTTCAGACCTGCGAACCAGACGCAAGTCTTCTGGACTCATCTCCTCCTTCTTAGGAGAAAAGTGACCAATGGTGAACAGTGGTTCTTCCAGTTCATTGTCAGACTCATCAGATGGTCTGACTGAGGCCTTTGCGCTCTTGTAGTCTGCTGTGTCATCACTGTCACTGACAGCAGCAGCAGCGCCGCCCACTGAACTGGAATCCGAACTCTGATCATCATCATCATCATCATCCTCATCCTCAGTTTCCTCAGCTTTCTCAGCATGATCTGGTTTCTTCACATCACCTTCATCCTCCTCTGGGTAACTCTGGAAAATTCCCACATTTCCCCCCCACTTAGGATTGTACTCAACACTCCTTGTGAACTTTATGGATTTAGAGTTAGTCATCCATACCCTGTATGCACCTTTTTCGTACCCCATGAACAAACCATGTGCCCCACGCTTCCCAAGCTTGTTGCTTTGTGGGGTGTGCACCCACATGTCAGAACCAAAGATTCTCAAGTGCTTGACATTAGGTTTCCTCCCATACATCTTCTCATAGGGAGTGCAGCCAATAGGTGATGACAGTCTCCTGTTAAAAGAATAAACAAAATTCGCCAGAGCCTCCCCCCAAAACTTCTCAGGGAGATTGGCATCATGCAACAAGGTTTTTATCCCTTGCAGCAACGTTTGATTTGCTCTCTCCGCAAGCCCATTCATCCATGGCGATCTAGGCGTTGACAAGTCATGCTGGATTCCCTTCTCAGTCAGGAAAGCTTCAAACTGCTGAGAAGTGAATTCCCCGCCTCGATCAGTAAACAGACAGCCAATACGTTTACCGTGAGCATTCTCCAACCAAGCACAGAATGCCTTGAACTTAGGAAATGCTTGCGATTTCTGCTCGAGCATAAACACATGAATGTACCTGGAAAAAGAATCAATTAGAACCATGAAGTACCTTGCTCCTCCTAAAGAGGGCGCTAGAGGACCTACCAGGTCTGCATGAACTAGCTGGTAGGGTTTGGAAGCCTGCCTGCTAGACTCCTTGCCTTTTGGAGCAACCTTCACCTTGTTCTCTGCACAAGATACACATTTCATGTGAAATTTGCAAGGTTTGATGTCCAAACCTTCAACCAACCCAGGCATCTTGGCTAGCGCTTGCCAAGAGAGGTGACAAAACCTTCGATGTGCATCATGAATGCAACCTGCATGAAGAACCTTGTTAGTTTGTGCAACACAACAAGTATCAGCATTAGACATAGCAACACCATTGTCATCATAAGTTAGACAGAACAAACCATCCATCAACTTTGCATGCCACATGTCCTCTTTGCCTTTTCTGATGACACAGATAGTCTTCTTGAAGGATACCTCAAAACCACGCCCAGTCAGCTGTGGTACGCTTATCAAATTGTCCACAGCTCCTGGAACAAAAAGAACATTACTAATCGTAGTATGCAGACTTTCAAGTTTCACAGTCCCAACTCCTGTAGCTTGCAAAGTCCTTCCATCAGCCAGCTGGACCTCTCCATCTTGAGGTGTGAAGGAGACAAACAGATGGCGGTCTTTGGTGAGATGGCGCGTGGCCGCAGAGTCAACAATAAACCTGGCCTTCCCCTTCGAAGCAGATTTGCTGGCAAACAAAACCTTGTTTTCCACCAGCGTGGGCTTTTGCAGCTTGCCTTTAGCCTTTGGTGGAGCTGTGCCAGCAAACATAGCTTTGTTTTCCACTGGCGTGGGCTTTTGCAACTTGCCCCCCTGCTCCTGGCCATCAGACGTGCCTTTAGCCTTTGGTGGAGCTGTGCCAGCAAACATAGCCTTGTTTTCCACTGGCGTGGGCTGTTGCAACGTGCCCCCCCGCTCCTGGCCACCTGCAAGCATCTTGCTCTGTTTACGTCTGGTCTTCCGGCCTCTGCAAAGGCTCTGACCTTGGTTCTCACGAGAAACAGAGCTCTCAGCTGCCGACTCCTTGGCTCCCTCTGGAGGCTGGAATGCTGCCTGGGATGACATCACAGTCAGCTCCCCCTGCAGCTTGCAACCGGTGCCCTCGGCATCTCTGCATTCACTAGCATTCTGGGAAACAGCCAGGACCTCCGATGCATTCAAACACTGGGCTGGGATTATTGGCTGGTGGGCCTTTTTCAAAGCATCCCACATGTCACGTGCCGTGAGATTTCCAGCAAGCGTCTTTATTTCCTCCAGAGAGACGGACAAGACTATTACGTCTATGGCTCTCGAATTCTGAGCCTGCCATCTCCCTGTCAGAGGAACTGGAGGGGCTTCACAGACAGTATGCCAGACTCCAAACTGACGCAGCAAACTCTCACACCATTTTGCCCAGCCCTGATAATTGTCCCGATTTAATTTTGGGCACTCAGCAGCTTCAGAGGCTTGGAAAAACTCCATTCCACCTCTTAACGCCAGCCGTGAGTCTTCTTCACTTCAGAGACTCCTTATCTTGGCACCCATAAATCACGATGCCTCTGGCTCGGCTCCCAGGCCAATTAGTTTTGCCGGACATCAAAGACGTCTTCCGCGGCAAACAGAAAAGCCTCCGCTTTCGCTTTTCCAACATACCTTTCAGCAGTCTGTCGCAGTCTTACTCTCCTGCAAGTGCTGTGAATCTGGGCCCGAAACCAGTTGTTGGGATACTGCCAGGGAGATAAAGACCATCTGATGCCCCCAAGCTCGGTGCCGGACGATCCATCGACCTCCCGTAGTCAGGCAATATCAGCAATTCAGCGACACTAAGCCTCAGGCTTAGTGCACACTATATCAGCAGAATTCACACAGCAGGAAGTTGCACAAGCAGAGAGCAGAACATGCATATTTACAGTTTATTAGGCATTGGTCAGAACAAAGAAATCATGACCGTCTCCTCCGACTGCTCAGGCAAAACAGGCAAAAACGAAACGAACTTACAACATAAACATCCTGTGAGACAGGAACTTACGCAGGCTGTTATACAAACATCCTGCTCCCTTTTAAGGTGGAACGGAAATATCCTAACAGTCCTGTCCGTTCAGGGGTGGAGGGATGAGTGAGTGTCCACCAATCCAATCTTGGTTTAGAGACATGCAAAAGACAAAGCAGATCGGTTGGCAAGGGAGGGAACTGGAAGACTAGCTCGTTGGTGAGAACAGAAACCGAAAGGCAGCTGTGGTAGTGCCACGTACCACACTGAGAAGGCAAAGCAGTTCGGAAATTACAGAGTGGGTAAGCTTGCTACTATATTCATTATTTATTATTGTAAATGAGTTTATATTCCACCATGTACTACTAATGATACCCACAAGCTGGAAGCCCCACCCCACCCCACAGACACTCCCAGCATAAAAGATTTAAGATGCAGAATGTATCTGGGCTTACACTAGACTGATGTTCTGTGTTCCAAAGATGTGAAGAGATGCAACAGTTAAAGCTTTCCTCCTTGCTCAATCCTGGAGGAAGTGACATATGTTGGTCTTCTACTTGTCACCAAGCTAGGAAAGAAAAGGCAACAGTGCTAGTGCCCAGATTATACATACCTGTTTTTAGATGGAAATCGGGACTTCTATGGTTAGTCCCAAGGCTTCCTCTTCATATTTATGTTCCTGCTGTACATTGAGTCGCCTCCTCAGCCATGAAGTTCACTGGGTGGCCATCATTAGAACTTCAGTCTAATTATGGAATAGCCAATGTTCAGGCATTGCTCAACTAAAGCAACATCCCTGACCATTGACAGCCCTGGCTGGGGTTGATGGGAGTTGCGAGTTCAGCAACATCTGATTTCAATTTGAACTTAGCCTGATCTTTTATTCCCCTTCCTTCCCTCCCCCTCCCCTTTTTATGAAGATTAGCCGCACTGGGATCCCACAGCTAATTCTCCCCTGGTCTCCTCACTGGCCCAAATAGGACTAATTTAGCCAGCTAGCCCTGGTGATCATCTAATGTTTATTGGATGGATTTCCCCCCTAAATTGATTTTTGAATTCTGGATTTATTGTTGTTCACGTTTTACACTGTACTTTATGCTGGTTTTTGTTGCATCAATTAAGTGTTTTAAATTTAAGTGTTTTAAACCGCCCTGAGCCCGGTTTTCTGAACCGGGACGGGGGTATAAATAAATTATTAGTATTATTATTAGTATTATTATTATTATTATTATTAGCTCCATGCTGGTGACCCATGACCCAGCCTGTGGTCCTCCAGGCTGTTGCTGAACAATAGGTCCTACATTCCTTGCAACTGAGCCATGGTTGCTAGGGCTGGTGAGAGCTTTAGCTCAGCAACATCTGCAAGGCCTAAGGTTCCCCACACCTGGCCTAGCATATACCATTAGGAGTAGCCATGGCCCAGTGGTAGAGCATCTACTTTGTAGAAGCCAACAGGTTCAGTTCCTGGTACCTCCAGTTAGAAAGGGTCAGTTAGCAACAGGTGATGTGAAAAGAGGGACTCTCAAATGTGGGAAATGCCTGAATGGTGCAAATAAGTCTTCTCTGTTTTATTTCCCATGATAATTTGAAGCCATCTGCCCCACTGGGGGGGAGGATCATAGCAGAACAATCATGTCCAAACAACACCTCTTCCTAGCAGCCTTCCTCCTATTTCTCTTCCAACTTCCACCAACAACTCCCAGCCACTGCCATCGGCACCCCAGCTCCATCTGCATGAAGCAGGACACCTTTGTGCCTGGCCACACCTATATTGGTCAGGGGGTTGACATCACCACTCTGGAGAGAAAGGGAGCGTTTGTGGTGGACACCAGCCAATGGCAGGGCCCCAATGGGACGTGCATCCTCTGTCGGAATCACTTGATGAACGGGCAGCTGCAGAAACTTCCTTTAGCTGTTGCGGACTGGCAGGTGGTCCGCTCGTGCCATCGGCAAGTCAGCAACTCTGTGGAGAATATGGATGTGGATGTTGCCAATGCAATGGCCACGGAGGTGAAGAATGACTGGAAAGCAGATTTGGGATTGGACATGGAGCTGGGGTTCGGCGCAGTGCTGAGCAAATTAGGGCTGGAGCTGCCTAAAATGCGGATGGCTCTTGCTGGATCTCACTCCCGGATGGCGATTTATGCACATGAGAAATCCCAGCATGACAGTTACAGCTTTGTGAGGCAAGAGGTCTACTGCACACACTACAGGTGAGCATCGGTAGCCCTCTAGAGATACAATCAAAGTAAATGATGAGTGGGCGTCCTCAACTGGAAGTTGGATCAAACAGATATAGCAATTCCAGCGGAGGTTTCTAGTGAACTGTGTTCTGCCCCAACAAGGTTCAGTTATTCATTCGTTCTTACTATTCCATTGTTAGACTTCTCTCTCAATTCAGATAGCATTCAACAAAACTCCACAAAGCTCTCATACATAGAGTTACTGAAGACTCAAACAAAGGAGGAAGGGAAGCTTTCTTCTTGCTCTGGGGAGAGCCAACAGAAAGAAAGGGTAATAGGAGGCAGGAGGCAGATCATCAGCTTGGTTGCAGGCTCAGATGTTCAGGAATTAGGGAAGTGGGCTGGGAAGGGTTAAGTGGCCAGGTCGGGCAAGGTGATTCAGATCAAGAGCTCAGTCCCAGAAGAGCCGGGGTGGGTCCTGGGAAATAATGCGTTGATTGACTGATTGTCACGATATCTTTAGTCAACACTGTCACTGGAGGCTCAGGTAACCTTGATGGCTAGCAGTATTTTGCTCCAGCACTGCCTGCTTCACCAGTTATGGGCCCCTTTGGAGAGAAATCATTTGGCCACTGTCTTCCATGCTCTGGTAACTCCCAGACTGGATTACTGCAATGCATTCTACATGGGGCTGTCCTTGAAGAACATTTAGAAACTTCAGCTGGTCCAAAATGCTGCAGCCAGCTTACTGGCTGGGATTTTTTCAAAGAGGGCCAGATTTGATGAAGTGAACACGCGTGAGGGATGACCAAGGGTTGAGGTTGTTGAGCTTTTTTTAAGATTGAAGGGTTTTTTTTTAAAAAAAAGGATTTTACCCAGTAGATAAACTGCCACAGGGGCCGGATTAAATCGACCTGCGGGCCGGATTAGGCCCCCAAAACAGAAGTTGGACATACCTGGTTTAGATCTAACATACCCCACTACATTTTAAAGTAGCTGCATTGGTTGCCAGTTCATTTCCAGGTCCAATTCAAGGTGCGCAAATTTGTGTTTAAAGTCCTCTTGTATGTGTACGCTTCCTCTCTTCTGATTCGCAGGAAGCTCTGGGGGCCTTTACAGGGGAGGGATAACATGTTGGAGAGGAAGAAGATCCCTGAAACTTTGCAGGCTTCCCTTCCCTCAAAAAATGGAGGATTATGGGTGTGGGTGGTGTGGACAAAACGATAAACTTTGTTTCTAATATCCTGCTCCTCTTTTTCTCTTCTTGAGCAGGCTGAGACTCCCCCATAGACCCTCACCGCTGTCCTCTCACTTTGCCCAGCATGTGGCCGAACTGCCAATAAAGAACAATTCTGAGGAATACCAGCATTTTATCGACAGCTATGGCACCCACTACATCAGCCAGGTGGACCTTGGGGGCTGAGTTCGCCACCTGCTGCCTGTGCAGACATGCAAGATGGCCTTGTGGGGGGTTACAGCTTCCAGCATCGAGGACTGCTTAAAGTGGGAGTTTTCTTTGGGAAACAATGAGGTATTTGGGTCTACTTCCCAAAATGCCAGGTGTGAAGCGATCCAGAAGTTCTACAGTCATGGAGTCTCGCATGAAAACTATGCCAAGCAGCAAATTGAAGTTGAGGGAGGAGATAAGCAGATCAAGATTCTCTTCTCAAAAGGCAGAGGAGCTCAACTCTTCTCGGAATGGAAAAACAGTGCAAAAGCACAGCCTGGACTGGTTTCCTATTCCGTCCAACCCTTGCACATGTTGCTGAACCACCAGGACCCAAGGAGGGATTTGCTGAAGCAAGCCATTGCGAGTCATATAAACCGGAAGGCCCTGAAGAGGGAGTGTCCGCAGCGGTGTCCACGTTGGAGCTCCCAGAGCTCAGCTGAGCGATGCACCTGCCTTTGTCAGAAGGATCGCCTCAACAACAACATGTGCTGTGCCCGACAGCGGGGCAGGGCACACCTCACCTTTGTTGTGATCAGAGGATCCAATCTTTGGGGCGACCACTTCACAGCCACCGATGCTTATGTCAGAGTTGTCTTCCAAGGTCGAGCGCTGAGGACCAGCATCGTCCCATCTGATAACGACCCCTGGTGGTATGAAACCCTGGGCTTTGGGACTGTCATGCTGAAGCATGAAAACCCCATTCACATAGAAGTCTGGGACAATGATGGCTGGCGTGGTAATGAACTTTTGCAGAGGTGTACCGGCAATCTGGAGGCCAGGGCTGGTGCTCAATGGTACACATGTTCTCCACAATATGGATACATTGAGTTTTATTACTTCCTGGAATGCGGCCACACGTTGAGTGGCCCCACCTGTCAAGAATATGTCCCGCTCCAGCTGCCAACTTCTTATTTTAACTAGTGTTCCCATCCGCCCATCCAAACCAGTGCTATGTCCTTCTATATTTGAGGACCTTATGCTGAATAGGTGGGGGCAGGTGCATGGAAAAGTAGGATCAGGGCATCCGGTGGCCTAGCTGATGTTTCTTGCTGTACTACAGCTCCCAGCACTCCCAGCCAGTATGGCCTATGATTAGTGGTGATGGGATTTGTAGTCGTCCAACAATGGCTGAAAAGCCACCGGTTACCTCCTCTGAGATAAATCAAAGGGCAGAGTTGGGACGGATCCTGTTGAGACAGATTCAGACGTAATCTGGCAGTTCTGGGGTTGGGGCCTAGTTGGTCCACGGGTGGTCACAAGGAGCAAAGATGCTTTTATCAGGTGAGCTCTAGCTCTTGAGATCCCCTTGACAGCAACCACATAATTGTTCAAACTCCCCCAACCCTGCGAAGGTTCTTATAATCATACAAAGCATCTTTATACAGAGTTAGACCACTGGCTCATCTTACCTAATACTGGCAAAGGCCAGGCTCTCAGGATCACTCAGAGATCAGATCCAAGCCTGCTTCCTTTCCTATCTTTGCTGTGGGTTTTTTTGAAACAGGGAAAGCCACCAGTTTCTTTCTCTCCAACTCCTATGTTACAAATACATATTTGTGTTTACATATGTGCTGCTTTCAACCTTGCAAATCCTTAACTGGTTAAGGATATTCCAGATTTGAAATGTGGTATTCTAGAAAAATAAACATATTGCTAGGGAGCCAATATTCTGCGAACTGCCCTTGCAGACTTATGATTAAGGGCAGTATATAACAAATAAATAAATAAATAATATCTATTCATCCATGGTGGACTTTGTGCTCTCATATTTCAGCAGCGTCCTGTTCGACTCAGTGAAACTCAGTGCCCCCTCCCTCCTCTCGCACTCCGTTCTGGCCAATTAAAGAGATTACTTTCTGCAGGACATGATAAAGGCCCATAGATAATGAACAGCAAAGTGAATTTGTTTTAAGAACTGTAGAAATATAGATTTTTAATCTATAAAAATAAAAATAATTACTCGAGTGATGCTGGAAACTGGAAAATGCTGGATGGAGACTAGTCTGAATTGGGTTATGAAGCCGCTGTTCGCTTACGCTTCACCTCTTCCCATTGTACTCAAGATTGCTGGCCGTGAGTCATTCCCAAATCCCAAGCGAGCCACGTGGGCATCCGCGGGAGGGGGGCGGAGTTCCCCCGCTTCCAGCTTCTCCTGCCCAATCTCGGACTTCGCCGGGACCCGTATCGCTGGGGACTCACCCACCTCCAGGAGGCGGCACCCTGCTAGGGTGATGCTCGGCCCTTCTCTCAGACCTTCCCAGAGGCGCAACAAGGGTGACAGACACCCAGCACGTGGCCTCTTCGGAGAGCTTCCGCCCAGCCAACGGGAAGTGAAGTCTTATTCCAATATATAGTGTCCGGTATTTAGTCTCCAACTAGATCATGGTGCGGAGAATCCATTATATTGGAATCCATATATTGGCCCGGTCCTTCCTGGCCGCAATCTCGGAACTGTAACAAATAATAATAATAATAGCGAAATAAAAAGAAACACCAGGGAGGGAAATGCTAAACTGTGGGCTGGGACCATCATGCAATGCTTCTTAATTTGCATTTCCCTGCCTCCTCAATGGCGCGAAAGCGTCTAACAAGCTGGAGGTCCCCTACGCGTGCGCGCGCAGGTTGCTTTTTATCGATTCGCCGGAGGCGTACCATGCAAAACAGACGAATGCAAATGAAGTAAAAAGGGGCTGGCCCGTGGAACGTTCCCCGGGAGCAGGAAAAAGGCGCTGTTTGGAGCCGCGTAATAGCTGCAAAAAAAGAGAAGGCAACGCGGAACAGGTTGGTTGGAAAAGCGAGTCAGCCTATTCAAGCGGGGGGTGTTAATGCATAAAAATAGAGAGGGAAATCGATGGAAAATATTGCACAGAGCGGTAGATATTTTTTTTTTTGGAAAATAATAGAAAGCGGGAGGCAGATCACCAGCTTGCTTGCAGGCTCAGATGTTCAGAATCAAGGAATTAGGGAAGTGGGATGGAGGGGGTTAAGTGGCCCGGTCGCGCAGGGCGATTCAGATCAAGAGCTCAGCCCCAGAAGAGCCAGGGGTGGGTCTTGGGAAATAATGCGCGCCGGTTGATTGACGGATTGTCACCATGTCTTTAGTTTATATTACGATTAGCAAGGTTTGGTCACGCTGGGGGGTCGGCATCACCACGGTGGCTGAGGAATCCGAACTTCCCCGGAGCCGGGTTTCTATCTGCGGGACCACAGTGGGGCGGAAATGGTGTCTCGAGGGCATGTGACGAATGCATTTCACCGCAGCTGATTTGAAACAGTCCTCCGGGCCAGATAAATGTTGGTGAAGTTCGGTAGGTAAAGCACAGGGGGAACCCGGCAGAAAGACCAGCGTGATTATTGCAGCAGGAGCTTTTTCATTGGGTGCATGAAACGCCCTCTTGTATGAACATTACAGCAATGGTTTGCTTGTGTGTGCTTGTACATAAGAATTGTGAACATCGGGGCCATAAAGGCAGTGATGTGCAAGAGTTACGGCTTGTGACATTCTATGATTCTATGATTGTGTTTGTTTCATTTCGGTACCTTTTGGCCACCATGTTTACAATTCCTGTCCCTGTGCATGTATATCTGAGCAGAATTGGGTGCCAGCCTTGTTGGGCATCTGCCAAGCCCAGGAAGGGTCCCCCTGCCAATTTTCTGCTCCTCTTCCTTGTCCTCTCCCTGGTGGGAATGGACCCAGAGAGAGGGGACCAGCCACAGGCTTCCCTGTTGTGGCTTCATAAAGGTCTAAGGGAAGGCAGAAGGAGGGCCTGACCCAGTACAGCCAGGGAGTAAATACTACCGGCTCCTGACAGAACTGCCAGTGGCTTAAGAGATCTGTTGGGGCAGCTCCCCCTGCTCCCCCGGGGTTCCTTAAAACCTGAGGGGGGAAGCCCAGGCCAGGGAGCTTCTGCCATCAACCTGAGAGGACTTTGCATCATTTGATTTAGTATTTTAAAATTGCATCCTGCCTGGGAAGCCTTGGCAGAAAGGCAGTCCGTGGCACAAAGATGTGCCCACTCAGACAGAACAGCCCCATTGGCTGTGCCTGGCCTGAACGCCCTCTGCCCCCCCCCCCAAAAGCAGGAAGTGGTGCTACAACTTTCCATACATATGACCAAGTGGGCTCTCAATGGCTTCTGCTGCAATAATTTTTTTGGTCTATACCTATATAAGGTGCCACAAAACTCTTATTAAGTATTTGCCATAGTGAGGCATGTAGTTCTGAAGCCTGTGCTTGAAGAATCATAGACTTGTAAAGTAAATCATAGACTTGTAAAGTTGGAAGGTAGCCTGAGGATCATCTAGTCCCAACCCCTGCAATGCAACTGTCTCATATAGGAATCAAACCTGCAACCTTGGTGCTATCAGCACCACACGCTAACCAACTCAGCTTCTTGCTGCAGAGGTCATCTGCAATGATCCCCAGTGACACTTTGCCTTCCTTGTTTAGGTGATTGTGTGAGGTGTCGACTCAGCCTTCTTTGCATGCTCTGACGCTGCTGCAGGGATGAGACGGAAGCGCAAGGCCCCCGAGCGCCAGAACGGGGAGCCCAGCACTGCTGGGGCTGAGCCGGAGCTGCGCTGGGAGTGGGAGACCCCTGGCGACAGGTGGCAGCAGTTCTTGCCTGAGCAGAGCGAGATCCTGAGCCAGGCAGCCCAGTGAGTTAGCGCAGGAAGCTGCTTAATTGTGGGAGTCGGATCACTGGGTCACTAGACATTGGCTGGCAGCATCTCTCCAGGGGTTGAGGGTCCCCAACCCTATCTGGTAATGCTGGGGATTGTGGCACTCCAGATCAACCTTTCTCAACCTTGGGTCTCCAGATGCTGCTGGACTACAACTCCCATCATCCCTGACCAGTAGCAAGGGATGATGGGAGTTGTAGTCCTACAACATTTGGGAGGGGGCAGTGGTTGAGAAAGGCTGCTCTGGATACTAGATGACAACTCCCATCATTCCTCACCGGGGAAGTTCCCTTATACCAAGCCAGACCATTGGTCCATCTAAGTCAGTGTTGTTTTCATTGACTGGCAGAAAGGGTCCCCCTTCCCCCAAAAAATCTCTATTTGGAGATGCCAGGAATTGAATCTGGGACTCTCAGCATGTGGAGCAGATGCTCTCCCTCTGAGCCAGGCCCCTTCACCACATTGGTGCTCCCATTGTTGACCCCCACACCTGGAGGAGGCAGGCCGAATTGAGTCAGGGCGATGACATTGGAGGCTTCTGCATTTCCTACAGAGCCGGGAAGCTCTCTGCGGACATCGGGGAGTCCTGTGTGGACCTGCGCAAGATGCTGCAACAGAATAAACAGACGGGGCTGGAATCGCGTGTGGCTGCAGCTGTGCGGGATCAGGATTCTTGTGAGCAAACTTTTAATTTTCTTGCATTTTCTTAGTGGATCCCGCCAGCGGACCAAGAGTCTTTCCTTTCCCATGGGCCAACTTTGACAGATGAGCAAGACCACAAACCTCTCAGTCGCCTGATGTCCTTATGACATCAGGCAAAACTTCAGAAGGGCCACAGTGAGCGCCTTCAAAGGGGTTTGCTATGAAGCCCATTTGCAGTTTAAACGCTGAAAGCTTCCAGGGGTCTGGTCTGAAGTCGTGCAGTGATGCAACTGCCATGAGGAAGCTGAGCAGGTCGGTCTGTCTGGTCGGCGCATGGATGAAAGACAGCCTGGGAACCTCCATGGATTCCACCATGAGGTCCTGGAATAAAATGCAAAGTGCTTTTCATGGTGCTTTCCCTGGCTGCAGTACCACCTACAGCGTCGCACTCCAAATGCAAGACAGGTTTGCTGCTCAGTGCAGACAGGGGTGTGCCAGCAGGTTAAATGCAGCCCATGTTGGGTGGCAAAGCCTTGTTGGGCAGTGAGGGGACATCACTGCAGGTTTTGGCCCTTAGCGCAGGGATGGGGAATGTGTGGCCCTCCAGACCGTGTTGGACTACAATGTCCATCATTCCTGGCCATGTAACCACCCCTATTGTGCCCTTTGCCCTGAAGGCAAGAGTTCATGTTCATTTGCCCATTTCTCCCCACTGAAGGATTGCTAGAAAATGCCTCCTAGTCCCTTAGGATTTGCTTCACCAGGTTTTGACTGAGATATCTTCTCTCCTCCTGCTCTCTCCCTGCCACCGTGCTGGTCCAGATTTTGTTTGGTGCTGGCAAGGAGACAAAGAAGGCGAGTGGCTTCCTTACCCTGTGGACACCTGCCTGGCCCTGCAGGCAGCCAGGAACGGCCACGGAGAACCCACAGTGGAAGTGATAGTTGGGCGGACACGCTACAAGCTGGACACAGCCCGCATGGTGCAGACCAACAGCCGGACCGGGTTTGAACGTCTGATGGAACGCAGGGAGTCAGGTACAAGGATGTTGGGTTTTACGTTAGTGATACTACTTTGCATTCTTCCAGTCCTCATTGAGGATTCAGAGCAGCGTTGCAAGAAAGGCCAGCAAGAAAGGTTGGGAATCTCAGGCCTGTGGACCTAGCTAGCATGCCCCTAGGACTCTTCCTGTGCCACAGCCCTGCTTTGCACCCGCCTTGAATGTTTTTGCCAGGCCAAAATGTTTCCTTCCCTCCCAATAATGCCTTTTCATTGCCTGGGTGCAGAATGGAGAGGGGGCGGGGCTGAAGTGGCAAAATTAACAGCGGAATCAAGAGGACATGTGGACAAAGTGTTTAAAGAAGAATGGAAACAACTGATGGATTATCCATCAAATTATCACCCATATATGAAGTCGCCGGCAGGATTTGAAAAATAAGCAGTGGATTACTGAAAGAATTAATGGTAGCAGGGTTTAGACAACAATAATATACCGTATTTTTTGCCCTATAGGGCGTACCGGCCCATAGGGCACACCTAGTTTTTTTTGGGGGGGGGAATAAAGAAAAAAAATTATTTCCCCTCCAGGCGCGGGGCTGGGGCGGGGGAAGCCCAAGTTTCTCCCGACCCCAGCCCCCAGAACAGGCTGCTATCCCCAAGCCTAGGGAGCCCGGCAGGAACTCCTGCCGGGCTCCCCAGGCTTGCAGAGAGCTGCCTGAAGCCCAGGGCGCGCTGCGCTATGCTCCCTGGGTTTCAGGCTGCAGCCCAGTGGGAACTCCCAAGGCTTGCCAATAGCTTCCTGAAGCCTGGAGAGCGAGAGGGGTCGGTGCACACTGACCCCTCTCACTCTCCAGACTTCAGCGAAAGCCTGCATTCGCCCCATAGGACGCACACACATTTCCCCTTCATTTTTGGAGGGGGAAAGTGCGTCCTATAGGGCGAAAAATACGGTATGTGTTATAAAACAGCTAATAAAAAGAAGTTTAAAAAAATCAATAATGAGGAAAGGAGGGGTGGGAAGTCAAGAGGAAACTTTGTTTAAAAATGTATATGATGATAAATGTTTTGAAATATTTTTGGAAACTTCATAAAAATGCCTTCTGATCGGCAAGTCCTAGGCTCTGTGGTTTAACCCACAGCACCACCCACGTCCCTGGGAGATATATAGATGGGGATATATTTATGCCAAGGTAGAACCAGTTCATAGCCTCCCAAAATCTCTCTTACACCAGCAGGCTTGCTCCACCCTGGGCTTTTCTCTCTCTTTCAGATGCTGCAGAGACTGAGGATGGAGGATCCCAGCCAAGCAACAGCCTCTCAGGGACTGAAAGCCCCGTTCCTGCTAAGAAGGCCCGGGGCGGAGGGGATACCGCAGCATCTCAAGGAGACGCAGATAACAAGGGTAACAGCCAAATGAAACAGGTCTTAGTGGATCGGCCTGTCAGCCAAATCCCCCAACAACTTGAGCCTAGCAGCTCAGACCTTGGGGATATAAGCAGGTGGTGATTTATAGCATGAACTGAAGCACCTCTCCCAGGAGGCTGCTGGCTGTGTTTATTGCCGGAACGTACTGCCTGCTTTTAAGAAGCTCAGGATTAACACTCTCAGGAACTAGAACCGTGTGTATTTTTAAAGAAATGCCGAGGTTCTTAAGAGGCTAGCTAGTAGCGTCGTAGATGCCAAGTTTGTGAGGGATCAGGGTGAATTTAATCAGCACATCTGTGCTCCAACCCACCTCCTCCTTTCCCCCCGCAGAGGCCGTGAGGACGCTGATAGTGAAGGGGAAAGCACCCGTGGATCCAGAATGCTCTGCCAAGCTGGGCAATGTAAGGCACCTACTGGCATGAATGGAAAACCATTGGCCTCTAGTTTGCTGAGACTACCATTCCTGACCCTCGGCCTGTCAGTCTGTGGCGGAAGGGATTTGGAGGCGAGCGCCACCTTGGCTAAGCCTCATAATAGCAGCCCCTCCTGACTGAAAACATATAAAACGCACGTTCAAAAACAGAAGGGAGGTGGTTTTTAATTTACAGCGGTAGCTTGGTTCTCAAACTTACTCCATTCCAGAAGTCCGTTCCAAAACCAAAGTGGTCCAAAACCAAGGCACACTTTCCCATAGAAAGTAATGCAAAATGGATTACTGTGTTCCAGACTTTTAAAAACAACCCCTAAAACAGCAATTTAACATCAATTTTGCTGTCTAACAAGACCATCGATCCCTAAAATGAAAGCAATAAACAATGTACTGCAGTCACGCAATCAATCAATCAGTAATAGTAGTAGTAGTAGTAATAATAATAATAATAATAATAATAATAATAATAATACCTTTATTGTCATTGTACAACCTGTGTAGCTGAACTGGGTTCTACACAGTCAGAATAACAAACCAAACCAAACAAACCAAAAAGAGCCACCAAAAGGCAAAATAAATAGCAAAAACAGACAGACCTCAGTGTAACACTCAAAACAGAAGCATGACACTCAAACAGAGCAGGTTGAGCTTCTGGAAAAAGTTCCCAAACCAGAACACTTACTTCTGGGTTTGCAGTGTTCGGGTTCCAAGATGTATGAGAACCAAGATACCACTGTATTGTAATACTCTTTGAGTAACAGGGATAGGCCTTCCCTATGGCCTTTCAGATGTTCCAGTCTACAAATTCCCTCAGATTGCCCCAGGACTGTTGGCAGTTGGAGCCCAACAACAAGGTCGTGGTGGGGGACGACGACAAGTACCTCCATTCTGAAGTCAAAGCTTACCAAGGACTTAAGAACAGGCATGTTGGGCCACAACAGTTGGCTGGTCAATCTAGCTCGGTAACTCCATGCTGCTGGGCTAAAAAAAAATAAAAAAATTAAAGGTTAGCCACCCCTCCTTACGCTATTTTCTAATCATTTCACTCTGAAAATAACCATCTTTTTTCTTCTCTCTTTTCTGCTGCTCTTCCTTCCCAAACAAGGCCCATGTTTATTGTGAGGGAGACGACGTTTATGATGTGATGTTGAATCAGGTGAGTGGGCTTGTAGGCTACTTTTCGCCTGTATTTTAATGGATAGTTAAACTTGATGCCTGTATAGCGCAGGGTGATGGAAGCAAACGGGGGGACTCGTGTTCAAATCCCATAAACCTTGAGCCAGTCTCTCTGCCTAACCTACCATTGCAGGGTTGGTGTGAAGATTAAACAGTTGCGGGGAGGGGAGGTATATATACTTTGCTTGGGAAGGGAGGGCACCACTTGCTCATGAGGAGACACTTTTCTCAAATTGCATAACAGCCCAGATCCGGAGCTTTGGGGGCTCTGGAGTTATTTGAGACCAGGAAGTGGCTCCACCTCTTCCTCTGACAGCCACAAGTGTTCTTCAGCAGATTCCCAACTGAGGGTCCTTCAGCTGTGGTTCTAGGGGACCCTGCTTGCTCCTCAAGTTCCTCAATCTGTGGAGTATCTGGTTTGTCCTCCAAGGACCCCGTGCCAGGTCAGGGCTAGGCATGACTATAACATATGCACCAGATGAACTTTTCCAGGGTGGGATATTCAAGAAATGTGGTGCTGCTGCCACTGATCTGCTCTCACCGTCTTCCTTCTCCTTGGTTCCTCCCAGACAAACCTCCAGTTCAACAACAACAAATACTACCTAATCCAGTTGTTGGAGGATGACAGAGCCAGGAACTACAGCGTCTGGATGCGTTGGGGGCGTGGTGAGTTGGGACAGGGAACTTGGGGGCGATCGTATGACACAGTCGCTGAGGATGGAGCCCCTAGAGGCTGTATAACTTTTGGAGTTGTATCCAAAGTTAGTCATACTCAGAGCAGCCCCATGGAAGCCAATAGACATGGCTCGCTTACTTGCATTGATTTCAAAGGGTCTGCTCAAAGTTAAACCTCTGGTTGCTTATGATGGGTTGCAACAAGATGGGAAATCTCACTTTCAAGTCTTGTTTGTGAGCTTTGCCCCAGCAATCTGGTTGACCACTGATGGAGACAGAGCATTGGATTGGCCCTGTATAGCAAAAGCAGGCCATATAGCAAAGCAGTTCTTACCTGCTTCCCCCATTCCAAAGTATGTGGTTGTGGCTCTGTAGAAACCACCCCTTGGAGCCACAGCTCTTGGACTTTCTTCTGAGCTCCAGAAAGCAACACGTCGTCTCTTCCACTGTCCCACACTCTGCAATGCTTTTTTTCCCTTAGCCTTCCCCCATTCTCTCTTTGTCTCTTTCCTTCTCAGTTGGTAAGCCGGGTCAGCACTCGCTTGTGAGTTGTGCTGGAGATTTAGCTAAAGCCAAAGATATCTTCACCAAAAAGTGAGTCACGTTGGGAATTTTGGAGGTATTCCCCCATCCCATCCAATGCCTGCCCTCCTTGAACTGGTCTCGCGTCTTCTTTCCTCTACCTCTTTTAGGTTTTTGGACAAAACCAAGAATGAGTGGACCAAGCGTTGCAGCTTCCAGAAGGTTCCGGGCAAATATGATATTCTCCACCTGGACTATGAAGCCAATGATGCAGTGAGACTACAGGGAGGGAAAGAGCAGGGAGGGGAGGTCTTGTGGCTGAAGGACGCTCTGCCTCATAATCTTTTGCTTTACATTCTTTCCAGAATGAGGAGAAAGCTGCCTCGCAGAAGACAGCCGTGTGCCCCAAGCCTGTGTCACAGCTGGACCCACGAGTTCAGGCCTTGGTGGAGCTGATTTGTAGCATCCGCACCATGGAGGAAATGGTGGTGGAGATGAAGTATGACACCAAGAAGGCTCCTCTAGGCAAGTGGCCCTAACTTGTCACTTTTATATCTAACTTAGTTCAGGAGCTCTAAAGAGAGAAGAGCGGCAAAGAGGAAATCTTTTAATACAGAAATCTGGAAACCACAAGAGGGGAGAGGGTTATTGTGCTCAAATCCAGCTTGCAGGTTTCCCATAGGCATCTGGTTGACTACTGTGTATTGGATGGGCTATTGGCCTGATCCAGCAGGCTCTTCTTGTGTCCTTACGTTTGGAGTGAAATCTGGAAACAAATGTCTTATACTATATAATAAAACCCTAAGGATGTCATCACGCTGCAGTTCTTATGGCCGCCAGTAGACTTTTGCCCTTTCTTTCTCCTTCCCCCACAATAGTGGCAGCGGCAAAGTGTAAAGAGAGTGGTGAATAGTTGTGGTTTGGGCAAAGGGGTCATGTAGGTGAGTGGCATGTGCAGGGGTGGGAGCCCCTAGTAGTTGTTGCTGCTGCTGTTTTAATTGCAGTGCTCTACACCATTGGGAGAATTGTTGCTTTCCATTTCATTTCAAATGGGCTGCATGCTTGGGCAAGTTAAGCATAAAGCCCAGTGACTTTGGGGGGGCAGACAGAAACACCTTGGGCTGAGTTCCTCTCTCTCCCATGTCCCCTCCAGGAAAGCTGACAGCTGAACAGATCAGCGCAGGGTACCAATCGCTGCAAAAGGTAGAGGCGTGTCTCAAGCGGAAGCAGACTGGCCATGCCCTGGTGGAGGCCTGCAATGAATTCTACACACGGATTCCCCATGATTTCGGGTTAGTGCTAATGGGCCAGGGGTAACCCTCCTTACCTTGGGCTCCCAGTGGCTCAGGGATGGGACTCTGTTGTCTCCCTATACTCAAAACTCCGTACAGCGTTGTGCATCTCCTCCCACAAATATTTGGTGCTTCTCAGCCCATTTCCCAAGACATTCGTGATCAAGCAATATATGCCTCCCCCCACACACACCTTCCTGCCACGGTGTGGATGCAGAAGGACCAATCACCTCATCCACCAGGCTCTTTTTATGTTGTCAACAACAATCTTCTACATGCTTTACATAGGCACATAAGAAAATATTGATCAAATCAAGCATTAGAAACTAGAATAACGTGTACCAAAATATAGATAAACTCAACAGTTTTAAACCAAGTATATAAACCAAGGGATGCGGGTGGTGCTGTCGGTTAAACCGCAGAGCCTAGGACTTGCCAATCAGAAGGTCGGCGGTTTGAATCCCCGTGACAGGGTGAGCTCCCGTTGCTCGGTCCCTGCTCCTGCCAACCTAGCAGTTGGAAAGCATGAAGTGCAAGTAGATAAATAGGTACCGCTCCAGCGGGAAGGTAAACGGGGTTTCTGTGTGCTGCTCTGGTTCGCCAGAAGCGGCTTACTCATGCTGGCCACATGACCCGGAAGCTGTACGCCGTCTCCCTCGGCCAGTAAAGCGAGATGAGCGCCGCAACCCCAGAGTTGGTCACGACTGGACCTAATGGTCAGGGGTCCCTTTGCCTTTACCTATATATGGTAAAATTCCCAACGTGGATAGGCATTCCTTAAAGTTTGTAGCAGCTGTTGAAAACATCAACAGTGAAGGTACCTGCCTAATATTTCATAACAGGGGAGTTGCAGAGAGCAGTTGCTGCCACATGAAAGGACTCGTTCTTTGCAAGTGCAGAACAGTGTTTATGGAGTGCAAAACCCAATGCATGTATATACCCCTCCCCGTCGTTTCTGCAACCTTTCCTGAAGTCTGTGCCCCCACCCCGATCCCCTCTTGCAGACTGAGGACCCCTCCACTGATCAGCACAGAAGAGGAGCTGCAGGAGAAGGCCCAGCTGCTGGAGGTAAGAGCGCTCGAATGCGAACACACAACTGGAGTGGGGGGAGTGAATGGGATGTCCCGAGTATCTGGCCAGCAGAATGCCAAGATCATGCTAGGAAAGGGAATTTCATTTTTTTTAAAAATTTCTTTTAAAGCAAAGAAGAACAGCAATAACAAAATAACCCATAAGATATAATTAAGGCTATGACATAACATATTCTTTCTTTGTTCTTCATTCTTATTTAATTTACTAATAATCTCAATAAAATTGTAAATATATCTTTTTAAAGGAAATTGAATTTCTGCCCCATGCAAATTTGGAGCAATAAGTGACTGGTCCTCAAGGCTCCTAACTCCCCTCATTCCAGATGGGGGGTGGGAGAAGGAACTGGTTGAGACTATCCCAATCAATCAATCAATCAATCAATCAACAGACAGAAGATGCCCACCATGGATGGATAAATTTGGGTAGTGCTGGTGGTCCTGCTGTCCTGTGAAAATGCTCCTGCCACTCCTGCCTGCTTTCCTTTTGCCCCTTAAGGCTCTTGGCGAGATCCGTGCTGCCATTAAACTGGTGCGGTCAGAGCAGCTGGACAAGGAGCACCCGCTGGACCGGAACTATCGCGGCCTCAGCTGTGAGATTCGACCTTTGGAGAGAGATAGCCCTGACTTCCCAGTATGTGGGGGAAGGGGACTGGGCCGGGGGGCGGGGGAGAGTCCCAGGAAAACTCTGCCCATGCTTTAAAAAAATAAAAATATTTGGGGAGTTGTTGCTTCTCCTCTGATAGTTCCCTCCTCCTTCCCAGGTCTTAGAGCGCTACCTGTTGTCCACTCACGCTCCCACGCACCAAGATTACACCATGACGCTGCTGGAGGCCTTTGTGCTGAACAAGGAGGGCTCCGATCCAGACTCGACCTTCCGCTCTGACCTCCCCAACCGGTGAGTGGAAGGAGTGGGGTGGGGGGAGAGAGAGACACCCCACTTGAGCCTGTTTTTATTTATTTATTGCATTTATATAGGCCACCTTTCCCCCAAGAAGCTCAAAAGTGTGGCCTACATATCCGTCCTGGATAGCTCAGTCAGTTAGAGCATGGTGTTTCTAACCCCAAGGTTGCAGGTTTGATCCCCGTATGGGACAGCTGCGTATTCCTGCATTGCAGGGGATTGGACTTAAATGACCCTCAAGGTCCCTTCCAACTCTACAGCCCTATTATTCTCTTCTCACAACAACAACCCTGCGAGGTATGTTAGCCCGAAAGTGAGCAACTGGCCCAAGGTCTTGCAGTGAGCTTCATGACTCGAGTGGGGATTTGAACCTGGCTCTCATGAGTCATATCATTCTAGAATTGTAGAGTTGGAAGGGGATTCCCAAGGCTCATCTAGTCCAACCCCCCTGAAATCCTAGCCCAGCACTGTAACCTCTAATCCAGCCTTTCTCAACCTGTGGGTCCCCAGATGTTGCTGGACTACAAGTTGAGGCACCATGCTGGCTCTCAGCCTAGAGATCCCCATTGTGATTTGTCTCTCTTCTGGGCTTCTTCCCCTTTCTCAGGACACTGCTGTGGCACGGATCGCGCCTGGGCAACTGGGCAGGGATATTGAGTCACGGGTTGCGGGTGGCCCCCCCGGAAGCCCCCGTCACTGGCTACATGGTGAGTCTCCCCATTTTGTCCTCTGCTGAGCTCTTGGCCTGTTGCTCCTGGCTCACCTCATGGCAGGGCTGACTTACTGACCTTCCTTTCGCTCCCTTCCAGTTTGGGAAAGGGATCTACTTTGCCGACATGTCCTCCAAGAGTGCCAACTACTGCTTTGCCACCCGCGAGAAAGACGTCGGCCTGTTGTTGCTGTCGGAGGTGAGATCTGCATCCCATTTTGGGGGGAGGGGGCATGGGGCAAAGAGCGCCTGCACACGTAGACTACAATTCCCATCAGCTCCGGGTTTTATATGTAACTGTGTGTTTTTGTAATATTTCATTTTAAGTTGTCTGTTGTTTCTTCAGGGGTTTTTTTGTGTGTGTGCGCACTGCTTAGAGGTCTTTTAATACTAAGCAGTATCAAAACTAAGTAATAAAAAAAATCACAATTTATATGCACACACAAAAAGGGAATGAAGGGCAGACGAAATTAACGGACTATGCAGAATTAGATAAAATGACAGGAAGGATTCGAAACCTGCAGGATCAGAGATTCTCAGAGGACTGGAGTAAATATGTGAATTATTTGAAAAGCAATTGTAATCAGCACATTACGCTAGTAGGACTACAAAAAGTTTTGTAGGGAGGTCTATGCGAAATATTGCAGAGAAAAGCATGAAGAGAATTATTAGTGAAGGACTATTAAAAGTAATAGTGAAACTAATGAAATGCAGATTAAGTGATAAAGACTGAAAAATCTTCAGATGTGGTGGAAGTCCAAAACATTGTATAAGATAAGAAAAAGTTTCCAAAAAACATACAACATATTATGTAAAAATTAATAAAAATATGTTAAAAGAAAAGGGGGGAAATAAAGGGAACTGTAGTCCAAAACAACTGCTTACTCCCAGCTCTAGCCTTCCCTGGAGTGTAAATAAGTACATAAAAGACTCGGGGTGGGGCAGACCTGCAGAGTATAGGCCCAGTTTAGGCTGACTTTCGGAGGGGAAGAGAGACTTTGGCTGGCAGGACTTGTTGCTGAGTTGAGGAGTGACAGCGGGGTGTTATGGGCTCTGTAGACGGTGGATGGATTGAACCCTCTGTCTAGCCTTTAACTTACTGGCAAGAACTGCTGGTTCAGTACAAATTATCCATAGTGGTTAGAGCATCTGACTAGGACCTGGGAGAGACCAGGGTTCAAATCCCCACTTGGGCCAAGGCACTGCCTCTCGGCCTAACCTGCCTCACAGGGTTGTTGTGGGGAGTAAGTGAGATGAAGGAAAACAATGTCCCCCACTCTGAGCTCTTTGGGATCCAAATGCAAGAATTGATAACTAATATTAAAACTTAAAACAAGATGGCAGTGAGCTGAGATCTGAGATGGCACTACCCCATACATTGCTTACAGGACAAATGAGCATATTACATTAAAAAAACACACCAAACATTTTAACTTTTTAAAAGTGCAAGGGAAAGGGGGAGATGTGCCTGGGCCAGACCTGGGGCTTAACCTTGTAAAACCAGTATCCCCACAACCCATCACGGCCACATATTCCTCCTTCCTCTGCTCGCTTCTCAGATTAGAGGCCATTTACAGGAGTTCAGCTACAGTGTTTTAAATATTCAAGTGATGTATGCATGAGCTGGGGCTGAAGTTCTGCTCTCCCTCCTCTGCAGGTAGCTCTGGGCGAATGCAACGAACTGTTGGAGGCAAACCCCGAAGCGGAGAAACTGCTGACCAGCAAACATTGCACCAAAGGGCTTGGCAAGATGGCGCCGTCCCCGGCCAACAGCACGACACTGTGAGTTTGGGGTGGGGGGAGGAATCCTATCTGGCTGAAAATTCAAAGGCAGCAGAGAGATTTGTGGACCAGGGCGTTTCCATGCATCTCTGAATAAATAAAAAAATTCCTTCCGGTGGCACCTTAGAGACCAACTAAGTTTGCACACAAAAGCTCATACCAATAACAAACTTAGTTGGTCTCTAAGGTGCTACCGGAAGGAATTTTTTTATTTTGTTTCGACTACAGCAGACCAACATGGCTACCTACCTGTAACTAGATCTCTGATTAAAAACACTCCTGGCGCAGGCAAGGAACATGGGTGCTTGTGTGCAACATGAATTTCTAAACACTGTGTTCTCTTTTTCCTTCCCTGGCAGCCATGGGGCTCTGGTCCCCCTGGGTCCTGCTGCAGAAACCGGGGTGGTGAACCCCAACGGCTACACCCTGAACTACAACGAGTTCATTGTCTACGACCCACGGCAGGTGCGCATGAAGTACCTCCTCAAGGTGCGCTTCAATTTCACCCAGCTCTGGTGAAGTTCAGCAGGCGACGCAGAAGAGGATGGCAACAGAAAAACCACAGGCCTCATTTTTTCCAAGCTGACGTCTCAAGTGCCTTCAAGCTGAGAGACTTGAGAACTTGACCTCCTTCCATAGAATTTTATTCCTAGAGTGCAGTTGATTAAAACTTGATTTAATACACTGGCCTTGTTAAGGGAGTTGACAAAGGCACCCCTTTTGTAGTAAGCAGGCTATGTTGTTGTGTCAGGAAAACTGTGGAACAACTAAGGCCTTGGAGCAGCAGTGGACTGTAGGCCTGCAAAGCCTTTCTCAAGTCGTTTCAAAAGCCCTTCCCACCCTTGGGTTTAAGGTGCGTCACCCGTTTCCTCACCCTTCTAAGCCCACAACTGCTGTTTCTGCAGATCGGTCAGTAGTAACACGCCTCTTCTGATGCTTGCCAAGTGCTCTGGAATCACCTTAAAGCAAGACAAGGAGAGGGTGAAGGAAGGTGATGCCTCAAGGCCCTTGAAACAGTGGATTGCAAAGGCACAGGTGCCTCCTTTGCTGAGTGTCAGGGGGGTACAGGACTCCCCTTCTTGCTATATGTCCATTCCCCCTTCTTCAATAGTGAAGAAAGGTGTGAGAGACTGGTTGTGGAGTGGTGGTCTCAGTCTCTACTGGCATGTTCTCTTCCTCCTCCCAGGAAGGCATGCAATGAAAGAATGGGGGCCTCTTGTCTCAGAAAGCTTCCCTATTCCATGCCTTAAAGCAGAGTTTCAGCCCAGGAGGTCTCTCTTATCACCCAAAAGGCAATTTTGGTCACACAAACGCTTTTATCAACTGCATAGGATGTCACAGGGGGACAAGTAAAAAAAAAAAACCTGGCCAAGCCAAAAGGAGCTTCTGAAGTCTTGCCACAAAGCACAGGGACTTTCAAAGATGCCCCTCTGCTGCGCCTTGAAGGCCCAATATCCGGGCTTCAAAGCGCAGCGCCAGCCCTCGTTGCCATTTCTCAGCCCTGCTGCTCCTCACTGTTTACTAAGTACAGGTTCTTTAGCACAGAGGAACACAAAAATGGTTGACATTGCTCCATTTTATTTCTTAATTGACTTGTAAAATAAGGGAAGGCGCATTAGCAAAATAAAAACACTATACAGAAGGCATCAGTGGTTGCAAATTTGTCATCACAGTATTTTGAAGGCAAAGGGGGTGCAGGGGAAATCTGTACACACAATAGATTTAGCCCTTGTTTTTCAACTCTGTGGTTAGGTAGAAGGGAGCTACAAAGCTTGACTGGCTTCAAACCCAGACTCCAGCCAGGTTTCTAAGGTGGTTCCTCACACAGTTATCTGATCTTTGTGGCCTACAGAAGCCATGCGGGACCTGCAGATTCCAGCTGCTGAGGGTTGGGGCAAGGCTGAGGAGGTAGCAGCGAAACAGCTGCATTCATGTCTGGAAAGGAGAAGTGCCAGGCTTAAGAGGCTGCTGGCAGGAGCTCCCCTCAGGAAGACGCATCCCTCAAGCAGAGACGGAGCCCCACTCTAAGGAGTAAACGTTGCCCAGAGTGTCACCCGCGTAGAGAAAAAGGGAGGAGTCTGCATCGATCCAAGGCTGGAGCTGTGAAACTGGCCCATGGCATCGGAACTGGCCCAGCTGTGTAAAGAAAACAGGATAGAGAACAAGAAAGGGTTAGGAGAAAAGCTTTGCATACAGAAATGAAAGATGGGGAAGAGGTTAGGTTTGTTGAATTAATATAAAAAGGTAAAGGGACCCCTGACCATTAGGTCCAGTCGCGTATGACTCTGGGGTTGTGGCACTCATCTCGCTTTACTGGCCAAGGGAGCTTCCAGGTCATGTGGCCAGCATGACTAAGCTGCTTCTGGTGAACCAGAGCAGCACACGGAAATGCTGTTTATCTACTTGCACTCTGACGTGCTTTCGAACTGCTAGGTTGGCAGGAGCAGGGACCGAGCAACGGGAGCTCACCCCATCGCGGGGATTCGAACCGCCGACCTTCTGATCGGCAAGCCCTAGGCTCTGTGGTTTAATGCACAGCACCACTCGCGTCCCTCGAATTCATATATATATAGTGCTTTATTTATATCCTGAAGCAAATTGATAGTGTTTTTTGTTTTTTTTAAACTTGGCTAAGGCATACAAGATATGACTCCTTACCCCAAAAGAATCCTGGGAACTGTAGTTTAACTATTCAAAGAGCTACAACTCCCAGAGCCCTTATACTATATTTCCCAGGACTCTTTGGAGGAGGCCATGTGCTTTATGGTGTGTCTATATTGGACAGCTCTAGTCCAAACACCCTAACTGTGCCAGTTTTGGAACATAAACATACTAAAAGTGTGATGTAAGAAATGTCCCACTGGGAGAAGAAGGGGAGTGTGAAGTTACTCACCAGTTTCATAGTGTTGCCATCCCAAATCTTCACATCTCGGTCATGTGATGCTGTTACAATCCTGTCTCCGAGGACATGCAGGGCTGTGATTTTGTCATTGTGAATCTAGTAACAACAGACCCAGAAGAATTTTTTTAAAAGTTTGCTAGGGCTTGGAATGTGCTTCCTTGGGGGCCACAGGGGGAAGAGAGAGAGATCACACTGCCTTACCCCACCCTCTCTGTGACCCTGAGGATTCAGGCCAATTAAGGAAGTCCCAGTTCTCAAGCCCCGAGTGCATTTTTAGAGTCACTTTGCATACTCACAGCCATACTAACTATTAGACTGTGTTTACTAAAATGCATCTGTGCTCAAAGTGGTTCACATTTTAAAAACAAACCAGTCTAAACACAGCATGATGAATGTATGTAATGCACTCAGGGCAGTTTCATCTCATTAAAAAATAGCATGTAAATTAAGAGTCTGGTTTGTGGTACAAAAAAAGCAAAGTCGGCAGAATTCCAGTGGACTTTTTCCACTGTTCCCCACAAGGCAGGATTTTCCTGCTCCACCAGAAGAACAAACTGCATCCATGCCACAAACCTAAGATCATTTTGTAAGCAACTTCTACTCTTTTGGTTTACACTGCATAACCTTGGGCATTGTAGGTTTGTCGAGGAAGCTTAGATTTTCCTGCTAAGAGACCTAAAACGACCTTCCTTTACAGAACTGCAGTTCCCCTAGATGTGGATGCACTGCAAGTGAACTCTAAAGAAGCATCTCCAAACTGGATCAGGCCCCAGAGGTAGGCAAGGGCTCAAAATCCCTGTCACTTCCACAGGCACGTGACTCAAAATTGCACCCGGGAGGCATCTCAGGCTGCTGCTCAGGCTGATGATTCAGGCGCAGGTGGGTCCCCATTCATCCTATCTTCTCCCCCCATCCCTAGGACTTGCCTTTTTCCTCTGCCAGCCGTCAGGCTTCCATTTATCCACTCTCTCCTCAGTCTGCCGGGTCTGAGTCCAGAGGCATCCTTCAGAGTCTGCGCATAATAGGAGTTTACCTGCCCCAGTGGAAAAGCCAGAATAAAGAGTGCATCTCTCTCTCCAACCCTAATTCCACTCCTTTCAAATTGGCTGGAGCTCTGCTAGATCAGGCCTATAGTCCAGCATTCTGTTCTCACAGTGGCCAACCAGGTCCCACAAGCCCGTATCCAAAATCTACCACTTACGCATCCACCTTTCTAATGCAAACTGATTTCTGCTGTCTTTTACAGGGCTTTTTATATTCTGTGCTGGAGTAGCCAATAGGGTGCCTGACAGATCTCATTTTAATACAACTTCCATGCTTGCTGAGGCCTATGGGAATTGCAGTCTGGAGTTTTAGGGAGCGTGACCTTTGGCTACCCCTGCACCATGCCACTCTCCACCCAGTTACAACCTACAAAATTATTGCACCTCGTTGGAATCTTAGATATCAAATGTTTTAAGCCCATTAAATGTGATTTCATTCCAGAGGCAGGCCATCAACATGGGCTCCTCTGGGGCTGCCAAGCAGGGGATGCCCCCAGAGTTTCAAATATGTCTGCACAACATTAAGCAACAAGAAGGTTCTGAGCGCAAGAGTGGCATTTTGCTTGAGCAAAAGTCTCTCTCAAAAAAACATAAAACTGAGACCGGGATAAGCAGGAACCTGGTCTCAGCCTCACCTTTGACCTGCCGGGCAACAGTGACCCAAACAGAGGGCCTTTTGGGTACCCATGGTATCTTCTCCAGGGCGTCTGTGTCTTCTAACTTCCCAGATTCGGTTACCCTCTAAAGGAACAAACAGAAGACGGCTCTGGTGAGGAAAGGGCAACTCAAGAAATTAGCAGGCCTCTCCTGGCAGAAGACCCACCTCCCACCTGACTTAGGAGTTCTGAGCTTGGTCAGACCAAAGGCGCAACATCACAGAACAACTGAGGAAGCCGTGCCACAATGACAACTGAGCTGCAGGATCTCCTTTTGGACTGGACAGCTAGGTGGAACAATTCCTGCAAAAACCAGACATCACCGGAAGTACCTGGAATGAGGGTGGGTAGCAAGAAGCTCAGATGTGGGATGAGCAATCTGGGGAGGCCTGCAGAACCACATTTGACCACCCCCCCACCCCCAGACCTGAGGCCTGCACACATATATGCTTGGTTAAAGCCACCAAAGGAGCTGCTTTCTGAGCTGATATTATCCCTGGGCACTTCTTTCAAAGTGTTAAAGGCATCAGGAGACTTTGTACATAGTTTCCGCTAGGACTTGGGAAACCTGGGCTCAAGTCCCCCACATGGAGCTCCCTGGGTCAGCCACTTACCCCTAGCCTACCTCACAGGGTTGCTGTGGGGATGAAATGGGGGAGAACCATGAAAGTCCCCTTGAGCTCCCTTTGAGAAAAAGGTGGGATGTCAATGCAATCAATCCACCAATAATAAGCAGGGGTTATGCAGGTAGACATCATCTTAAAAAGCAGAGACATCACCTTGCCAACAAAGGTCCGTATTGTTAAAGCTATGGTTTTCCCAGTAGTGATGTATGGAAGTGAGAGCTGGACCGTAAAGAAGGCTGATCGCCGAAGAATCGATGCTTTTGAATTATGGTGCTGCAGGAGACTCTTGAGAGTCCCAGGACTGCAAGAAGATCAAACCTCTCCATTCTTAAGGAAATCAGCCCTGAGTGCTCACTGGAAGGACAGATCGTGAAGCTGAGGCTCCAATACTTTGGCCACCTCATGAGAAGAGAAGACTCCCTGGAAAAGGCCCTGATGTTGGGAAAGATGGAGGGCACAAGGAGAAGGGGACGACAGAGGACAAGATGGTTGGACAGTGTTCTGGAAGCTACAAACATGAGTTTGACCAAACTGCGGGAGGCAGTGGAGGACAGAGGTGCCTGGCGTGCTCTGGTCCAGGGGGTCACGAAGAGTCGGACACGACTAAACAACAACAACAACATGCAGGTAGACGCAGCATGGCAGGTTCAGAGCTCAGCAATTGGCCAAATCCTGTGGCGATTCCCATCTGGGCCTTGCCTCAGTGGCCACTCACCATCTTGAACAAGGTTGGGCTGTGCACAGAGTCCCAGATGTGAAAGATATGCCCCTCCTCCTCCTCTTCCTCGGACACAGATATGTCAAAGCTCACGTGCTGCTGGATATCCCACACTTTGTCTGTGTATCTGGGATGGAGGTGAAGATGATCAGCACTGGAGCCATGGAAGTAAGACTGTTCCACCACCCAGAGATGTCTTTCCCCAGCCCCTCAAGGGCCACCGTTCTCCAAACTCACGGGTTCTGCTGGAAGCTCTCGGCTCCAGGCTGCAGCACCAGCAGGTCTCCGTCGGCCATTCCTAGGACTATGGGGCCGCTGGGCCTGAGCACCCCCACACAGAGCGCAGAAGACTCCTCTGCTTGGCGCAAGCACTTCTTGCGGGTCAAGCTGTGCAATGGGAAAAGGGAGAAATACACAGAGAGAGAAGAATACAAAAAAAATCAGGATCAGCGACATGCTGTGGAGACACAGCTATGGAGAAGCAGAGGCCTGGAGGAGCTCTCTCTTGGTTATGGGGCTGAGAGCTCCATTGTGCAGTCAGGTACTCCCAGGACAAGTGGCTCACATTGGAGACCCAGCAGTCCTGGGACGGTTTGTGCAACCTTACCTGATGGTTCCATTGCGCTGCCTGCTTATGTACCAGAGGTTGATCCCATCAGCTGCCACAAGGATGGTGCGGGCGGAAGTGAAAGCTAAGGCACTGATGCAACGCTGGCCAGCCTGGATGGTGAAAGAAGCGAAGCCACTCATGCAACCGTTTGCTATACCGAAGGGCCGGACGAAGCCCAAGGTGCATTTGGATAGCTCAGTTGGTAGAGCACAAGACTCTCAATCTTGGAGCCGTGGGTTCTAGCCCCACAATGGGCAAAAGATTCCTGCACTGCAAGGGATTGGGACTGAATGACCCTCAAGAATCCATTACAACTCTATGGCCACCAGGTGGCGGCTTCTCCCTCCAAGCCTTCATTCCGGCACTGGAGAAGTGAGGGGTGAGGAAGCTGTGGCCCTTCAGATGATGTTGGGGAGTCCAGTGCCCTTGGGCTTACCTTCACTTTCTCCACAGCCTTGGCTTTGTGCCAGAGGACCAGGTCTCCGCGTTCCCCACCAGACACAACGAAGTCCCCATCGGGGGACCAGGCCAAGGCCGTGACGGCACCCTGGTGAGAGGGAAGGTCTTTGGCGGCTCCTGCTGGTGAGCAAGGGGGGAAACAGCTCAGCAAGACCAACCAATTTGCAGTTTTTAAAAGCGTATTTGGTCACATGCAACTTCTCCCCAAGAATGCTGAGAACCGTAGTTTGTCAAGGGCACTGGGAATTGTAGCTCTGTGAAGGGGTAGTTTGCAGGATTCTTGGGGTGTGTGCTTGAAATGGATGGTGTTTGTGCGACCCTAATGTGCACAGTGAGGGGAAAGGGTGGAGCCACAATGTGTCGTCATGAGAGGTCAGCTGGAAATCTCTCCACCCTCCACTCCAAACACAGCTGGTTTAATCATGTGGACACAAAATTCTGACAACAAATGAACACACCCAAGTTGGTCATTAAATGTGGGGAGGCCTGTAAGCTCAGTGGGAGAGCTTAACTGCCTTGCATTGCAGAAGGCTCCCGGTTTCAATCACCAAGGAGGGCTAGGAAGAATCTGCCTGAATTTCTGGAGAGCCCAGAGCCAACCCACATAGATAATACTGAGCTAGGTGGACCAATGCCCTCCCTCGGTATAAGGCAGATGGGCTCTTTGGTAACAGACGCAAAACACAAGCAACTGGGCTCCCCTGGCCCAGCCCACCTTTTGGTTCGACCTACAAATGCAGGAAGAGCAGGGAGCTGCGAGAAGGCCCCCTACCCCGATACTAACCCTTTTCCTTGGGGGCAGCCCACACTCGGACTGTGTTGTCTTTGGATATTGTCAGGAAAGAGGAAGATGCTGGGGTAGCAGCAGCCCCACAGATGGCAGCGCAGTGGCCAGGGAAGACGTCAGGTTCCGCCAGCTGCGAGGAAACAGGAAACGAGTGAGCAAGGAGCTGGGAGGCAGAACAGGGCTTGGGTCTAGGTGCCAAGAGTTGCCCACGAGGGTGTAGGTGTATGGTGTAGGTGCAGGGCTTTCCCAGTAGTGATGTATGGAAGTGAAAGCTGGACCATAAAGAAGGCTGATCGCCGAAGAATTGATGCTTTTGAATTATGGTGCTGGAGGGGACTCTTGAGAGTCCCAGGACTGCAAGAAGATCAAACCTCTCCATTCTTAAGGAAATCAGCCCTGAGTGCTCACTGGAAGGACAGATCGTGAAGCTGAGGCTCCAATACTTTGGCCACCTCATGAGAAGAGAAGACTCCCTGGAAAAGACCCTGATGTTGGGAAAGATGGAGGGCACAAGGAGAAGGGGACGACAGAGGACAAGATGGTTGGATAGTGTTCTCGAAGCTATGAACATGAGTCTGACCAAACTGCGGGAGGCAGTGGAAGACAGGAGTGCCTGGCGTGCTCTGGTCCATGGGGTCACGAAGAGTTGGACACAACTAAACGACTAAACAACAACAACAGGTGCAGGGCAGACCAGGTTGGCTCCTATCCACTAACAACAAGAATCTTGTTGATCTATCAGTTAAGAAGAGTTTAAGCCATATTCTAACCTAGTTCTCAGTAAGTGTTCCAGCAGCTCTGAAGTTCAGCCAACTTTTGTCACTTTCCCCTCATGCATGCCCTATTTGTGAGAGGCCGACAAGCCCAGGGTGTGCCCAAGCTGTACCTTTGAAGCACATGCCAAGCACACTTTCCCTCAGAGGATTCTGGGCCCTGTAGTTTGTTAAGGGCTGCTGGGACTTGTCCCTCTGCGAGGGGTAAACTACTGTGCCCAGAATCCTTTGAGGGAAAGAGTGTGCTTGGAATGTGCTTTAAAAGGTGTGTTGGGTACACAGCCTCAGAAGAGGCGATGTGTATGACATTTACGAGACCTTCAAACTGCTGCTGTGGCTGGTTTGCCCAGCCTTACAAGTGTAGCCAAGAGGTTGTGGTTTGTTTTTTTGGGGTGGGTGGGAATAGAGCCTAACAGGTAAACGTTAAGATATTTATTAGGCAACTATGGATAACAGGCTGCCCTTAACGCAAGTAACTGCAGAGTCTTTGAGTAGTCAAATCACCAGCCAAATTTTCAAGGGCATTTTTGTTTAGGGCAGCCTTTGCCAACCTGGTGCTCTCTCCAGATGTTCTGGACTACAACTCCCATCAGACAGCACAGGGCACTGGCTAGGGGCTGGTGGGAGTTGTAGTCTAAACATCTGGAGAGAACAAGGTTGGCAAATGTTAGTTTAGTACATCAAATCTACACACACACACACACACACACACACACACACTCCCCCCATCTCTCACCTTCAGGGGCTTCCAAAGTTTCACTGTGCCGTCACCACCAGCTGCAGCCAAAATAAACTCTTTCCCCCCTGTGAAAATAAAAATAAAATAAATGTACTAACAGCATGCTTATGAAAGTAGGGCAGAGGGCAAAAAGCAGGTCAGCTGTTCCAAGTGACAATACCCCTCACTCCCCAACTTTAAGGGCAATACTTCCCCACTTTGAAAATCTGTTTTCACATTTTTTCTTTAATTCTGGCTATTTATAAAATCATATCTGACCAATAATAAAATTATTATTATTTCCACATTCACTAAAATCTTCCTCATCTAACTGGCAAATAAAACAGCCAACTTTCTCACGGGGAGGTGACTTTGCAGGAACCAAAGAAAGGTCTTCAGTCACGTAATTAAGCTAAGCTTCTTCAGAGAGGCCAAACTGCTCAGCAACCCACAGTCCCCATTTCAGACCTTGGTATTCTTACATTACCAAGTTCAAAATCTGCTAGACAGCTCAGATCTACAGTCTTGAAAGGGATGCTTGCAATACCTTACTTGGACAGTGAACAATTTGAGCATTTAAACTTGTACATATTCGTGTGAACCTTAACCATATGCTCATCTAAAATAAATGCAAATATGCATTTATCATATGTATCATATGGTCAAGTAACAGAGACCAGAATTTCAGAGCTCATTTCCCTTCCCCAGATTTTCAAAAAGTGGTGGCTGAAGTATCTTACGTGGATCTCTGAAGCCTGCACAGTGGTTGGCCCGGTCAGGGTGAGCCAGGAAGCGAGTCATCTCCAGCCCCTGTCGGTTCCACGCCACCAGCATCCCATCCCTGCCCATGGAGAACACATGTTCTTTCTGTCAAAGGAACCAGAAAGAGTAGCGGTCAACAAGGGATGAACCAAGGCCATGCATATTTATCCAGAGGACGACTGCAACAAGCGTTCCATGCACAGAGTTAAGGCAGGGATGGGGAACCTCAGGGCCAGGGGCCGCATCCGGCCGTCGGATTCCTCCCTGCAGGCCGCACCCCTCACTTCACTGCCCCAAGTGGTTTTGCCTGGGTGGAACAGGCCCTTGCACTCTGATAGTGCTTCTTGCTTGCATGGATGGAGAAGAGGGCATGGTGCAGGGAACATTTACATTTGTTGCTCCACTCCACCACTAGCATGTGGCCCCAGGAAGCCTGACCAGAAAGGAATGTGGCCCCCAGGATGAAAAAAGGGTTTCTCTACCCCAGGCTGAAGGACTGGTTGTGTCAAAGGGGAGCCAAGGCAGGATAGGCCACAGAGACAAGGTCAATAATAGAGTTGGGGAGACTAGAATGGACCTGGGAACAGCACTGTGGTTTTTTTTTAATGGCATCCATAAGTCACTCAAGGCCAAACTATGCAACATGGTAAGCTGGGCAAGAGATTCCTGCACTGACAGGGGCTGTACTAGATAAACCAGCTCCTGGTGTCTTCCAATGCTCTGATTTAACCTGTACAGCAGTGATTCTTTGTTTTTGCTATTTAACGTAAGGATTCGCTGTGGTGGCTGGTATCTGTGGGAGATTTCCTCCCAATGCAAATATGGCATTTTCCAAAAAAGGAGGGATTCTCTTCAGGAGGGGAAGAGAAGGCAACCTAGATAGGTTTTTCTCCCACCCACCGCCGTTGCTACTTGCAGCCTTCACCCACCCTGGCACTCCCCAGAGGTTTTGGAGTACAACTCCCTCCAGCCCCACCCAGAAAAATATGCACATTAAAAGCAAACATGTCTTTAACATGACATCTAGTTTGTCCCCTCAGGTGCCATTTCAGGCAGATGAAGAGGATGTTCTGTGACTTGCCGCCTCTTCATTTTAGAATCCGCAAAGCCCAACCTAGCGTGCTTTGCAGAATTCAGGAAAGCGTCTAGGGCCAAGGTCGGAAAATGAAGGACGAAGCCTCAGAAGGATTCTATTGCCTACCTCACTCATGACACTGCATACTGGGCTTTGGTGGCCCAGGAATTCCTGGAGGCGCTGGCCAGTTTTGGGATCCCAGAGGCAGACAGTGCAGTCATTGGAGCCAGTGAGCTGTTTGGGAAACAATGCAAAGGACAGGCAGGAAGTTAGAAATGGTGGGATGTACATCAGAGGCTGCTAGATTTAGGAGACCTGCCGTGGGTGATACTCCCAACCACCTCAATTTCCCCATTGGAAGATGACAGGAGGAATCAGGTGTTTCAATTAATCAGCCGGCAAGTTATCACCAGGGTACCAAACACATCAAGGCCAGTATCAGCACCTAGCATCCTTGGGGCAGCTGCCACCGTCCCAACACCCTGACAAGGGCCCTTCACTGGTGCCTGCTCCGGGGCCTAGGGATGCCAGAGAATTCAGAGGAACGTAGAAAAGGAAGTGAACAAATGCTGCAATTCACATGTCTGCCTGTTGTCAGGAACAGAAATTAGTCAAATGGGATTCATTCACGTTGTTTGGAAGTCCACAAAGGATATGTAATTGACGACTTTTTGCCATCATTTTGACACTCAAATAAACGTAAGTTACGTAAGTTATATAGACAGTTTTGTAATTTATGTTTAACAGAAGACACGTAGTGTTTAGCAGAAACCAAACTGCATCGTAATGGAAACGGTGACAAGTATGATGAATATAGGCCAGAATTGAAATTTCTGCCTTTTCCCATCCTTTGAATCCAAATAATAAATGTCCACTATTGGCCCTGCTAGCTGCAACTGATGAGAGCTGGGAGTCCAAGACAACCCAAAAGCAGCTTGTTAGCTTCCCTTGTGCCCAAACACTAGCTTTCCTCCCCACTCATTGCATGCAGGAGCCAACTGCATGCAGGATGAGCTACTGCAAAGAGCTGCTAGGTTAAATAGGTGGGTGCCCAGACCTGCCCTTTGGGAAGGGTCGTAAGCTGGCTCTGTTTGGTCCACCCCCTCCATTTCTGGGATTCTTCGTGCATGAAAAGCCCACCTACCCACCCACTCTGTGCGGTGGCCGTCCAAACTCACCAACATGGGGCCTGTCCAGGCGCAGCAGGAGATCCAGTCCTGGTGGCAGAAAAGCATGGAGCGCCAGAGGGAAGGGGTCTTCTGGGAGGGGTCCCTGACATCCCAGAGAAACAAGGCCTGAAACACAGAACACAGTGAAAAAAATAAAGAACCTACCTTTTGTTAACATTACACCAGTCTTTTACCCTGTTCCTTACTCTGCTCCGCCTCCAAAAGCAGTAATTCCCCCCCCCCCCTTTCTGCCTTTTCATATCACAGGGATGACCAACCTCTGGCTTGGAAGCCAAATGTGGCCCTCTAGGTTTTTCTGTGTGGCCCTCAGGACTCTCCTCAGGCCACGCAAACTCCATGTCTCTGCTCTGTACCCTCCCTTGAGTATTTTTGCCTGACGGGAATGTGTGTCACTGAACTCCGACAGTGCCGCTTGCTGTACTGGATGTAGGACCGAGCGGGGTACATGGGTACAGACACTTGCTCACTGCACAAGAGGCAAAATTCACATCTGTTGCTCTGCTCGCTTCTAACTCTGGCATGTGGCCCTCAAAAAGTTGCCTCAGAGGCAATGTGACCCCCCTTAGGCTGAAAAGGGTTTTCTGCCTCTGCCACAGCATCTCCTCTGCCAAGAAGTATCCTGCAAAGGTTTCTCGTTTGGTGCACAGGCTTGACCACTGAGATATTAGTTAGACCAGCTGAGCCTCACAATTGCTTTGAGCGCATATCAACATCTATTCGGGGGTATGCTTTGCGAGGGGAAGATCAAGGAAGCTCTGTGCCACCCCTGCTGGGCCTTGTGGAAGAGCCCTCTGCTTACTCACCCGGTCTTTGCCTCCTGTGGCAAGGTAGCGGCCGTCAAGGCTGAAGGCGCAGCATGTAACCCCCCCGGTGTGACCCCGGAGGACAGCAAGGGGCAAGATTTCAGCATCTGCAGCAGGATCCGTTGGTCTCAGAGTCTCTGAAAACCACAGCTGGACAGTGAAATCCTCTAGAAAAGAGAAAAAGAATACGAGGGGGGAAATTCTGGTGAAAGAATGGAGGCCTCAGACTGAGGGATCAGGAGGGGAGGCCTCCAGGCCTCTGTGTCTGACCCTCGGGACTCTACTCAGTCCTCACTGACCCAGATGGAAGACAGGGCTGTGCAGCCAGCTTCTCCTTTGCCATGGACACCCCTAACAACATGGCGACTGCAGCAAGCTGCTTCCGTCTAGGTCTCTGGCATTTGCTCTCCCCACAGACTTTGACAATGCAGGGCCCTAGTTGCTCTGATAGAAGTTGCTCCACTTTCATGACCAGCCAAGTCACTGGGCCAGCAAAGAAAGCCAACTTTTTGAAGGCCTACTCTAGAAAGTGCAGAAGCAAGCCAGGGAGGGGCACCCAACCCTGAGGCACCAATCACTTCCTAGGCTCTGGAAAAATCTCAACACAAGCAGTTCTCAAGTAGCCAGAATACAACAGGAGAGGGAGAGGGAGAGGGAGAAAAAGGAAGGAAGGAATTGGAGGAAGATAAGAAGCTCTTATCAAGAGTATTGGGTCCATCTAAACTCAATGTAGTCCTACAATGACTGAAAGTGGATCGCCAAGGATTTTCAGACGGGGGGGAAAACACAATGGGCCCACATGATAACTGGAGCCTAAGCCCAAAGCCCGCATCAGCTCTGCCTCTTACTACAAGCTTCCCTCTCTCCTTCCACTGTCATGCAGTTTGCAAGGCAAAAGAGAAGCTACTTAGGTCATCTAAATCAACCCCTGCGTTATCCAGCCCTGCAAACTCTCCCTTCCTTTCATCTACAACTTCTGGCTGAAGCCCTAAGGAGAGGCAAGGATGGAGAAAGGCAAGCAACGTAACGCCTCCCACCAGGGGCCTCTTCTCACCTGACACCGACGCCACCAGCTTCTCGAAGACGGCGAGGCCCGTCACGGCTCCTTTGTGGCCTTGCAGCTTACGGAGGCAAAGGCGGGTGTACTGGGAGGTGTTTGTGACGTACAGGGACCCGTCTCTGCTGCCCCCAACCAGGTGGAGGCTGTCCAGCCAGGCCAGGCTACAGAAAGCAACCCCCGTTGCAGCACTGTGGGTCAGTGGAGTGCCTAAGAGAGACAGAAATAAAATGGAAGAACTTGGGAGCGCTGAAGACCAGTCCTCCAGGATAGAATTGCACCTGGGCAGCAATTCTTACTGGGGAACCAAGTAAGATGGGCAGCATATACATCATCATTACTATTATTAACACCAGGAACAGCAAATATGGTGCCCTTTAGATGTTGTTGGACTGCACCTCCCATATTCCCTGACCACCGCAAGGCTGATGGGAGCGGAAATCCAACAACATATGGGAGGCCACAGGGTTTCATCAAGGATTCAAATAGCTTAAGGAGACAAATGCAAAACGTACGCCAAAGTTGTGTGAAGACCCGGAGGTCTCCTGAATGGTGCCCCACAGCCAAGCAGCTGCAATGAGGATTGGCTGCAGTGCACAGAGCTGGGGAGGAGACTCCTGACCGCAAGGTACAGCACAGTTGCCCCTGGTGACCTGCCCAAAGCTGGACCTGCAACTCAGAACGCACAAAGTCAGTTATGCTAGGCACAAAGACATGCACACATCATACTGAGAAGAGATCCCTCCTGCAATGTTAACACTCTCTCTCTCTCTTCAGTGGCCACATCCACACTGTTTAAAGCACTATTATCCCAGTTAAACACTTCAGGGGTCCCTTCCAACTCTGTAATTCTGTGATTCTACAAGGTGTGACCGGAAAATTCGGTGAATGGTCACAGAAATCGGACAGCGAGAAATATTCGAATGTACATGCCTTACGGGCCTTCAATGTAGGCCCCCTCTGATACAATGCTCCGTTGACAACGTCCATAGAACTGTTGAAAGCTTCTGGAGAAGTCCTCTTTTCGTACTGCTTTCAATTCCCTTGTCACAGCACTTTGGACGTGTGAAATGTTGGAAAATCTGTGCCCTTTCAGTGCAGATTTCAGTTTTGGGGGAAAAGAAATCTGGTGGGGCCAGATGGGGAGGATATGGAGGGTGGGACAACTCAGTAACCTCAGCAATGATTTCACACAGAATATACAATTCTTCCGCCATCATTTGAACAGACAAACGCCGATCCCACATCAATAACTCACGAACTCTGTCGACGTTTGCCGACATTCTGTTCGTCGACGGTCTGCCAGACCGGGGGTCATATTCGATGGTTTGCCGCCCTTCACAGAAATGCTTAAACCACTCACACACTGTCTTTCAAGTTACAGCTTCATCTCCATGCACAATTGTGAGCATTTTGTGGATTTGCAATGCCGAATGTACGTTCGAATATTTCTCGCTGTCCAATTTCTGTGACCATTCACCGAACTTTCCGGTCACACCTTGTATGAACAGTCATAGCTTCCCTGCTGCCCTCCCAAAGTATCTTGAGAACTGTAGTTTGTTAAGAGTGACCACGCCATGGAGCTACAATTCCCAAGATTCTGGAAAGGATACACCCAACTCTCCGTATACTTCTTCCCAACATTCCACCCATTCCCAATCAATACAGTATTATTATTAATAATAATAATAATAATACCACCTTGCAATCTTCTCCTGCTGTGAGCAGTTCACCCCCTGGGAGGAACAGAGCAACAGAGACACAACCCGAGTGACTTGAGAATGTTTTCAAGACAACAGCCTCCTGCCACGACCAGAGATGGACAGATCCCATCAGGGTTCCTGCTGCCAAAACATTTCCAGCCGAGGAGAAGGAAATGGAATGGATGGAGGCATCGTGGCCTTTCATCACCTGTAAGGGGAAACAGGAGTCAAAAAAGCTGCTCCGTTCTGTAGGAGGTGCATCAAGATGGGGAACCTGTGACTCAGCAGATGTGGCTGGAGTGCAACTCTCATCTGCCCCTTCTGCCAGCAGAGGCAATCAGGGGAGTTGTGGTTGTCAGAAGTGAAACAGCAGGGATGCTTCAATTTGTAACTTAAAGGTTAATTCTGTTATCAATAAGACAGCTAACCAGGTACGGAGGAGGCTTAACAGAGTGGCATGATTTCTAGTGAGGTAGCACATGCTCTGATTGGCTGTGTAGTTCTGAGAGAGTTTTCCCCTGTATGTCTCCCTATTTTCTGTTTCTCAAATTATATGCTGCTTTGTTCATTTTCCTCAGTCAAGTGTTATCAGGACTTTTCTCTCCAGACTCCAGCTGTGTTATTTAAATGACTTTGCTAATAGGAGTTCTGCAACATCTGAAGATCACAGATTCTCCCATCTCTGAAATAGACTAAATCTGAAAGCTGCCTCTGTTTTCATTGTCTTGATCTCTTTAACCCACCCCTAACCAACAATATTTAGAATATTTCCCCCTTCCTCACCGAGGTCACACTCATCTCAGTAGCATCCAGGACGGTGACAGTTCTGTCCCACCCTCCGGTGGCGACCAATTGACCCTCGGGGTGAAAGGCCACACAGTTCAAAGGACACAAGCAGTCTCGTTCATGTGTCAGCTGACCATGAGTAGATTCCCAGAGCTGAAAAAGAAAATTACAAACAAGTGTTATTGCTACTGCATACTAAAAGGATTCCTGGCCTGTTAAAAAATAAAAGTGTGTCACTACTGGCAATCCATAAGTTTTTCCCATCCCCTTAAGGAAGCATTCTGTAATTACTTGCACACGACAGAGTATCTGTCCCCACCTCTATACCCTGATAATGCAAGTAAACTGCTGGCAGAACTACAATCCCCAGAGTGGTTTATCAATCAATCCACCTTCCCAGGGGACTCTGGAAACTGTAGCTCTGTGAGGTGTGTAGGGGTTTCCTAACAACTCTCAGCACTCTTAAACTACAGTTTCCAGAATTCTTCAACTTTTCGAACTGTTTAAAGCAGTGTAATAGTGCTCTAGCATGTGGCCTTTGTCAAAATGGCCGTCATCCCCCTCAAAGCTGGGACAGAAACAAGTTGAAAGGAAAAGTTTGGAAGAGAGCAAATACCTTGAGGTGGCCATCCAGGGAGACAGTAGCGAGCAGCTTGCAGCCAGCGTTGGTGCAGCAATCCGTGATTTGGGTCTTATGGGCATCTGTGCCCATGAGCCTAAACACCCCGCGAGCAAAATGAAAAGAGGAACATGTCACTTAAAGCTGGCACCCAGCTGAGCTAGTCAAGCAACATTAAACCAGAAGCAGGATGGAAGATACTGGAAAAATTAAGAATTAGAAAATTAGCTACAGCGGCCATTTTGGATTTGATTATCCTCAGGTCTTGCTTGCAAACTTCCCAGAGCCATGCATCTATTTGGTCAATGTGGAGAACAGGATGCTGGACTTGGGCCTGATCCAGGAATGCTCTCCTCAAAATGTCTATCCCACTCTAATGAATGAATAAATAAAAATAAATACATTTTAATCAGCCTCAGCCCAGTATACCTGAAGGAGCGTCTCCACCCCCATTGTTCAGCCCGGACACTGAGGTCCACAGCCGAGGGCCTTCTGGCTGTTCCCTCACTGCAAGAAGTGAGGTTACAGGGAACCAGGCAGAGGGCCTTCTCAGTAGTGGCGCCTGTCCTGTGAAACGCCCTCCCACCAGATGTCAAGGAAATAAACAACTATCTGACTTTTAGAAGACATCTGAAGAAAGCCCTGTTTAGGGAAGATTTTAATGTTTGATGTCTTATCATGTTTTTAATATTCTGTTGGGAGCCACCCAGAGTCGCTGGGGAAACCCAGCCTGGTGGGCAGGGTATAATAAAATTATCAATCATCATCATCATCAAATCCCTGGGTGAACAGGAATGTTTTTAAACACCATCTGCAACATACATGGTTCCTGGCTATTAATTGGTACGTGGACTGCCAGATCCTTGTGAGGAACATCTAAATCTGGGTGCCCTGCCTGGTGTTCCAGCACCACAGATCCATGGGAGACATTTCCCTCCAGCCAATCTCATGTCAAACCACCGCTGCTCATTTTGCCTCACAGGTAAACAACGAGCAGCCGTTACCATCTGTGCTGTGGAACCGGCTCAGACCACCGTTTTGGAGAGGCTTACCTGCACCCTTCCCTCAGGCTCCACAGCTCCAAGCGTCCATTGAAGGCCCCGAGGCAGACCGTTACCTCCGACAGGAACTCACAGGCTGAGATCCCATCACAAGCACTCAGCAAGGACTTCAGTTCCTAGGTATTTGGGGAGGGGATGTGGGGCACATCAGAACTTCAGAACAGTCTTTGTAAACCATCACACACACTCACACTCTCTCACACACACACACACGTCAATCAAGCTCCTGGGCTCACAGGTAGAAAATGCAGAAGGTCCCAGCATTCCCTAGCTGGGAATGCCACTGTCTGAAGCCCTGAATAACTGCAGCCCATCAAGTGCAAACAAGATGGACCAGTGGTTTTTATGTTCTCCGCAAAGCGGCAATTTAGGCCTGGCAGCTACTTAGTGTGTGTTATGTGAGGGGGTGCTATTAAGTGGGACACATCAAACCAGGTTCTTACCTGCCCAGTCTCTACATCCAGGAGGTGCAGGATTCCATCAGCAGTGCCCACAGCAGCCAGCTTTCCAGAAGGGGCAACGGAGACACAAGAAGGAGTGGCAGGCAGGCTCAGGACAAGGCTGTTGGGCATCAGAGGGGGGGGGGAAGAAGCAAAACAAGATCCGTGAGCCTTACAGAAAAAGGAAAAGATGAAGTACAGCAAATACTTTGTAGAATTACCTGTTGGTCTTCTGAGCTTCCTGGGGCTTGTTAGCCCATTTCAGAATAGGCCTCCCATTGTCAATGAGCTCATTCATAGCCTGAACACACAGCGATGAGCCGTGCGGTTCGTTGGCTGCCTGCTGCAGAAGCAGCAGAGGATTCTGGGAAAGCAGCCCCATGTTTCTTTGCAGGAAGGCCCGGAAGGTCCTCACAGTCTCATCGACCTCCAAGTCAGACGCAGTCTCTGAAAAGGCCAAAGAATCCTTTTTCAACGGAGGCGGACTGGATGAATTCACATCTCAGTATGTCCATCTGACCTGAAACAACCCTTTGCGTTTCCGCAGTGCTGCCTTGCATTCTGGCCAAGCCCAGGAGCAGCTTTGCCAATACGCAGCCTGCAAATTTCTCATCTCGGTCAGGAAGAGAGCAGCTTAGTCTCCAAACCTCTAATCCAACGGGGGACAATGGCACCTTATGAACTGCTACCCCCACTCCAGCCACTAGGGGGCATCAGTGGCTCACCATAGAGTGCGTAGGCCTCAGAGAGGCTGTGGAGGAGACCCAGCCGGACGTGAGCGCTCACAAAGCTCAGGTCTGTCAGGAGAGAACCCAGCACTTCAAAGTTTTCACTTTGGGCCTAATGGACGAGAGAGTGTGGTTTAAGAAGGCATCTGCAGAGCTCACAAATTTACTTGACAGTTCTAGGCACTAAGCTAATAATAACCGCATTTAAAAAGAGTGGGTGACTGGAATAGGTAGGTTGAGGATCGAAATTCCTTCCACTATGGAGAGCGATTATTGCTTTTAAAGGGTTTGTGTTGCCACACACCACTCTCAGGTTTTGCAAGAGGGTGGCAATTTTGATAAATAAACGGGAGGATGTTCATTTCGCTGAAGCATACACAGTTCAGATCCACACCTCCATACAACAGCTCTATTCTCAAGTCTCTCCACCCCCTCCCCAATTTTCGTCTTGGTAATCTTGAGATCTACAGTTGCAATCAAAATTATTCAACTCCCATTGCAAATCAGCCTTATTATCAAAAATTACAGACTTTGAGCTGTTTGCAATGAGCAAATCAAACAAAAGCATCAATGAAATAGCTCAACACAGCAGATGCTTCAAGTGGCTTCCCTAAATTCAGCTGAAAATGCAACTTATACTGGCTTCTCCGGTCTCAATATTATTCAACATGGCCTCCTAGTTCCCCAGTCGTCAATGGCTAGCAGAGTCATCACTTACCATGTGATAGGGGAGGGCCATCAAGGCCTCTGCCTCACAGTTCTGGTTCCAGGAATCGTCCAAGCCTACCAGTTTCCACCAATGAGCTGTAAGAACAAGAGAGATCCGAGACAACTGCTCTGTTAGTGCCCACTACAGGCCACTTGGCTGAACTGCAACACCCCTTTCTGACCTATTGAGCCGGCTGCCACCTAGAGATTGGTTGGAGTACTACCAAGGTCTGCTGAAAGGTGCCACATTTCAACCTGCTGATTAAAAAAGAAAGAAAAAAGCAGCCAAAGACCAAGAATTCCATAGTACCAAAAAGGTGAGAAGGGTTACCTGCCAAGAGCATATGAGCTGTGTAGTCCAAGCCTGAGTTCTTCAGATAGCGCCGTTCTACTGCCATCCTCAAGGGGGCGCTGGAGAGATGCAGCCGAGAGCCTGAAGGCCCTGAGGGGGAGCCACATGCCCCAAGCAAGCTGTGGGGTGACAGCAGAGAGTGATAAACCCAGTGCTCCCCAAAAACAGAGCTCTCAAAAACTACCTAGATGTGCTTGGATAGTATTCTCCACCCAGGGCCAAGGATGGGAGCCCGAGTCTCAACTCCCCAATGACAGGAATAATAATAGTAATAGTAATAGTAATAGTAATAGTAATAGTAATAATAATAAATTATTGATGATTATTATTATTATTTATACCCCATCCCTCAAAGAAGCATCCATTTCTAGAGAATATTCTCCAAAAGATTATTCTGGGGAATTTAATATCACTACTCACCCCCTCAGGCTCCGCAGGAAGTCAAAGAAGGGGGCCATGGGATGGCTCCTGGCTTGTCTTTCGACACAGATGGCGTGTTCCATGGTGAAGTCAGTCCCATTCAGGTCCTTCAAGTCAGCAAGGATGGTGTAGAGATCTCGCTCCATGAGACCTGCAGAGGGTTACGACCACAGTCATCTATCTAAGAGTAGGCCCAGGGGCAGGGGAATCTGCGCCCTCCAGGCCTATGATTCCCAGCATCCCCTAATGTAGATCAAGTGCCACTGGAACCTGAATAGCTCAGTTGGTTAAAGCATGGTGCTACTAATGCCAAGGTTGCAGGTTCGATCCCCGTATGAGACAGCTGCATATTCCTACATTGCTGGGGGTTGCACTAGGTGACCCTCAGAGTCTCTTCTCAACTCTAGAATTCTATGACATTGTATCCAAGCCTCCAAAAAAAATATTTTTTAGTTAGGGGGGATAAGAGGGAAAATCAGCCTGCCCCTTACCTATCAGTGAGAGACACAGCTGTAGGAGGGACCAGGCTTCTCCCCTCCCTGACAGAAGGAACACTCTGATGATGATAATAATAATTTATTATTTATACCCCGCTTCCCCAGCCACTCTGGGCGGCTTTCAACAAAATATTAAAATACCATAATACATCAAACATTAAAAGCTTCCCTAAACAGCGCTGGACCTCAGTGTCCGGGTAGAACAATGGGGGTGGAGACGCTCCTTCAGATATACTGAACTGAGGCCGTTTAGGGCTTTAAAGGTCAGCACCAACACTTTGAATTGTGCTCGGAAATGTACTGGAAGTTGCCTGCCCTGGGGTTGTAGAGCTGAAGAGAAACATGACCTGACCCCGTGCATCTGTCAGAGGACTATGTAGCCTGTAAACTATTCTAAGAATCATTTAACTGGAAGGCAGGCCATCAGATAAATGTAATCAGAAACACTGGCCACCTCTGCCTCAGATACAACACAGTAGGACCCTGCAGACTGGTTTGGGTGTGTGGGTGTTTGTTGTGGGTGGATTTTGCTGATAATAGTGCATTAGTGGTGATTTACGCCAGACCATCCAAACATCATCCTGCTTTTGTTTGTCATTCTACATTGCTTCCCAAGCCTGGACACTGAGGTCCAGCTCTGAGGGCCTTCTGGCGGTTGCCTCACTGCGAGAAGTGAAGTTACAGGGAACCAGGCAGAGGGCGTTCTAGGTGGTGGTGCCCGCCCTGTGGAACGCCCTCCCATCAGATGTTGAGGAGACAAAAAACTATGCAACCTTTAGAAGAGATCCAAAGGCAGCCCTGTATCAGGAAGTTTTTAACGTTAGAGGTATTATTATTATTATTATTATTATTATTATTATTATTATTATTATGCATTGGAAGCTGTCCAGAATGGCTGGGACAGCCCAGCCAAATGATGGCGAGGGTGAATCCATTGCTGAAGTCTGGAGGGGTACTCTTGTGCTATATTGCAACAGAAGCACTATAACCCACTGCCTCCCCTGTCACATCTGTGGTATTTGAAAAGTTGGAAGGATTTCAGATTGGAAACAAAGCAATGTGCCTCCCCTGAAATATTTACAGGTAGAGGAATTATCGAAAGCAGACAATTGCCCAGAGACCATCACAAACAGAAATAATCACAAATGGCAGTATGGGAAGGATATCTGGTGTGGCCCTCACAGGCCCAATAGCCTCTGGTCTGTGCGCAATGTCACCATTAAATTTCCCCCTCGCGCGGGACTTACCATCTCTGCTGGCCCAGAGACACACAAGGGCAACAGAAACCATCTCCTCCCCATGATCTTGCTCCAGGCAGCCCAGCAGGTGCTGCAGCAGCAAAGGCAGTGACACAGGCAGTTTCTGGATCCTCTCCGAGAGCTTGTGGATAAGGGGGGGAGGAAGGAGAAGAAACAGATGATCCAACAGTGCAGAAAGGCCCCTGAGGTCTGGAGCCATGCGATGCCTCATCGTTCCTCCTCCCCAACCCATGATCCGTCTCAACAGCTGCCTCACCTTCTCATACAGGGCAAAGAGCCGCAGGTCCTGAGTCAGCAGGGTCAGGTACAAAGGTTGCCGGGAGCCTCGCTTCAGGAGCACCAGCCGCATCTGTAGGGAAACAGGCGGAATCAAGAGCTTCAAAGCATCCTCTACTTGGGCAAGGGGACAACCTCAGGCCCCAGGCCCCCCCAAAAGCAGCTCCCCAAGCCTTTCTATTTATCCCTTGGAGCCTTCACCAGCCCCTCTGGGTGCTTTTGCCTAGCTAAAATGTGTGCTTCAACTCCAATAATGCCCTTTGTTTGCCTACAGAAAGGAACATGTGATTGTGTGAATGAACCAGTCTACTATATAACATCTAAAATTTACATCTGTTGCTCCACCCATTTTCCCCACCCACCAGTGGCATGTGGGACCCAGGAAACTGACCAGGTAGTGATGCATCCCTTGAATCTAAAAAAGGCTCCCCATTTCCATTCTAACCACTGGAGAATTTATCATTGGAGGGGGAAATGGGAGAAGCATGGACGTTTTAGTACGTTTTACCCCAACCGTCCCTCCAAGGAGCTCAAGGTGGCCCTTTTTATCCTCGCAACCATCCTTGCAAGATAGGTTAGGCCAAGGAGAGACAGTGGCTGGCCCCAACGTCACCCAGAGAGTTACATGGCAGGGTCGGAATTTGAATTCAGGACTCGGTAGTTCTCCAGCCACTACTAGGCCCTCCTCTGGCTCTGAATAGCCCAGAAAAACCACTTCTTTTCTTCCCTGCTTCTTTCTCATTAATAATCAGGAAGAAACACAGGTGGAGCAACAAGCAAAGACCAACCACTTCACAGCTGATCTGGAACCTGCACTGACATAGAAGTGGTGCTCAAGAGTCAACACGGTGCAAGGAGCGAAATTCTGCATGTGCTTTACCCATGTTACATGGGGGAAAGCAAGCAAGCACTAGACTTTCATTAGAACAGCATCCTTCCTTCTCTTTAACCCCAACACATGCATTTCTTTCCATAACCATACCAGGAATTGCTCACATGTTTTCCGTTCCTTGAGGACTAGTAACTTAATCAAAAGGAAAAGGCTGAACAGCCCTGGACATGGGACCCTACAACTGATATTTAAATCCCACACTTGTGCAGAACAGTCCAGGTCCCAGAATTTACACAGCTTACTTATAGCTTTCCAGACCACACCATCAAATAATTCAACCCCCAAACACAACATTTCATTTTTCCATTTACTTGGTTGTTGAAAGCCGACTCCTCCAACTTTTTGCCATACAAGGCCAGGTCTTTGCGGACCATGGCAACTCGGTCAGGGGAGTCCAGAGGTCCAAGGGGAATGAAGGAGGCGTCCTTCCGCCGCTTGAGAGACCCAAGGAGTACAGATTCCTCAGAGACGCTGAGGACAAGGCTGACTCGCTGCAGGGAGAGTCAGAGAAAAGACAGAAGGTTCATGCAAAGAGCAGGTGCAAGGGAACTTGGGGCCATCATCTGTATGTGGCTGGTGGGAAAGGATGCATGCTATATTCACACACAGGTGAGGGCTCACCTGGGGCAGCTCCTCGGGCAGCCAATCAGAAACCAGCTGCCCACCGGCCGTGTAGGTAAGGTCAGCGCCATCCACCAAAACCACCAGAGACTGGCGTCGCTTCAAAGACAGGGCCACAGAATGGAGGAGGGAGTCAAACTGGCCAACCAGCCCCCTGAAAGGAAACAGAGCAGCCCTCTTATTCTCTTACACAGAAACTTGCAGGTGAAGCAACGTCACCCCTGATAAACCAGGCTCCTCAAAATGGCCGCCATGCTAACCTGTAGCTTTTGGGTGGGGCTGGAGGATGCGGCAGCAATTTCCTCAGCTGGGCACACAGGTGGCCCAACATGACCTGGGCTTCGGCCTGATCGGGCCGGGCTTGGGTGAAGTGGGTCACTACGTGGTAACTGGGAGCAGGGTCTTCTTTCTGCTGCGGGACCTTCGCTCTGAGCACCTGGGAAAGGGCCGCCTGAGGTAAAAGGAAGACAGCAGAAGAGGAGGATTCAGCAACAGGTCTGAGCCGAGCCAAATCAGGCCTGGCCAGTGTCGACCCCATAACTCATTCTCCTAGCTTTTATTCCCTGCTAATATTGACAAACAGCAGTGTCTCACAGTAAATGAAAAGGAACCACGCAGAGTCAAAGATCTATAGTAAAAGAGAAACTTTACTGAGGCAAAAACTTTGTTCCATACAATGCACAAGCAGAGTAAGTGAGCAAAGAGATAAAGCAGCTCGCTGAGCCCAGGAATTTATCTCTCCTGGCTCCACGTGACCCTGAGTTAGTCAAAACAATATAAACCTTCCAGAGTCTTCCAGTACATTCCAGAATCTTCTATAAACTTCCAGTAGTTTCTAGTAGTTTCTGCCCTCAAATACCTTAGTCATGACAAATATGTGCTTTCCGTGGGTTGAGGAAGTCACTATTCCCTCAGCTCTCAGGTTTATTCATTCATTTATATCTCACCTTTCCTTCAAGCAGCTCAAGGTGATAAACATGGGTTTTCACCTCCCTACTTTATCCTCACAACAACCCTGTGAGGTAGAGGTTAGGCCGAAAGAGAAAAGGGAGGGGGTGATTGACCCAAAGTCAACCCAGTGAACTTTCAGGGCCAAGTGCAAGATTTTAACTCTGGTCTGTGAGGTCCTAGTCCAACCCTCTTAAACACTGACCCTCTTTTGATGAAAGCTTTACTGCTGCTTGAAAAGAGTGGCAGAGCTGTAAAACCCAGCAGCAATTAACGTCCCCCACTGCAAGCATCCCAGTGGAATGATCCTGCAAATAGCATGCTGTCATTCCCAGGGACAATGTCAGTAAACAAAAAATTAATTTAATTTAAAAGGTAGCTAACCACACCAGCAGATTCTAGTCAGCCAGCATGCCTGCCTTTGCTAGGCCATTCCGTTCCAGTTCCTCTATCAACCCAGTCTCCACTCCATCCCCAACCCCAACCCAGCATTCAATGAACGTGCTCAGTTCTTGTTAGGACATTTTGAGGTCCTCCCCTTCAGCATTTTTTTGGTTTATTGTTCTTAAAGTCTCATTTTTTTGTACTACTGCAAACCAAGGCATTTCCCCAACCCTGCAAATGTATCTCCTTAGTGCATGGATGGTGTTCTGCTTACCTACACACTTTGAGAATCGAGTTCACTATTAGTATCTAGTGGCTCCTTCCCACCTCCAAATCTTGCTTCCTTTACTTACCAGGAAGACAGTCTTCCCTTGGCCAGCCTCTCCGCTCACAATACAGAGCTTTCCTCCACGCAGCTGGGCAGCCACAGCATGGACGAGTTTTGCCCGGGCACAAAACCTCCTCTGCTGCAACTCCTGGAAAGAGTCTTGCAGGCCAATTTCTTCCTCCTTCTCTGGTTCGTCATCTGCCAGAGTGGAGCCATCTCCCTGGGGGGTAAGCAGGGATGGGAATGATGAGAAAGGCAGACAGGTACCCAAGGGTGATTGGTTTAAAAACAAACACCTGTGGCTTCAAACTGCAGTGTTTTAAAAAATGAAATAAAAATTTGCAAGAGTGGTTGATGTTCTTCATTGTGCCTCTGAAAAGCCTCCATTACATTTAGGTCCACCCCCTCAATGCAGGAAGCTTTCGCCTAACATGAACTGGAACTCATGACCTTGAGATAAAAATGTATTACATTTCTTGCTGGAGGGCATGTTGTTGTTGATGTTAGGAAGGGGGATATTGGGGAACTCTTCCCACTCCATAAACTCACCATTACAGAGAAAGTTTGTAGACATAACTGCTGGGAACAAGTTTCCCTCTACGCAAAAAGTCCGTTAAGAAAAAAACCAAACACGCTTGCCCAGTCTTTGCTTTTTTCAGTCCTTACCTCTATAAACTGGCGCCGAAGGCATTCCCATACATCCTGCAGTACCTTGACACCGAAATCCTCAAGCCCCTTGACGTACGGCCTGCCCTGGGCTACCCCGCCCCATTGACAAACGTATCTAAAACAGAAGAAGAAGAGAGAACCCACAAATAATGAAAACGTTTGCGGAAGGGTTATGGGATCTCTCACTGCCCCCACCAATATCACCTTCCCATCACCTGCTACATGAAGCCAAGCTGCCATGATTCTCAATGCTCTCCTTCAGGTCTCCCAGACGGCGCTTGGCCTCCTCTGACTCAGCCACGAAATCCGCCCTCCACATTTCTGGCACGGAGCTGCCAAGAGTGACAGAGGAGCAAAGAGGCACTACATTACGACAGACCACAATTCTGAATCAAAGGGAAACCCACGTTCTGTGAGATTTGCTTTCAAGATTCATGTTTTTGAAAGAACCTAGGTGTTTGGGTTGAAAATCCAAAGCTGGACAACCAAGAAGTTTGGATACGAGTTATACACATATGCATATACAGTCATACCTTGGTTCTTGAAGGCCCCAGAACTCGTACGTTTTGGCTCCCAAACAATAGAAAATTGGAAGTGCGTGTTCTGGCTTTTGAACTTTCTTTTGGAAGCCGACCGTCCAATGGGACTTCGTCGGCTTCTGATTGGCTGCAGGAGCTTCCTGCAGCCAAGCAGAAGCAGTGCTTTGGTAGTCAAATGGACTTCTGGAACTGATTCCATTCGACTTCCGAAGTACAACTGTGTTTATTGGGGGGCGGGTTATGGAGGGCTGAGAGAGCTTGTTGCTGTTATTGATATTGTTGTATCTTTAGTTTTAGATCTTATGATTTACGTGGAAATTGTTTCCATCTAGTTGTGTACGTTTTGATGTGTTTTATTGTTTATGACTTCTGCTATGTTTGTAATTATGTAATTTTGTAATTATGTAACTCTTGTCATGTTGTAAGCTGCCTTGAGCGTAGTTGCAACTATGGAAAGGCGGCATACAAACAAAATGATAATGATGATGACTATAATCCATTGTCCCTCCTGCGCCATGCCTTCCTTCAAAGGAACCGGTCAGGAAACCAGTTTGCTTTGCAATAAACATGTACCGGTTCAGTCTCCCTTTTATGATGAGAGTTGCTTGTGATCAGCAATTCTACAGTCACACCATATATGCAATTTAACAATGGAAGGGAAATTTGTCACCCCGATTATTTCAGTTGTCTTTCACTCTCTTCTTGTGGGCCTACAGCTAGAGGAATCTCAGGCCATGTTACAAATCAGATTTAACATCTTTCCAAACCATTTTGTGGCTTTGCTTGTACGTATCATGCTTGCATACCAAGGGATACTGGAAAAATGTGATTCTGCAAGCACATGCAAAAGAAGAGATAACCAAGAGAGACAAGGAGGCCAATGAATTAAATTCTCAGCACCTCTCACTAGAGTTGCAATCCTCTGAGGCTAGCACAAATAGCATAGCTATAACCAGAGTGTATGTTTGGAGCAGAGGTGTTGTCACAGTACAGTACAGTACAGCACAGTACTATGGAGGGAATGGAGCTTCAGTACCCTGGACAGCTCCTTGCCTCCCAGAAGCACTAAAAATGGTATGCACACATGCACAAGTGTGTTTTTAATGTCCATAATGTATGCCAGATGTAAAGCTTGAGTGTTGTAGTGGAGACAGAGTAAGATCAGGGAAACATGGGATTCAAATCCCCACTCAACCACAATGCTCTTGAGCCAGTTGCTATCTCTCGCCCAGACCTACTTTGCAGGGCTGTTATGAAGATTTTGAACTCGGTACCCAGAGTAGAGAAGAGAAGGCCTGAGGGGCCCACAAAAACTTACTAAGAAGAAGAAGAATAATAAGAATTTGGATTTGATATCCCGCTTTATCACTACCCTAAGGAGTCTCAAAGCGGCTAACAATCTCCTTTCCCTTCCTCCCCCACAACAAACACTCTGTGAGGTGAGTGAGGCTGAGAGACTTCAGAGAAGTGTGACTAGCCCAAGGTCACCCAGCAGCTGCATGTGGAGGAGCGGAGACGCGAACCCAGTTCACCAGATTACGAGTCTACTGCTCTTAACATCCCCCCCCCAATTTTTCTGATCCCTTCCCCCACAGGTCTACGCATCTCTAATCCCGATGTCCTTAGAGAAACAGGGTAAATGAATAAAATCAAGGTTCTGTTAAGCACAACTCACAGGAAGACAAAAAGGGAGGGATCAGAGGAACACAGCCCCATCCACAAGCCCAATCCTACAGTTTCACCAGATGCTCACACAATTCAAAGCATTTTGTCTACAGCTAACAAAGAAGACTAGAGATCTGACGGGCTTACTTTACTCAAAAGAAACACATGAATCTTCAGGATGCACAATTCTCCTCCAGAATGCCAAATTTCAGCCCAACGTGGCATCTGGAAAATGTTGCAACAAAATGAAGTGCCCTTTCCATTGGGATCAGCAAATAACCAGACTTGGAAAGTACCACGAGGGTCATCTAGTCCAACCCGCTCTGCAATGCAGGAATCTTTTGCCCAACATGGAACTCAAACCCGTGACCCTGAGATTAAGAGTCTCATGCTCTGCCAACTGAGCTATAAAGCAGAATGAAACTATTGGTGCTTTTGTGCAATAACTATCATAGGTTATGGCAGGTTAATTGATTTTTTAAAAAAATAAAACAAACATTAAGCTACACTACATTACAGGCATATGGAAATATTTTAAAGCAAAATGCATTACTCAAGAAAGTCTGGCTGCCGGAGGTAGAAGAAGCTTCTGGATGGTGCAGCAGGGTTCTCACAACCGTTCAGGAACTGGACCACCTCCAGCTCAGTAATGGAGCGGCCCGCTGGGTAAGACTTCACCTGCAGAGACAACATACAATCTTTGCAACACGCAACCTCAAGGACTCCTAAGAGCTGTTTTGAGGTCATCTTCTCTTTGACTGCATTCTTGCTCTTTTAATGTCAGTTCTCCCTCACATCCTCTTCCCCTTCCCATTGAAGTTTAGTCGGATTCAACATTCTCTGCCTGCTAGCACAAGGGTGGGTTCTAATGTGCAACGGCTGTGCTTGCAGGAAATAATCGAACAACAGGCTGTGCAAAGTTACCAGCTACCTGACTACTATGCATTCTCTCATGTGACACTGTTCCACTGGAGCAAAACATTTTCACGGTGGTGCAAGTATCCCCCAAAGTGACTTTAATATAGAGCTGCATTAGAAACAACCCTGGGTCTCCTAGGGCAGCAAATTCATTTTAAAAACAATATTTATCCTGCAATGTGTTATATCTATGGACAGTATTCCGTTTGATAGGGAATACTGAGAAGGTTGCTAACAGAATGAGGGAAGCAGGGACACGCCATGAGAGATCAGCATCTTTTGCCACTTCCTTGCTTACTGTTCCCATTCCACACGATCATTCAAAAACTAAGAATTGATACCAGAGTTTACTTACTGTATTTTTCCATCTATAAGATGCCCCCATGTATAAGACGCCCTCTATTTTTGGGGACTCAGATTTAAGAAAATGTGAGGGAGATGACCCAGAGTATAAGACGCCCCCTAATTTTTGACATTTTTAAGGTGGGGGGAACCTAGTCTTATACATGGAAAAATACATGGTTCCTTCTCCCTCTCCCAATTAGTATTCTTTCTGTGCCTTTTTTAAGAGTCCAAGGCTAAGAATAGGGATTGTATTCTTTTCACAGTTCTGGAAGCTATGCTGGGAAAACCCTTCAGGAACAGACATGCACATACCAGAATGCTATTCATGGGACAAGCAGCAAAATTTCTATCTTGTGTATGAAAAGGAGAAAACTGCTAACCAGACTGTGCCCGTTTTGTTTGGGAAAGAAAGCTTCCTCCTGGGCCCTAAGTGCTACTGAGCAGCACTAGAACTGGCTAACTCACAGTCTCTTCACTCACCCACTCAAAATGGGGTTCATCTGGCAAGGAATACTCCATAGGGACGTGGCCGTACCGCTCCCCAAGGATCCCAATGAACAGCTGACTCCGACAGACTTCTGACAAGCAGAGCTCCAGCTGCCTAGAGAGAGATAATGAACCTTTAGAACATCTGTCTGCTGAACCTCCAATCCCACCACCGCCTTCCTAAATGCATTTATAGGAGACAGTTACACAGGGAAGAAAAACAGGTCATGGTGTTCTGACAGAACTCCCATGCTGCCTTGCTTCCGGTGCACAGAAATTTTTGCTGCTGTGTTTTCTTCATTCGCTCAGTCAATAGGGGAAAGGCCACAGTCCAGTGGTAGGGCACCAGTTTTGTGTGCAGAAGGTCCCAAGTTCAACCCTGGCATCTCCAGGGAGGGTTGGAGAGACTTCCTGCCCCAAACCCTGGAGAGCTGCTGCCAAGTCAGTGTAGACAGTACTAAGCTAGAGCACCAAAGGTGTGGCTCAGTATAAGGTAGCTTCTCATTTCACTTTTCCAAAGAACGAATTCAAAAAGATCCCCCCAACTGCACAAGAGAAATTACGGACATGAGACTGGGGGTGGGCATCAGGCTCCGGCCCAAACATTAGGCAAAGTGATGCAGCCGCCTCAGGCAGAAGGAAAGGAGGACTGGAGGAGTAGAACTGTGTATGTACCACATGGCCTGCCCTCTACCCTGTAAGCTAGGCTACTACTCTCCAAGTGCAGTCAAAGGGTGCTGTGCTAAACTAAAATTCAACTATCAGACAAGCTGACTTAGAACTGAGGAAGTTTGGAGCACCCCCAAATAACCCTGGTCTTTCCCCTCCTCTCCTCATACTTGTTCTGCTGGCTCTCGTGCTCAGTGATTCCCCAGCGGAGGTCGATGTCCTCTATCGCCAGGCAGAACTGGGCTGCCCGGGCTCGTAGCTCAGGGAAGACGGAGCGGATCAGCAGGTCCCGTTCGCCGTGCATGTCGCGGAAGGTGGAGGAGACAAAAATCTTGACGGAGCGCCACCTGTGAGGGAAATGATTCAGGATACAAAAGGAGTTATAACCCTGAGAGGTCTAAGCACCACAAGTGCCCACTCAGCCATTTTGATCAGGCAGGTGCCCTCACTGTACAGTCGTACCTTGGAAGGCGAACAAAATCCATTCTGGACGTCCTTTTGATTTCAAAAACATCTGGGAACCAAGGCGCAGCTTCCGATTGGCTGCAGGAAGCTCCTGCTGCCAATTGGAAGCCATGGAAGCCAGGCTGGATGTTCAGCTTCCAAAAATAGTTCTCGAACCAGAACAGTCACTTCCAGGTTTGTGGCGTTCGGGAGCCAAAACATTTGAGAACTAAGCCGTTTGAAAACCAAGGTATGACTGTACTGTTTTTGCTGCCTGCTAAATACATTTTTGTTTAGCCTGTTCAGTTTGTAGAATGTGGACTGCCATTTAATGTGGATTTTAACTTATTGTTGATTTTAATTTTTTGGATGCTTTAAATAGTTGTTTTTAACCTGCTATTCCTTCTGTGAACAGCTTTGAGGTTGCTGTTGGTTTTTTTACAACCAAGCAGTACAGTGGTACCTCAGGTTACATACGCTTCAGGTTACATACGCTTCAGGTTACAGACTCCGCTAACCCAGAAATAGTGCTTCAGGTTAAGAACTTTGCTTCATGATGAGAACAGAAATCATGCTCTGGCAGCGCGGCAGTGGCAGGAGGCCCCATTAGCTAAAGTGGTGCTTCAGGTTAAGAACAGTTTCAAGTTAGGTACAGACCTCCGGAACGAATTAAGTACTTAACCTGAGGTACCACTGTATACAAATTTTACGAAGCTCCACTTGTAGGGCAACCCAGGTCCTCTCTCATAAACCTCAGTTCACAGTCACCTGCTCTTGGGGGCTGGTATCAAGGAGGCAACCCCGGTTTCCACCTCAGCCACCACTGCCTTCCGCTTCTTGGGCAGGCCATGGAGCTCGTCGGCCTTCCCCACATGCTCGAGGAACCGGGAGTTGCCACATTCGGCCATGAACCTGCAAAATACAGAAAGGGGTTATTAATCCAGCACAAAATGCAAAAAAACAAAACCCAAAATGAACAAGGTGCTTCTCAGGTTTCTGTTTCCATGGTTGGCTGCATGCCAAACTGCTAGTAGCCACCAGCCTTCAATGCTCATAAACACAGACTTTTAAAAAATCATTTTCTGGCTTTCAGCAATCATTTGCAGAATTAATCCTCAGCTATCCAAAGGAACAAAGACGGCTGAAGTTCTCTCAGTAAATACACATTGGTAAATAGTGTCCTGCCAGCCAGCATTTCCTCTGCATTTGCTCAGTTCTGAGACTCACCTGAGCACTTGCTCATTGAACCCGCTTATCACAACATTCCTGGAACCGGAAGTACTTGGATTCCTAAAATTGAATAGGGGAAGGAACAGTACTCAGTAAAGTTTATGGGGTGTGTTCCACCAGACCCCCCATGCTTCCCCCCCCCCACTCTTTCTAATGCTCCAAACCCAGGCAGAGCTTTAAAAAATAAAAATAAAAGTGGGAAATGCAAGTACCGTATATTTCCGTGTATAAGACGAGGTTATTTTATTAGAAAAAAAATGCTAAAAATTTGGGGTCGTCTTATACATGGATAGTGAAGGATGGGACAGGCGATTGGTGGGTGCCTTGAGCAGGAGATTGTCAGCGGCGTTTAAGGGGGTGAAGGGTGGCTGCGGCAAGGTCTGTTTGCGATTTGCTGCTGCTGAGGCAACCGGGCGTGCGATTGTCGGCTACTGGCTTCGTGGATTCGTGTGATTGGCAGCGGCAGTTTGGTGGGTGAGCAATTGTCGGCAATCCCCCCCCCCCAAGCTCAACAACTGTGGGCAATCTCCCCCCCCAAAAAAAAAGCTCAATAACTCTGGGCAATCTTCCCCCAGAAATAGGGGTTGTGTTATACACGGAAAAATACGGTATATTAATGGGAAGCTGCCTACTACATAAGGGCAGAAAGTATTTCAATAAATGACTTCATTAGTTAATAAATAGTTTGAGATACAATTAAACAGTGATAGAATTAAATGACTGACTGATTGATTAATTAACTGAATGAAATGATACAATTAAAAATGACTGATTTTTCTATGTTTTTAGCAGTTCCTGTAAGATGTCTTGAGTCCCGTCAGGGGGGGAAATAAATATATAATAATTATCTTCAAAGAAGGGTTGTAGCTCTCTCTACCAAGGCGGGGGGCAGGGGAGAGACAGTGATATAGGGGGGGGAAAGCTCCTATTGGCCAGTAATGTACATGAAGAACTTGGATGCATTTACTTAAGAACATGATGCTATCACTCTTCCCAAGAGCACTGGATTAAGTGGATGGGATTGGGAAAGACTAATAGCTGAAGCAGATTTCCAAAGCTAAGCAGGGTATGTTATGGTTTCAAAATGGATGGGGGAACCACATGTTGAGATTCCTGCATTGGAGGGGAGGAGGAATTGAACCAGATAATCCTTAGGGTCCCCCCATCCAACCCTACAGGTCTAAGATTGATTATATGCTCCGGTTTAGTATAAGGCAGCTTTCCTAGTCCCCGCAACTTCTCCCCTACTTACGCTGCATTCGCGCAGACGTTGACAAAGAGGCAGTCGGGGGACACTTGGTGGCGATACAGCCAAAGGGCAGAGCCAAGGAGCGGGACGTGGGGCTCAGCGCTCAGAAGAAGAATTCTGTCCACCTGGCGTGGGAGAAGTGAGAAGCAAGCAAGCAGGAATCATGAACTTGTAGGAAAACAGAAACCCCATCAGCAGCCCAAAGCAAATCGCCTGAGCGCATGACTAATCCCCACAGGGCCTTCCCCATTAACCGGCAGCGTTCACTGGTGAACTGAAATTAAATCATTCAGCAGCTGCGCTCTGCAAAACCATGGAAAGCTCGGAGGAGTTGGGACGCCACACCAAGGCTCTCTGTTGCCAAAGGAGATGCACAGATCTGCTAACACTATCCTAGAAGAGCATCGTCTATGGTTCATTGCATCAGGGCCACACCACCCCCTCGGTGTCACTGCCCAAAGGGTCATCATTCTACAGCCCAGCACGCTGCTTCCAAAAGAGGACAGCCTTGGGGAGGCTCACTGCACAAGGGCAGTTGCTGTTGCTGTTTGGCAGCATCGTTCCTTAAGTCAGAGGTGGGTTGCCCTCTCGGCACTGTTCATAAATCTTTGGATCCCCACCTCCTCCCATTTATACAGGTTGCCCAACAACATCGTTCACTGGGCACATCACAAGTGGCAGAAGAATAAAGCAGGGCTTTAAAATGCAAAAACAAAGCCCAAAGGGGGCTCCTTTCAAAGGAAGGATATAAATTTGATCAATAAATGGAAGTGTAACGCTTTTTTAACCCAAAGAGAGGACTGTAAGTCCTCATATAAAGAGGATCCCAAATTATTTTTAAATGCCTTGGTGAATAAATGGGTCTTCACCTGGCGCTAAAAGCAAACACTAATGTCTGGTGTGGTACAAGGTAGCTTCAGATGCAACTATTTAAAAAGCACCCGTCATTAAAGCAGGCAGCATGTTTTATTATATACATTATAAAAATTGCAAATGGCAGGCTCCATCCAAGAAGATTCATTTGTTGGCAATACTAAAAGCTTTCTATTGTTGCCTGGAAGAGATACTGTGCATTATGGTTTCAATGTGCGTCACCTTTCAGAGATTTTTGCTCTGAAAGGCTGCATATACGCATTTGAAATAAACACTTCGAAAATTCCAACACTGTGTTTTCTGTAACAGATATAAAGGTAAAGGTAAAGGGAGCCCTGACCATTAGGTCCAGTCGTGACCGACTCTGGGGTTGCGGCGCTCATCTTGTTTTATTGGCCGAGGGAGCCGGCGTACAGCTTCCGGGTTATGTGGCCAGCATGACTAAGCTGCTTCCGGCGAACCAGAGCAGCGCACGGAAACGCAGTTTACCTTCCCACCAGAGTGGTACCTATTTATCTACTTGCACTTTGACGTGCTTTCGAACTGCTAGGTTGGCAGGAGCAGGGACCAAGCAACGGGAGCTCACCCTGTCATGGGGATTCGAACCACCGACCTTCTGATTGGCAAGTCCTAGGCTCTGTGGTTTAACCCACAGCGCCACCCACGTAGAACAGATATACATACCACTTAAAAAGAAAATGAAGGACTGCTCTGTTGAGTTGTCTTCAAATTCAAATCAATTAGCTAACCCCTTCCTTTCATTCTTAAGACAGCTACCCAAAATAAAGAGGTTTTGGTCGATTAATTCATCCACAGTGCAAGCCCAGAGACTCACCTTTTGGCGGCGAGCGATGAGGTCCATGATGACGTCTCTGGCTCTGTGATCCTCTTCGTAGTTGTAGTATGCATTCTAGAAGTGGAAGCAAACAAAACAGGCACAGTGAGTGGGTGCAGAAAGCCCCCGATTGAAGCCTCAGTATCTCTGGGTAGGGCTGGGAGAGATACACACCCCCACCTCCCCATCTGAAATCCTGGAGAGCTTTTGCCAGTCACTACTGTGGACAACCTGAGCTAGATGGAACAATGGTCTGGGGGCTCAGTGTTAAGAGTTGCTTCTTGGGTTCCTGAGACAAGCTATTGCACCTAGAAGCAGCAGGCAAGCCTTCCTTGTGAGAAAAGGGGAACCCAATTGAAAAAGACTCACACACAGGAAACACTGCAAGCACAAACTCCCATGATGTTGTATAATGGGGGGGAGCAATAAAAATATACATTGCAAAACCAGCACAGACAGAGTGCTTTTTGAGGGCTCCTGTGCACGGTTTTTTTGTTTAAAAAATAGTTTTATTAAAAAGTATGTGTACTGTCTCTATTTTCAGGTCATAAGAGTTTCTACGGATCAGTTACATTCAATGTGAGACATTAATGCTGTATACAGTACAAAGTTGGGGGAGAAGAGAGGGGGGAGAGAGGGGGGGAGAGGGAAGTTGACTAAACTTTTGGTTGGGTCAGAGGTCACCCTTGGCCAACCTTCCACATGCTGCATGAAAGCCGTCGTTGTGTCCAAAACAAAAACCAAAAACCAAGGTGTGTGTGCGCGCACACACAGAGAGAGACTGTCCTCTTTCTCAGCTAATTTGCATCTATTTTTTCTTTTTTGTTCAGGTGCTATGCTAAGTGGTGGCATTTTGCCCGAGGGTGGGGAAACAAAACAAAAAAAGGAGGCTGTAACAGGGGCCTAAGGTTTGTCATCCCTCCTTTTTTTAAAAAAAATGGAACACTTCCTCTTTGCAAGCTCACAACTCAGCTCCATTTTAAATTTATCCCTTGTGATCTGGGATACGAAGTTTGTAAAGAGCATCCCCTTAAGAAATTGAAAATGCCAGGTAAGTACAGAAAGGGGTAGGGAGATTTGACCGATTCTCTCCCATATTATGATTTGCTTAATTCTATTTGGCATGAGGCGGTCGCAGCTCAGTGGCAGAACACATGCTTGGCATGCAGAAGGTCCCAGGTTCCATCCTGGGCTCTCCCAGAAGGAACTTATATCTGCCAATCAGCAGGTGGATCAATGGGCTGACTCAGTTTCCTATCTTCCTCACCTGTTATGATTCAGGACCTGGCCGGGGCAGGGGAAGAGGATTAAGCCTGCCTTGGGAAGCCACACCCTTGGACCAGGAAAATGAACTCCACACAGACCCCAATTCCAGGTCTCACCAAATCTCGCAGAGCTTGCACATCCGTCAGCACAGAGCCCGTCATGGCAGCAGGCCTGAATTCTTGTCCTTCGTAGCTGAAGAGAATCTGGGCTTCCTCCGACGCAAAATGCACCATGGAACCCAACAGCATGGCCACGTCCAGCTTCTGGAGGAGAGACAGTAAGTCTTTCCTTTAAAAATATATATGCAAAGCTCTAGTCCCTTTGAAGGCCTCCCTTTATGGCTGGAGAAGCAGTCGCCTCGACATGCCCAATATTCGTTTGGCTCTAATGTGGAAAAAGCCAAGCCGCTTCCAGGTGATCTGTTCACGGAGCATCCAAACTTACTTGCTTCTGGGGAGTTTAGACGATGTTGTGTCAAGCAACTAAGAAGCACTTATTCTACACTTCCCTTGTCACACAAGGATTTTGGGGTGGGGGGAGGGGAGCGAAGCAGGTCTGCAACACTTCCAAATCTACTTTAATTGCTGGTATTGGCACGTGACTGAATCCCACCTAAAAACAGCTGCAGTCTGGAAGCAACCCTCAATTATCCTAGATTTAATTATATCTGCCAGAGGCAAGCTCAAATCGCCAGTGGATTTGCCAGGAAGAAATTTCAGGAGGCCATTTTACACGTTATAATCTTGCGGCTTCCAGACACAGGTTTTAAAATTAAGGGACTGGCAGGAATCATCTTGCCGCAGAAACTGGCCTCTGAGCTGGTGTTGTGTGAAAAATAAGAAGTTTTTTGGCCTACCAAGCTGCAAATTCTCTTTTACTGACCAGAGGATTTTATTACTCATCAATCAACATTAGCTTTTCCTGTACAGCAGGCGTTTCATTTTTTAATTATTTTCTTTTATTGATTAACAACAACAAAAATGTAACAACAGAGGTTTACAGCTGTTTTAAAAATTAGGTTATAAGCCACCATCTGCAATTATTTTTAAGTCAAACAGAGGGGGTACAAATACTAAAATAATAAATATTTGAAGATTAAATGAATCAAATGTACAGTTCCTGCAAAAAAACTGGTACATTTTGCTGGAAATCTGGTAGTACCGGTGGGGGGGGGGCAAGTTTGGCGGGGCAGGGCTGTTGTCATATTAATAGGGCAAGAAGTTGAAGTACAAGAAGACCCATCAGTACTGACATCCCACAGGCTCCTGAAGACACACCTGTTCAGCCAAGCAGTTGCCCAAACTTAGGATTTCTTATTGTTTTACCTGATTTGTCATGCTTTTAAACTAGTTCATTTACACATTTTAAACTAAAGATGTTTTAATGCTCTGATGAATTAGTACTATGCATTTCAATCAGGTATGGGTTTTAGGATTGATTTTACATTTGTAAACCGCTTTAGAAGCCATTCGGTATGAAAGCGGCATACAAATGAATTAATAATAATCAGTGGATCCGAAGCCAACGACAAGCAGAGTCAACTGGTTAAAGGTTTCCCCTCCCTCCTGAGTTCTACGAGGGCAATACAGAGAACTCAGAAGGAAGATGGCAGCCAGGGACACCCTCTAGGCTGGTTTTAAGAAAGGAAATAGGCAGGTGGGGGACAAGCGAGGTTGGCAAGGAAGTGTCCCATTTGCCCTAACGCAGCTCCTGTTGTGGAACGAGTCAACAGGGAAGGGAAAACAGAGAGAAAGGTTGCTTTTAAGATGAACAAACCGTAAGGGGGAGAGAGGCCCGTCCAGCGTCATCCTGCCCATTGGTGTTGGGGCAGCAGAGACCCTGGGCCTTCACGTAGGGCTGAAACATGTCTGAGTTTTTTATCAGGATGAGGGTGCGGCCAGGGATGGGGGGCAGATTGTGCCGAACGGCAATGTGGATTGCTTTCTCCAGAGCCTCCTGGTAGCGTTGCAGGAGAGTGTGGCTGCAGCGAATCTCTCTGTAAAGGAAGACAGACGAACAAATGAACACACACATGCCAGTCAACACCTGAGCCACCACTGCAATGATGGAAGCTTCCTCTGTAGTGTTTTGCAGCAAAGTGAGATGTAGTGTTTTTTTTATTTAAAAGAGTAGGTGGAATATATAAACAACCTTGAATGTATCTATTTACAAAAAAAAGACAATAGTTATGCCACAGTGCTCTTCACTCCGAGTACCCCGTCATATCAGACTGCACATCCACATCTATTATAGCATCCTGTTCTCACCGTGGCTGATCAGATGCCCACTGGATGGTTAAGTCCAGTCAAGGGCGACTACGGGATTGCGACGCTCATCTCGCTTTCAGGCTGAGGGAGCCGGCATTTGTCCACAGACAGCTTTCCAGGTCATGTGGCCAGCATGACTAAACCACTTCTGGCACAACGGAACACCATGATGGAAACCAGAGTGTACGGAAATGCTGTTTACCTTCCCGCCACAGCGGTACCTATATCTACTTGCACTGGTGTGCTTTCAAACTGCTAGGTTGGCAGGAGCTGGGACAGAGCAACAGGAGTTCACCCCGTCATGGGGATTTGAACCGCCGACCTTCCAATCAGCAAGCCCAAGAAGCTCAGTGGTTTAGACCACAGCGCCACCCACGCACAAAACCCCTCTCCCCTCCTATAATTCGCAGCAACTGCTATCCAGAGGTATACTTCCTCCAACAGTGAAGGGAGTAACACAGCATTACCCCCCTCCAGGATTTGTCTAATCCTGTTGATAGCGAAAAATGAAACTCCCATATTCCATTGCAATGCATCTCTGGGTCAAAGATGCTGGAGACAGAAGGCCCCGCCTCCAAGCGTCTCGGAAGCATCTGATTGGCTGCTGTTGGCTGAGCAGGATGCTGGGCAAGAGTGACATTTTGCCTCCTTGTGGAAGCACATACTTCCCCTCTTCCTTCCCTGCACTTCTGACGTGAACAGTCCGCCTCTCACTTCTCACCACACAGCCAGCCCCATCGCTACCTGGCCTTCAGGAGTTTCCTCTTCTCACGCTTCACCATACTGAAGATAACAGGGATCTCCAGACACCCACGCAGGCTTCGCCGTGTCCAAGATAGCGATGACCTCCCATAGGAGATGTTCAGCCCATGTCGGTGTATGATCTTGAGGATGATGTCTTTGTTGCTAGGGAAGGGGGTCTCTGTAGGGAAGGGGGAAAGAGGGGGCTGGTAAGGCGTTTATCCCAGCCAGCAACTTCTAGCCCACCCGCTCCCTCCGAAGGCTGCTGCAAATTTGTACAACCTACAGAAAACCTAGCTGCCCTTGCTGTCATACTAACTCACCCACCCCACTCAGGTGCCTTGAAAGTCACTCAGCCAAACTCCTTCATCAATCCCTTCTGCTGTTCTCACTTTCATAGAAGTCCCCCTCACCATCAACCTTCCCTCTCTGCTATTTTCCTTGTGCTGCAGTCAGATCACCGACACCTGAGGCCAGCAGTGATAGAATGCATTTCATATCTAGGGTGTTGTTGTTTAGTCGTGTCCGACTCTTCGTGACCCCATGGACCAGAGCACGCCACTGCCTCCCGCAGTTTGGTCAAACTCATGCTGGTAGCTTTGAGAACACTGCCCAACCATCTCGTCCTCTGTCGTCCCCTTCTCCTTGTGCCCTCCATCTTTCCCAGCATCAGGGTCTTTTCCAGGGAGTCTTCTCTTCTCATGAGGTGGCCAAAGTATTGGAGCCTCAGCTTCACGATCTGTCCTTCCAGTGAGCACTCAGGGCTGATTTCCTTCAGAATGGAGAGGTTTGATCTTCTTGCAGTCCATTGGGGAAGCCTTATTCAGGCTGAGGGACAGTCCAATACACAGCCCAAGGGCCACATGCAGCCTTGAGTACTTCATTGGCAACATTTCACACACACCCAACCCTTGCACTGCCTTCCCAAAGCTAGGTAAGCAAGCCGCTAGGCTTTGGGAAGGAGGCGTGAGGGCTCTGACAGGGTCCTAGCAGAGTCCGGTGCCTCACTTATCCAGCTCTGGGAAGCCAGCACAATAGCTGGCTTTTGGGTTCGCTTTCTCCCACCCACCCCACAAGTGCAACAAGACATTGTGTAGGCCATGGGTTCCGTGCCAAAGTACTGTTGTGGACAGCTTGGTATGCAAAGCTGGACTGCCCTGTTACAGGGCCTACATGCCAGTGGCCCCTGGTGGCAGAGGCAGAAGTGGGAGGAGCAATGGAAAGGACCATTACTTTTGTACTGTAGGCTACATGACAGCAATGCAGAGGTCAGGTTTACACACACAAACACATACACTCCTGGGCAAGGCAAGAGGTACCAGCATAGCCTAAGGTCACATTCCAGTCAGGCAAATGCACTCAAGGCGATTGTGGGACAGAGCTGCTGGTGGGTGTGGCCTGGAGAGAGTCCCTGAGGGCCATACAGAGAGGCCTGGAGGGCCACATATAGTTCTAGGCCCAAGGATCCTCACCCCTGTTTTTAACCAATTCTCACTGGTGCCTTTCAAAAGTGCCCTCTAGTGCAACTTGGGTGGTATGCAGGCCTTACCCGCCTCTCTGAGTTCATTTTCCAGATCTTTCAGGACCTTGAAGGCTGAAAGGAACCGGAAAGGGAGCTGCCTGCTGCGAATGACGGATTCCTGGGAGGGGCAGAAAAACGTCAACAGGAGAAGCAAGGGTAGCGGGGGTTAAATCAATGCACTGCGCATTAAAGTTGCTATTACAACCGAAGTACTGAAAATCCTTCATCAGGGGCAGATTTTGCTGTTGTGCCAATAGTTCCCCCCCCAAAAAAAATACTTCAACATTTCTTCCATAGGTGCAAATGGAAGCCATACTCTTGTTGCAACACAAGAATGGTCAAAGTGCCAAGGCAAAAAACAAAACAAAAAACCAGCGCTCAGACACGGAGCTCTAAAGCACATACCTATGTCTAGAAACGTGGCAGAAAAGGGATGAGAAGCTTGAGATTCAGGTAGCAAGTGACCTTTCTCTAGGAAAGAACCTGGAGAGTTTAACCCCATAATCCCAGGTTAGAAAGACAAATCCCCTGAGCAGCTTCCTAAGCTGTACGAGGGCCTCACCTTGTCCTCCAGGCGCTTCAACAGTCGCATGTGGTGTCGATCGCTGACCCCGGTCCGCAAGATGTTGCGCAGATTCCGCAGCATGGCCATGAAAGGCAGCTTGCCTGCATCTGCGAAAGGCCAACAACTGAAGCTTGGAAGGGACTCAAACTTTGGGCCAAAGTCAGAACTCTGCACCAACATCCCCTGCCTCTCATGCGGAAGCTAGAGCTTTTCTGCAACCTACAGCCTAGTTAACATTTGAGATTTGGAGGGTTCCCCAATTTTGAAACCAGGCCAAAGTTTTCTCATCGCGGAAGGCATGCTCCTTCTACAGGCAGAATCCTAGGGGTCTGGTGGTAAGCAGAAACACAACATACTTAAAGCATTTGTACCTCACTGTTCAACCAAAATGGTTCCCAGAACAGCATATAAGCAATCAAGAACGAGCAGAAGGGGGGAAAGCAGACAAAGCGGGGGGAGGAGAAAACAGCTGCTGATTCTTGAAAGCTAAATAGTATTTCTATATCATGACTGGCTGGAACAGAAGCAACTGAGGGTCTGGGGGAAGCCGGATGGAGCTGGTCTGCTCAGCAGACCAAACTGAACCAAGTCCTGCTTCTCCCACAAAAATGTATGTCAGCGAACAAAATAATTATTTTCTTCAGTTGCCACAGGTGTGAACTGGGATATTGGGACAGCACTTTTCAGCAGATGGGGAAACAACCACAACAAAAATCATCTTCTCTCTCACACCTACCAATCAGCTCTTCCCAGGCCTTGGCCTTGTTCCCCAATTGGCTAAGGTCCCGCTCCCAGGTCTGAGGCTTCGGCAGCCTCATGCGAGTGCCAGCAAGGCTGGAGTCCCAGGGCCCGGGGAGGCGACTTCGCGAGAAGGCATTTAAATCCGAGGGGTACCTGGAGAGTTCAAGCAAGAGAAGGAGATTTAGGGCGAAGGTGGGCTGGCTGAAGGCTGATTTGAAGCCCACTGGTGAATCATGGCCCATATGGATCATTTAGTATATGCTGATTGCTGGAATTCTTGCAAAATGATTTATTAGCTCAACCGTGAAATTTAACAGGGTAGGTGGGTTTGTCAAACCAAGGTTTATTTATTTAATTGTCATGCATGCCTCTGCTTCCACTGCAAGCCTGACACAGCTCTGGGGCTCAACAGCGCCATCTAGGATGCAGTTCAACAACCAGCTGAAGCATTCCGTCAGCTGACCCCCTCCGAGGGCCAATCCCTGCCCACCAGGCCCTATAAAAGCCCCATCCTCGGAACCTGCTGTTCAGTCCAAGCCACATACTTCCTTTCGGAAGGAATGAGTTCAGTGGCAGAGCATCCCTTTTAACATTCGAAAGGTCCACAGGTTCAATCCCTAGCATCTCTAGATGAAGTAGTAGTAGTAATAAAATAATCATAATAATAATTTATTTATACCCCGCCCATCTGGCTGGGTTTCCCCAGCCACTCTGGGCGACTTCCAACAGAACACTAAAATACAATAACCTATTAAACATTAAAAGCTTCCCTAAACAGGGATGCCTTCAGATGTCTTCTAAAAGTCTGGTAGTTGTTTTTCTCTTTGACATCTGGTGGGAGGGCATTCCACAGGGTGGGTGCCACTACCGAGAAGACCCTCTGCCTGGTTCCCTGTAACTTGGCTTCTCGCAGCGAGGGAACCGCCAGAAGGCCCTCGGCGCTGGACCTCAGTGTCCGGGCAGAACGATGGAGATGGAGACACTCCTTCAGGTATACTGGACCGAGGCCGTTTAAATCAGGTGGAAAGAAACTCCTGCCCAAAAGCTTCCAAGAGCCACTGCCAGTCAGAGTAGAGAATACATAGACCTTACCTGCTCACACTTCAGAAACCGAAAGGCTACCATTGGCCAGGAGGAGGGGGGATTCAATGCTACCCAGGAAGCCTCACCTGCGTCCCAGGACACTCATTACAAGCTGGGCTGGCTCAGAGATGTGAAGGCGCTGGATCAAAGCCTTTAGGGAGAAGAGGTCCTTGGGGGCTGCTGGACACACCTTTTCCTTTTTCAATTCCTCTTCAAACTGGTGGGAAGCAATTGACAAGAGGACTAAGAAATCTCAAAAGCCACTTTGCTTCTTCAGGGAAGTTTTGAAAGCCCTTTCTTTGAAGACAGGAGACCTCGACACAACACTTCAAAGTTTCCTACCCCCTGAGCTTTACACAGTTAGAGACTTACCTTCATCTGGAGCAATCTGGCTTTTGTTGCAAATAATGTATTCCGACCAGGCCAATGCTCTTCCCAATGAGAAGCTCTTGGCTCTTGCTGAGGAAATGAAATGAACAAGCATTAGCCACATAAATAAACAGTGCAGGGTCCCTGGGCCAACTACACATCACAAATACTCCTGGTACTACAGATATGCCCCAATATGGATAAGCTTCTATAAGCCTGGTGTCTGCATTTTACAGTTTCTGGTGCTCAAAGCTCACAAAGCAGAAGATAAATACCCAATTGGAGCCTTCACCAAAAAAGAAGGAAAGAAAGAAAGAAAGAAAGAAAGAAAGAAAGAAAGAAAGAGGTACAGGGTTAGATACAAGGGAACAAGACATTTCTGTACATTTTTCCAACAGAAGAATTTGTCATGTTCCACATGAAAAAATTTTCAACGAGCATTCCTGCATCTAATAATAAAATAATAATAATAATAATAATAATTTATTATTTGTACCCCACCCATCTGGCTGGGTTTCCCCAGCCACTCTGGGCGGCTTCCACAGAAACCAAAATACACTAAAATATCACACATTAAAAACTTCCCTGAACAGGGCTGCCTTAAGATGTCTTCTGAATGTCAGATAGTTGTTTATCGCTTTGACATCTGATGGGAGGGCGTTCCACAGGGCGGGCGCCACTACCGAGAAGGCCCTCTGCCTGGTTCCCTGTAGCTTTGCTGCTCGCAATGAGGGAACCGCCAAAAGGCCCTTGGCGCTGGACCTCAGCGTCCGGGCTGAACGATGGGGGTGGAGACGCTCCTTCAGGAGTATCTATAGATTAGTTCTTTCCAAACCAAAAAAGCAAAAAACAAGACCTTTGCATATTTAGCCCTATAGCCACTTCCTGGCCCTGGGCTCAAAACCTCTCAACTCATCCAGCCCAGTGATGCAAGCTCTGTCCCCACTCAACCATCAAAATTGCAGCTCACTTCCCGCACACTAAGAGTATTCCCTGCTACAGAAACCTTCCTCCAAGCCGTTAGAATGTCTCTGAACACTCCGTGGTATCGCAGAAAGTCAGTTCATGTTTAGCCAACATTAGAAAGTACAAAGATGATCAGGAACTCTGAAATCAAAGCACCCACCTTCCTGGGTTTCGGCCGACGGCTTCTCTTCCCCTGGCTCTTGTGGTTATTGTATTTGGCCAACTGGTACATGTCAAACTGCCGGAACTTATCAGCCATTGCAGCACGAAGGCAGCAAGGCATTGGAGCCAGAGCTTTTCCTTCCCCTGCTAGGCTCTGCATGCAAGAGAAAAATAATAGCACCATGTGATCACCAGGACGAGAAACAGTGCTGCATCCTGGATTACCACTGGAACTCTCTGCTAAAGGATTTTGTGCGGTCATTCTCTCCTTACCTGATAGAGTTTGGCCACTTCCTTCCAGTCAGAGGGAAGCTGCACAGTGTGGCAGAAATACCGTCGCAGATGTGGGCGGCAGGGCAAAAGGCGGGCAGACAGCGCCAGGAGAAAATTGGCCGTACTGCGGATATTCAGTTCCTGGCGAGTGTACAGGGCAACCTGTCATTGAAGGAGAGAGAAAGTGCACAGGTTTCTAGAGATGTTGAAGTGAGTATGAGGACACCACTACACAAAGATGAGGCAGATGGTCTGGACATTTTCCTAGAAAGGTGGACCTCATTCGTATCCTGTGTTTGTCACACCTCTTAGGTTCTGACACAAGAAGGACAACGGCACAACTACTGTGCCAAACCTGACATAGAACACCATCGTTTTTGTTGGGCAGGCAACTGCATCCAGCAATTCCAGGTTAGCACTGAAAGCTCCAATGCAGATAATGCTCTTAGCTCAGATTCCATGCTTTTGGAGATGTAAGTTTCTAGCCCTCTGTGATCACACAATAGAAGGAACAAAAGCAAAAATGACACAATTCGATATGAGGATTCTTTTTTCGCTGCCCTTTAATTTCCACATTCCTTCTGCAGCTCAAGATCTTTCAAGCACCAGTTCCCACCTGGAGACAGTTTCAGAACCAGTCTCTTTTAATTTATTACAACCAGATAATTTGCCAAGGACAATGGCAGCTTCTGGAAAGGAACAGCATCCCAGAGCCTAGGAAAGAAGATCTACCTCCAGGGAAGAGCTCTAGAGAAATGAAATGAACTCTGCAAAATTTCTTTTAACATTCCCAGAGTTCCTGGGGGAAAAGATTGTTTAACTGCTCTGGGAATTGTAGCTCTGCGAAGGCAAGAGAAGTTTCCAATCAACTTTCAGCACACTTAACAAACCAGAGTTATCAAGATTCCTTGGGGGAAGCCACTGCTGTTTACAGTGGTGAGGTGGTGCTTTAAATGTGAGGCATAGATGTGGCCTAATGACATTTAGAAAAACTGCTGCATGCCACTCTGAGCCTAGGGGGACAGTATGGGACATAAAAACACAAAATAAAAATAAAGAGTCAACATTAAAAGGACAAAAAAGAGACTAGCGTACAGATAAAAAGAGCCACGTTCTTCTGCATTTTAATTCACATTTATCCTTATGCAATAATTTAGGTACTTTATTGGAAGAAATTCTCCCACTTGCGATTCTCAACAATTGGCACTCAGTCACATTACCGCCAACAAAATAATGGCCAGTCCTCTATATAATTGACAATATCCTCAGGTTTTTTTTTAAGAGAAAAAAATATTATAATGACATTTTGCAACAAGAGTGCCGTCAGCACTTGGGGAATTCAATGGCATTCATGAAAACAATCTAGGTAAATATTAAACACACATCGAGAACAGGCAAGCTTTTCTTTCTGGCCCAATGATTGCACTGCAATGCCTCACACACAAACCCTTGTGACTTTTTGGGTGCAACCCCCAGAAATCCAGGCTCCCAGTTAACTGCGCCCTCGTACCTTGAGAATGAATTCAGGATCGTGCTCTGCTAGGCTCTCACACACTTCCATCAATGCCTGCTGAAGCTCACCAGGAGGATTTCCAAACTTCGGTCCTTCCACCAGTGAACAGCAGGCCAGGCTCAACAACATCAACTAAAAAAGGAGGAAGGGGTTAGAGGAGAAAGCCTTAGGAAGCCACTCGTGGGAGTTTCCTTCAAATTTCAAGGTTCTAGTCCAGTGGACACCAACCACTCTTAAGCTTCTAAGAATCCACCACTGGAACTGGATGAAAAGCTGGAAGCTCTGGATTCACTTAGGGCTAGATTTAGAAGAAGAAGAAGAAGAAGAGTTTGGATTTGATATCCCGCCTTTCACTCCCCTTCAGGAGTCTCAAAGCGGCTAACATTCTCCTTTCCCTTCCTCCCCCACAACAAACACTCTGTGAGGTGAGTGGGGCTGAGAGACTTCAAAGTAGTATGACTGGCCCAAGGTCACCCAGCAGCTGCCTGTGGAGGAGCAGAGACGCGAACCCGGTTCCCCGGATTACGAGACTACCGCTCTTAACCACTGGCACCACACTGGGCTTGGTGGGTGGGTGCTGGTTCCAGTTTGCCCATTACAAGAAGCCCCTACCAACTCAGCAGTTGAAACGGAAACCTAATACTAACAGCAAATCTTCACCTCTATATCCAAGAACACTCGGCTGCATGGCCCATGTTGTATTGTGTGCACTATTTTCCAGTCCCCATCCAAAAACAACAACCCAGAACCACTGTGTTCCTACTAGGAACAAGCCAATTTGTCCCTTCCAGTTTCTCTTGTTTCTCCAAACTCGGCTCCCAACATCAGTTTGCAAGTTAAGAAAAAACCCTCATGAAAGTTCATATACATTTCAGTGCAAATTTCTCCTAATATACACCTGCCTGTATGCCGTTCCACCTACTGTACACATATTTTTTTTTGCAAAGCAATTATTTCCATACGCAAAAATGCATTCCGTGTTAATTTCACAAATATATGCAGTTTTATGCAACTTGACCCTATTATATGCTTTTTTCGTATACTGTTGTGTACACTCCAGTCACACTCCAATCACTTCGTGGTGAGAGACTCGAGGGGTGGCCTCTGCTTTCCTGGGGTTTAGATCCCTTGAAATGAAGGTCAACGGAAACTGCAGTTTCTTTGGGATATTTTGGTTTTATTAACACAACCCGAGCATAGGATGGAGGAGATCAACACAGCATTAACATCCCAGCAGATCTTTCTTTCCCGTTACGTTTCCAAGGAAGTTGCAAACTCAGTTTTGGATCCAACACAGAACAAAACATGTCTCCATCTCTCCAGCATCAGCAAAACACTGTCTGTCTGTCTGTCTGTCTGTCTGTCTGTCTGTCTGTCTCTCTCTCTCTCTCTCTCTCTCTCTCTCTCTCTCACACACACACACACACACACACACACACTTTCACATTCATTCATTCACACACACACACACGTGCATGTTTAGCCTATTCTTTTCCATCTCAGACTGACCCGTCATCCAGCCAAGCTGGTGGAAGAAGGCCCACCCACTTGTCTCTATAGCAACAGAACTCACTCTAAGAAACAGGTGATGGGTAAAATTAGCTGAGCTGCCACAAAGGAGCTAGTCTGACTTGTTCTACAAGTTAACTCTGATAGATTCTAACACCAGATGCACAGAGAATCACAGCTTTGGAAGGGCCCTATGGTCATCCAGACTGACCCCCAACCTATAAATGACCCCCCCCAACCCATAACAATCTGTCATTTGGCTGGAGAACTGTACTGCAAAATTTGGAGCAATGTGAACTTAGAAAAAGACAGTATTCCAGTTCACATAGCACTTTGGAAATTGAAAATAGGCAATTTGTTTTTAATCGCAAGGTGAATCCAATGTCTCCCCAACCCCTAGTTCCTACCAGCACAACACCTCTCACCTTCTGATCTTTCACTTGCTGCTCTTTGCTCTCCACAGGCAGCTCATCAGCCAAAGAATCGTCCTCTTCCGACTGCACTTTCAGGTCATCTTCGGGCAAAGTCAGAATGTACTCTGGGATGGCCCCAGCAGCTTCCGCCTCATCCCTTTCCTCCTGCAGGGGAAGAAACCCCACTGGCCCTTAGTCAAAGTTGCAACCACTCTACAAGCATTATCCAATATTCATTTTACAGGTGTCTTTTACCAGTGAGTATAGAAGCACCAGCAAAGTTCTCAGGCACAAGACCCGTGCAAATGCTTCATCTGAAACCCCTGAAAACACAAAAAAGCGACCACAACCAGGAATGTTAAAATGTGTATTAATTGTGACCACATCTGGTTACACTCCTCAGATGTTGTTTGTAAATAATAATAATAATAATAATAATAATAATAATAATAATAATTTATTATTTATATCCCCAGCCACTCTGGGCGGCTTCCAACAAAATATTAAAATACAATAGTCCTTCAGATATTAAAAGCTTCCCTAAACAGGGCTGCCTTCAGATATCTCCTAAAAGTCTGGTAGTTGTTTTTTCCTTTGACATCTGGTGGCAGGGTGTTCCACAGGGCGAGCGCCACTACCAAGAACCCTTCACCCAAGTAAAAACAGCAATGAACGTGTGTGGACTATGACTGAGGATTCCCCCTCAAGCTCAAGGATGGGGAACCTGTGACCCTGCCGATGTTTTTGGACTTCAAATCCCATCAACCCCAGCAAACGATCAGGGATGATGGGATTTGTAGTCCAGTGGAGGGCCACTGCTTTGGCTACTGGCCTGAATTTATGGAAGGGAAACTCTTAAAACCCAGGTTTTCCTAATTACCTAGACGGTTCCCCCCCCCCCCCGCCGGCTATAAAACTTTCCTCCATTCCCTTTGCCATCCAACCCAACCTTCTGCAGCTGGCCAAAGTTACTGCTGCTGAAACCTCCCTCACACAATATCCTGTTGCCATGACAATGCTCCAGCAACTGGGCCTGGCCTGTATAGGCCCTTGTCCAACTGAAGTCTTACTTGCAACTGTGGTTCTTCCAGTTTGGTGCTTGGTCCAAAAGCCTCATCCTGGGCTGTGTAACCCGGTGGCACCCCCAAGGATGTTGAGGCACAGATTCTTTCCTGAGGATCCAATCGGGGAGAGAACTGCACGTCCAAAGGCTTTGATAAAGCAACAGAGGTGGAAATAGGACGCAGCAGGCGAGCCTTGGATTCCTCCAGCCCCTGAACAGCCAAGTGGGCAGGCTGCTTCAGAAGGGAATTCTCCAACCAGAGCAGCCTTGGTTCAGAGAAGGCAGAATATGACACAAGTTTCTTCATGTCAGATGCTGCAGGCTGCCTTGCCTGGAGTAGGGAACGATAAACGAACAATTAGTGGCATGAATGAGGGTGTTCATGCAATACCACCCACAAGTGTATATACAGTGTGTGGAAAACACTTGGCTGTACAGTGGTACCTCGGGTTACATACGCTTCAGGTTACAGACTCAGCTAACCCAGAGCTAAACTTCAGGTTAAGAACTTTGCTTCAGAATGAGAACAGAAATCATGCTCCGGCGGCACGGCGGCAGCGGGAGGCCCCATTAGCTAAAGTGGTGCTTCAGGTTAAGAACAGTTTCAGGTTAAGTACGGACCTCCGGAACTAATTAAGTACTTAAACTGAGGTACCACTGTACAAATCAGCAAGCGTACACACTTTCGCACAAACACATGTACCTATATAGACAGCCTGCACCTGTGTTCAGCGTAACACATGAAAAAGCTTAACGCCAAGTAGAATCCCATTCGCCTTTACATCTGCCATACAACTCTCACTTCCCTTGGCTGGGGACAGTACACTGGGGAAGGAAAGGAGGTATAGCAGCAGCGGCACACCAGCCTGCAGCGCAGATCTACACAATCAGGTGTATCACACAGGGCCTATTTCCTGGTACTACGCTACTTCTGAAATGTTGAAACCTTTTTCCTGCATCAAAATCTCCCCACCCACTGTAGGGATGTGCAGGAACTGAACTGATCCCACAACACCCACCCATCTGGGAGCACCCAAAGGGGGAAAAGGAAAAGAAACCCCAGCTACGTTTGAATCAACTCCTAGTGATGACACCTTGTGGCTTCCGTTTCTGAGCACACCTAAGAATTATCGTTTTGTGAAAAACCTCCTTTTCTAGCATGGTCACAAAAGTGTCTTTCCCAGGATTCTTTGGGTGGGGAGGGCTTTGCTTTGACCATTAACCCCATCATGGATCAGACATGCATTCAAATAAACCATCTCTTGTGAAATAGTTATTATTGGTGGTGTTATTGCTACTAGCATTACCACAGCCATGCTTACCTGTGTCTGCTCAAGGACCGAGTCAAGCCATTTGAAATCCAGAGCATTTGGCGTTGTCAAGGAGCCCGCCACGACCTGGCTCTGGGCACTGAGGGGCTTCAGCGAGGCTAGCCATGAAGCAGACGGGGTAATGGGCTGCAAGAGTCGGGCCTGGACTTCCTCCAGCTTTGGAAGGGTGAGAGAAGCAGGGGCGCAAGCATGAAGCAAGGGCTTCTCCCCAAAGAGGGAGGCAGAGGAATCCATGGACTTCACTGGGAAGGCCGCTGGGTGCTTGGACGTCTGCAAAGAGAAAGGATAGACTCTGGAACTCAACACGAACAAGCCCTATGCAGATTTGAGACCAGGATACCTGAAAGAGCCTCTCATCGCTTATGAAACCAGCTGAATGCTACAATCTTAATGCATTTTTAATCTTTTGTTGGAAGCCGCCCAGAGTGGTTGGGGAAACCCAGCCAGATGGGCGGGGTTTAAATAATAAATTATTATTATTATTATTATTATTATTATTATTATTATTATTCTGCAGGAGAAGGCTGTGCTACATGCAATGACCTCAGGAGGATCAACTCCACACTATGTCATAATCGGGCCTTTGGTGTAGTGGCACCTACTTGTTGGAAAACCACCACCACCCCACCATTATTTATTAGACAGGAACTTTATTGTATTTAAAATAATTTCTTTTTTAACCAGCTGTCTTAAGTGGAGATCTTCAGCCCACTCAGTACCTGTATTGGATTTGTAATTGTTTTCGTGGCTTTGCAATTCCGGACGATGCCTTCAGAATACTTAGAGGGGCGTAAAATTCTTGCAGAATCGCATCTCTGGTGCTCAGTAAATGGAAGATCATTATCATTGTTTATTACACTGTTCTTGGCATTCAGAACCAAGGGAAAGTTTATTCTGCATGTGTTAAGCAGGATACTCGATGGCAATGATAAAGCAAAATCATATTTGCTGTGCAACTCTTTAACAGATTTGTGGCGGGTAAGAGTGGCAAGATTTGCAGTGGCTGCTCAAAAGTTTTTATTAAAAGGCTGGCTGGTCACCTTATCAAGGCTGCTGTAGCAGTGGGATACCTGCATGGGCTAAGATGACCACTGAGGTCCCTTACATAGCACCTAGAAAGCTTCCTGCAAATCAGCTGCACAAGTTAATGAACAAACTAGGCATCCGTTAGTGTGAATTTAACATGCTGGTGTTTTAATGAAGTGTTTCTTAGACCCCCATACTGCCACTTCTTTAAGCAAACATTGCTGGGTTTCAGCAGGGAATGAGAAACCTATGGCTCTCCTAATGTTGTCAGGTCTCAATGGATCTGAGGAAATACTTCACGCAAGCTTTCAGTGAGAAATGTTGCAGTTGTGGGGTGGTATCCTTTCAACACTTAGGGTGTAAAAGACCCCAGGTTTAGGGTTATGCATCCTTTTAGCACAGCAGCCCCTTGTGGCACCATGGTGAAAATAACTTTTTTTTTTTAAAGCAGAAAATTTGAGGAAATGAAGTTGGAAGATTCCCTAGAAGTCCAAAGGCCCAGGCAGGGCCTACCTACCCTGCCACTCATAGCTGCAGCCACAGCATTCCACCCTATCCAAATGTTCACTGAGTCACAAAGCCTTGCACAACCACCCCCAGCCACAACCCCCAGTCTCTTCCTGCCTCCTGGTTAATTGAATTAATTCCCATGTTTATCTGAAGCCACTGTCTCTCGGTTCCTGCTTTCAGTTCCTGTATTTCCCTGCAGCGTTGGCGCCCGCCACAATGAAACTCCCTCCCCTATCTCCTATTCTGCTCATTCAACAAACAAACGCGTTGGGCAAACATCCATAGGGAACTGCCATATATACCAAAGCCAGACCACTGGGTCCATCTGGCTCAGTAATGCATACACTGACCTGCAGCGACTCTTCCGGGTTTCATGCAGTGATCGATCTCTCTCCCCGAGCCCCAAAGCAGATACCTGCAACTGAACCTGGCAACCTATACATGCCAAACTCTACCACTGAGCCACACCCATCGCTCGGAGAAGCTTTAAGTTAATGAATGTTAAAGGCACAGGAGCCACACACACACACCCAGCAGCCCCTTATCGCCGCTTGCCAGTCGGCAACCAGAAACCATGGTTTGCGCGCGATGCAGGAAACCAATTACGCCCGAATTCATTCAGGCTTGCAAATTCGGTACAGGTTGGCCAAAGAGTCACCTCTATAAGCTGCTTCCTCCCTCCATTTAGATTTATTAATTATTATTATTATTATTATTATTATTATTATTATTATTATTATATACCACCCACCTGAGCTGATCACAATCTTTCTCTTTCTCGCATTCCACAATCTTTCTCTTTCTCTTTCCTCCTATCAGGGATTCCCCCCCTCCTCTTCTGCGAAATTTGCAAAAGGACTCTCAAGGCGAGGTCCGCCTCTGCTGCAACCTACAGCCTCTTTCCTTGAAATATTAGCCGGCGCCACCCCCTAACCGCCTTTGGAGAGGTACGGGGTGGGAGGTCAGCCCCACCAACAGAGCCTGTTTTATCGGTTTTCTTGGAGAGGTCGGGGCTCACCCACCCCAGAAAACCGAGTCGCCTGCACGCCTCCAGCCAGCCCCTCCCGGACGCGGAAGCTCAAGCAGAGAAACCACAGCCGGCGTAAGCACCGCCTAGGCGGAGCCTGGACTGCGCCCAAGAAGCGTCTCCCTCCCTCCCTGCCTCCCTCCCGGCAGCAAAATCCCACGCACCTCCGGAGGGACCCAGGTGTCCAAGTCACCGGATTTGTTCCACGCGTCCGCGCTAGAGCCCCCGGAGAAAGGAGGCGATCCCGGTTGGTGCCTTATAAGGCGTCACGTTTCAGAAAGAGGCTTTGGGCGAGGAAACCCGGGAAGCCTGACCTCTCTGGTGCGCCACGGCTTTTAACCCGTTAGAGTTCGTGTTGCACGAGAAGAACCCAGGAGTCCTGGCTCTTGAATCCGGAGAGCGCACTCACCATTCAAGGAGTTGGAAAGGGAGGAAAGGGGAGTCCTGGCCTCAGCTTCGACTTAGTCGTTTTGTTTATAAATCACTCGACTGCAAGAGCGTCCATGCAGTTCACAAAGATGGGATACAAAAAATAATTTTAAAAAATGAATCAGTTGTGACTATAAAATCAAATGCCAATTAAAATATCTAATGGGTTGCTGCATTAATAATAATAATTAATAATAATAATAATAATAATATGTATACTGTCTTGTACCCACATGTCTCAGGGTGGTTACGACAGAAAATCACCATATAAAAACACAAAATACATAATAAAAACAAAAACAGCCCAATAACCCCTCTTCCCCAACTATTTTTTTAAAGTATTTGTTAAGTGTGGAGAGGCCAGTAGGAAAGGGACATAATCAGACCTTGATTGGAAGAGAGCCCTGCAAAATTGAGCCCATAATTAAAGAATTGGGTGGGGTGAGGGGGTGAGGTATCAAAGGCATGAAGTTTTACTTGAGAGCCCCCCTCTCAACCGTATTATAGTATACAGTTCCCCACACTTTTTCTCTGGGCCACACTTTCAGAATAAAAAATTGCTCACACCACACCGAATTTTTTATTGATAAGTAATGCATTAGAAAACAAAAAGAAAGAAAAAACTCCTGGCAGTGCTTGATTTGTAGCACAGAAAACAGCTACTTTATAAAATGATTGTGGGACATCCACAAAGTATGCAACAATGCAGCTACGTTTGGCGAAAACATTGCCAAAATATAAACAAGCCTCTTACATACGTGCCTTAAGTACGTATACAGACTCAATGAGAGGTGTGAGCTTGCTTTCGCAGGGAAAACTCATTTATTTATTCAGTCTAATCTGAAACAAACTCTCATCTCATCAATACAAATAAGCCTTTGTTGCAGGAATTAATGTATAGGTTGGGGGGGGGGTTGCCCCTCCAGCAGATATCATGCATATGCAGCCCACTACCAAAATCAGCACAATCACTTTTGTGACTTTTGTGATTTGTCCCCACAAAACACTTCATCACAGTTTCTTCCTGTCTATTCAAAGGGCCTTTGCTGCACAATACCAAATGTAACAATTCACTGATAAATGTATCTATGTACTGGCTCACTGAGAAAACTTCAGAAGATTCTTTGGGAGAAACCCTGACCCGTTTAAAGTGGTATGATATTGCTTTAAATGTATAGCAGAGGGTGGCCCTTTAGCAGATGTTTGATATGCATGAATCAGCAGGTTAAGGTTTCCACCAGCAGGAACACAAGCATTGTCTGCAGACTGCCTTTAAAGCTGCAGTGGCCTGTTTGAAAATCTGGCAAGGGCCTTGCAATAGCATTATAAAATCCAGGAATAAAAGCCGGCAACCCCAACAGGGAAAGTGAAGTAATGTGCCTTAAGAGCAGGATTAATCACAGCCGTATTTTTTAAAACAAGCAAAACACCGCCTACGATAACATGTGTTATAAGCTAAATAGTGGGCAGCTTAATTGTTGTGTACACATCATTTTGTAACTCATCGCTTAATAGAAAAGCTCTTGCATTGAACCCTATCTAGCGCAGGGGGTGGTGAGCTTTTCTCAGAGGGTGGGCTGCATTCTCTTCTGAGGGGGCAACAGTAGGCAGGGCCTAAGTGGGCACAGCATTGAATCTAAATATTACCCTCTTTCTCCTCCAGGCAGTCAAGCAACCCAATCAAGGCTGAAGAATTCAACTCTTCCTTCTGATAACTTCATCACATTGAAGGAAGTGGGGGAAACCCCACCCTTGCCCACAGCATTTTGCCTCTCTGCTTGTTCCTCACAGAAGTGCTTGCCTTTTTAACAGCTGCACAACAGGCAGCAATTCAACAGATGCAGCTTTAACAAAGCGTAGTGGAAATACAGCGGTGGTTTAAAAACAACACTGCTGCCCTTTGGTTTTTGCTTGGTGTGGTTCCATTAGAAACACCAGGCTGGTTCACACAAGTCATGGTTATTTCTTGGTAACTGCAGCATCAAACGGTATTAACACCTCAGGCAGAATTCTCACATTGCCTCCCTTGCAATGTTTTTTCAAGCGAGCCATGTCTATCGCATCGAATCATAGGACAGTACAGTGGTACCTCAGGTTAAGAACTTAATTCGTTCTGGAGGTCTGTTCTTAACCTGAAACTGTTAACCTGAAGCACCACTTTAGATAATGGGGCCTCCCGTTGCCGCTGCGCCACCACCGCGCAATTTCTGATCTCATCCTGAAGCAAAGTTCTTAACCTGAGGTACTATTTCTGGGTTAGCAGAGTCTGTAACCTGAAGCGTCTGTAACCTGAAGCGTCTGTAACCCGAGGTACCACTGTGGAGTTGGAAGGGACCTTGAGGGTCCTCTAGTCCCTGAAGTATACAGCAGGGGTGTGGAAATGAGGTATTGCCAACCTTTTGGGGACCATGAGGCAGGTGAGATGACTCAAAATGGCTGCCACATCACCTACACCAGCCACCATCACAGTCACTCTGAGAGGGAAGCTCTTTGCACCGCTCAGTTCAGAACAGAGGTTGGATGTCAAGTCTCAGCATCCAATGAAATGTGAGCACATTTAAGGGGTGCGTTCAGTGTAAGAGAAGCTCAGCCACAAGTTGAGCAGGGAGACAGAACTTTCTGTTGTACCTCGTTGGGGTTTTTTTGAGGGGATAATCACTGGGACTTTTTGCAAGCACTATAGAAGGTGGGTACCCTGGCAACCATTAGCGGTCCTTTTAGGCTACGGCTCTTATAATCCTCAACACCTGGCCATGCTGGCTACTGTTAATGGGAGCCGGAGTCCAGTTAATATGCAAAGGACTGCCAGCTCCCCCTGTCCCTGATGCATAAGCACGGAGAAATCACGCGTGCATGTGCGAACCATTCCTAGAGTTTCTGCCCCTATTAAAGCTGTGCAGCTGATTCCACAGAAAACTGGGGAGGCATCTCAGGAGTACTGATACGGCAACTCTGTCGAAGAATCAGCAGGGATCTCCACACTAGCCGTATCTAAGGGCGAAGGCTGTTTGCTCCTCAGAGAAGGAGGAACTTCTAAGATGCAGGCCCTGAGGTCTGCGTAAGCCTGAGGCAGCGTCCCGACGCTGACCCAGCGGTCATGGGTCGGGTTGTAGCAGTGGATCAAGTGGGTGTCACGATAAGTGTTGTGGCTGTAGCCTCCCATGACGTAGAGCTCTCCGTCCAAGACAGCGGAGGCGGCGATGACGTGGGCCTGTGGCAGAGGGGCAAGGGCGGCCCACACGTCCAGGCCCGGGCTGTATACTTCGCAGGCCAGCTGGTCTGCGTAGCCCCCGTGTCCATCCCGCCATCGCAGGCCTCCCGCCACGTAGAGGTGCCCACCCATAGCTTCCATGTTGTGGCCTGCGCGCTCCTCTCGCATCATGGCCAGCGGGATGGGTGCTGCGCTCGGACGGTACTGGATCAGGGAGGACTGGCAGCGGCACGAGCCGTCACTGCCCCCGGAGACGTAGATGACTCCGTCCAGGATGCAGGCTGCATGGCCACAGAGCGGAGCGGGCAGAGGTTCACATGGCCTGGTGGGAAGGAACAGGGAGGAAATGTATATTATTCACACAACACATAGTTAAACCATGGCATTCATAATGGCAAGAGGTGGTCCCCCGACCACAGCAGCAATAGGAGCATCACAGTGCCAGCCCTTTCCTCAGAAACAGTCAGTTCCCCAAAGCGTGTTGGAATATGAAGGTCTTCATCGGCTGGCGGAAGAACACAAGGAGGGAGCCAGTCTAACTTCTCTAGGAAACTACAATTCCCAGAGTTTCTTAGGGTAAGCCACAACTGTGTAAAGTGATGCCACTTTAAAAGTGTATCCTAAGTTTCTAGCATCTGTACAACCTGAAATTCAGGGCAAAATGTACAGGCACTATTGTTGTCAATTTTTGTGCTCCTGAGAAACTTGTGTTCCTCGTTTCAATATTTTACTTTGTCACTCTCTCTCACACACACATCCAAAATCATTTGTTACCTGGGTCCCACCTCAGTCTTTTACTCCCCGGGTTAAAATTTATCCAGTTCCTTCACTCTTGGACTTGTTTTCCTGATGGTTACCCTCCTCTGAACCCATTCCATGTGTCTATATGCAGATGAAAATGCTGCACCCGATACTGGACTCCAGGTGAGGTTTGACAAAGCCCCCCCCAACGCACAATTCCTCACCTCCAGGCATTGGTCTGGGGGTCATAGCACTCCACTGTATCCAGGCAGTAGGCATCGTTGGAGCTGCCTCCCAGGGCATAGAAAAAGCCATCCTGGTAGAGCACCTGGAAATAGCTCCGGTGACTTGTCATGTCGGCCAACCGCTCCCAACTCCCACAGAGAGGGTCGAACCTGCAAGAGGGGAGTGTCAGGGAACAAAGATGGCGCTTGGAAGCAACCCCACATCCCCGCAACTCTGAATCTGTTCCTAAAATTAAAGGTTCAGAAGCATCCATCATTATGTTGTCTGTCCTTCACATCTTTCCACCTTTTCCACAGTGGCTTTAGAACATTCATGTCAAATTTCTGGACAGCCAAATGCTGCCAAAGGCAACATGTCCCTTCCTGTTTGAGGAACCTGATCAGAGAGCAATGGATTGCTAGAAGGGCAGCACACCAACAATCTATTTTTCATTCTCTTGAGCCAGTCAATCACTAACATCCAGGGTGTATGTTACTGGAACCCAGGGATGGGCCAAAACCTAATGGGGCTGGTGGTGGTGGTGGAAGCTGCAGCCAATCAGGACTGAGACGCAAGGGGATCTTCTAATCTTTCTCACTGCCTGGGTACCAGGCTTTGATTGGCTCCCAGCCCTGATTGGCTAGAGAGCCCTATAAAACTCTGCAGGTCAGGCCAGCACCAGTTATGGACATTCTGACTGCTGCACGCCTTCTCTGACACCTGCTTTTGCCCCCACCCCTCTTTCACCCCCTTATCACCCTGTTCAATAGACTACTTTTCCAAACATCCACCTCCACTCTGGCCTACGCAACTGTACTGATGATCTCCCAGCTGAAATACTGATTCTGAAGACCTGTTTATCCTTCCCATGCCCCACCCACAACTCTTCTCACATCGCAGAACTTGCAACCTGGTTCTTTCCCTCTCACCCACTCTAATTCCAAAGGGAAGAATCCTCGTCTCACTTGAACACTGAGCACATGGTGTCCCGGGTCCCATAGTAGTCCTTTCCACCAAAGATGTACATCACATTGTCCTTGACTGCCACAGCATGCCGGAAGCGTGCCCCCTCTGGGAGCTCCCCAAGACGACGCCACTCAACCTGCTTGACCAATCCGATGCTGCTAATGAACCGGTGGGCGAACCATAAGTCCCGGCTAGGGCTGCGAGTGGCCATATTCTTTGCCAGCGTATCTCCTCCGCTGATGGCAATCACCTTCTCTGGGTACCTCACCCGGCAAGGGAGTTGCTCCAGCTTGGAAGGGCCTGGCGGGATGCTAGCTAAGGACTCGACCATGAGGCTATAGAGCCGACCTGGGGAGGCCATCATTTCTACCGTGCGAACCTGTTTGAGCTCCCGGGTGGACATCAGAGGGAACCTGATGCAACGTAGGACTTGCTCTGCACGGTCCATTCGTCCTTCCCGGTCAGCTTCCAGCCATCGGACGGCTCCTTGGAAGGCCTCCAATTCATTGAGGATATAGAGGGCATCAGAGCTGAGGAAGTGCACAAGCTGGCTGGCCGGAAGGTCCAGGAACTTGGGCGTCCTCGTGACGTGAGCAAAGTTCCTCAGCACAAAGTTCTCTGCGGCGCTTTCCAGATCATGAAGGCCGTAGGCACGTGCGAAAGAGAGGACATCCAAGCTGGATTCGGGAGTCAGCTTGTGGCGGAAAAAATCCAGGCAGAGTTCCAAGATGCCGGAGACCTGATACTGGAGGGCAGCCTGGGCAGCATCAAAGAGGTTGTCCCATCCGCCTGCCAGTGTTCCCGAGTAGACGAAGGAGATGACCAGGCCCAGATCAGTTGAGGTGAAGCGGGTGCAGAGAGGGGCGTCCGCCTGGCGGGATTCCTTCATGCCGCTGGTGAACATGCCGTGGAAGAACTCGCAGCCGCAGGCCAAGGCTAGTCGGTGAACTGGAAGGAGGGAAGACGAGATCAGGGGACCCAACAGCCATATCTTGGTTAGGAACCTATAGTCCCCAACCCAAAACATCTAGCCTTCCCATTCCATCCCACCTCACAGATCCCTTTCCTATCAGTATGTGGGGCTTCCCCTCAAGCTCTGCCTTGTTCACCTTGATAGATATCTTCCTCAGCTTTAAGCTCCAGGTCCCAGCCGATGCCTTTCTCATAAAGCTCCTCCAGGCCTCGCAGTGTCTCCCATTTCTCATCCTCTAGACTCAGCCTGTCCTCTGCCTCCATCCCAATCAACACCGCCTTGCAAATCTCAGCCACGCGAGGGGCACCCAGGGCCTCCGCGGCATCCAAGATCTCCCCAGCCTTCTCCGGTGTGGCCTCCAGCTCCCCAGTGTAGGCAAAATTCAAGATGGCCTCCCAGCCACATGGCGTGGTCACGCCATCCAGCTCCACTGTGCCGTGCTCCCCACATTCCAAGCGTTGCCGGAAGACTGAGCTCACTGCAGCAAGGATAGCGCTGTGGGCGTCGTAGTCCCTTAGGCCCAGGGTGACAACCACGTCCACGAGATGGCGCTGTTCTCTCAGCTGCTGAGCCACAGCAAAGAACCCATCGGCGTGGCCCTCATTCCGCAGCTCCAGCTGCTGCCCCACAGCGCCCCCTGAGGGGCTGTCAGTGCATGACATCGCCTCTTGAAAAGAAGACTGACCTGGGGGAAGAGAAGGAATGGAAATCATAAGGCAATGCAGCACCGGGGAATCATAGAACAGCAGAAGGGAAGGGACCCTTGAGGCTCATCCAGTCCAGCCCCCTGCAATGCAGGGATCTCAGCTAGAGTATCCAAGACAGGTGGCCATCCAACCTCCAATGACGGCGGAGTCCACCACACCTTCTGAGGGAGTCCAACCCAAACCATGGGCTTCGTGGAGATTCCGACTAAACACCAGGAAGAACGTTCTGAAGGTGAAGGAATGCCGTAGAACTGGAGAC